>NC_044322.1:211759454-212378071 GCF_007399415.2 Gopherus evgoodei
GAAATCTAGAGGGGTCAAAATCTCAGACAGCCCTATTTCATATAACAGGTGAGCTGTAAGACAGATGGTTATCAGTTATATTGAAAATACACAGAAACTCATGCTTTCCTCTAATCAGATAGGACACCAGACTATCCCTGCATATCCAAGTCATTCTTAGTAAGCTGGAGTATTGTCACACTAAGTATGAAGCAAAGTAGGAGAAAATATATTTAAACAGAAACTGCATTTCCTGTCTGTAATGGACAGGAAGTTCTGCCTTTTGTGAAGTGGATTCTGGCTTCAGGGATTTGTAGAAATAATTGATTAATAGCAATAAAGGTTTCTCCTTCCACCAATGTCCACGTGCATAGCGCTGTATAATGGAGGACCGTCTTTTTTTATTGCCCTTCCCTTACGTCTTCCGTAGTCATTTACATTCTTTCAAAGAGGATAAAGCAATACCATTCAAAGTTACTCCTTTAGACTTCGTATTTTTCATTTACATCTGTGCAAAGCGCAACACCGTAGAGAATTAATAGTAGCACTTTGCTCTTATATAGCAGCTTTTTCATCCGTAGGTCTCAAAGCATTTTTACAAAGAGGTCAGTATCATCATTATCCCCATTTTATAGATGGGGAAACTGAAGCATAGAGTGTTCAAGTGACTGGCCTGCTGAGTGACCTTGAGAAAGTGGCAGAGCCAGGAATAGAACCAGATTTCCTGGGTCCTGGTTCAGTGTTCTTTTTGCTAGGACACGCTGCCTCCAAAAGTCTGTATTTCAGGGAAGGAAGGCAGGAAGGTCAAGTAGCTGAAGTACAGGACTAGCTGTTGAAACCTAGGAGCTTTGATTCAGTCAGTACTATAGCCTTTAGATTTAATTCTCCACTCTGTTGCACCAGTTTTACACTGGTACAGTTCCACTGCAATACTGTAAAAATAGTGTAATTGTGTGATGAGTCAGGCTTTTCTTGTGTGTCCTTGAACAAGTCATGTACACTATCTATGCCGTAGAGTATGTCTACATTTCAAGCTAGAGGTGTAATTTTCAGCTCAAGGAGACAAAGCTGTACTAGCTCTGATTTGAGATAATGCAGTAAAGATAGATGTCTCACAGAGGATCATATTTGGACGGGGCTGATCCTTCCTGCTGCTTATGTAATCACAGTCACTTCTATTTATACTATGCTAGCTCAAATAGAACAAAAGTGAGTATGTCTCCTCTAACTGGAAATTACACTTCCAGCTTGAAGTGTGGGCGTACCCTTAGTTTCTTCATCTCTAAAATGGGGATAAATACTTTACAAGATTTGGGGCTACATTCTTTAGCATTTGTAAATCATGTTAAGGTCCTTGGATGGAAGGTGCAACAAGTACAAATTGTTTTCAAATGCAGGTTTTGAACAGCATTTTGGCATATTCAGGCACTTGTTTAACATACAAGAACTAAAGTGATGGATGTTATATAAAATCCCAGGATAAACTACTTCATTATGCACATTCCTCAAATGTCAGAAGATGTTTTAAAAATTTCTTTGCACAAATCTGCGTCACTGTATGTTATTTCAGGCATTGCCTAAGGTAGGAAAACAGAGAGAAAACTGAATGTAGCAAAGAAAGGGGAAGGAGGATAACATTGGCATCCCAATAGTTCCAGATTGCATTTACTTTTCAAAGGTTTTCTGGGGGAGAGCTGTCTAGGATTGCCACCTGACAGGAAAATTGTAGGACAATTCTGATTTTTAAAAAAAGTGTCCTTTGGCTTGATCTCGGTTATTTAAAACACACAAAACAGAAAAATATGGTATCTATGCTACCTCGAAAGAGATAGGTAGGATGACAGTATTTGGTCATTCTAATGGATTTACAGAGGATATTGTAAAATAATTACTAGGATTATAAAAAAAAAATTCCAAGAAATTGCATATTAGAGAACAGAAGCCTTATTTGAGGCCCTTGGCAGGTTCAGCTCTCTAGGTGTTTGTTTTAAGAGGGTTGCAAGCCCTCCAGGATTGTCCTGGAGTCTCCAGGAATTAAAGATTAATATTTAATTAAAGATTATGTCATGTGGTGAGACCTCCAGGAGTACATCCAACCAAAATTGGCAATCTTGCTTTTTACCCTGATTGTAGAGATCAATTGTCCTCCATATTATTTTTCCAAAAGTGAGAAACCTACCCTTTCAAAACCTTTCTGTTCCAGCCTCTTCCTATAGTATCTCTCTTTTTCCTCTCTCTCCACATTGAAAATTCAGCTGCATTGGTGGTGCTTGGGCCTGAGCAGCCTCCAAACTAAAGACCAAATGCTCCCCTGCATTGCCATTGCCAGGGACAGGGAAACTCCCACGTTCTCATTTGCCATTTCCTTTTCATTCTTCTCCACTGGAGGATGGAGGGATTGGGAGATCTTGGTCTTCCATTTACCACCCACCACCATGCAAGTCTTTGGGGGTGGAGGTGGTGGTCTTTCTGCACTGATGCCACCACTTCTGTTGCCCTATGTGCCCTGCATCTAGGGTGACCAGATGAGAGGAAGAAAATATTGGGACATGGGGGTGGGAGTAGAAAAAAAAAAAAGCAGAGTGCTGCTGGCAGAGCCAAAAAAAAAAAAAAAAAAGCAGAGTGCTGCTGGCAGATTGAAATATCGGGACAATTGAGATCAGTCAGGAATGGGGGACAAACACCTAAATATCAGGATGGTCCCAATTTTATCGAGACGTCTGATCACCTTACCTGCACCTCCCAAATAGGCTGCTTCTCAACTCAGCGTTCTCAGACTTGTTCTTAGAGTGGACTCCATCTTAATAGAGAGACTGTTTCATGGATACATTTCTCCCATCTGCCATCTCCTTTCCTAGTTGCAATTGCAAGGAAACCTTCGCTGCCACACTGTCATTCAGAGCTATCAAGTTTTGCACCTCTAGAAGTCCTGTCAAAGATTACTGCAGCTTATCTGAATCCTCATATGTTCCGCTAAGCTATGGGAAGGCAGCAGGTATTTGCCTTTGGATGCTCAGAACTGTTGAGGCATCAGGCTTCCTGCTGCTCCCCTGCTGGGTCCCAGGAAGGAGCAGCAGGAGTCAGGAGGTCACCGGGGCATCAACACCACAAGGTGAGGCCTCAGGCTTCCCAAATGGCTCCCAGAACACTGCCGCTGGCTCCCTTCCAGCTCACTGCTGCAGGTACCCCAGAACTCACCCAACCTCAGCACCTCCATATTTCCTACTCCCCATGCAACCCAACAGACCCAGAGGCTTTCCATTTCCACACATCTCAGCATTTTCTCCGCCTCAGTATCTATTCCCCAGCAGCCCCTGGCAACCAGCAAACACCCACCTCATGCCTACCCCGGCATTGATCCACCAAATGCCCCCACTTGCCTCTGCATCCACCCACCCTGCTAACCCCTGCTAGCTACACCTCAGTCTGCAGCCTCCATCTACCCCATGCAATCTCCCATGTACCCAGCACTCATTTGTACCTTCCAGCCACAGTTGGCAAATTTTGTGCAGTTCCATGTCCTACCCTTGTAACTGCTTGCAGTGGTATATCTTGACCACAAAGTTGAGGTTTATAACATACAAATTAAATAATTTGTATAAAATGTCACACACAGCTAGCTCCTCAGAAACTGTCAGCCATGAATCACGTGAACAACTTCCCTTCCCATTTGCAAGCAAGTAACATCCTGGTGGGAACTACTCCAGTGTCTTACATAAAAAGTTACATTAGTATTTCCTGTATTTTAATTTTTTTCTAAAACACAACCAATTGAAAAAGAGACAATAATATATGACCAGCCAGTTCTCTGAGACCAGTTTCAGAATTACTGCACTAGACTAGAGCATGTTTTGTTTCTCTATTGTTTAAATATTGTTTGAAGCTCAGAGTATGTGATAGCAAATAATTGGTTATTGCATTCTGTTTGTGTTTTACAGCAGATCTTAAGTGCTTTAGATTCTTTGAGCAATTAGTGCTGCTTCTGGTCTAGAAAGATATGAATTTGTTATGTGCAGTGATCTTCATAATGTGTCATCTTGAATTAATTTCCTACATTTTAGAGGAGAAAAGCAGTAATTTTGAAAACACGAAATACTGCAGTGTGTTCCAGTTGCATGAGTAATGTACGGAATGAATTCTAATCCACTTTCATGAAAAAATAACCAATGGCTTTGACTGCTCTGTTTTTAGTCTGAAAATGTGCTGACATCTAATGCATCATAAAAAGTAATCTGTACATGAGTTACACTGGTTAGTTGCTGGCTGGGTAGTTTACCAAATTTCATATTCATACAGTGAAGTTACCAATGTGTGCAATTTGTTGTCTTTTTCTCTTTCACCAACAGATATTTGTCCAATAAAAGATACTACCTCACCCACCCTGTCTCTCTGCAAGTTGTTTAGTAATTTCAAAGCTCAAATAACTATTTACAGCTAAGAGAATTTTGAAAGACCTACCTGGTTAGAAAGACCTTAAAAAAACAACTGGTTATTTAAAGATGCTGCCATGACACACAACTCTCACTCATGCCCACACTATAAGGCAGGTCAAACTCCAATCGCTCAAAGTTGTTCGAGATTTTTGGACGCTCTAAGGCAGTGGTAGCTCATGCCAGAGGCTCCTTCTCTGCTCATAGGTAGTTGTGAGCTACCAATTGCTATTACTTGAGCACCCAGAACTATCCTATCAGTTTTTACTTGGTTGCCTTCAAAGGAGTTCCCCACAAAAGCTGTTCCCCAAATTCTCTTCAGATTCTAGTCTAGGTCTCTGTCTCTCCCATAGTGTTCTATAGCACCCATTCCCATTGTTGCTGTTTTTCGATCTACAGGTTCAGAGTAGCTCTGTTGAACTCAGTGGATGGAAGAGTATATTCACACCAAACTTACTTTGAGTGAAATGAATTTTTTGAGAATTTACAAGTGTATCTGTAATCAGTTTATGCATTAAAATTAATTTAAAAATTGGTCCTTGAAGAAATATGGCACTTTATTTAAGACCTTTTTTGTACCAAATGATCTCAGTAATGAGACTACACAGACTTTTTAAACTTTGCGCACAGTTATCTCAATGAAATCTTGCACGTAACTAATTTTTTCACATTTAGCCTTGCAATCAAGTTATTAATGACTGCAAATTGACAGGGCTATACAGCTCACCATACTCTTTACTAGAGCCATTGTGACATTAGAGGTAAAACTGTTAATTATCATGCTTCCTCTAGAAGTATGTTGCTATTCTCTTGGTTGTAATGAGTCAATGATATGAGAGACTGGACTCTTGTCAAGATTTCTTATTGGAAAATTACCTGGCCTTATTGGTAAATGACCTATATATAATCTATTATAATCATCATAATTTGTTAGTTAAACAGGTGACCTACAGGTGAACAGTGCATTAGCACAATAGCAATGTTCTGAGGTATCTACTTCCTTAAAGAGCATTACAGTTGCAAAGTTATGTTTAGAGGTTAGGAAATGCCATAATTAAGGTTACCCAAGCAGCCTTAATTCTGCCCCCTTGTGCTTTGTACATTAAGATAATGGTCTTTAATGACATAATTACATATTTTTCCATATGAGTCATCTGCAGATTTTTAATACAGGACCTTCAAAACCTCAGCCTAGGTCTTTTTCATTTAAGCTAATGGGATAATTGGTAGCCAGAGAAGGTTGTGTTGGATGGCAGTGGGAAACTAGAGGTTGCTGAAGGTGGAAGTATTTAATTTGACTGGTGTAAACTCAGAGTTCTTTGAG
The DNA here is from genome assembly GCF_007399415.2 of Gopherus evgoodei. Classification (NCBI taxonomy): domain Eukaryota; kingdom Metazoa; phylum Chordata; order Testudines; family Testudinidae; genus Gopherus; species Gopherus evgoodei. Next base: position 211,765,188 of record NC_044322.1, read on the forward strand.
TGATGATTCCTATGCGTACTACCACCAAGTGTACTCCTCTCCTATGCCTTTTCAGCCTGTTCCTAATTCTGTTGATTTTTCAGACCTTGCCTTATTCTTTGCTCCCTTTCTGTGTCCCCCATTTTGATCCCCTTCTCTAGCTCCTCTTCTCAGCCCCACGTTCCTTTTCCTTCTGTCTCTGCCTGTTGCTTTCACTGAGATAAGGTGGGTAAAATAATATCTTTTATTGGACCAACTTCCATTTGTGAGGGAGACAAGCTTTCTAGCTTATACAGAGCTCTTCAGGAGTTGTTTTCACTGCCATGTTCTCCTCCTATCAGAGTATCCTTCCTGGTTGGAAACCATAGTGACCTCAAGTGGCCAGCACAAGGGATTGCAGCTTTTGGCCATAGGAGCAGAAGTATGTGTCCAGTAAAAACTGGACAGCTGGTAGCCCGATTGATTCTACTGGGGAAAGGTTAAAAGGTTCTGCTGACTTCAGGGATATGTGACCAGGGTTCTGGGGAGGAATGCGCTAGCTTGTAGGTTGAGCAGTCCTGAGATAGGAACCCTAGGAGCTGCTGGAAAAGAAGGCTGAGCATGGACTTTAACTTTTTGTTGATAAAACTAAACCCCAGAACAGGGTAAGGTTTTGACTCGACATTATGTGCTTGAAACTTTTTGTTTTGGAGCAAGTTGGAAGAGACATCTGCCTACTCACATTATCTCTAGTAATTCCTTTTGCAAAATGTGAACATATATGCTTGCATATGTTTTGTAACTGATATACTTACTTGAAATCTGCAGTGTGTCTCTTAGGGGTTTTTGGTCTGCACTTAAAATTCATAATTTGAGTTAGGATTTAATTGCTTTGTTAAATTCACTAATCTGAAGATTAAGAGAATGCAAAGGGCCACATTGTGGCTTTAAATTGTGAGCTGCAGTGTGGGGAGCATGGAGAGGAGGGGCAATCTCCAACCAAAGGTTCCAGAAGGGGAGAGTTTGTAGTAGTGGGAACTCTGCCCCTCTTCAAAGATACAGTAAAATTTCTCTCTACATTTTATAATTTTTAACTCATTTGAGTAACCTCTTCACATTCTTACTCTAGAGATGTGCTTATGGTATGGGTTGGAGCAGTGGGACCATTTAGTATCTATACCTGTTGGAGTGCTCTCATGCCCCCTGCCTCTCCCTCTTATGGGTCTGAACATTCAGAGGGCAGGACTATAAAAGGGGGGCATGGCATACTGATTGCTTCAGTTCCTTGTAACTGGGTAGCAGACAGTCTCACAACCTCACTGAGTCAGTGATACTTCCTGTGCTGGCACCTCACTACATTTAGGCTTTAGGTGTTGGGGTGTTTTTTTTCCCATTATTTGTTTCATTGCTGTAGCTTGAATTTAAAAGCTGGAGGACCTTAAAGTGGATAGAAATTGTATTTACATTTATACACACTTTTAGGTTCCTGGTAGTGGGGTAAAGAAGCCTTATTCTTTAACATTTATATTAGGGGAGTGCCTAAAGGCAGCAGCAACTAGGAGCGGTTCCATTGTGTTAAGCACCATACAAATGTCTTTTGGGCAGGGACTGTCGTTTATTATACTTTGCAGTCTAAAAGACAAGATATAACAGGCGGATGAAATAAACAGCCAGGCAAGGATAGGGTGGGGGACACAGTAACAAATATAATAGAATGTTTCAAAAAATTGGTTGGGGGGATTATTTAACTAATCTCTGTTTTACTAACGTGTCTGTTCTCCACTAAAGGCTGCAAAATCCAATAAGAAGTCCATACACTTCCAGAACCTTTTCCTGGGCCTGAGATTGGCAGTTGCTTGCTTTTATTTCCACATTTAAAATTTAGCTTTGTCAAATTGTCTCTTGTTTCAGGATAGAAACTGTATGAATATCAGTTTCAGGGTAGTTTTCTTACTGTTGTCTTCACAAGAGCTATTCTTACTTCAATTATCTGTTTAGTTTCCTTTTTCGTTTTAAATAGACCCTTAACTGTGGTTAGTCTGGTTTTCCCACTGGGATGCTTATGGGAGGTATTGGGACCATTATTATTTTGAATTTGTTAAATAGATAGATAAATACAAACATTTTAAAAATCTGCCCCTCTGCAAGATAAATATAGTAAGAGCCCATTTCGGTACTTGCTTTGGTAATGACATTTAACTACTCTCAAAATATACATGCTCCAAAAACTACAAGATAATTTGTATTCTATAACTTTCCTTAAATTTATGCCTGGGTCAAATGTGTTTCAGCATTTTCTGAGGAATTCCACTGGAAGTTTCTGAGTGAACAAAATGAGCATGCATTTTGCAAGCCACTGTGAGACAGAGTTGAACTGTCTCATCATTCTTGAGTTACATACAAACAGGTTCACATAGGGCCAACATGGTATATAAATGAATTAGTTCTCTGCTCCTGCCGTTACATGGGCAGTAACGATAAAAGCAGAGAAAAGGCCTAGGGAGGTAAGCCATGCAGTGATTTGCTCTTTATTTTTGACAATATGTTGGCTGCTTTGTGAAAGCCAGAGATGCAAAGTGCTCTTTATTTTGAAAAATCACAGCGAGTGGCTGAGACAGATGCTCTTTAGAAAGACATTCAGTGACATGACATTCAAGTAGTCAGATGTCTTCTGCTTACCAACATATTGCTTGTTATGATTCTATTTAGCTAATTTTGTCAAATCTTATTTTAACTTCTCAGAACAAGCAGCAAAGAATCCTGTGGCACCTTATAGACTAACAGATGTTTTGGAGCATGAGCTTTCGTGGGTGAATACCCACTTCGTCAGATGCATGTAGTGGAAATTTCCAGGGGCAGGTATATATATGCAGGCAAGCTAGAGATAATGAGGTAGTTCAATCAGGGAGGATGAGGCCCTGTTCTAGCAGTTGAGGTGTGAAAACCAAGGGAGGAGAAACTGGTTTTGTAATTGGCAAGCCATTCACAGTCTTTGTTCAATCCTGAGCTGATGGTGTCAAATTTGCAGATGAACTGAAGCTCAGCAGTTTCTCTTTGAAGTCTGGTCCTGTAGTTTTTTTGCTGCAGGATGGCCACCTTAAGGTCTGCTATAGTGTGGCCAGGGAAGTTGAAGTGCTCTCCTACAGGTTTTTGTATATTGCCATTCCTAATGTCTGATTTGTGTCCATTTATCCTTTTCCGTAGCGACTGTCCAGTTTGGCCGATGTACATAGCAGAGGGGCATTGCTGGCATATGATGGTGTATATTACATTGGTGGACGTGCAGGTGAATGAACTGGTGATGGTGTGGCTGATCTGGTTAGGTCCTGTGATGATGTCACTGGTGTTGATATGTGGGCAGAGTTGGCATTGAGGTTTGTTGCATGGATTGGTTCCTGAGCTAGAGTTACTATGGTGCGCTGTGCAGTTACTGGTGAGAATATGTTTCAGGTTGGCAGGTTGCCTGTGGGAGAGGACTGGCCTGTCACTCAAGGCCTGTGAAAGTGTGGGATCATTGTCCAGGATGGGTTGTAGTTCCCTGATGATGCGTTGAAGAGGTTTTAGCTGGGGACTGTATGTGATGGCCAGTGGAGTCCTGTTGTTTTCTTTCTTGGGTTTGTCTTGCAGTAGGAGGCTTCTGGGTACACGTCTGGCTCTGTTGATCTGTTTCCTTATTTCCTCATGCAGGTTTTGTAGTTTTGAGAATGCTTGGTGGAGATTTTGTAGGTGTTGGTCTCTGTCTGAGGGGTTAGAGCAGATGCGGTTGTACCTCAGTGCTTGGCTGTAGACAATGGATCATGTGATGTGCCCGGGATGGAAGCTGGAGGCATGAAGGTAGGCATAGCGGTCAGTAGGTTTTCGGTATAGGGTGGTGGTAATGTGACCATCACTTATTTGCACCGTGGTGTCTAGGAAGTGGACCTCCCGTGTAGATTGGTCCAGGCTGAGGTTGATGGTGGAGTGGAAGCTGTTGAAATTGTGGTGGAATTTTTCCAGAGTCTCCTTCCCATGGGTCCAGATGATGAAGATGTCATCAATGTAGCGTAGGTAGAGAAGGGGCGTGAGTGGACAAGAGCCGAGGAAGCGTTGTTCCAGGTCGGCCATAAAAATATTGGCATATTGTGGGGCCATGCGGGTGCCCATAACGGACAGTAACTGCACGCCGCCCCATAGTAACTGTTGCTCAGGAACCAATCCATGCAACAAACCTTGATGCCAACTCTGCCCACATATCTACATCAGCGACACCATCACAGGACCTAACCAGATCAGCCACACCATCATCGGTTCATTCACCTGCACGTCCACCAATGTAATATACGCCATCATATGCCAGCAATGCCCCTCTGTTATGTACATCGGCCAAACTGGACAGTCGCTACGGAAAAGGATAAATGGACACAAATCAGATATTAGGAATGGCAATATACAAAAACCTGTAGGAGAACACTTCAACCTCCCTGGCCACACTATAGCAGACCTTAAGGTGGCCATCCTGCAGCAAAAAAAACTTCAGGACCAGACTTCAAAGAGAAACTGCTGAGCTTCAGTTCATCTGCAAATTTGACACCATCAGCTCAGGATTAAACAAAGACTGTGAATGGCTTGCCAATTACAAAACCAGTTTCTCCTCCCTTGGTTTTCACACCTCAACTGCTAGAACAGGGCCTCATCCTCCCTGATTGAACTACCTCATTATCTCTAGCTTGCCTGCATATATATACCTGCCCCTGGAAATTTCCACTACATGCATCTGACGAAGTGGGTATTCACCCACGAAAGCTCATGCTCCAAAACATCTGTTAGTCTATAAGGTGCCACAGGATTCTTTGCTGCTTTTACAGATCCAGACTAACACGGCTACCCCTCTGATACTTCTCAGAACAGGCATGATTGGTGTCACTCTGCATCCTCTCCCCCTTTTTACTACTTCATCATCTTTCTGTTAATGAGTGCTTTTGCTCTGTGGAAAACTCATCATTGGGTGGTTATCACTCTTCATGTTTCCTTTCCTTTCATTGTCATTTCATCGTGTAGCCTGGTTATTGGTTGAATCCCCTTAAATAGCTCAAGTTTTATTTTTTAATTTAAAACCAAATACTTGATCCACATTTTTGAGGATTTTTAATTGTTTTGTCAAACTAGTGTAATCCTATACACTACATGCTGTACATCAAAGATTAGAAGGTAAACAAACATACTCACAAGGAAAAAGTATTAACTTTAAAGTTAGATAACATTTAAAAACACAACTCTACATTAGTGCAGCTTTCATCATTGCAAAGTTAAGCACTGAAAAGTGATGAAATTTGTAGAATCATAGTGTGTAAGGCCAGAAGGGACTATTAGGTCATCCCATCTGACTCGTATTTTCTCAGGGCATTACATTTCACCCAGTGAAACCTGTACTCAAGCCAATAACTTCTGTTTAACTAAGCCATAACTGATGTCTTGGGTAAAGCATATCTTCTAGAAAGCCACTCAGTCTCAATCTGAAGACACCAAGAGATGGAGACTCCATTTCCTCTAATCGTTTGTTCCAATGATTAATCATCCTCACTTAAAAATTTGTGCCTTATTGCTAGTTTAAATTTGTCTGGCTTCAACTTCCAGCCGTTGGTTCTTGTGATAACATTCTCTGCTAGATAAAAGAGCCCCTTAGTACCTGGTATTTTCCTCCCCATGAAGGTACTTGTACACTGTAATTATGTCACCTCTTGATCAACTGAACAGATTGAGCTCCTTAAAATGCCTTATAGTGAGAGACTTTTTTCCAGCCAAGTCACTTCTGAATCATTTTTATGGCTTTTCTCTGCACATATTAAAGTTGCTGGGCTGCTTCTCACATTTGATAGAAAAATCAGAATGACATCCCAGGCAAGAAGAGAGAGAAAAGTGACCTGAAACAAATGTCAGTCAGTCGGTCTCCCCCAATCCCCCACACTCCCAAAGGCACTGAATTTGTGTTCAGCATAGCTGTTTTGCTTTCCTCACATGTTTTAACTGAGCAGCTGAGCAGTCAGTTATTATGGCACCTTTACTCTCAATGGCTTTTTCCATTTTACCTTTGTGTTAGCAATGTGTTCAGGCCTGCACCTCAGTTAGAAGCCCAACTCAAAATACTCTTGGGGCCCCTTTTCATGATGATTCCCCACTGATGGCTACTTTTTGAGATATGTCAGGATGTTTTAGCCAATTCTTAATACATTTAATGTGGGCTTTATTGATAAAGTATAGTGCTGGTTTTTTTAAAAATCAGAATGTCATGCAGTACTAGGTCAAAATCTTACAAAAGTCTGTTCATTACATCTGTGCAGTTACCTTTAATCAACCAAATTTTTAAACTCAAAGAATGAAATCAGATTTGTTTGACATGACCTGTTTTCCCTAAAAGCAGATCTGACATTTACATTATATTCCTGTCCTATCTATATTATATATGTTCTTTTAGCCAAATCTGTCTTTTATTGTAGACGTGTGCCTTTTTGGCCATCTAATAGACTTTTTTTTTTTTTTAACAACTCCCAATTTTCATTCTAACTTTTTTTGTGTAAATTTTTCCTTCAAGTCGATTCTAATCTGAAGTTTTGTAAGCTTTGAGAACTTTTGAGTTACTGTACTCTGTCTATATTGAATGTAATCAGGTTCCAATCACTGGTCAATAGGCTACCACCAACTTCTCATCCAGGGATTGAATGGTATGTTTTGGGTAACATAACACATTGTTTAGAGCATCTCTTTGCGGGAGGAAGCAATCTGCATGTGATTTCATTTGGCAGTCTTGGAAGAGGTTGAAGATATGGTTCAAGAAATAATGTGGAGAAGAAGCCCATTTGTAGCTGATTCACTGCCTGATTGTTTAGTTAGTTTGTTCCTGTTGAATGTTTGTTTTGTAATGCTGCTAGGTAATAAAGACTTCTGAAAGATTAAGTGTTAGCACACCTAGGGTTCTAGAGTAGGTACATTTTATTAAACACAATGTTTTAAAAATAAATTTGAAGTCCCGAGGTGGATGGGATTGGCCTTTCCATTCTTAACACCTATGGTTTGATAAAAACAGCGTTTCCCAAATTTTTGAATGCTGAGGCCTCCCCTTCAGTAAATGAAACCAATCACACCTTCCCATGTCACAGACATAGAATTTAAGGCCAGAAAGGACCATCAGATCATCTAGTCTGACCTCCTGTATATCACACGCCACTAACGCCTTCCAGCACTCACGCACTAAACTCAAAAATTAGACCAAACTATTACAGCCCAAAGGAGACTAGACTGTTATGTGCCACAGGCAGAGAATAGCAGGTATGGAGGTGCCACCAGTGTCCAAAGCCCTTGCAATGGTAAGGAATTGATGAAGTGATCTATACATGGATAATTTTGGCAAGTAACCCACACCCACATGCTGCAGAGGAAGTCAAACCCACCCTTCATTCGTTATTTTCTCAGAGCACAACCTATTGTCTGGTGTCCCATGTCCGATGCATCAGAGGAAGGACCAAAAAAAAATCCAGAATAGATTGAGAGGAAAAATTATCCCTATCTAATGCCTCCAAGTGACCAGCTGAAGCCCTGTAATTTGAGATTTTGGGAACATCTGACATGAACCAGAAAGGACCCACTCCCTCACAGGGCTGCCTAGCCCTGATCCATCATTACAAGCTATCCCATCATTCAGTCCTACTAAAATTTGTCCATCTCTGTCTTGAAACTAATTGAATTATTTGTCCTCATAACTCCTGTTGGGAGGCTGGTCTAAATCCTCGCCTGTTTCAGAACCTGTCTTGTTAAATGCCTTCCCATCTTCCTCTCTACCAATTTCTCTATTCCCAACTAGCTCTTCATGCCCTCCCCAGGGGGCATACCTGAGACTTTGGAAAACACAATCTTCATTACAGTATGTAGGAAAGGAGAGGAAGTGTCACATTATGACCAGTGAAAGGCAGCACTGACAAGTACTATTAGTACCTGAGTTAGCACCCTCTGAAACGAATGGGACAGTCCACATCTCAGAACGATTGTTTCTGTCTCTCAACAGACTCAAGCAGACATGACTACATTGGTTATACTCACTGTGTATATGAAGGTTGTCTTTGCAGCCATAACACTTGGGGACTAACTTTATTTTCTAATGAAAGCTGAGCTATGGGAGAACAATCACATGTCCCACACTTTGAGAAATGCCGCTATAAACTCAAAATATGGATCTAGTAGAAAGTACCTTGTGTTCGGGACCTCTTCAAATGTAGATATTTCCCAAACAAGGTATTTTCTAAGTGAAGCTAGGCATCTTCAGACTAGGAAGAAGCACAGATTTTTAATAGAGAGGGTAATTAAACTTTGGAACAACTTAACTAGGGAAGCAGGTGTTCTTCTTTGGGGATGTCTGTATTCTCATTTGTGGGATTTGGTGCCCTTGGCATTGAGCTGTGGAGCTGCCTTGAAAAGTTGTGTTGGGATGCATGTGTTGGGGGGTGCCCGAGTATTCTTGTGAGAGGGAGATCCATTGCCCTACTCTCATCCCCTCAACCAGCTCAGTTCCTTTGCTAATGCTGCAGAGAATAAACAGAACTTGTCCTGTTGTGTCCTCAGGACTGCACCTTTATTTAGTCTATCTTTTAAATAAGCCCCTAAGGGCTTTAAGAGGTGTCTCTTGCATGGCAATCATACCATGTTTTAGTGTCTTCTCTTTCTGGGTGAGCCCCACTCTGGTACATGTTATGCAGCATGCCACATCTTTACTCTCCAGCCTAGGAGAGAGAAAGAGACTTGAGGTTCCAGACTCATCTGCCTTGTCAATTCCTAAAGCCTGATATTCTGCCAGGCCTGTTTCCAGTATTAAGATTTGCCTCCACATTGAGATAGTCTTCCACAGAACTCAAGAAGCACCTCCCCTTCGAGCCTCAGTGCCACCTTCTATGAGAAACAAGACTGGGATCCCCTGGCACCATACATGAAGCAAATCTCTCAGCTGGCACCATCAAATCTACTACAGTGAAATCACTACCAGTAACTAAACCAGGAGTGCCTAATAGCTTTCACCCTGGTGCCCACTCTTTCCTGGCTCCAGTGCTTACACCAGAAGTGTTCTCTGGCATCTCTGCACCTCAAATCCAGTCTGCCACCTTAGATTAAAGGAGAAGAAAGGAAACACAATTTCCCAAAAAAGGAGTATAAAGAAAGTGGAAGCATCATTGCTCAAATACTCCTTTCTGCACAAGACAGGAATGTTTAGGGGCCCCATAGACATCACAGCTGTCATCTCTTCTCCACACACCTCGGGTGTTGGACTCAGCACCAATCAGCCTGGTCACATCGCAAGTTCAGATTCCAATTTGCCTTCAATCTCTGTTCCTGACTAGAGGACCATTGTTGAGGCTGCTGACCAATCTGCTATGTGCTTTTCTAATTCCTGACTGTGTGTTTGCAACTACATCTCCTGTTTCAATTCCAGGTCCTTTCAGACAGCCTTCAACACCTTTGGTAATGGATTTGGAAGGATCTCTGAATCAACATCAGGACATGAGGCTTCTTTTCTTTCCTCAGATTCACACTTGATGGAAGGACATTTTTCAGGGTCTGCTGTAGCTGCTTATGTGGCCCTCTGTATCGGCCCTCTTGAAAGCCATGAGATGAGCTTCAACTATTACCCCAGCACCAACTTCTGTGACAGTAACAGATACTCTTTCCAGTACTGTGCCCTTCTTTGGCACGGATTCCATCACCAATGTTAATTCCACATCCAGAGTTGGTACACTTTCATTGCTGGTGCTGATGCCAGCACCAGATGCCACCAGAAAAATGGCAAGAATCTTTCATAGGGGAAAGCATTAGGAAACCTAAATCTAGGCATCACTATTAACTCCTCCTATAATTCATCCCCAAATAGCTTTGATGCTTACATTGGTCCCCATGCTCCTTTCCACTGTGGATCCAGGCTGTGCAGTAGAGTGAGAGAAGACTGGAGCTCCTGTGGCAGGTCTTCCCCTTTCTGCATAGGGTTCCAGTCCTTCTAGAAACCAACTAGGCACAGAGTGTGTGTGGGGGGAGGGGCTGGGAGACGAATGGTGGATTTCCCCCATCTTCTGTCAACTCCTGGGAGAAGACCATACAAAACATACTGCTTGCTCTTCCTCTATACTAGAATTCTCCCCCTATTTTGAGGAAGATTATGGGAGGAGCAGTCACTTTTGGGGGAGAGCCTGGCAGCAGAACTCCAGCAGGAAACAGTTTGCCTAGTGGTTAGGTGAGTGAAAAGACCAGGGGCTCTATAGATGATGCTCCTTGTCTCAAGAATCCCAAGATTCTTAGGCTTTGGGAAGTGAGATTCCTGGTCTCTTGTTGCCTTACTCCGACCCCCACCTGACCCTGCCACCCCTCCGAACAAGTATTGCAAGGAAATACTACAGGTTTAAATCCCGGAGTTTTCACTCATCTGTGTCACAGTGACTTATAGAGGGGAGACTTGAACTTGTGCTCATGAAATTATAACAATCTTAACCATTATCTGTATTTGAAAATTTACCTGCTTTTAAATTTATACCATGTTAAGTGCTTGCAGGAGAACAAAGTACATTCTGCAGCAGGACCCACATCTTACTGTGCCTTGGAAAGTAATTGCCCACCTCTAACCTCTGGAAGTTAGAGGACTTGAGGCAAAATCTTAAATGGAGAGATTAGTAGAATAGAATTATTCAGAGCATCTTCAGCAGGCCATGATTTGAAGAAAATGAAGGCAGTGTTTTTTGAAAAGTATGTGTATGAAATTTTAAAATAGGATTTCTCAAATTTTTGCAAGAGGTCAAGGCAACACTATACACTTGTGTTCAAAGCAAAGAAGTTTAAGTATTATTCTCCCTCTCCACTGAGAGTGTTGAATGGAAAAGGGCAATGACAGTTTAAAAGCTAAGCAACGTGATTAAAAAAAACACTGACTAATGCTTCATTTAAATGCAGAAACACTAAATGTGCGTTTTGACTGCAGTGTACCGCCTAAATTATTAAATATCTTAGCAATGAGCTGAATTTTGGCAGGCTGCTTCAAAACCTTGTGCAGAGCTTGCCTTTTCCTTAATTGCTGATCTTTCTTTATTTAAAAACTTTAAATGGTTCAAATTTAAGTCACATGAAGAGATCCATTTTCTAACAAGTCTCTCTCTCTCTCCAGTGGTCACCCAGTGCTCTCTAAGGTGGTATGGTCCTCTGCACTGAATGCCTACCAATTTCACTGCAAGATCTTTGACTTTGACCCAATGAAAGCAGGATGGAAAAGATCCCCCGGAAGACCTAAAACATGATGGCTGGATGGCATCAGACCCCTGTCCCTCTCAAGCATTCTGCCCCTTTTCTCAGGATAGAATATTATGGAGGTGCATAACATATTCAGTGGTGTATATATTGTCCATGCAACAGCCTATTGTAAGGGGGGAACAAAGGGCTTGTCTACATCAGAAAGTTGCAGCGCTGGTGAGGGAGTTACAGCGCTGCAACTTAGGAGGTGTACACATCTGCAGGGCACCACCAGCGCTGCAACTCCCTGTTTGCAGCGCTGGCCGTACTCCCGTTTTGTCTCGGGTGTAGAGGATCCAGCGCTGGTAATCAAGTATAGACACTTACCAGCGCTTTTCTTGACCTCCGTGGAATAAGCAGGTATCCCAGCATACCTGAGGAAGCCTCTGGTAATCAAGCTGGTCTCCTTCCCCGGCTTGCTCTCGCGTTCCCCGAACCCCGAGCAAGCAGGTCTCCTTCCCTGAGGTTTGCTGGGTGGTTCCGGGAACGCGAGAGCAAACCGCGGCGAAGCTGGTCTCCTTTCCCGGTTTGCTCTCTCGTTCCCCGAACCCCCGAGCAAGCAGGTCTCCTTCCCTGCAGTTTGCAGGGTGGTTCGGGGAACGCGAGAGCAAACCGCAGCGAAGCTGGTCTCCTTTCCCGGTTTGCTCTCTCGTTCCCCGAACCTCCGAGCAAGCAGGTCTCCTTCCCTGCGGTTTGCAGGGTGGTTCTGGGAACGCGAGAGCAAACCGCGGCGAAGCTGGTCTCCTTTCCCGGTTTGCTCTCTCGTTCCCCGAACCCCCGAGCAAGCAGGTCTCCTTCCCTGCGGTTTGCAGGGTGGTTCGGGGAACGCGAGAGCAAACCGCAGCGAAGCTGGTCTCCTTTCCCGGTTTGCTCTCTCGCTCCCCGAGCAAGCAGGTCTCCTTCCCTGCGGTTTGCATGGTGGTTCCAGGAACGCGAGAGCAAACCGCGGCGAAGCTGGTCTCCTTTCCCGGTTTGCTCTCTCGTTCCCCGAACCCCCGAGCAAGCAGATCTCCTTCCCTGTGGTTTGCAGGGTGGTTCGGGGAACGCGAGAGCAAACCGCAGCGAAGCTGGTCTCCTTTCCCGGTTTGCTCTCTCGTTCCCCGAACCCCCGAGCAAGCAGGTCTCCTTCCCTGCGGTTTGCAGGGGGGTTCGGGGAACGCGAGAGCAAACCGCGGCGAAGCTGGTCTTCTTTCCCGGTTTGCTCTCGCGTTCCCCGAACCCCCCTTGAAGCCGCCCAACAGCGCTGCAGTGTGGCCACATCTAACACCACTTGCAGCGCTGGTTGCTGTAAGTGTGGCCACTCTGCAGCGCTGGCCCTATACAGCTGTACTAATACAGCTGTAACAACCAGCGCTGCAAAATTTTAGATGTAGACATGGCCAAAGAGTAGATCTGATTAATTTGGTTTGTTTAAAGTATTTAGGTTAACAGATTGAAATTAATAGAATGTCCCTGAAACAGCATTTCAGGAACCCCAGAAACTGGTGGTAGGACAATCCTAACCCAGCTGCTTTCCTTAACAAAATGCCCCCTTTGCCTGGGAGAGTATGCAAAGTGCTGAGACTCAAGAGGGCTTGAATTCTATTGCATTTCTTCTACTGACTGGACCTAATAACCCTCTGCACTTCACAGCCTTTACTGAAGGAAGCCCTACACCATCCCTCTGTGTTGACCAAATATAATTGCCCCCATTTTACAGATTGGATAAATGAGTCCCTAAAGGTCTAACTACAACAGAGCATTCTATATTGCATCCGTTTAGCACACCTTGCACCCCTGGACAAGGTATCCATGATACACAAGTATTTCCACCACCACTATGATTCCACTTGCGCTGAACAAGTTTTGTTGCTTTTCTATCCCACATTGTTACAAAGCCAATATAGATTTAAAAAAATAAGTGTTGCCTTGGCAAAGTTAATCCTTCTGGTGCTTATTCACAGGAAATTTTTCCCTTTGGTTTTTCAACAATATAACCAGGGCCGACTCTACTGTTTTTGCCCCCCCAAACAGCGTGCTGAATTGCTGCCGCAGATGGCAGGGGCAGTCCTTGCACCATTAGGGCGGCACACGCATTTCCGCAGCAATTCGGCAGCAGACAGAAGCTGCACCGCTGCGGATAGCTGAACATGGAAGCTGCCGCCAAATTGCCGCCGCCGCCGAAACGTGCATGCCGCCCTAACGGCACATGGACTGCCCTCGCTATCCATGGCAGCAATTCAGTGCGCTGGTTGGGGGCAAACACACACAGACTGCCACCCCTGGCAGATTGCCGCCCCAGGCACCTGATTGGAATGCTGGTGCCTGGAGCCGGCGTTGAATATAACACTTTTTAAAAATAAAATGTAAACCTTTGCTTTACAATAAACATTTCTAGATTTCAGCTTTTATTAGTATTACCATAGTACCAAGGAGCCTTAGTCATGGACTAGGGCTCCATTGTGCTGGGTAGTGTTCAAATGATTTGTATTTGTATCTGCAATGTGAGTGGGACGGCATAGGGGTGAGGCTGTGTTTGCCCTAGTGTTTTCCTCAAAATTTTCTACCAGTGATAGCAATACTGGTATACACCAGCACCTCCCTTCACTGGCCTTTTAAGCATTCTGTTCAGTGCAGGGCTAGACAATACTGTGACTTTAAAAAGCTGGCAGCCACTGGACCCCTGCCTACATTAGTGTTCTTTTCGCTAAAGACGCTTCCCTGTGCTACAGAAAAAAGTGTAATGTACACAGATCCATTGATTTCAATGGGAACTGCTGGATTCTCCACATCTCTGGATATGACTCCACTTATTCAGGTACTTAAATGTGGATTTAGTTGCCTAAGTTTAGGTGTCAGGTTTGTCCCATGTGTAAGGTGCTTTGAGGTAAGCACAAAGTATTATTAGATTGTACTCCAGAGGAAAATGGTCTATTTGAAACCACTCTTTTGGTAAGGAAATGTTAATGAAAATGTTTTATTCCAATGTTAGTGAATTGTAATGACTGCTCCATATCTGCTCTAATTTAGGCTTACATTTAAATGTTACTGGGTAGTTTAACAGTGACTAAATAGACATGAACATCTAAGTGCTGACTGTTAATACATGGGTTTCTGATTAAAGGGTATGTTTTCTTCATTAATGAAGAGGCCTCAGTCAAGGATCGCCTCATTCTGGTGATGTTTACCAAAATGATTCCACATTATGGACTTTACATGCACTGGTCACAATCTTTTACAAACTTCCAGAGTTTTGAAAGTTTGGAGAATGAAGCTACTTCTTCTGAGCTTTCTCCTCCTGCCCGCTCCCCTTCCATCTTTTAAAGGGAAACCAAACTAACCTAAGCTCCTAGGAAAATAAAGGCAAAAAACTAAATTTGTATAACTTGAAGATTTTTCAATTAAGCACTGAAGTCAGGGAATTCCAAAGGCTGAATGCAGTAGTTTACCTCTTCCCTGATGTGTATGTGTGTGTACGTTACCAGATAGGGTGACCAGATGTTCCGCTTTTGAAGGGACAGTCCCGTATTTAAGTACTCCTGTAGGTGTCCCAACATTGTCCCATATTTTCTATCTCCCTCACTCCCCACATCAGTACTGGTGGGTCCTGCTGCTGGCCTGATCCTGGCTCACCTGCTGCCCGCCCTCCAGTGGTGTGGGAAGGGCGGGGGAGTGTTGAGTGGCCGACAATGGGGATGAGTGTGCAAGGCTGATGGCAAGGCGAAGATGCAGCGCTGGTCAGTCAGCAGAGCCCCTGCTGCGTGCCGGCTCTCAGCCAGCAGAACCCCATTCACTGTCTCATTTCTGGCCAGCACTGGCTGTGTGCTTCAAGTTGCAGTGGCTGGTGAGTGCAGGCAGGCACCAGGCGGTGGCCAGTTACGTGTCGCTTCTGCTGCCCACCCATCAGCCCTTTGTGCTCATCCTCCCACTATCCTCTCCCTGCTTTGCCCTTTCACACACATCACCCAGCCCCGTTGCTCCTCTGTTTCACCCCCGCAGGGCACATCCTGCTCCCAGCAATGTGCAGAGAGCCAGCCCCTGCTTGGAGTGCTCAGCTCACCAACAGCCTGGCCAGCAGGCTCCTTCCTTCCTCCAGTGCCTCTGGCTGGGCTGGTGTCCTAGGAAAGCCCAAGACCCTCCAGACCAGGGCACTGGCCAGGAAGAGCCGAGCCCTGCATTTGGCCGAGCCCTGCACAGCGCTGGCACAGGGAAGCCTCTCCGCCCTTCAGCTAAGCTCTGGAGTGGTGGGGGTGTGGGGGAATGACTTCCAGCTTGTTCATGCCCTGAAGGCTCCACAGCAGCCCCCAGGGCTTAGCATCCTCTTTTCCCATGTCCCCTCCCTGCCCTGAGTCCTGCCTCCAGGGAGCATGGCAGTTGCTCTGTCCTCTAGGCACCCTCACCTGCCTCTCTGGCCAGGTTTGGGTTCTCTGAAGTCCCTTCAGTTAGGTTCCCTGGACCCTGATCTACAATGCATCCTTTGGGCTTAACCCGTTCCTGCCCATGTTTTAGCCAGAGGTGGCTGGGTTATGTGTGTGTCATCTGTCCACCCCCCCACCCCCCCGGTCCCCGAGGACCGGCGCTAGGGTTTCTCGCGCCCTAGGCACAGGACCATTTCGCCGCCCCCTGCGCTGATCCCGCGGCTCCGGTGGAGCTGCCGCAGTCGTTCCTCCAGAGGGTCCATTGGTCTGTGGCTCTGGTGGAGCTGCCACAGGCATCTCTGCAGGAGGTCTACCGGAGCCGCGGACCAGCGGACCCTCCGCAGGCACGACTGCGGCAGCTCCACCGGAGCCGCCTGCTGCCCCCCTGGCAAAATGCCGCCCCCCGAATAATTCTGGCGCCCTAGGCGATTGCCTAGGCTGCTTAAATGGTAGTGTCGGCCCTGCCGTCCCCCCTCCCCCGCAGCTGGAAGCAGCTCCTATCCCTTCCCTCCTGTACAGTGCTGAAAGGCTGTTGCTGGCCACATTCTGGTGTGAACCCTGGCAGGAATCTGGGGAAGCGGAGTATGTGACCCTGCATCCGTGCCCCCCCCCATTGCCTCGGGAAGACGCAGCACCAAGTACCAGGAGAGTCAGGTCCATCCCAGGGGCCCAGACAGGCATGGAGGACGGAGAATCCCAGGCAGGGAGGGGCAGGTCCTCTCTCTCGCTCCCCCACCCCCGTGAGAGAGGTGTATGGGAGTGTGTGTGTCACCTTTCCCTGTGTGTGTGCGGGATAGGGAGGGTGGGTGTCACCTCTTTCTGTATGAACCCTAAAGCCTTAAAGATAAGAAGGTAAATAAAAAGAATCCAACTACGCAGTATTTCTTTTTAACAGTCTCAGTCAACTTGATGTTAATTTGAATGTTTGTACTGCATAGTTTGGATTGATTGCTCTTGAACTGGCTTGAATACAAGTAATTTTACCAGGTGTCCTGTAATCAGCATAGGGAAATATGGTCACCCTAAGAATAATCATCTTATTTGAAAAAGTTTAAAATTGTATTTTCTATAATTCTAGATATACATATTTATTATCTTGCTATTCCATGTATGCTAGTCAATCCACGAGTCTTCTATAAGACAAATAGAAAAGAAATCCTACTTAGACAATGAGCTCCATATAACAAGTGGTTTTACTACTATAATACATTTTTCTGTAAAAATATGAATACTGGGGGGGAAAAGTCACCTATGTAAGTGTCTAGATACAGATTTTGGCACATAATTTGAGAGCCACGTTTGACAATTGTTTTGTGTGGCTTGATCAAGAATAGAAAGGGAGTCAGAGCTGGAATCAGTCTTTCACTTAGTCCACTACTGGACCATCCTGTCTCCAAAGCTATTGATTTGCCCCTTCCTGTGGCCAAAAGTCTTGCTGGCTGCTCAAAAAAAGGAGAAAGAACGAGGAGTACTTGTGGCACCTTAGAGACTAACAAATTCATTTGGGTATAAGCTTTTGTGGGCTAAAAGCCACTTCATCAGATAGCCCATGCATCTGATGAAGTAGGTTTTAACTCACGAAAGCTTATGCCCAAATAAATTTGTTAGTCTCTAAGGTGCTACAAGTACTTGTTCTTTTTGCTGATACAGACTAACATGGCAACCACTCTGAAACCTGTCAAAAAAGGCGCTGGCTCAGCAGAGTCTTGCTGGCTACTAGGAAAATTGTCCTCAGACAGCTGTGGGGACAGTGTTGACCAAGCTGTGAACTGAGCTGGGGCTCTCCCAGAAATAAAGTGACCTATAGCTAGCTCTGCTTTCTCTGAAGCCCAGTGTTTTATCTTGAGCTGATATACTAGAGAATGTGAATAAAATATTTTTTTAAGGAAAAATTCCTGAGTTTTTTAACTATATCAATCATTTTCTATTGCATCAGTTTACATTGTCAAGACTATTATTTTATGGAAGAGAACTACAATGTTTGTTCTTTTGAAATGAAAGCTGTGAGTGTTCTGTACTTTTCTAGAACTCCCAACTAAAGTAGGGCTGCAGGCTTCAAGAGTTTCAAAGTCTGGCTTTATTTTAATTTAATTTTATTTATTTATTATGACAATGGCTTCTAAGCCACTGGCTTTATGGTCACTTCAGCTCTATTTGTTTATCATGAACATACAGGTTAAAACTTTCACACCCAACTACTATAGGGCCTGGTTCTGTCACCTTTAGTAATTCTGTGAGTAGCCCCATTGCACTTGATGTGACGAGACACTACTCTGTGTAAAGATGGCAGAATATTTCCCCCTAATCTCAGACTTCTTCTCCCCTTCTGCATGCAGGTAGGTAGATCCTTCCACTAGCTGAATTTTTGGCACCCTGTCCTGGGGCAACCTGGCTCCAAAGCCCCACTCTTTCTGTTAAATGGCAGGACAGTCCTACCTCTAGGCATAAAAAGAAGGCATTGTCCCTTCCCAGGAGAGAAGGTTCTTTACAGTTCTTTATTGGTAATGGTCTGGCTTGTTCAGTGCTCCTTTACTTCTGCCACGAGCTCATTTCAAGGATCTGGATGGTACACAGAAGTCTTCTTTGCTCAGAGCATTAGTTGACTTCTCCTGTGGAACTTGAGTGCCAGGACCAGGTTTTGGTTTGACTGCATTCACTTCCAGACCATCTGCCTGGCTTCTTAGTAGCACATGTTCCAGGTTTGTATATCCTCCACCCGTTACTAGAGAAAAAGGGTGATGAGTGAAAAATGTTGGTGGGATTCTGATAGGTTGCACTATTCCAGCACAGTGAATTCCTTGAGCACACCACTTTCTGGCCACTGTTTATTACTCTTCCTTTAGTTTTTTTTAGTGTCTTATATGCTGGGACATGTGGTACTGGCCCTCTGTCTTCCCACTCACTTTTTCCCAGAAAAGGACTTGGGGCATACAGGACTTCTAAATAGATCTTATACTCCCCTTTCCCTATCATAACCACCATAGCTGATAAAAGCATATTTAGTATTGGTAAGATCTCTGCCTTCTTGCCTGAGTGAAGAGGATGAGAGGTCTGATGATGCAACAGTCAATGGAAAAAAAAAGTTGGAAGCTATTTGGGCCTTTCAGTTTGCCTTTGAGGCTCTGACTCTATAACAGAGGAGGTCTCCAGGGTCCTAGTTCACTCCATGGATGAGTAAGCGACTGTACAAGGGAAAAATTGTCAAGAGAATGTTCCATTCCAGAGATTAGGACAAGTACTCTCTCACTAACCTTGACTTAGTGGCCATCATTATTGGACATTGTAGCTTGACAGAAGTTTCCCTATCCTCTATAGGTTTCAGACGATACAAACTCCTTAAGAACTACTTTGAGAAATAGGAGGCAATACCAGGGTGGATTCTGCAATCGCCTCTAGCATTAAAAAGCTTCAATCCCTCTTGAGAGTACAGTGGTAACTGAGGATGCCTCTGATGGAGGCATTTTAAGAAGAACTAGAAACTCCTCAGCTCTACTGTAGTGTATTATTCTAAGGTGTTGCAGACTGTGGGCTCGAGGCGTAATCCAGTTAATTTAGGTACCCCCCCACCCTTTCCTAGTTCCTAGGTCTCCAGGCGAAAGGCACCTACCCATAACCAGTTCCTAGGGTTCAGGGCTTAATCTTCTGCAGGCTTGCAGGGTCTTTTACCAGTGAAAGTCTTACACAGTAAAATCTTATTTTCTATTTGTTAAGAGTTACCAAAACATAATACACCACTAAGCATACAATGCTCACCACTCCCAATAAGACAGATGAATTTTTCCTGGTGGCCAGTCCAGGATCAGGTCATCTGGGGCTCCAGTTTCTGCATAGTGTGATGGCTAGAGTGTTGAAGTGTGGCAGCTCTGGTCTTGGACAGTGTCCTGGAATTAGGTTCCAAATAACTTGCTTTTGGACCCCAGTTTATATAGTTAAACTTGGGTCCTGCTTAGCTATACCTTTCACCAATCCTAGCCCAGTACAAAACAATTCTTGAACCACTCAAACCCAACCACCTTAATTGATTTAAATCTTGCAAAATTAGTTATTCAACAGACAAACAATTAAAGAATCGGACAGAGGCCATACAGATAAACAATAGAGAAGTAGGGATTATAAAGGCAAAACAATAAAGAAATACAGATTTCACAATCACAACTGTTAATAAGTGATTCATTGCCAGACAGATTATCAAACAAAGTTTTCTTTAAACATCTTAAAATTTGTTTCTTTATCTGGTGATAGTGGGTGCTACTAGGACTGGAGTGCCTTAACAGTCTGATATAAAACATTTATTAAAGCTAATGTTAAAAAAATTATATAGTACACAGGTTAAGAAAAGAGTGTCTGTACATCTGGGTATAGTGCTTAGATTATCCACAATGCAAAGTTTGTTTTAAGTCATAAGATACATATAGTACATAATCAGCAATAACCTAAATTTAAGTGAATAAATCTAACAATACAGTTTAGATATTAGCACCCAAACATTCGGGTACATCACTCATGAAAAGTTATAGAGAGAGTTGGCTGTGGAAAGCACATATAGCAATGAGTGAAAATTGTCCTCCAGTAATTTAGATGGAATGTGAGGCTATGACTCTGCTGCTTAGCTCCTGGCTGCTGCTGCTTACTGTAGAAAAAGGCTTCAGACCTTACAGCTGTAGTAATCCTGTCTGTATAACCATGTGCTACCAAATGCACAAAGTAAACACACTAAATAGAGCTATTTTTCTCTGCACTATAACTGAAAGATATTAGAGGTTAAAACTTCACATAGAAATGTTCCTTTTAGGTTAATGGGTTCCCTTTAATACCCGTAGCTATTTGTTCATTTTTCCTTTTGTTCTTTGAATATTTTTAACTTGTTTTCACTTGCAGATAACATTAGTATCTTATCACTTCTTCTGCGGTAAAGCCCTGTTGAAGTAGGAGGAAAGAGTTTCTCCTAGTTCATGAAGAGGTTTCAGTTAGGAGAGAGAGCCTTTGATCCTTTATGAACAATTTCAGTTTGGTCTTGTTCAGCCTTCAAAATTCTCTCTAAATCACTAGAATCAGATAGTGGTAATTTCTCTTGCCCCACTGACTTTATTAAATCTTGTCAGCAGGAACAGGCACTCTGTGTGAACCCTGCTTTCTGATGTTAGTGTTGTAGGAATAAAATTCCACGAATCTGGCAGCGTGGCTTGTTTTCTGTAGTTCCCTGTATCTGAACATTCTGCTTTCTCGCTTGATTCTCTTGGTTCTCTATTCTCTGATAATCTTACTTACTCTTGTTGCTTTGTTAGACATTTCTGATATATCCACTATTTGTTTGGACTTCAGTCCTACCTAGACCTATCTGTGATTTCCCATACTGCTTTTTTTTTAAATTGTATTTAGTTTTCGTAACACTTCCAGTCTTAAAGATTAATATCCATGCAGGACCACTGGACTACTTTTTCCTTTGTTCAAGACAATCTTGTCTTCATTAAAGCGAAAAAGTAGTCCAGTGGGGTCTCAGGGGTATTAATCCTTATTTTAGGCAAGTCCCCATTTTAGTATTTCAGGATCAGGATCACTAATACAGGCTCTATCAGTTAAATGCTGGGGTTGCTAACAGTGATCAGAATTTGGTCTCAGAATGAAATTTTATTATTACTGGTTCTGAGGTGGGAAGAAGCAACAGTGAAGTCCCGTTGGAAGCAGATGCAGTAGAACAGGGGTGGCCAGCCTGTGACTCCAGAGCCACATACAGCTCTTCAGAAGTTAATATGCGGCTCCTTGTATAGGCACCGGCTCTGGGGCTGGAGTAGGGGTGAAAGTAAAATACAGCTCTTACCAGTATGGGTCCCACTCTGCTCTCCCCTCTCTTCCCGGAAGGGGCAGGGCCTCAGACGGAAGGGGTGGGGTCAGGGGTCTAAGTAAGTTACGTTTCTTACCCATACAGTCCAAACACAAGCAACCCACCTCTCCTACATACTTCATGGATCCCTCCCATTGCATGACTTAGATATAGAAAATAAAGCTACTATTATTACTACCAGTACTGTCTGTAATAAAACTTTACTATTGGAATAAGCCTGAAAAACTGAAAACTCACTGTCACATTTTACTCCTTGTCCTCCCTCCTCCGCCTCCAGCCAGGCTGCCAGGCTAGGCTCCACGTTCCCCCGACCCCCGCACTCAGCAGGGGCTCCCCTCTAGCTTGTAGCAGGGAGCAGGGGGACTGGCTGAGGGAGAAGCCTCCCCAGGTAGCCTGCTGCGTGCATAAGAATAGTTTAAATTTAGCTGTTCATCCCGCGGTCTGAACCATTGGATTTGGGACTATTTTTGACATCCTTGTTAATTTCACTCATGGTTGTTGCGGGGGAAGGAGGGTGACCAAAGCTAGGGTGGTTCTTTTCTGCTGCCTAGATGAGGCGATCTTCAATAATATAATACTCAAAAAGTACAATCAAAATTAGGAACCATTTCCAAGTTCAAATCATGATGGAGGAGGAGGAGAGGGAGAGAAAAAACAAACATGACAGTGAGTTTCCCATTTCCAAGCTCTTATTAGCTTTGAGTTTGAATTTTTTGTTATGCAGCCAAAAGAGGTGAAAGTAAGCTGGTACTGAATGCTCCACCATTTGCCGGTACACTACTGGTCCCCCTTTTTTTTCCACCTCTGGACTTGAGCTACAGGTGCCAACTTTCCAATGTGCTGGGGGGTGCTCACTGCTCAATCCCTGGCTCTGCCACAGGCCCTGCCCCCACTCCACCCCTTCCCCTGAGCCTTCTGTGCCCTCGCTCCTCCCCACCCCCCGAGCCTCCTGCATGCCAGGAAACAGCTGATCGAGAGGTGCAGGGAGAGAGGGGGAGGCGTTGATTGGCAGGGTTACCATGAGTGGGAGGCACTGGGAGGAGGGGTGGAGCTGATGGGGGGCCACTGATGTCTTACTGTGGCTCTTTGGCAATGTACGTTGGTAAATTCTGGATCAGGGGTCGGCAACCTCTGGCACGCAGCTCGCCAGGGTAAGCACCTGGTGGGCTGGGTGAATTTTTGTTTACCTGCCGCATCGGCAGGTTCAGCTGATCGCAGCTCCCACTGGCTGTGGTTCACTGTCCCAGGGCAATGGGGGCGACAGGAAGTGCCATGGGCCAAGGGATGTGCTGGCCACGGCTTCCCGCCGCCCCCATTGGCCTGGGATGGCGAATCGCAGCCAGTGGGAGCCACAGTCCACCGACTCTGCTGATGCGGCAATTAAACAAACTGGCCTGGCCCGCCAGGGTGCTTACCCTGGCAAGTCGCATGCCTGAGGTTGCTGACTCCTGTTCAGGTTCCTTCTCAGACTCAGGTTGGCCACACCTGCAGTAGAAGCACAGTGGAAGATAGAGCTATACATGGAATGGTTTGGGGATCTCCAGTCAGCATGAATAAAAAAAAAATCAGTTAAATCACTGAAGGAGAACTTCACCACTGCAAAGGCAAACAGTACCAGGCCTGTGCACCACTTTAGTCCCATTTAAGTTCTCAGAATAGGTTTAAATGCTGCATAGGTCTTGTGCTCGCCCTTTGCACAGGAGTGAATTTCACTCTGAGACAATGTATTGTGATCTTCCTTATTGACCCAGAGCTCAGGGTTTCAACAAGTGTTTATTGCCTTGCTAGATGGGTTTCATCAGTGTGTTTTTCAAGCTGGAGGATGCTTGCATCAATTCTGCTCCTCAGGTGGAAGACAGTGAAAGATTTGTTTCTTTTTTAAGTGTAGATTATATTAAGGAATTGAAGCTATTTTGTGGAGTCTAAAGAATTCTTAAGGCAGTATTTGTTAATATGAAAGACTGTAAGAGCTCCTTAACTCTTTTCAGAGGGATCAAACTTTTTGAGATAGCCTACTAGGTTTCAATGTTGCTGTTAACACTGTTTTATAATAGCGTGTCTGATCTGGGCATCCACCTCCTGAGTGCCCCCTCATGGACTGATGTCATTCTGCAACAGCCTTGCCTCAGTTTCCCCATGTTTCAGGGATCTCGCAATTAAACTACCAAAACATACTCTTCTCTAGTTCAGGAACACCCTTCCTTGGGGCTGTATTTATTAAAATAAATTGTCAAATCTCTATAAAGTCCATTCTCACCATTTTTCCTGCAGGAGGGAAGTTCCCCAGGGTCTCCTGTGCTTTTGAAGCCTGCTCACATCCTACTTGATACCTCAGCATTCCCTGATGGAGTCTGTTTGCTCCTAGCAGCCACTCCTTGGCAGACCTGTGCTGAAGTCTCTTGTTCCAACTTCATGCTGGGTGGCTGTCTGCTTTCTCAGTGGATCATACACACTACCTTTGCTGCTTCCTGCTGCTTATTATAGGGGAAATCAGCTCGTCCACATCCAATTAAAGTTCATACTCCAGACTATCGCAGGTGAGGCTATTAGGGCTATTGGGACAACACTGACTGGCTTCAGCCCTCCAGTCCTTAAAGAGGCAGGGCAAGGTTACATGCGTCATAGCTTGAGCAGGCTGACCTTACTGCACACTCCACAAGCTTCTTGCATTCCTCCACCTGACCCCCCCACCCCGTAGCTTCCTGTGGCCAACCTCCCATTCCTTTCTCTTTCAGGGACTTCCTGAAATTCCCCCCAATCTCTTCCCTTGTAGTGTTTTTGTGCCCCATTTTCACCACGGAGGATGTGAGAGAGATTCCCACACCTGAGCCAGTCTTTTTAGGTGACAAATCTGAGGAACTGTCCCAGATTGAGGTGTCAATAGATGAGATTTTTTTGAACAAATTGATAAACAGTAATAAATCACCAGGACCAGATGGTATTCACCCAAGAGTTCTGAAGGAACTCAAATGTGAAATTGCAAAACTACTAACTGTGGTATGTAACCTATCATCTAAATCAGCTTCTGTACCAGATGACTGGAGGATAATTAATGTGACACCAATTCTTAAAAAAAAAAGGTTCTAGAGGCAATCACAACCAGTAAGCCTAACTTAAGTACCAGGCAAATTGGTTGAAACTATATAAAGAACGCATATCAGACACGTAGCTGAAAACAAGTTGTTGGGGAAGAGTCAACAAGGCTTTTGTAAAGGGAAGTCATGCCTCAGCAATCGATTAGAATTCTTTGAGGGGGTCAACAAACATGGACAAGGATGATCCAGTGGATATAGTGTACAGATTTTCAGAAAGTCTTTGATGAGGTCCCTCAAGAAAGGCTCTTAAGCAAAGTGAGCAATCATGAGAAAAGAGGGAAGGTCCTCTTATGGATCAGTAACTGGTTAAAAGACAGGAAACAAAGAGTAGGAATAAGTGATCAGTTTTCAGAGTGAAGAGAGGTAAGTAGTGGTATCTCCCAGGGATCTGTACTGGGACCAGTGCTGTTCAACATATTCATAAATGATCTGGAAAAAGGGGTAAACAGTGAGGTGGCAAAATTTGTAGATGATACAAAATTAACTATATTCAGTAAGTCCAAAGCAGACTGCGAAGAGTTGCAGATGAAATTCAGTGTTGATAAATGCAAAATAATGTGCATTGGAAAACATAATCCCAACTATAAATACAAAATGATGGGATTTAAATTAGCTGTTACCACTCAAAAAAAAGATCTTGGAGTCATCCTGTACAGTTCTCTGAAAACAAATGCTCACTGTGCACGCCAGTCAAAAAAGCAAACAGAATGTTAGGAGCCATTAGGAAAGGGATAGAAAACAAGACAGAAAATATCATAATGCCTCAATATAAAGCCATGGTACACCCACACCTTGAATACGGAGTACAGTTCTAATCTCCCAATGAATAAGAGGGGATATGATAGAGGTAATCATGAATGGTGGGGGGAAAAGTGAATTAGGAAGTGTTATTTACTCCTTCACATAACACAAGAACCAGGGATCTCCCAATGAAATTAATAGGCAACAAGCTTAAAACAAACATAAGGAAGTACTACTTCACACAACCACAATCAACCTGGGATGTTGTGAAGGCCAAAAGTATAACTGAGTTCAAAAAAGAATTAGATGTTTTTATGGAGGATAGGTCCATCAATGGCTATTAGCCAAGGTGGTCAGGGATCCAATCCCAGTTTCTGCGTCACCCTAATCTCTTACTGCCAGAAGCTGGGAGTGGACGACACAGGAGGAATCACTTGATGATTGCATGTTTGTTTCATTCCCTCTGATGCACCTGGTACTGCGCACTGGTACTGGGCTAGATCAGAGGTTCTCAAACTGGGGGTCATGACCCCTCAGGGGGTTGCGAGCTGTCAGCCTCCATCCCAAACCCTGCTTTGCTTCCAGCATTTATAATGATGTTAAATACATATAAAAAAAGTGTTTTTAATTTATGGGGGAGGGTGTCACATTCAGAGGCTTGCTATGTGAAAGAGGTCACCAGTACAAAAGTTTTGAGAACCACTGGGCTAGATAGACCATTGGTCTGACCCAGTATGGCCATTCTTGTGTTCTTATTCACTCCTGCTCTCATACCAGGGTTACCCTTTCTTTCCCAATACCAGTAGCTCTGTGTGTACCCATATCCCCTTATCCACATGCCAGGGGCTCTGTCTGCTCCCTGTTCCCATCTCTCCTCCCCACACCCCCTGTGCTAGGGACGTTGCCTCCTTCTCCAGTCCCCAGATATTCTGTGTCATATGCCTCTCTCCTCATAGCAGGATCTATGTGTGCCCTTAATCCTTACTTCCCTCCATGCCAAACTCTCCCCCCCCCCCAGCAGTGGTTCTGTGTGCTCAAAATTTGCCTAACCATCCATTCTGGCATCCCCCATTCCACCCTCCTCCCATGGTTTTGTATGCCTCCAACTCCCCCTCTCCCCATGGCAGAGTCCTCCATTCTTCCCCCCAGCAAAGGGCTCAGTGTGAACCTTCATTAGCTCCTTCACTCCATTTCCACCTTTCCTCTTCCCCATGCAAGGGACTTTGCATGCCTACCTTTCTCCCTCCCACTATACCTTATTCCCACACTCCTCCTCCTCCCCCCATACTGGGAGTTCTCTGTGCTCCATTTCCCCCCCGCCCACCAGGGTCCCTCATTCTTTCTTATTTTCCAAAGGCTGTGGGCACTTCCCCTATTTCCTTTTCTTACCATGATTTATTCTTTCTGTCTGGGAGACACGTCATTCAGCATATTTAAACTACTGGGAGGCTGAGCAAAGAGGAGGGAGTTATGTGCGAAGGTGTTAATAGGTGCCATCAACTAGTTCTTTGGTCTGTAGACAACTGCAGAGATGCTAGCGGCTGTGGCTCTACTAAAGTGCTGGCAGGGGCTCTGTTTGTCTCCCATTTTTCCTCTCTTGGTGTTCCATTTCCACCTTAGATCAATAGGGTTTTGACCATTGAGGACTAGAACATTCCTTGAAATATTGGAATTGATTGTATGTGGCATTCAAAAATTACTGCTCCATAAAGAGAGATATCAAAATTCTATTGAGCTGAGTGCAAGCTTTTCGCGAACTCAGCCAGCAAGACTTATTGTAACTGGGTGAAAAAAGGACTAACCTCAGTTCAATTTTCCCACCCCTTTTACTGGTGCTGTGGGGGAAGCACTACAAATTGGCTGATTCGTAGTTGGTGGTGATGATTTCTTTGGGGAGGCTGTAGTCCACAGGAGGGTCACAGGACTGTCTTTAACCTGAAACTTTGAAGTTTTCTGTTTTCTTTCTGATTATGTTAACTTAGTTTGCTCTGCTGGCTGCAAATATATATATGTTTGGAGTTCTTTTGGCATAGTCATTTCATTTCCAGTTTATGGTTCTATTATATTGTGTAGTCACACAATATACTAATTTGAGTTTAATTATTGCTTTTTAACTCTAGAGAAATGAGCATGATAAACTACTGTACTGAATCCTGGAATCACTAGGAGTTTTAACTTGATTACCGAAAGATAAATTACAGCCTTTGCTATTTGATGAAGCAGAATTTATACAATTTTAGAGCCACAAGAATATTTTCTGTGTAATTATATGAATTACACAATGAGCCATATTTTACAGTACAAATACTATTAGTCAATGACACTTTAAAATATAAATTAGACTAATTCGTAAATTAATATTGTGTACAGTACTATTTAGAGATTGTGATCTGAAACGTAAAAATAAGTATTGTATTTTGCCTCTACTTTTTTACATGTACGCATGCTATTTAACGTTATAGATCTTCAAGGAATGTAGCCCTAGTTTTTTCAAAATGAGTAGTGACTTTGTCTGTGTCAGTTTTCAGGTGCCCTACCTAAGCTACATAAAAAGGGTGAGCACTCAGCACTTTCTGAAAAGCAGGCCCCAAATCATTTGCCACTGAAAAGTGAAGGGTCTAATTTTTAGCATCCAGTAGCACCTAGCTACAATACATATAACAGAAATCAAACAAAATGTACAGATACATCCTGTATTTGCATTAAGATACATGGCTTGATAGGTTTAAAGCTATAATTTGGCATTGTAAAGGACTACTCACATATTTAAGGATTTGCAGTGGGGTTGCCAACTTTCCAATTGCACAAAATCGAACACCTTGCCCTGAGCTGCCCTGCCCCTTCTCTGAGGCCCCACCCCCACTCACTCCAGCCCCCCTCCCTCCGTTGCTTGCTGTCCCCCATCCTCACTCACTTTCATTGGGCTGAGACAGGGTTGGGATATGGGAGGGGGTGAGGGCTTCAGTTGGGGGTGCAGGCTCTGGGTTGGGGCCAGAAATGAGGGATTCAAGGTGCAGGAAGGGGCTCTAGGCTGGGCCAAGGGGCTTGAAGTGTGGGAGCGGGCTCAGGGCTGGGGCAGGGTATTGGGGTGTGGGAGTGGGTGCAGGCTCCAGCTGGGGGTGTGAGCTCTGGGGTGGGGATGGAGATGAGTGGTCTGGGGTTCAGGAGTGGGCTCAGGGCTGGGGCAGGGTGTTGGAGTGCAGGAGGGGTGTGGTCTCCAGGAGGGAGTTTGGATGTGGGAGGAGGCTCAGGATGGGGGTAGGCTCTGGGAGGGGGCTGGGGTATGGGGTTGGGGTGGAGGAGGAGGTGTGGGGTGCAGGCTCTGGGAGGGACTTTGGGTGCTGGAGGGGGTTCCAACCTGGAAGAGGTGGATCGGGGTGGGGATGCCTGGCAACTCTAATTTGCAGAATCAAATCCAATCTCTTACTTGGAGTACAAAATATTGTCAGTACAAAAACATTGTCTGTAAGGGCTTATCTAGATGAACAGTTAGGCCACGGCAAGCTGGGGTGTAAAGCTATAGCGCGCTGTCTGTGTGGACCCTGCTTCTGTGCACTAAACGTTCTCTAGAGCACTTTGATATGCTCCCATTTCAAATCTGGGTAGATCGAAGTACACTAGGGAGCTTTTAGTGAATGATAGCAGGGCCCAAATGGACAGTTAGGTCACAGCAGGCTAGATTCCCCAGCTTGCTACTCACTGACTGTGTATCTAGAAAAACTCTTAAAGGTAGAAGATAATTTGCTGTAAGAGAATCCTAGCCATTCTAAAGCAATACATGAAATATAGATTGTGGTTATATTTTGAGAGGCAGGAGATGCCAAAAAGTTTCCTAGTTTGTGATCACACTTTTTCTTCAAAGATAAATATATGAAAGATCCAGATTTTTGAGGCAAGTTTCTTAGAATGAAATTCTTTTCACCCACTTAGAGCTCTTGTATGTGAATGCAGTGCAGAGGGGGTTAAGGAGTCTTTACCCTGATCAGCACTAGGGTGCAAGGCTGCCCTGTGATTTGTTTTGTTGGTGAATGTAGCTGCAGCTCCTGTGTGCTTGTTTCACAGAGCACTGGGATTTCTGGATCCAGTAATCCACAACCTCTCTCTTGTCCTACCCTCAAAACAATCTTCTGTGCTGGCCCTGCATAGATCAGTGCACAGTCCTAATCTGACAAATTTCAGGGGGTATAGAGGCAGTCCTGTGTGGCTGCTCAGCCAGCACCCACTCCCCATCCAGTGCAGTCCTTATTGAATCTCCTTGCTTCAGCCTTTTAAATATAATAAGTTGATTTGGCAGCTGCCAAATGGATGGCCAAGATGAGTCTATGGTTTTTGAAATGACACTGCAATCTTGAGCAATCAAGACTTCCAGCATAGGAGGCCCAATCTCTCGTATCCTTCAGTTAAAGGAATATCTGAGAGTAATATGTTTTGTACTATTTCCTTGCTTTGTAAAAGGTAATTGAGCTGAAAGTTAAATTACAAGGACATAACAGAGATGCCACAGAAAGGATCAACCACGCATTCAACTAAAAAAATAGTCAAAACTTTTAATGAATTGAAAATATATAAGATAATGAGAATTATAGTACTTTGACACCTTGATTATTTATAAAATGCCGTCCTGATGAAAAAGGTTTTCAGATAGGACCACCATAGTGTACATTATGGCCGCATTACAACAGTTAAAATGATTACTTGCTAACCCCTGTAACCCAATGGAGTATTCAGTAGATGTTTATCAGATATATTATTGAATGCTTTGCAAGGGACATATCAGTGTATGTGCAGCTATGCTAATAGGAATTCCATTGATGGAACTGTGTGGGGAATGCTTGTAGCCCTTAACTGCAATTTTTTTTTTATCAAGCCCATCAGGGATGGTGAAATTCAGAGCAGCACTGTATGAACTAGTGAAAATAATACCTGGAAAGTCCTGCTGTAAACATCAACTAAAAATGCCCACCTCTTAAGTATTTTCCAGTAATAAGTAGCCAGAATGGAAGTCTTATACTAAGAAAATACATTAATCCTGTAAACATTGTGTCCTAAGAAGAACCATAGATATGTTGCTGTTTCATATAAAATGTTTAGCTTCTAAAAATTATACATTTCTCTGATTGTTTGAAAGCCACAGATATACTGAGTAGAGAAGTCCTCATTCTGAAAGAGAAGTGCTTTTTAGAAAACTTGGACAGTAAAATACATTTCACTTAGAAAAATTTGTTGTAGAATATTTTTGAATGCTGTGCTTGTAGTAGGGTTGCCAGTTTTGGTTGATGTATTCCTGGAGATTTCATCATATGACATAATCTGTGAAGATTAAACTTTAATTCCTGGAGACTCCAGGCCAATCCTGAAGGGTTGGCAACGTTAGTTTGTAGCCAGTCAGCATTCAGACGAGATTTACCTCATAGAAAACATGGTGTGGAAAGTAATTGTCAGGACGTATGAGGGATATCTGCAGTTTGGATGGTTGACTACAAAATAGTGCTCTGCAACTCCAGGAGATCAGGCAAAATCGTGTAATCTGTCACTCACCTAGCAGTGTCTGTATTATTCATTTGTCATGGTTTCAGTCCACAGGGGACCCAAAGGCTTTATATATTTAAACTGTGTAATGGAGCAGTTACAACTGTGTTATCTATAAGGTGCCACTGGACTCCTCATTGTTTTTGTGGATATAGACTAACATGGCTACCCCTCTGATACTTGGCACCATAGAAGGCACTGAATTTAGCCTTATGAACTGGAAATTCATCAACTTCATGAAAAAACTTGGACAGATACAGACAGACGTCATCTTCCTCTCCAAGTGCAAACAGATGGACATCATACCAAATGGACTGAAGGTAAAAAAACCAATTTTGTCGACATACTACACTGACTATGGTGAGAGATTGTGCAGCACACTCTGAAAGAAACCGAGGAACCACCGGATGAGCATCCTGTACGGCAAACAGGAGAAGATCAAGAATGAGCTCTCAAAACTGGAGACACTCATACAAAACCAACCTTCCACACAAACTTCCAGGTGGCTGGACTTTACAAAAACGAGACAAGCCATTTACAA
This sequence comes from Gopherus evgoodei, assembly GCF_007399415.2. NCBI lineage: Eukaryota > Metazoa > Chordata > Testudines > Testudinidae > Gopherus > Gopherus evgoodei. Next base: position 211,796,577 of record NC_044322.1, read on the forward strand.
TGCACAATCCTTTGCAGTGGAAAAAGGACAGTAAACTATCTAAACTCCTACATGCCACAGGGGGCTACAACAATAACTCACCCAATAATATTGTTAATCTATCTAACCACACACTTAGCCTGTCCTGTCTCGGGGACTCTCTGCCCCGTCACCCCCACGTACATGATACAGTTTTGCAGTGATCTGAAAGCCTACTTTCGCTGTCTCCTACTCAAGGAATGTTTTCAACACACAACTGAACGGTGCACTGACCCATAGGAACTGTCCTACCAACACTACAAGAAGAAGAATTCTGCGTGGACTCCTGTTGACAGTTGAAATGACAGACTGAACTTCTACATCAGAGATCGGCAATCTTTCAGAAGCAGTATGCTGAGTCTTCATTTATTCACTCTAATTTAAGGTTTTGTGTGCCAGTAATACATGTTAACATTTTTAGAAGGTCTCATTTCTGTAATTCTATAATATATAACTAAACTATTTTTGTATGTAAAGTAAATACGTTTTTTAAAATGTTTAAGAAGCTTCACTGAAAATTAAATTAAAATGCAGAGCCCCCTGGACTGGTGCCAGGACCTGGGCAGTGTGAGTACCCCTAAAAATCAGCTCTTGTTCCGCCTTTGGCACGCGTGCCATAGGTTGCCTACCCGTGTTCTACATAGAGTGATTCCGCAGATGTGCACAGACTGAAATTGTGAACAAACAGCATCACTCTCCCCATAACATCAGCTATACAGAACGCACCGCCATCCACAGTCTCAGAAATGGCTTTGACATTATAATCAAAGGGGTTGACAAAGGAGGTGCTGTAGTCATCAAGAACAGGTCGGATTATGAACAGGAGGCTGCCAGGCGACTCTCCAACACCACATTCTACAGGCTACTATCTTCTGATCCCACTGAGGAGTACCAAAAGAAACTATACCATCTGCTCAAGAAACTCCCTGCTATAGCGCAGGAACAAATCTACACAGACACACCCCTAACGCCACGACCAGGGGTATTCTATCTGTTACCCAAGATCCATAAACCTGGAAATCCTCGATGCCCCATCATCTCTGGCATTGGCACTCTTACGGCAGGGTTATCTGGCTATCTGGACTCTCTCCTCAGACCCTGCGCTATCAGCACTCATAGCCATCTTCAAGACACCACCGACTTCCTGAGGAAACTACAGTGTATTCGTGATCTTCCTGAAAACGCCATCCTGGCCACCATGGATGTAGAAGCTCTTTACACCAATATTCCACACAAGGATAGACTACAAGCTGTCAGGATCAGTATCCCTGATGAGGCCACAGCACACATGGTGACTGAGCTTTGTGACTTTGTCCTCACCCACAACCATTTCCGATTTGGGGACAACTTATACCTTCAAGTCAGTGGCACTGGTATGGGTACCCACATGGCCCCACAGTATGCCAACAGTTTTATGGCTCATTTAGAACAATGCTTCCTCTGCTCTCGTCCCTTAGCATCCCTCCTGTACTTGTGCTACATTGATGACATCTTCATCATGTGGACCACGGGAGAAAGGCCCTTGAAGAATTCCACCTGGATTTCAACAATTTCCATCCCACCATCAACCTCAACTTGGACCAGTCCACACAAGAGATCCACTTTCTGGATACTACAGTGCAAATAAGTGATGGGCACATAAACACCACTGTATACCAGAAAAAGAAGAGGAGCACTTGTGGCACCTTAGAGACTAACAAATTTATTTGAGCATAAGCTTTTGTGGGCTACAGCCCACTTCATTGGATGCATAGAATCGAACATATAGTGAGGAGATTATATATAAAAAATATGTAGAAGCTACACACACACGCGCGCGCGCACACACACACACACACACACACACACAGAACATGAAATAATGAGTGTTATCATACACACGCTAACGAGAGTGATCAGTTAAGGTGAGCTATTACCAGCAGGAGAGAGAGAGAACTTTTTTGTAGTGATAATCAAAATTGTCCATTTGCAGCAGTTGACAAGAAGATGTGAGGAACAGTGTGTGTGTATGGGGGGAGAATAAACATTGTGTCATGACCCATCCGCTCTCAGTCTTTATTTAAGCCTAATTTAATGGTGTCCATTTTGCAAATTAATTCCAATTCAGCAGTCTCTTGTTGGAGTCTGTAAAATTTTTTTTGTTGTAATATTGCAACTTTTAGGTCTGTAATCAAGTGCCACAAGTACTCCTGTTTTTTTTTGCGGATACAGACTAACACGGCTGCTACTCTGAACTCTATACTGGTAACCTACTAACTGCTATAGTTACCTACATGCCTCCAGCTTCCATCCAGGACACATCACACGATCCATTGTCTACAGCCCTAGGATGCAACTAAATTTGCTCCAATCCCTCAGACAGTGACAAACACCTACAAGATCTTTATCAAGCGTTCTTAAAACTACAATACCCACCTGGGGAAGTGAGGAAACAGATTGACAGAGTGAGACGAGTATCCAGAAGTCACCTACTACAGAACAGGCCCAACAAGGAAAATAACAGAACACCATTGGCCATCACATACAGCCCCCAGCTAAAACCTCTCCAGCACATCAGCGATCTACCGCCTGTCCTGGAAAACGATCCCTCATTCTCAGAGACCTTGGGAAGCAGACCAGTCCTTGGTTACAGATAGGCTCCCAACCTGAAGCAAATACTCACCAGCAACTACACACTACACCACAGAAACACTAACCAGGAACCAATTCCTGTAACAGACCCCATTGCTTACTCTGTCCCCATATCTACTCTAGCGACACGATCAGAGGACCCAACCACATGAGCCACACCATCAGGGGCTCATTCATCTGCACATCTACTTATGTGATATAAGCCATCATGTGCCAGCAGTGCCCCTCTGACATGTACATTGGCCAAAACTGTACAGTCTCTACGTAAAAGAATAAATGGACACAAATCAGACATCAGGAATGCTAACATACAAAGGTCAGTAGGATAATACTTCACTCTCCCTGAACATTCAATAACAGATTTTAAAGCAGCCATCCTTCAACAAAAAAAACTTCAAAAAGAGACTTCAAAGAGAAACTGCAGTGCTACAATTCCCTTGCAAATTTAACACCATTAATTTGGGCTTGAATAGGGACTGGGAATGGCTGGCTCACTACAAAAGCAGTTTTCTGTCTCTTGGTATTGACACCTCCTCATCAGTTATTAGGAGTGGACCAATCCACTCTGATTGAATTGGCCTTGTCAGCACTGGTTCTCCACTTGTGAGGTGTGGAAGTAGGGAAAGAATTAACAAGAATTTGTAGGGGATTTTAATGCATGTTAGTTTGTTAGCAAAAGTTAGGCCAGCTGTAATTTTAATGACGTAAAACTTGTAAAAGTAAAAATAGTGTAAGGCAAGTAAAAAAGAACTATGTAAAAAGTTATTACAACCTTGCACTAATAATCAAATACATAAACTGGCTCCCAAAAGTGAAAAAAATAAAATAGCAAAATAGCCTATGTATAAACAAAATGCAGCTGTTGCTCAACTAACCCAAGTACAGGCTAAAGTTGGTAAGTTACATGTTATTTCCACCCTTAGTTCTATAACCTAAAAGTTACTAACAAAAATAATATTAAATATCAGTAAGGCTAAAAAGACATTGCAGTAAAATCTAGCACGTTCAAAAATTCAAAATTTCCTAAATAACCAGCTAATGGCCATTCAAAGTAATCTTAAGCACCAAACTTGGCCCACTGCCCTTACAAACACATCAAAAGTACCATCTAATCTGTGGTCATAAAAACATATCTAAACACTTTCTAAGTAAAAGTGTAAACATTCACAGTGCTCCTTCCAAGCAGCGGTTAGAAAGGTGTGGGCTCCCACATACCAAATCCTAATTGGTCAATAAAAAAAATGCATATAAAACTAAATTATTCACCAAAACATCTAAAAAATTAAACCACCTGGTATACCTAACTAATTTATAGTCAGTGCCCCTAAAATAACACCTAATATTTTGTATAAAAATAAAAAGTCAATAAACATTTGGCTGTTAAAAACCCTGCAGCTTCAGTGTATCCATAAACTAAAGCCAAAAAAAGTTGTCACTGTTTATAATAATGTTTGCTAAAAGGGTAAAAAACAAAAACCTATCCTAACAAAACACTTACTTTTCAAGCTAATAATAGCTGTATGTATGTTAAAACCACCACATTGCAAAATATACATTTTAATCTCATCACCACTGCAGGCAATCATATTGTTTATTAACCTGCAAATAAAATTTTGCAAGTAGCCCTTAGTTTAATTAAACCAGCTTAGTACCTAATCAATTTCAAAATTTGCTTTCATTGTTACCAAAGGTTCAAAAAATCTCTAAATTGCAAGGGCAAATTCACATGCTTCAAAATATATATCAAGCTAAAAAAAATGCCTTTCATACTGCTTATAAAGTGTCTGTTTTGTGTACTAAGTATAAATATATTATGCTTTGTAACCAAAACTGTACAACAACCTCATCATATTATTAATATAATAATATTATTGCTTGCATTGTTGTTACTTAGTTAAAATTATGTTGTTGTTGTAAAAAACATAATAATAGTAATACCTTTCGTGTCCATGCTAATTATGCATTGTCATTACATCCAATAAAAATCCCTAAGGTTAAAACATCTAATGTAAAATCAAAAATCCATGGCTTAATGCAAATAAAAATTTTAAAATATCTGTTGTACTAAAAGTACAAAAGAGGGGAGTGTGGAAGTAGGGAAAGAATTAACAAGGATTTGTAGAGGATCTTAATGCATGCCAGTCTGTTAGCAAAAGTTAGGCCAGCTGTAACCCTAATGACGTAAAACTTGTAAAAGTAAAAATAGTGTAAGGCAAGTAGAAAAGAACTATGTAAAAAGTTATCACAACCTTGCACTAATAATCAAATACATAAACTGGCGCCCAAAAGTGAAAAAAATAAAATAGCAAAATAGCCTATGTATAAACAAAATGCAGCTGTTGCTCATTATTGTCTGTGTTATTGCTTGTTATTGTCTGTAACAAAGGTATAAATGCTTGCTGTAATTGTTTGTGTTAAAAAACCTGTCTGGAACTGGGGCGACCCAGTGTCCTAGGGCACTCCCTCCCTCTATTGCAATTGCTGAAGTTAAAATAAAGTATTTAATTTTGTTGCACCCAAACAAAAAGCGAGAACTGAGTTTTTCTCCGACAGAGGTAACTCCCTTTTCTTCATGTGTCCATATATTTATGCCTGCATCTGTAATATTTACTCCATGCATCTGAAGTAGTAGTTTTTTACCCACAAAAGTTTTCCCCAAATAAATTTGTTAGTCTTTAAGTTGCCACCAGACTTCTCATTGCTTTTATGGTATCTATAGCATTTTTATCACAGCTGTAGGAAATGAAGAAAATTCCTTGTTTTTATTTATTTATATATATAATATAAAAGACTTTTGCTTGTGAAAGGGATGAGCAGAACTAGCAATTGTAGATCTACAGGTCTAAATTTTCAAAATGGCTATGGGTTTTTGTTTGTCTCAATTTTTGCATGCTCAGCTTGAGACTTCTTAAAGGAGCCGACTCTCAGAAGTGTGAGTGCTGGCCTGGCGTCTCCTGGAATCGGCCTCGAGCTCCCGGTGACTAGTAAAAGCAATCTAGGAGATCTTAGTAGGATATTTTAAGAACATGACATTACATCATGTTGGGGGGGCGGGCGGGGAAAATCTCCTGGAATAGCTTCACTCAGAGTTGGCAACCCTAGTGGCTGCTCAGCAATTTATAAAAAATTAGGCTCCTTTTTAAGCTTTCTCATGTTGGGCACCCACAAATTGAGGCATCCAGAATCACTATCATTTTTGAAAAAATAGGCCACTGTGTGTACTGCATAAGTATTTATTTCAGTTTATAATAAAGTATCTGTCTTAAAGGTTTAGGTGCTTTAACTGTAATTAAAGCAATTTCATATAGCACTTGCCTGATGTAATAATAATCATAACTTCATATCTAATAGCCCTTGCCTAAAACTTTATTTCATCTCTTTCCAAAATGCCCCCCAAAAAGAAAAGGGAAGTGGGGGCGCTTTACACCATATGCAGAAAGCTAACAAATCTGGTGTATCAAAGTGAGAAGTGAGTTCCAAAGCTGAGAAACTGTCTGCATCCCCTCACTGTCTGACCTGGTGAGCATAGGTGCTGTGCTATTGCACTAGAAGATAGGTGGCTCAAGCTACCAGATCTCAAGTCATGTAGGGCTGTATTGGGTAAGCCCAATACCTTGAATTCTGCCTTGTAAGTAACAGGTAGCTAGTGTAGTCAATGGAACACTAGTGTTAGATGCTCATGACCTGAGGTCCTGTTTTAGAAGTGAACAAACACATTCTGCACTAGCTTTGGGGTCCAAATAGTGTCAAGATTCAACCCTATGCAAAATGCATTATAGGGGACTAGTTTTGAGGTGACAAAAGCATGGAGAACAGAAGAAGGATAACACCTTAACTAGGAATTGATGTGTGTGTGGTGGGAGGAAAGTGCTTTTAGTCAAAACAGTTAAGTCTGGATCAGAGCAATTTTATCCTCAAAGTGCTCTGTAAGGTTGTGGACTCACCCCTGCAGTGCCTCCTGCTGGTCGTCCTCAGGAATTAGCTCATTTTCCAGCCAGGAGTGCTCTCTGCAAGCCAGTGTCCTGCTACCACTTCTCCCCCATGTCCCTCCCAGGACCCCTTTAACTGGGTGCTGCCCCCTGGCAGTACCCCCCCAGTCTGGGTTCCCCCTCCCAGGGGAACCCCCACCCACTGTCCCCACTTTGCCTCAGTCTTGGCTACTGCCCAATCTCCGTCTAGCCTCCATTCACTGGGGCAGACTGCAGTATAAGCCACTCATCACAGGCAAAGGGGTTCGGACCTGCTGCCTCTGCAACCCAGTACCTAATAGGCCTTACCACGCCTGCAGCCTGGGGCTTTCCTAGGCCGGGGCTTTCCTAGGCCAGAACTTCCCAGCTCCCTTGGCCGGTCCCCGGCCCTTCCCCAGCCCTCCTCCACTCTGCTCTGCTCCAGATACCTGGTTAACCTCCCTGCAGCCTGGCCCTTCTCTCTCTGAATGCAGAGAGAGACTGTTGAGCTCCTGGCTCCCAGCCTCTTATATAGGGCCAACTGAGGCCTGATTGGGGCATGGCCAAGCTGCGGCTGCTTCCCCAATCAACCCAGTAGCTGCTTTCCCTGCCACAGCCCTCTCCCAGGGCTGTTTTAAGCCCTTCAGGGCAGGAGTGGAGTAACCACCCCCCTACGTGCTCCTTCCAGGAAGGAGGAAGTCATTGGGAAAACCTTGCACTGGGTGGCTGCAGAATTGGGCCCTTCAGGTGTCTGTCTCACTTGATGTCAACTCATCAGTAACAAACTAAGGTAAAATGGATGAGTACTCTATGAGTAGTAGCAATGGAGAAAAATTGCTGGCTCTCCAGAATTAAGTAGATAAAATTCTCCACTCTTGACTGTGTGCCCTGCATGCAGTACTGACTCAGAATGTCAAGAGCTCAATGTTCTGAGCTATTGAACTGCATCACCAGGGGGTCATGCATGCCTGCTCTCTGCTCTAAGGTGTCAAGCTGACTGCTTCAGCTGCTTACATTACAACAGGTGCAAAAAACCCCAAAACAGTGCTGCTGTGATGTCCAACAAGAATTCGGTGCCTTTTGAGGTATTTAGTGTTTTCCCTTTATTCTTTTAAGGAATTATTTTCCTTTCAGGTCAGTTTTTTTCCTCTTTTTGATGGGCTATCTTTCTGATTTTTTCCACCAAATGTGAGAAGCAGCCCAGCAACTTTAATAAGGGGCAAAGAAAAGCCACAAAAAATGGAAAAAAGTCTTACGGTGGGAGACTTAAGAAAGTCAATCTGTTTATCAAAATGATCAAGAGGAGACTTGTTTACAGTGTCTAAGTATCTTAACAGGGAGAAAATACCATACTTGGCTCTCTAATCTAGCAGAGAGCGGCATAACAAGAACCAATGGCTGGAAGTTGAAGCCAGACACATTCAGATTAGAAATAAGGTGCACAATTTTTAATAGTGAGGATGATTAATCATTGGAATAAACTGCCAAAGGAAGTGGTGGATTTTCCATTTCTGAAATCTTCAAAATAAGATTGGATGCTTTTCTGGAAGATATGCTGCTTCTTCGAGTGCTGGTCCCTGTCAGTATTCACTGTAGGTGCTCATGTGTTCCATGTGCTAGGGATTGGAAATTTCAGTGTTGCAGCTTTTGGAATTCATTAACCCGGCTAGGAAAGAAGAGGAGATACTGTGTCCTGCTGGAGTGGTGGAGCCAAAAAACTGATATTCCATTGGTCACTTTCTTCCTCCCCATATCAGCCCAGGAGGAACATCTATTCATTTTTATTGTTGTCTCCAATTTAAGAAATGAATTAGGATAAATTTCCTTCCTCATTTCTTCCATTATAGTGTCAGAGAATTTTGACTCTAATCTCCTGAGATAGCAATATTGGCACATGAGAATCTGTTTCAGCACTTTCCATCCAGTGTCCCCTCTGTCATGGTATGGTCATGTTATGAACCCCCACTCTGAACCTTAGCGTCCAAAAGATGGGGTACCAGCATGAACCCCCTAAGCTTAATTACTGGTTTAGAAATGATAGAGCTGCCACCACCCAAAAGTATAGTGTTTTGGGGCACTTCTGACTCCCCAAATCCTCCCTGAGGACTCCAAGACCCAAAACCCCTTGGGTCTCACAACAAAGGGAAATAAACCATTCCCCCCCCCCTTTCTTCCTCCCAGATACTCCCCTCCCTGGGTTACACTGGGAGATCGTTGTGATTCAACTCCTTGAATCTAAAACAGAGAGGAATTTTACCTTCCCCCCTCCTCTTTTCCCCTCACCCAGAGGCAATACACATTCCGTGAATCTAAAACAAAGAGGAAATTCACCTTCCCCCCCCCCTCCTTTCTCCCACCAACTCCCTGGTGAGTACAGACCCCCTCCCCTTGGTTGAAAGTATTTTGTCTCCTAATTGGTCCTTTGGTCAGGGGGTTCCAGGTTCGCTGCTTGTAACCCTTAACAAGTAAAAGAGACATTAACCCTTAACTATCTGTTTATGACACCCCCACCCACCTCAAAAAATACTACAGTATTGAATGCTAATTCTGCAGTTCTGCTATATATAACTAGAAATGTGTGACCTTTTAAAGTCTCAGAATTGCAAAGCTTTTGCATTTGGAGGTGGATGTAGTGGAAATCTGTTGATGAAAGAATGCTATATTAAGAACTTCAGTGAGCCAAGTGGTGGTTCTTCTAACTTAAGTATTTCTAATTTTTGTAACAACATTATGATAAGTGGATTAAAATAAACCTGATACTAAACAAAATGAGTTTGAGTCTTGGCAATATGCAGTACAATTCATTATGTGTTTTATAATCTTTTAAATAAACTCTATTTCAAAACACTTCTGAATTAAATACAAGACATTATAACCTAGTTTCTTGCAGTACAGTGTCACTTGGAACAGGCTTTGAGAGCGGTGTGTTGGGGCATTTAGGAAACCCGTTTTGTTTTCCTGATTCTGAGAGCTGATCTTCATTGTCTCTGATCCCAACAAGGTTTAGAACAACAGGATGGTGCTCTAAGTTATATCACTGGCATAGGATCCTTAATGGACATTATGCCTGTAGATCAGTGGTGGGCAACCTGCCGGCCATATATGGCCCATCAGGGTAAGCCACTGGTAGGCCACCAGACTGTTTGTTTACATTAGCACAGCTGTCCCACAGCTCCCAGTGACCGCATTTTGTGATTCCTGGCCAATGGGAGCTGTGGGAGGCGGCGTGGGCCTGACTGCTGCTTCCCATAGCTCCCATTGGCCAGGAACAGCACACTGTGGCCACTGGGAGCTGTGGGTGGCCGTGCAAATGTAAACAAATGGTCTGGTGGCCCACTAGCAGCTTACCCTGATGGGCTGCTGATTACCTACCACTGCTGTACATGATGGATGTTGCTCTGTTCTGCTCCATCCCTTCCCACATCTGACATTTCCCCTATGCCAGGAAATATGCAGGGAGTTCCCATATGCCAGGGGAATTCATTGTTTGAGAAATCTGGCCAGAAGCTCAAAGAGGCAGTTCTTGTTTGATAATATGCAATATATAGATATAAATTACAGAAGACATTTTATATGCATTTTAGGGTGAGTACTGTGATGTTGTGCAATCTATATGATTTTATAAAAATTTAATAATAAGTGAATATAATGTAACTGAGATATGCTTCATGCAAAAGATCTCTTGTGAGGAATCATTACAAAGCTTATAATCTGCTGAGTGTGGTCATCCTGTTTGTATAAATGTACCACTCTTGTATCTGAAACTAGAAATATGAAATACAACTCTGAGGGCCTATTGTAATTATGTAAAGTGTGGGCCATTAGTGGTGGTTTGGAATCTTGATTACTCCCACTAACTAGGACCATTGTCTGCAAATGGCTGTGTTTTACCTGTAAGTCTTCCTGTGTATATGTGTGCTGGCAAGTGGGTAATGAAGTCTTGCAGTGACATGTGATCATGTCACCTGAACTGGAATCCATCTTTAACCTGGTGCTTTTCCAGTGAGCGGGGTGGAAACCCAGAGGGACAAAGGGTTCCCGCCTAGGGTGACCAGACATCCTGATTTTATTGGGACTGTCCGATATTTGCTTGTTTGTCCTGCGTCCCGACCGATGTTTGGTCAGGACACTGGAAAACAAGCAATTTTGCACTCTGCTCCTGCGCACAGGCGGAGCCTGGAGGGTCTCGTGCCCCCACCTCACCCTGACTCTGCCCACTCCTTCCCCCATTGGATCCCTCTCCAAATCCCTGCCCCCAGCCCTGCCCCCTCGCTGCCCCATTGGATCCCTCCCCAAATGCCTGCCTCTTCCCCAAGCACGCTGCATTCTTCCTTCCTTCCAGGCTTGCGCTGATCAGCTGTATGGTGGCACAAGCGCTGGAGAGAGGCCCGGGGACGCAGGGGAGCGTGGGTTGAGTGAGTCCAGGCTGGCCCCGAGCGCAGGCAGGAGGGCGGGGCGGTACCTGAAGGGGAAGCCCTGGGTCTGGCCTGAGGAACCGGCTTCCTGTAGGCGCCCATGGGGGCAGCAGCTGCCCATGTGGGGACTCCAACGGGGCTTCACTTCCTGCCACGTGGAGGCAGCGGCAGCCGTGTTTGTTGCCCTGCGGGATCCGAGTGGGATGGGGAGGATGGGGCCTGCTGCCTCCAGTCCAGGGTGGCCTGCAGTGCTCTGCGGGGCAGCTGGGTGCGGGCCAGGCCCGGGCACACTCGGGGTTATGGGATTGCGCCACCCTGCAGGGCGGGCTGTAGGGAAACCCCGCCCTCGGGCAGAGGCGCGGCAGCCCCATTCGTTTCCCTGCAGGACTGGGGTCTGGGGCCTACTGCCCCCACTCTGGGGCCTCCTGCGGAATTGCACCTGCTGGGCACCTTTCCTTACAGAGGGAGGTGGAGACGAGGCGAGTTGGTGCGGGAGAGGGGGCGCTCCGGTGACTTTTTTTTTCTCTGCCCCACCTCCCCTCCCCGCCTGCGTCCTGATATTTCAGTTTTGTCATCTGGTCACCCTATTCCCGTCTTGTGCAAAAGATATATAAACAGGTGGAAGAGAACAAGGGAGAGGAGCCATCATGAAGACTCCACTAGCCACCACCTGAGCTGGAACAAGAGCTGTACTGGGGGAAAGAATTGTGCCCAGGCCTGGAAGGTGTTCAGTCTGGGGGGAAAAAAACTTACTGAAGCATTTCTGAGGGTGAGATTATCTGTATTCAATTTGATTACACATAGAGTTGTGCATTTTATTTTATTTTGCTTATGACTTTGTGCTGTCTGTTACTACTTGGAACCACTTAAATCCTACTTTCTGTATTTAATAAAATCACTTTTTACTTATTGATTAAGTCAGAGTATGTATTAATACCTGGGGGAGCAAACAACTGTGCATCTCTCTCTATCAGTGTTATAGAGGGTGAACAATTTATGAATTTACCCTGCATAAGCTTTATACAGGGTAAAACAGATTTATTTGGGTTTAAACCCTATTTGGAGTTGAGCATCTGAGTGCTAAAGACAAGCACATTTCTGTAAGCTGTTTTCAGGTAAAGCTGCAGCTTTGGGGCAAGTAATTCAGACCCTGGGTCTTTGTTGAAGCAGATGTGAGTGTCTGGCTCAGCAAGACAGTGTGCTGAAGTCCTGAGCTGTCAGGGAAAACAGGAGCAGAGGTAGTCTTGGCACAACAGGTGGCAGCTCCCTGGGGGGTTTCTGTGATCCAACCCGTCACAAGTACATTAAAGCTGGCATAATTTATTTGGCATAAGAATGAGCACTATATAAAGTGGGACTGTTACCTTGCTTACTGGTGAGCTGGGACATCTTGAAGTTTTCAAAACATAAGCTGCTTCTTTCTTTTTAATTTTCCATTGTATTCATTGCAAGTATGAAAGCTTGTTTACCCTTCCCTGCCAGTTTAGACCAAAATAGTAATTAAAACAAAATAATTAAATGGCCAGGATGGAAGAAAATTTTCCCTTATTCTTAGTCTGAGACTTTATTTAATGTCTTTTAAAATTCTGGCTTTTGGATCTGTATAACGACCAGGTGTTCTTCTCAGTGGGAAGTGTATTCAGTCTCTTTTCTAGAAACTGACCTTTAGGGACTTTTTGAACTCATTTCAAGGGAATCTTCTGATTGACTGATTTCCCTCACTCTGCCTGTGCAGGTGGACAGAAGGTGCATCTGTTAGGGAGGAGAGCAGGGTAGCGGGGTATGAGAGGTAAGGGGATCATTCTAACAGTGGAAACAAAATTAAAATAAACAAGTGGGGGGGGAGGAGGGGGATAGCTCAGTGGTTTGAGCATTGGCCCTTTAGGGAACTGGGATAAAGTTCTGTGTGGGGATTGGTCCTGCTTTGAGCAGGGGGTTGGACTAGATGACCTCCTTAAGTCCCTTCCAACCCTGATATTCTATGATTCTAACTGAGTGTACGTAATACCAGCATGATCACTTTATTTTTTGCTCCCCTTTCTCCAGTTCATAATTGGTATGTTAACTCTTAGATTGTAAACTCGTTGGAACAAGGATCATATTATTTAATTTATTATATAATGTCTGTCTGTGAGACATCTAGCACATTGTGGTTAGTTGATACATAAGAGTACTGGTTGGAATATTTTGTTTTAATCACAGAGTTGGATGTCCAGTTATGATGTTCCAAGCCACCAAGTGATTTTTATTAAATTCCCATCATAAAGCTGTATTCTTGAAGATTACAGAATTTACCAGCTATAGCAGAGCTTGACTTGCCTAAGTTGATTTTTACCTTCTAAATGAGTGTGAATTAAAGGTATAAATTAATTTAATCCTTCTTAACCTGGGTAAGGGATCTCATATATTATCTGTAGTGAATTTTACTCTGGATTTTTATACTCCATCAGGCTAACCATGTACTGATTTGCTAAAATGCTGAAGCCTACTGTAGTAACTACATGTACAGGTAAAAAATTGTTCAGAGACCTAAATCACTATTTGGCAGTTCTTTTTGTTAGTGCGTGTTTGTTTTTCCTTGGTGTTATAGAAACCATTTTAGTGCAGTTGCTACCATCATCATCTTGCAATAGAATTAACAATAAATCTGTCAAATGATCAGTGTGCAGTGAATATGAATGTTGAAAATTAGAAGAAATTACTGAAGAGGAAGAGGTGGCTTGTTTTTTTGGATTTTCAATGGGATTTGGCGTACATCACTGTTAAGTAAGGATAATTAATAGCTGTGCTATGGAATCATGTATAGCAATCAACATTTTTATTGGAATTAAACTCCACATTCCTATATTTCAGTCTTTAATATTAACATACATTTGGTGAATTTACCGTTAGTCTGTTTCTGGCAGGGTCAGCGTCAGACTTGAGGCTGTTATTTATAGGGTAGAGATAGTTCTCTATTATCAAGCTGTTTTTAATTTTCTAGATTACAAGAAAAATGGGCAATTACTTCAGTAAAAATTAGATTAATATTTAAACTATATCATTCTTATATGCAGAGTTAAACTGAACAGCAGATTTGGGTTTGGGAAGGAATCTTTCATTACAGGGCATGTTGTCAGAAGACATTTGAGGGGTTTTCCTCTTCCTCTGGAATATTAAATATATATCATATGATAAAATCTAATGTGCACTGTGACAGGGGTGCTCTACTCACCACTGGATGGCACCACCCCTGGCAGTTCTGGGGACTAGCTCTGCAAGGCCAACACCCACTCCTGCGGTTGCACTCCATCTCCCTGTCTCTCTGTGTTTGCAACCCCTCTCTGACTCCAGGAGCTACTGCTCCCTCTTCATAACTCGACACTCTGGCCAGATCACTCAGAAGTTTCCCCTGTCTTTGAAAGTCTCTTTCCACAAGCAGCATCAGGCAGTTATCATGCCCGCTGCCCTGACTGTCACTCCAGCAGTGACTCTGGCAGTATTTGTATCCACTGCCCTTAATAACGCCACTCTGTAGTGGTTGGTAGGGGAATGTAGACCCACACCCTTTACTCTGGATTCCAGTCCAGGGCCCTGTAGTGAACAGTTATTTTTCATCTATACCACTTACTGCTCTGACCCCTGGACTCCTTTCTACCATACTTTGTCTCCCCTTTCTCACTTACCTTAGGGAGAGGGACTGCAGGCTTCCTCCATGCTGCTCCCTGTTTCACTATTTTCAGCCTCCTGGAGTTAACAGAAACCCTGCCTGTTCCCTCACAGGCGACATTCTAATTATTTTCCTCCAGCCTAGATCTCGCCCCTTTGCAGCCTAATTTATGTTTGGGTCCAGTTGGCCTAATTCAGCTCTTGCAGGGCTGGTGTGGGGAGTACACCTCATTGCATGCACATTCTACATTATCACCTTGCAGGGATGTTGCATGGGTGAACATCAGACCTTTCTAGATTTTGAGGCCTGTTGAGGGAAGGGAGGAAACAGTATAAAACCCAGCATTGGAGGGGAGTGCCATGTATGCGTTCACACACATTTTATTCCAAATTGAACATGTCCTGTTTTCCCTTACCTAGGCAGGTCCTAACCTACCACTCCCAGACAAATTGGCTAAACCTTTCATTCTACATAATAATGTCTCATGATCTCTATTTCTTGATCTAAAACACCCTCCTTATTTTCCCCTCATATGTCAAATACCAGAACCCTTTCTGTTCCTTCAGGGAGGATTATTAGGAAACACAGACAGGACAATCTTCAAGTATTCTTGGTAGCTCAGACTAGGATTTCTCAGTGTTTGCTCTCATAGCTCATGGCCTTTTCAGTGCAGCTTCATCCTCTATCAGTTTGTTTAAATCTGTGATTTTCAGGCTATAGGACCATTTCTCCATCCAGATCCAAAGTCCAAGTCAAGCAGTATGGATACCGAACTGCTAATGGACTCTAAATTTTACTTGTTCTCTGGATTTTTGAAGAATCCTTCTAAAGTGTAGAAAGCCTTATATGAGAGAACTCTGTGTTTGAAGAGAAGAAGGTTTCTGCTGGGGTCCCTCACAAAGCAATTTCTGTGTTATAGTCTATAATGCTTTTAGTTTTGGATTTATTTTTACCCTTAAGAAGTCTGGATTATCATTTAATTCTGTCAGAGCATTTGGCAGGCATCATCCTGTCTTTGCACATTCTACAGCTCTGCTCAGCCATCCTCCTCAGAACTTCGTTCATATTTCAGGTTTTACTTGAGCGTTCTTCTCTTTCAGGCTTTCCTCACTCCTTATTTCTCTACTTTCCTGCATCTAGCACTTGGCTTTTTAAGTCTCTGGACACCTGCAGGGAAGTACTTGCTCCTCATTGAGTATTAATACACTTGAATAATTAGTCATTTTAACACATTCACTAACATGATTACAAATTTTAATGTAACAGGACTTTGATGCCAGTTGTGTGAAGCATTTAACATGTGTGTAGTGTCTACACTAGAATTTACAGTTGTGTTAGTTAACGTGACTAAAAATGTAACTGTCAAAATACTCATTGTCTATATGGAAAGGGCTTAATCAATGACAGAATGTCTGTTTCATATAAGTTAAATGACAAGGCTTATTAATGGAGCACTCATCATATGGACCCATGGGAAGGAGGCCCTTGAGAAATTTCACTTGGATTTCAACAATTTCCACCCCACCATCAACCTCAGTCTGGACCAGTCCACATAAGAGATCCACTTCCTGGACACTACAGTGCAAATAAGTGATGGTCACGTAAACACCACCCTAAACCAGAAACCTACTGACCACTATGCTTACCTACATACCTGCAGCTTTCATCCAGGACATATCACATGGTCCATTGTCTACAGTCAAGCCCTAAGATACAACCGCATTTGCTCCAATCCCTCGGACAGCGACGAACACCTACAAGATCTCTGTCAAGCATTTTTAAAACTACAGTACCAACCCGAGGAAGTGAGGAAATAAATTGACAAAGTGAGACAAGTACCCAGAAGTCACCTATTACAGAACAGGCCCAACAAGGAAAATAACTTTTAAAAAATAAACAAACAGTTTCTTTGCCAGCCCAGAGCCTTTACACATAACAGTTCCTGCATATTTTGTCTATCACCCCCCTTCCCCAATAATTTTCCTTCTAGATCAAGATTTTTAAAAATGTTAATGTCTTAAGTCCTGGTTTAGGTGCTTAAAATAAGGGGCTTACTTTCAAAAAGTGAAGCACATGTAGCAGGTCCCACCAAAGTCTATGGCAATATCACCATCCATCTTTCTGGAGAAGGCATCTCATTCCTAGATAACTCAAGTTCTTAAAATTAACATTTTATTAGTAAGAATCTCACATTGTTTGTGCCCTTCTGTTGTCTTCACTTTTTAAAAATGTTATACTGGTGACCCACTGGAATCCTCCTTCCCAAGTTATACAGATAATAATAGATCCACACATATGGGGTGCTATTCTCCTATCTCAGGAATTACTGATATCCTGACTTAGCAAGCAGGGCTTACATCTTGAGCATCTTCATACTGTTTACAGAATTATTAAATAAATTCAAGAAACTCCATGGTGACTTAAAGGAACATGATCTGTGCCATGAGCATCTACACTGTTTTGTGGGTAGTCAGTGTAATGTATGAACGGCCTGGAGCAAATGCTCCTTTTGGCATCTTGTTGTCAGTTACTGAGCTTCTTTCTAGACAGTGTATGTCTCTTGATACAGTGGAAATGTTCAGAGCATGATGTTTTTAGTGTGAAGAATAAGCAAATTAATCTCTTGAAGCATCTATCATCTGGGTGTGCAGAACAAGTTCAGGCATCATCTTTCTCAGTATATCAGTGTGACACAGGGAACCTTTCTGTAATTTACATTGGTGCAGTTTTGTGCACTGAGGATGCCCTCGCTTAGTACATTCCTGTATACTGATATAAATAAAGATCTGTGTCCACTTAGATCACTCAGTTTAACCTCTCTCTGTGCTTTGATGCTGCTCGTCGAGATTTTTTTGACACATTAGCAAATCAAGACAACTCAGAGTGAATCATCTTTGGATATAGCCAGACAATTCACTTTGCTTCATTGCTTCAGGGTTCAATTTACAGAGTACCTCTTAGTGCTTATTCCAGCTTAATCAGAAAATTTACAGTTCATTGACTTCTAAGGGTAAATTGATTTAAGAAGTTGAGCTTTTGCAAAAAGATAAGTGAATCAGAATGCTGTAGCTGCTTAACAATTGATTATTGGATAGTCAGTATGCCTTCATAATTAATTAACTATATCAATAGCTACAGTGGTTTTGAACTATTTCCAGGGACTTGAAATCTTTATACAGCTGAGTCTGAGTTTTTTAATCAGATTATTTCTGGATTTGTCTGGCTTCACAGTTAATCATGAATCTAGCTTGCCGAGAGAGCATAGATTAATTATACCAAGTGTTTGCAACTTAAATATAGCAGTTGTTATCAAACCGCTCTTTTTAGATGCTCATACTTTCTAAAACTTCCACCTTTGGAGTTGAAATGTTCCATGCCTGGTCTCTGTCCTAAATTGGTGTTTTCAAAAAAAATATAAGTAAAGGCAATTCATGTTTTTGTGTAAAATGTGAGAAGAAAAATACTGTTCCCATTTTAAAAAAAAATCTTGTAGCTTTCTGAATGGGACTGCTGAAATGACTGAGGTTTGAAAGTCGTGATTTAGCATAGAAATAGCCCCCACTTAGTAGTACATTAACTTGTTCTGGAAGAAATTGGTTTTGTGTCACTTGTGTTACAAGTGTTTGAAATTGTGTTAAACACACACAGTGGTGTTTTTAGCTCTTTAAGTCTATGCCTAAAGAAGAACTGCAAATGTGGGAAGCTAACATCACAGTGAACTGTTCTAATTCTGAGAATTGGCCAAAAATAGCCAGGACAGGCTTTGAGGTATTTGGAAGACCCAAGATCTAGTTAAAGGTAATGGCTACCTTGTCTCATAAAAATGTCCACTTAGCCCAGAGCAAGTATTCATAGATTTTTAAGGCCAGAAGGCACCACTGTGATCATCTAGTCTGACCACCTGCATAAAAGGCTGTAAGACTTCCCTGAATTAATTCCAGGTCAAATAATTGTGTTTGAACAAGAGCATATCTCTTGGAAAAACATCTCATCTCGATTTTATAGATTCCCATCACAACCTTTGATAAGATGTTCCAATGACTAATTACCCTCTCTGTTAAAAAATTGCTTCTTAAGTATGTCACATTTTATTTAATAGAGATTATCTCAAATACCCCCCATCTCATTCTGGTGGTGAATACCCACCTTCCCTTTTTGATCATATAATGTGCTGTAGCAACTACAGTGTTTGTTTACATGGGAAAGTAATATTTGGAAAGTGTTTGTACATTTTTAGATATCTGTAGTGCAATAGGTATTTTGACCTTTTTGAAAAGTCAGATGGTTGCTCTTCAGTATCTCCCTCTCCTCTTTTCTGTTTTGCTCATTTGGAAACTATGAAGAGAGCCAGCACTGTGTGACTAGTCTTCTTGCCAAAGATTCATGGAGAAGTTTGAGAATCTCTGGTTTAGGAGAATGAGCTGAGTGGTGTTAAGTTTTGACCTTTTAGTTTACACAGGGAGGGTCTTCCACTCTTTGGACACACAGGGAAAATTTCCTAAATGTTGTTCTCAATCCCCTGCAAACATACTGTACAATCAAGTGCTATTCCTTGTTCTTAAAGGGACAGCTTCCATTAACCAAAATACATACAGTAGAAATATTAGCACAGTGTTGAAATTCATGTCCAAATAAAACAATTTTTTGTAATGTAAAATCATTCAAGTAATTAGTTATTCCAGGGACCTCACACAGGATGCTTTTGTATAACATACAGAAAAGTATCATAGAATCCTAGAATATCAGGGTTGGAAGGGACCTCAGGAGGTCATCTAGTCCAAACCCCTGCTCAAGGCAGGACCAATCCCCAACTCAATCATCCCAGCCTGGGCTTCATCAGGCCTGACCTTAAAAACCTCTAGGAAGGAGATTTCACCACCTCCCTAGGTAACCTATTCCAGTGCTTCACCACCCTCCTAGTGAAATTTTTTTTTCTAATATCAACCTAAACTGTTCCCACTGCAACATTTTTGTTGCCATCTGCTGGATTCTTTCCAATTTTTCAACATCCTTGTAGTGTGGAGCACAAAACTGGACACAGTACTCCAGATGAGGCCTCACCAGTGTCGAATAGAGGGGAATGATCACGTCCCTCGATCTGCTGGCAATGCCCCTACTTATATAGTCCAAAATGCCATTAGCCTTCTTGGCAACAAGGGGACACTGTTGACTGATATCCAGCTTCTTGTCCACTGTAACCCCTAGGTCCTTTTCTGCAAAACTGCTGCCTAGCTATTCGGTCCATAGTCTGTAACAGTGAATGAGATTCTTCCATCCTAAGTTCAGGACTCTGCACTTGTCCTTGTTGAACCTCATCAGTACACCTACAAGTATGTTAAGGTTGAAAAGTCAAGCATGCAAAAGTTAGGGAATGACAGAATTAAGATGATCCTTACAGCTTCAGTTCAGCCCCCTTCTGCATGTGAATTATGGTACAACCTCCTGATTACTTGACCATATACTATTTTTTTCCCCAAATTGATCATTAGTACAGTTTAAACCGAGGACCTTGTAATTAATAGCACAGCTTTTCTCCACTTTGACTATAGAAGTAACTGGCAGTGGAAGCAGTCTATTATTGTCTGTGAACCAACTGATTCAAGGGGACATGCACACTCTGCCAATGGGTTACACAACTATTTGTGAGACAGAAGTATGTTTGCTATCTGGATTCCTGAGTCTAGGACCAGAATGTGAGCGAGTGTTCAGAGAGACAGTATAGTCAAGCATGAATGTGTCACACTTCTTCTGAAAGGCAGTATGGTAAAGTAGATGTGCCATAAGTCTTTCATGTAAGAAACCTGGGTTCTCTATCCACTGGAAGTGAACTTCCACAACCTCTCAGTTATCTTAGGCATAAAATGGATGAATGATAGATGTCTCACTCTAAGATAAGTGTATGAACTAAAACGTGTGATCTCTTGGGTTGTAGATCAGTGACCTTTCCCACAGTCTATAGAGTCTTTTGTGGGGAGGGTCTCTCTCTTTCTCTCATGCTCATGCTCATGAACTCACTTGCTGGCACTTTAACAGCTATGCATGACAAACCTGACAGATATGTGACATTTGGCTGCTCTGCCTTTTTGCATTATGTTTTTGGCCTATTTGCTCCTCTCAAGTCTTCCCAAATTAGCATCATCAGTGAATATTATTGGTATGCTGCTTAAACTGCACCCCCAATACCTTTCCTGTGATTTTTGGTGTCCCTTTACGGCAGTTGGATTCATTGGAGTCTGTGGCTACATGCATGAAAAGGGGGTCCATCTTAGGCAAATGCATAATACCTAAACTACCATTGTTGAGCTGCTATTGAGAGGAAAGTACAACCTGAAAACAGGGAGATGTCTCTGTGGATGTCTAGGCCCTGGAGCTTCCCTAGTCCAGTAGCTATTAAGGCTCTTCTCTGATGGAGAGGAGACTAAGGGCAAGACTGTGTCTTTTAGTCACTGCCCATGTTTGGTGTGTGTGGAGAGTGAGGAAGAGCTGCATATTGGTGGCTGGATTTCTTCTGTTATTGAGCCTGGATTATGCCCTTTCACAGTGTACACTTCTGTGCTGACCAGGCTGCATTGGGCAATGTGGCGGGGGGTTGGATCCTTATTCTCATTGCTCACCCAATTCTATTCAGATTCTTATCCTGCCTGTAGTACTAAACAGTATGATTCACATTTATCATGTGTAATTCTCTAAGTGGAAAATCATGAGCTTTTTTAAATGAAAATGTTTGTCATGTAATTTTGAGTGGTTCTTAGATCCTGTAGAATATCCTATTTTGACAGGCCTCCAAAAAAACCCTATGTCTCCTGCACCAATGAGCTTCACCCTTGTCAGGGACAGCTACTTTGTGCCAGAAGAACAGAGTTTTTTACTACAGTTTTTATTCCAGAACTTCAGGTGATATTTTTTTAAGGCAGTGGTTCTCAAACTTTAGCAACCCAAGGACGGCCATTTTGATTTAAACATTTTCAGGGACCCTCAAGTTCCCCTGCTCAGCCCCAGGCCCTGACCCCACTCTACTCCTTCCCCCAAGGCCCCAACCCACCTCTTCCCACCCGCCTGCTCACTCCGTGGCCCCTCCCTCCATCACTCGCTCTCCCCCACCCTCACTTGCTGTCACCAGGCTGGGGCAGGGAGTTGGGGTGTAGGAAGGGGTCCGGGCTCTGGGAGGGAGTTTGGATGTAGGGTGTGGGCTCTGAGAAAGAGTTTGGGTTCAGGACGAGGTGAGAGATGTGGGCTCTGGCCAGGCAGCACTTACCTTGGGTGGATTCTGAAAGCGACCGACACATCTCTCTGGCAATGGCTTCTAGGCAGTGGGGCTGGGGGATCTCCACGCACTGCCCCTGCCCGCAGGTACTGCCCCTGTAGCTCCCATTGGCCGTAGTTCCCGGCCAATGGGATCTGCGGAATCAGCACTTGGGGTGGAGGCAGCGCACAGATACCTTCTGACCCCCACCAGGCCCACAGGGATGTGCTGGCCGCTTCTGGGAGCAGTGCGGGGCCAGAGTAGTCAGAGATCCTGTCTTAGCCCGACTGTGCTGCTAGACTTTTAGCACCTAAAATCTTCCAATTTGGTTCAGTAGCCTCCGGGAGATAGAAGGAGGGGGAAGAGTTGATCAGCAGGGCCCCCAGGGGTCCTTAGATCCCAGTTTGAGAAACGCTGTTTTACGGTATCCTGGGCCTAGATTATTGAGCGCCTTGAAAATAAAGACAAATTTTGAATTTGACTCAATATTCTATGGGAAGATAGTGCAGAGAACAGATGACAGGTTTGATTTGCTCATAGTAGCCTGTGTTGCTGAGGAGATACCTTGCTACGTTCTGTACTAGTTGGTTTCCTGAGGGCTGAGGATTTAGTGCCCAGGTATATTGTATTGCTATAGTCTAACCAGGAGATGACAATGTATATAACAGACGCTAGCTCATCATCCACTAGGAGGGGACACAGTTTCCTAGCCATCTGGAGCTGGTAGAAAGAGTGACTCCCAAAAGCTGCTATGGAAGAGCTTGGAGTCACCAGGGATCCAGGAGCAGTCCTAAATTGTGGCCCGATTTAACCTAGTTTGAGTTTGTACCTTCAACCAATGAAGACTGCATTGTTGCTGCAAGCTCCTCTAATGTTTCTCCTTGCCAACCAGCATAAGCTCTGTCTTGCTCGGTTTCAGCTCAAGCCAGCTTGATGGCTCTGGTGCTGTTGCATATAGTAAAGGAAAAATAGGGCTTTGTGTCATCTACATATTGTCAGTATTTCAGGGTGTGACGTGTTACCAAGTCTTCTGGTACCCTGTAGGTACTGAATAGAACCAGAGAGAGAATTGATCCTTCTTGGACTCTACAAAGGAGGGGCCTGAGTTGCAGTTTCCCATCACTGCTTTTGGGTAAGTCCCTCCAGGAAGGGACCTAAACTATTTTAGTTCATGCCTCTGCTCTTCTGAATCCTCCTTCAGCAAATAACTCATGATCAACTATGTTGACTAGATTCCCAGATTCCAAGTCTAGAAGGGGCTATTGTGATGATCTAGTTTGACCTCCTTTATGACACAGGCTATAGAACTTCCCTGAATTAATTCATGTAACTAGAGCAGATATTGTAGAAAAACATCCAATCTTGATTTAAAAATTGTCAGTGATGGAGAATCCACCATGACTCCTGGTAAATTGTTCCAATAGTTAATTACTGTCACTGTTAAAAATGTACAACTTATTTCTAGTCTGAATTTTGATAGCTTGAACTTCCAGACATTGGATTGTTATACCTTTCTCTGTTAGATGGAAGAACCCATTATCAAATATTTGTTCCCCATGTAGGTGCTTAATAGACTGTAATAAAGTCATCCCTTAATCTTTTTTTTTCTTAAGATAAATAGATAGACTCATGAAACTCAGTCACTTTAAGGCATATTTTCTTGTCCTTTAATCTTTCCTGTGGTGGTTCTTTGAACTCTCTCTCCAATTTATCAACATCCTTCTTGAATAATGGACTCCAGAACTGGACAGTGTTCCAGCAGAGGTCTCGCCAGTGCCAAATACATGTAAAATAACCTCTCTATTCCTAACTGACATTCCCCTGTTTACGCGTCCAAGGATTGCATTATCCCATTTGGCCACAGCATCACACTGGGAGCTCATATTCAGCTGGTTATCCTTCCTGACCCCCATATATTTTACCATCACTGTTTCTCAGGATAGAGTCCCTGATCATAGAATCATAGAATATCAGGGTTGGAAGAGACCTCAGGAGGACATCTAGTCCAACCCCCTGCTCAAAGCAGGACCAACACCAGCTGAATCATTCCAGCCAGGGCTTTGCCAACCCGAGTCTTAAAAACCTCTAAGGATGGAGATTCCACTACCTCCCTAGGTAACCCATTCCAGTGCTTCACCACCCTCCTAGTGAAATAGTGTTTCCTAATATCCACTGCAGACATCCTCCACTGCAATTTGAGACCATTGCTCCTTGTTCTGTCATCTGCCACCACTGAGAACAGTTGAGCTCTATCCTCTTTGGGTCCCCCCTTCAGGGAGTTGAAGGCTGTTATCAAATGCCCCCTTTACTCTTCTCATATAAGTATGACCTACATTCTTTGTTCCTAGATGTATACATTTATATTTAGCTGGATTAAAATGCATGTTGTTTGCTTGCACCCAGTTTACCAAGCGATCCGGATTACTCTGTGTCAGTGACCTGTCCTCTTCATTATTTACCACTGTATCTGGCTTTTTCTAGTAGCATAAATTTGGGACGGCTTTTCACATCTCTCTTCCCTTGTGTTTCTCCCAACAGCTAGGCACAATTTAGCCCTAAATGCAACAAGTATGTATAAATAGGGATAATTTGATTCAGACACCTCCCTTAATACAGCATACCATGTCACTGGCTTTTTTTGCCACATTTATTGGCCTCTTTTTTGTTATAGCATTGAACCAGATAAAAACGCCATGTCAATGCCTTGCATATTGTACATGATCCAAGCCTCTACTGCCTATGCCCTTTCGGCTGTTTCACATTGTTTCATTTCAAAGTGTTGTGCATTCATGGATTAAGGTACCATTTGCCGCCATCATATATCATAGTACAATATAATTTAGTATGACACACAATACAGTATATGAATTTCAAATAAGCACCGTTTTAGCAAGTACAGTAGTTAATTCCTACAATGAAATAAAGTAGATGGAAGTTGAGTGCATAGCATGACATCTCCACAAACAGGTAATTGTAGTGGTTTGAAGTGAACCAAACATTTGGATATTGCAGCTAAGCATTTGTTTTGTGTAAATGTGCAACTATTTTTCAAGTTTGGGTGGGCAACAGTTCAGGATTTGCTCAGTCCCTGCTCTGCTACACACTTCCTGTGTAATCCTGAGGAAGTCACTTAGCCTCTCTGTGCCTCAGATTCCCATCTGTAAAATTGGGTTAATAGTACTACAGTAACTCATGCAGTGTTGTGGGGATAAAAAACATTGAAGATTGTGAGATGCTCAGCTACTACTGTGATGGATAGCCATATAGGTACCTAAGGTAGACAAAACTTGGAAGAACTACTCATAAGTGGATACATAATTGGTTAAACAACTGCATAGAATTACTATTAATGGAATGTCAGATAGGAAGGAGGTCTCAAAAGGGGTTCTGCATGGATCTGTTTTGGGTTCGGTGTTGTTTATCATCTTTATTAATAACCTGGATGTAGGATTAGAGAGCATACTGATCAAGTTTACAGATGACACAAAGGTAGTGGGAGTTGCAGACACTTTGGAAACACTAAAATTCAGCAGGATCTTGATAAATGGGAGAACTGGGCTATAGACAACAAAATTCAACAAAGACAAATGTAACAGGTTACACTTCGGGAAGAAAAATCAAATGCACAAATACAGAATGGGGGAGAACTGGCTTGGCAGCAGCACTACTGAGAAGGATCTCCGAGTTGTGGTGAATCACAACCTCAATGTGAGTCAACAATGCGATACTGTTGCAAAAAAAAGCAAATGCAATTTTCCGTTGCATTAACAGAGACATAACATGCAAGTCACAGGAGGTGATAGTACTGCTGTACTCGGCCAAGTTAGGCCTCATCTGGAATGCTATGTCCAATTTTGGAAAGCAATCATATGAGCAAAGGCTGAAGGAATTGGGTATGTTAATTTGGAAAAAAGAGGAGATTAAGAGGAGGACATGATAGTGATCTTAAAATGCTTGAAAGACTGCCGTGAAAAAGATGGAGAAAAATTGTTCTCTTTTTCCCAGAGGGCAGGACAAGAGGCAATGAGTTCAAACTACAGCAAAACAAATCAGATTAAATCTCAGGAAAAAAATTCTAACTG
Organism: Gopherus evgoodei; assembly: GCF_007399415.2. Taxonomy (NCBI): domain Eukaryota; kingdom Metazoa; phylum Chordata; order Testudines; family Testudinidae; genus Gopherus; species Gopherus evgoodei. The sequence continues at coordinate 211,822,562 of NC_044322.1, forward strand.
TAAGAACAGTAGGACAATGGAACAAACTACTAAGGGAAGACGTGGAAGCTCCTTCACTCGAGGTTTTCAAAAAGAGACTGGATAACCATCTGAATTGGGTGGTTTAGACACAACAAATCCTGCACTTTGGCAGGGGGTTAGACTAAATGACCTTTGCGGTCCCTTCTAATCGTATGGTTCTATGATTCTAAGTTTTATATTTTGTAGCAGAACTGGTCAACCTGTTCGCAGCAAGTAATTTATTTGGCCAAATTTGGCCTATTTCAGTCTGTTAAATATCTGTAAATATACTTAAACTTTTACAAATGTTTTCATTATACAAATGGTTTGTGTAAACATATCAGAGAGACAAGGTGGATGAGGTAATATATTTTATTGGACTAATGTCTGTTGGTGAGAGAGTCAAGCTTACACAGAGCTCTTCTTCAGGTCTCAACTCTGTATCTCGAAATCTTGTCTCTCTCACCAACAGACATTGATCCAACAAAAGATATTCTCACTCACCTTGTCTCTTTAGTACTGTGGGGCCAACACAGCTACAACGCCATATGTAAACATATGTTATACTATGAATTACATGCAAACAATTGGCTGACTATAGCTTTGAGTATTTGCTATTCATTATTTGCTGTTTGTAGTGTGACTGGTTGAGTTAAGTCACATGGTGGTAGCATTTCTACTCCCTGAACAGATGACTTCCAAAATGACAAAGAACTTGCAAGATAGTCACATGTACACTTTCAGACAAATAATCATGACTGTACATAGTCACATAAGTATTTGTAATACTTTCAGTATCTACGGACACTTGTACACTAAAATAGCTTCTATGAATGTTTATAAAAAGTGAATAAAAGAGGTTCAGAACAGCATCAATGCAAATTTGCATGTTTTTATTTGAATGAATGTTCACAAATAATTTTGCATAGTATTCACCCAGCTATATTTAGAAGTTTGATGTACTGCTGTCTTTCTGTTAGACATTAAAAGTGTGTCTACCTTTGCAGTCTTGTTGTAGCCATGTTGGTCCAAGAATATTAGAGACACAAAGTGGGTGAGGTTCCATCTTTTATTGGATCAGCTTTGGATGATGAAAGAGAGAAGCTTTCAAGCTTATACAGAGCTCTTCTTCACTTTCAGCGCTTGGGCTTCAGCCTGTGCCTGAACATCTATACTGCTATTTTTAACCCCATGGTATGAGCAGCCCAATCTCCCCCAAGCTCTGAAACTTGCTGTGGTGGGTCTTGTTTGTGTTTGTTTTCTGTGTAGATATACCCTCAGTGGCCTGAGCTCAGCGTATCCAAAGATTGCTTGACACTCTGAGGCCAGGTCAACACTACAGCGTTAAATCGATTTAATGCTGTAACCGTCCACACTATAAGGCACTTAAAATCGATTTTAAGGGGTCTTAAAATTGATTTCTGTACTCCAGCTAAACGAAAGGAGTAACCCTAAAATCGATATTACTAAATCGATTTAGGGTTAGTGTGGACGGATATCGAAGTTATTGGTCCTATTCTTTTACTGAGCTACCCAGAGTGCACCGCTCCGGAAATCGATGGTACCCTGGGACCATGGACGCACACCACCGAAGTAATGTGCCCTAGTGTGGACGCGTAAAATCGATTTTATAAAACCTGTTTTATAAAATTGATTTTACTAATATCGATTTAAAGCTGTAGTGTGGACGTAGGCTGAGATGAAGACTGGTGGATAACTCTGCCCCTCAGGCACAACGGAACTTTCTGCCACTAGGACAGAGCATATTTGTGAAGGAGACAGAGCTTGCACAAAGGCATGTTGCAGACTCGAAACAACTGCCAAAGAAACTAAGGACCATCACACACTTCACCACCTTTCACTCCAAGTGCAAGGTGCACTCCTTCACCATGCTTTTTTTTCCTAACACCATCTACCAGTATGAACATTTACAAAACAAACAACAAACTGTACCATGGATATGTCTACATTGCAAATTAAGGTGTGATTGTAGTGCAGACAGGCATACCCAAACTAGCGTTCTTTCATCTAGCTAGTGCAGGTAACGATAGTAGTGAAGACGTGGCAGCACTGACTTCAGTGTGGGCTAGCCACCTGAATACATACCCAGATCCCTGGAGAGCTTGTACTGGGGGAGCTAGCTCACTGTGAAACCTGAGCCATCACATCTTTGCTACTGTTGTTTTCCATGCTAGCTACATTAAAGCTATCAATGCTATAATTGCTCCTTAATTTGCACTATAGACCTACCCCAAGACAAAATACTACACTGCACACAATTCTTCTCTTGGGGAGAGAATGAGAGAGAACAAATCACACATGACAGATGTTAGTCATATTGCTTAATGCACTACTGGAAGGCACTCAGATACTGCAGAGATGAGGGTGGTATAAGAATCTATATAGAATAGAAGAATGAAGGGAATTTTATCCTGGACAACAGTGACATTGAAAAAAGATTTAGAAGTGATGAATAACCAACTGAACATGAGATCCTAGAGTGATGATGTGGCTAAGAAAAATAACATATAAACAGGGAGGTGATATATACCTTTAAATATAGCACTGGTGAGACCATTAGTGGGATACTGGGTCCAGTTCTAATATTCATATTTTTAAAGGAATGCTGACAAATTATAAATGGTTCAGAAAAGAGCTACAAGAATTATTCTAAATCAGGAAAACTAGCCGTGGAGTGAGACACTAAAGAAACACAATGTATTTAGTTTATCCAAGAGAAGTTTAAGAGGCAGTCTGATCAATCTGCAAGTACCTATGAACAGAGTTCTGATAATAGGCAGACAAAGTGTGTGGAAACTGAAACTAGGCAAATTCAGCCTAGAAATAAGATGAAATTTTTAACAGGGGGAGTAATGAAACCCTGAACAAGTTACTTAGGGATGTGATGGATTCTCTGTCACTTGAAGTCTCTAAATCAAGACTGGACATCTTTCTAAAAGATACACTGTAACTCAACCCAGAAGTTATGGGTTTGACATAGGAATTATGGAGTGAAATGCTATAGTCTGTTACACGCAGGAGTTCAGACTAGGTTCTTACAATTATCCCTTCTCATGTTTAAAATCTGTGAATCTCTGAATTGGGCATACTGTATCATTCCACTTCACTATCAGGAAGCTCCTTTCTTAGAAAAATAATCACTTTGAGACTCAGTTACAAATATCAAAGTGAAACAATGCAAAGTTATTGTGGCAGGATACAGAAACACCATTCTGTCCCTGGTAGAAATGGGATTAACATCTGAGGTTTACAGATGTTCGAGGAACAGAAGAGTGACTGGGAAACAGCTGAGCTCAAATCCAGTGCTATAGGTGTAGATTGGAAACACTAAGCTTTTTGTTAAATTTCTGATACTTGTTTTAAATGTTGTGCTTTGTCTATATAAACTTCAGCCTGTGACAGGGACATGACTATTTTTTTCTTTTTGGCTGAATTGTTTAACCAATTTATTTATTGAGATTATTCTTTTGGTTCTATAAATGTTTAAAATTAATTTTGTATTAGAATCACTTGTTCATTTTAGTTGATAAGACTCCAAAATCAGTGGAATAGTTCTGCTGCAACAAAATGGAGCGCTTAACCCAAGCAACATTTTAGATTAGTTACTTTTGCAGTGGATGATATAATACAGTAACACCATTCCACAAGCATCTGTTACAGATCTGATTTGACATCAGAAATCCAAAATGCACTCAGTCTGACATTGAAATAACATCTTCTCAGTAGTCTTTATAGGTAAAAGAAAAAGGGTTTGTGGAGGCAGAAACTTGATCAGAGGCACTTAAAACTGGTTTACTTCCAGGAGAGTGGCATAGATTCCAAGGTCAGAAAGGACCACTGTGATCATCTAGTCTGACCTCCTATATAACACAAGCCATAGAAGTTCCACAAAATAATTCTTAGGTAGCAGATCTTTTAGAAAAACCTCCAATCTTGATTTTAAAATAGTCAGTGATGGAGAATCCACCATGACCCTTGGTAAGGTGTTCCAATGGTTCATTACTCTCACTGTTAAAAAAAATTTACACCTTACTTTCAGGCTTCAACTTTCAGTCATTAGATCATGTTATACCTTTCTCTGCTAGACTGAGAAGCCCATTATTAAGTATTTGTTCCCCTTGTAGGTACTTATAGAGTGTAATGAAGTCACCCCTTAATCTTTTCTTTGTTAAACTAAATAGATTAAGCTACTTGACTATTACTATATGGCATGTTTTCTAAACCTTTGATCATTCTCATAGCTCTTCTCTGAACCCTATCCAGTAAGACATCCAAGCACAAATAGTTGCTTATCAGTATGCTACTGTTTAGCCAAGGGAAACCACAGCATGGAATTTGACTTGATTTTTCTCCTGCAGCTGCAGACAGCATGCTTAGTCTCTGGAGAGATGTCTCACATCAACATTGGCCAACTCAGGAATAGCAGGCATCCAAGAACCCTGGAAGAAGAGGGAAAGTGCCCACCTTTTTACTGTGTGCCATCTTTAAAGTCCCATTTTCTACAGCAGGCTGCTATTGCAGTACCATTCTTCTCACAGACTCATAGACTTTAAGGTCAGAAGGGACCATTATGATCATCTAGTCTGACGTCCTGCACAGTGCAGGCCACAGAATCTCACCCATCCACTTCAATAACAAACCCCTAACCTATGTCTGAGTTATTGAAGTCTTCAAATTGTGATTTGAAGACCTCAAGCTGCAGAGAATCCTCCAGCAAGTGACCTGTGCCCCATGTTGCAGAGGATGGCGAAAAACCTCCAGGGCCTCTGCCAATCTTCCCTGGAGGAAAATTCCTTCCCGACCCCAAATATGGTGATCAGTTAAACCCTGAGCATATGGGCAAGACTCACCAACCAGCACTCAGAAAAGAATTCTCTGCAGTAACTCAGATCCCATTCCCACACAGACCACTGGGCATACTTACCTGCTGATAATCAAAGATCGGTTGCCAAATTATTTGCCAAAATTAGGCTATCCCATCATACTATCCCCTCCATAAACTTATCAAGCTTAGTCTTAAAGCCAGATATGTCTTTTGCCTCAACTACTCCCCTTGGAAGGCTGTTCCAGAACTTCTCTCCTCTAATGGTTAGAAAGCTTCATCTAATTTCAAGGCTAAACTTCCTAGTGTCCAGTTTATATCCATTTGTTCTTGTGTCCACATTGGTACTAAGCTTAAATAATTCCTCTCCCTCCCTAGTATTTATCCCTTTGATATATTTATAAAGAGCAAGCATATCCCTCCCAACCTTCTTTTGGTTAGGCTAAATAAACCAAGCTCTTTGAGCCTCCTTTCATAAGGGCAAGCAACATTGCTGATTTTTTGTAGGCTCTTCTCTTTGTGTACCTATAGAGACAACAGAATGTAATTTAAAAGCAATTCAATCAGCATTCTCTGCTGGATGCAAATTTGATATCTCTGCCACATGCATAACATGCTGAGGTGTTTTCTGAACTTGTATCTCATGCATGAGAATATAGAACACTATACTCTCTTCCACAACATACACATCTTGACAACAAGGCATTAACTGTTTTGTAACAATAAAAAAGCATGCTGCTTTGATAAAACGTTACTGCTATGATGTTTGCTGCTCAGCATGCGTAATTCAGTTTCTCCTTGTTGCTCTCTCATTTACATATAATCGCTGAAGGTATCCAATTGAGTTTTCAATTCTTATTTTCTGAAATGGCTATGGTTGAATGTAATCTGACAATTTTCCTAGGCATGACCCCTAGGAAATCCCACATATTGGTAGGAATGAGAAGATAGTGACTAGGTCTTGTTCTGGGAACCAGAAGGGCAGACTTTAAAGTATTTAGCTTTGTCTTCCTTTTAACATCTTCGAAAGATATTCTACAATCGTTGCTGACAGGGCTATTTGTTGTTTTATTAAAAGACAAAAGTAAAAGAGAAAATAAATCCAGCTCAAGGTCTACATCAGCTTCAGCCAATATAGATTCTGGCAGAGGGCCTTGGTGTACCAACAAAGTTTGCAGTAGTGATAAATGCTGCAATAGCGCCTCAAGTGGAATAGTCAGGGAATGGAGCACAGATAGATAAAGTGGGCAAAACTGGCCAAGAAGGTGGTGGACAGGCTAGGAAGAAGATGTGCCAATCTCTCAGCAGCTTTTGTCAGAAAGGCCCTGTGATAGGACATCCAACCCACAAAAGTCCTGAGTGGGTTAGTATGGACCAGAAGGACCCAGTTAATCTGATTTGCCGCACCTTGAGGGGATTGATAGGGCCTAATGGCAGATGAAGCCCAGGTGGGGGAGGAGCTGGGATAGGATTATAAATCAGGAAGTGAGCGTAGGGAGCAGAGGCGGCTCCAGGCACCGCGCAGGAAGCATGTGGCTGGGGCGGCAAGCCACAGGGGGCAGCCTACCGGTTGCTGTGAGGGTGACAGGCAGGCGGCTTTCGGTGGCGCACCTGCAGGAGGTCTGCTGGTCCCGTGGCTTTGGTGGCAATTTGGCAGTGGGGACGCTGATGGCGTGGCACCGGTGGACCTCCCACAGGCGCGCCGCCGAATCCACATGACCAACGGACCACCCGCAGGCACACCACCGAATCCACGTGACCAGCGGACTGCCCGCAGGCGCACCACTGAAAGCTATCTGCCTGCCATGGTTGGGGCGGCAAAAAACATAGAGCCGCCCCTGGTAGGGAGGATGTCTGCAGTCAGTCTCTAGAGGGAAAGGGAGTTGGTTAGGGATAAGGAAGCAATGCAGAAGGAGAATTGGCCAGGGTCTTGCCCTTGACTGGAGAGTCCAGCAAAAAGGCGAGAATGGTGAAGTAGTCATGGGGAGCAGAGGAATCTATGGTGGTAAACTAGAGATAGTAAAGCTATAGAGAGGTGGGGTAGGAAGGAGCCTAGGGAAACAGTAACAGCGTCTGAGACTGAACAAAGCTGGATTGCTAGTCATAGGGTCCCTGGGCTGGAACTCAGAGCAGTGGGCAGGTGGTTACCCTACCAGCTTCTGGGAAAGTGGCACAAGATCTGGAATAGAAGCCCATCTGAGGCACTGTGTGTGTGTATAGCTTGCTTGTCTCGCTGGATTTTATTAATCTAGAAGATGGGGACTACAGAGTGACCTAGCTAGAGGGCTCAGTCACAAAGAGTGAGTACCTTGAGTTTGGAGAGGGGGGGACTACAGCCTGAGCAACCAACAGCTGAGGGTATCACATGCAGGGAGAGCTAATTCCCAGACCTAGCCACAAGGAGGAGCACCTGTGGTGAATGAACTGTTTACAGGGCCCCCAGCAGGGTCACTAGCATATTTGAAAGCTGCTGCCGCTCAGTGGGATTCTAAAAGCTGTGACAGTGCCTACTGTCTTCAGAATGACTGGCCAGACAGGTATAATTTACATCTTATAATTCATATAAACATTCACTTCAGAGTGAAAAGTGATGTATGTAAACAGAGTATCTTGGAACATTTTTATTTGGGACATGCTGAAGCTGAATGGAGTCATCTGCTTCATTAGATTTTTCTCCCAGAGACTGATTTCACCTTTTGATGGTGAATGGTGGTGATAGCTGGTTAAGAACAGTATTAGCATAATTTCCCATCTAGTGGAAATGTATTAGCTAGTGCCATTTATTTATAATGAAGTGTAAAGTTCAAATTAAAGCAAAGACATTCACCTGTAGGAATTTCCACTCAGTCCAAACCTCCCCTGTGCTCATTCTCTGTTGCATTCTCTCTTGGACTAGCAGGGGAATATGATAAAAATGAATAGTCTAGAGAAGGTGAAACTGAATGATGACAAATTTAACACTGATTAAACTTTTTGCACAATGTATAATTAGAATGTGAGACACTGCCGTGGGTCATCACTGAGGCCAAGAACTTAATTTGAGCAATTTCATTATCTTTCTTGCCTGTCCCTTTAACCATATCACCCCATCTTTGAAACCTACCACTGGCTTCTCCTTATCCATTGCATTAAGTATAAAGTTCTTGTTTGTCTTCAAGTCCCTAAAAAACTCCACTATGAACATTGGACCTTGTCTCTTTTCATATCTTCCACAACTCCTACACTGATGTCCCATTTGTTTCTTTTTACTGTGCCTGTCTTCATGCTCTTCTGTATCTTATCTTGTATCCAGTGAACCCTAGTACACAAAGCTGCCACCTTATTTTTATTCAGATCACTCTGATAAACTTACTACTTCTGTGTGGAAAAGTTGAGTTCACAAGAATAATTTAAAATAACGTGTAATACCTTCTCTCTCTCCCATCACTGTCTTTTTTGTATATATCTTTTCAACTGAAAACACTTTGGGGCATAGACTTTGTATCCTATACATATTTTTATCTTTGAATCTTGTTCAGTGCTGAGCACATTGTGGGCACTAAAATAATAAATGAAAATAATAAATTTTATATAAATGACAAAATAAGTCTGTAGCTATGTCACTGCTTTTCACATTAGCTATATCTGTACTTATAGTACTGTGACTTCTGTTACCATGCAATTCTTGTGCATGTTAACCACAGATATGTCTACACTGCATTAAAACGCCTGGCCTGTGTCAGCTGATCTGGGCTTAGGCTGTGGGGCTATAAATTGCAATGTAGATATTTGGGCTTGGGCTGGAGTCAGAATCAGCTGATGCAGGCCAGCCCTAGATGTCTTATTGCCGTGTAGACAGACCCTTGGGGTCCAATACAAAACCTGTGGAAGTCAGTGGGAGGCTTTCCATTGACTTCAATGGATTTGGGATCAGATTTTAAGAACCTGGTTCTGACAAAACTTGCTACTAGGAGTCGTGCTCTTCTGCAGTGTATATTCCATAGCTGCAGTGAGGACTGCTACTGAAAGCTATCACAGTACTTCTGTGTGGGCTAACTAAGCCGCCACTCGTATAGTTATTGCTGCTGGTATCATGGCCAGATGAATTCCTACTCTTCTGTGTAAGATCCTATGGGAGGCTGGATGTTGAGCTAGCATTGTGGTGTCATGGGTCTGGGGAGAACACCTTCAAAGGGCCAGGCCCCAGTGGGTCATGCTTTTCTATAAGCATAGACCATGTGGCCTCAGCAACTCCTAAACTGAGCCTCTTGGCTCCTGCACTTCTGTTTCTCACCATGAGCTCTGTCCAGTGAATGTGACCGAAGCAGAGTCCTATTCAGAGACTTTTACTCCCTTCAGTGATCAATGCACTTCAGCAAGTATCTGCAGTGACTCTATGTAGCCTTTTCAAGACAGAGTAAGGTTGATTAGTCAACTGGAATACAGCACTGGGAAATCCTTTCTTCAAAAGAGAGAGACTAAAGTTTAAGACAGTCCATTCTGTCCAAAGCCGGGACTCCCTTGAGCCATGCTGCTGTAGTAAGCAGTTTAGTTTCCTTTCTCTTGTCACTTTCCCTTTTTCTTAGGGTTTGTCTACACTGAAGTGCTACAGCTGTGCTGCTGCAGCTGTGCCACTGTAGCACTTCAGTGCAGACACTGACGGATTCTCCCATTGGTGTAGATAATCCGCCTCCCCGAGAGGTGATAGCTAGGTCGATATAAGAATTCTTCCATCGCCCTAATACTGTCTACACAGGGATTTAGGTTGTTTTAACTATGCTGCTCAGGGTGTGGATTTTTCACACCCCTGAGTGACATAGTTATACTGACTTAATTTTCTAGTGTAGACCAGGCCTAAATCCCTGGTGAGAGCTCCTGTATCTCTGAGGCCAGTACTTAAAACAGATGACTGAAAATGAGGTACACATGGGCATCATAAAATTCTCACATTTATCACAGCAAGCTTTGTCAAGCAATTTAAATATGCCAAGTTTTGATAGTAAACTAATACTAACAGTTAATTGCTACCTTTCCACATGGCTTCCAAGCTTCTATACTTCTGTGAAAGCTATTTGAAACTAATATAAAGACATTTCTTATACAGTACACCTTATGCTTCTGGAGCTAAAACTATGTTGAGTACATTCCAGTTTGAAATTTTGATCTTGACTCGGATTAGGGGATTTAGGATGAGGTACAGATTGAAAGCCATGGCCTGTATTTGTGGGAAGAAGAGATTTAGGTAGAGTATACGCCAGCCTAATTTTTTGGCCCAACCCAGGCCCAGAATGGTAGAGTCATTTTCTGACTTGACTCTTCCCCCCAAATCTGAGTCAATACTATGCTGCCTCCTGCCAGTTGGGTAGGTACAGTGGCAGCTATGTGTTCGGCTCTTGCCAATGTCACCGTGCCAACCCCAGAGGCAGGTGGAAGAGACCTGATCCAAGACCAAGAGGGTCTGGTTGTTTTCCCACCCAGCGCAACCCAGACCTGATACTTGTTGGGTCCTACGTCCAGACTGGGTTTCAGGATTCTAATTCAAAGTAGTCAGACTATACAGGAACCCCTGGTTCTTTCAGAATGTGTTCAGGGAGTCTGAGAGAGCTCAAGCTGGAGTGAAGCTCTACCACCCTTTGAAATGGTACAGTATTTGCTTGCCTTTGCAAGAACACAGATTTTTGAGTATCAGGGGGTAGCCGTGTTAGTCTGGATCTGTAAAAGCAGCAAAGAATCCTGTGGCACCTTATAGACTAACAGATGTTTTGGAGCATGAGCTTTCGTGGGTGAATACCTACTTTGCCGGATGCATGCATCTGATGAAGTGGGTATTCACCCACGAAAGCTCATGCTCCAAAACGTCTGTTAGTCTATAACGTGCCACAGGATTCTTTGCTGCTTTTACAGATTTTTGACTAGCTCCTAAATCTCCTCAAAATAAGGTGTAAGAGGGAATAAAGTGGTATATAGTCTTTGTGCAGCCCCCCTCTGTACATAGGTGAATTTCAGCTAGTGCTCACAATGTAGATATTTGATCATTCTCATTGCTGTAATTAACTCCTGAGGAGTCATGGATCGGATCCCTCAGTCTTGGTCCCACAGATCTTTCTGAGTGTTACACACCAAAATGTATTGATATTCTAAAGAGCTTCAACTCTCTAGGGGAGAATTGCTCAGTGTCCTTTACCTGCAACAGTAATGCTCTTTTAAACTTGTCGGCTATGTAAAATTGTGAGATTTTCTTATTATTCTGTTTAGAATGTAACTCTTTTTTTAGTTTAAAAGGAATGAACAGTTGGAGATTGACACATGCACACTTTTAAGATGCAAAGCACACTGCCATCCTTAAGAGATTCTTTATTGCCTAAAAATAGCTTTCAGAGACAAAAGAGCCAAGGAGAACAGACCTATGGAGAAAGTTACATTCAGAGAATGGAGTAACAATTACAGGTAGAACATAATAAATAGGCAAAATTATTCACTTGAAATAATACACACTTTTAGAGGGAAAAACAGTGTAACGTTATTGACCCTGCTCCTAAATTATTAGTTTTGTATGACCTAGATAATCAAAAACATCTTATTATGTACAGCTGTAATATGAACACATGCTATGAAGATGAAATAAAATAAATTGGAGTTTAAGATGTGTTTTGGCTGTATCTTCATGATAATTTATGCACTTTCATTCATAGGGAGGAATATAGCCAAGAACATATCACTCCATAATTGCACATGTTTCAGGGTGATAGTGCTGATACTTAATTAGAACAACTGAAGATAAGTGTGTATTGCTTTGCTTTAGAGAAAGCAAGAACAATTGCTAAATCTAAGGTTAATTGCGAGAGAGTTCTGTTCGTGTCCTCTTTGCTGTTTACTGTTGGTGATAACTGAAATGTCAGAATCCTTGACTTTGACTGCAACAGACTGGGCAGACCTGGTGTTGATTGCTACTGCCAACACGAAAGTGGTGCCGCGGTACTGCAGCTCCAGTTCTTAATCAATGAGGTAAGGCTATATGTACAGTGTGCAGAATCTTCTTTCTTTAAATATAGTTTAATGGTGCAAGCTGTATATTTTTGCAATGTAACTTCCTGATAGGGCAAACAAAGGGGCTAGCAAGAAACTATGGACCTGATTCTGCTGTTCATACTTGCACTCAGAAATATAATTTTCTGTGTACATGATGCTGTTTAAATGAATGGGATTACATATAGTAAAAGGTATTACTCAGTGTAAGTATAGGTGATCGAATCAGGGCCTTTGTATGGTGATGTGAAATATTGAACACACAGCGAGCTGCATATGTGTAACCTGAATTCATGGATCATCTTCCTCACTGCACAGACATGTCTAAGATAGAAATAAATGAACTAACAAAAATGGCACTAATACAAAAAGTTTCTGCTTAGCTGAAATGTCATCGTCTCAGGGAACTCAGAACAATCAGAACTGATCCCTATAAATACTACGCAAAGTGATTTGGGATCCACCCCCTGAATGAAACTTACTCTGGAAATAATTATTAATTATTAATTATGGGGCATTAGGCCTCCCCCCACCAATTCAAGTCAGGCAGCTTCCGCTTTCTCCATACTGCGTGTGCACCGGCAGGAGTACAGGAGAGAGTTTCTCTGATCAAAGTTCTGGTGCCACAGCAGCCCCTGGCAGCTGGGAGTAGTAATAGCAGAGATAAGCTTCAGCTCCTGCCGCTGCAGGTGGAACTTACTCAGTCACTCCATGCAGATGGTACATACACAGTCTAGTCAGCATGGAGAAGCTGTGAGAGTTGGAGCTTGTTCAGTGCGGACAGACTCCTCAGATAATATAGCTTTCAAACTCCAGTAAGAGCATGAGCATGTCCAACCTTGGGATGTAGTTTTTTTTTTTTTTTTTTTAAGGTTCCTAAACTGTCCACATTTGGGCAGACTTTCATGAGGAAGGCAAAAGGCACATCCCTGACACACATACCAGCCCCTGACAAACTTCAGGCCCCTGCTCCAAAGCAAGGAGGCATTGGAGTTTCTCAACAAAAAAAAATTACAGCCACTTTAACATGTGCAAAACAACATTTTTTCCTAATCTTGTTCTGAGAAATGACCGAATAATTTTAGCTGAAACTTCCCAGAAAAACTCATTTTGAGTATGGCGTGGAATGTTTCAGCCTGAACAGGTAATGTGTGGCAAAGTTATAAGCAACTGAAAATAGAACCTTATAATGGAACATCTCAGGCAACCTTAGGTGTAACTGCCTAGAGCATACTCTTAGGCAAAAGAGTTTAACATAGGTATTTAAAACTTAAATAAATTTTACATGGCATTTAAAGGAATCAGATTCATATTCAAATTTAACGAAACATTTCTATTCAGCCTTTCCTATTTACGCTAAAGTTGAGACAATTACTTTTGGAGTATATGTGTGACCACCAAAAAATGCATGTGCCACCATTTTGTCATGTGAATCACTCTTGCTTCTCCTGCTTTCTTTCCGATCTTGGCTTTTGTGGTTCTGTGCTGCCCTAGATCATGTATTCCCGTTGTGACTATTCATTCAGTGTCTTTATTAGCTCCTTTGCTTCCTTTCTTCTATCTGTGGGGTTTTCTGCAGGGTTTTTTCTTTGTCCTCTCCTCTCCTATTTCTATTCTGTGTACATGTCTATCTTTTCTCATGGATTTAACTACCATATCAAATATTATAGTTCTGGATTTACCTCTCACTCTGTATCCATTCACATTTAAGAATAGATGCCAGAGGGACAGCTGTAGATGTTCAACCACCATCTCAAACTTTAGTCTTCTCACCTTTCCTCCTAATCCTCTTCCTCCTCCTCTATCTTGATTGAGAATTCCATTTTCCTTCGTGTTTCCCAGGCCCATAATCTGTTAGTACTCTCCCCATCCCTTCTCCCATAGTCAATCTTTGTCACATCACTTCTTCCTCTTTATTGTAACCAAAATCCACTTTTTTTTGCTTACAATTGTCCGCTAGTGGCAGGTTAGTCACTGGGCCTACAGGGTCCATGTCTAGGGCCCCGACCAACTGGGGGCGGCCCCTGAGCTCCAGGTGGGCAGGGAAAGCCCCTGCGCCCTGACCCCACTCCTGGACAGTAGTGCCAGGTGGGAAGGGTAGTGCGGCTTGGCAGCTGGGGAAGCTCCCTGTGCCCCCGAACCTGTTCTCCGGTGCCATCTGCATCTCTGTTCTCACTTCCCCTGCTCAGTCCCCCTATTTTCATCCCTGTCCTCTTACTTTCATGTCCTTTTCTCATGCTTGATTTTGCATTTTCTGTTATCTTGACCTGACTATTATACTGTGCCTGGACAGTCTCCCTTTCCTGGTGTGCTAAGCACTCTCTCTTTGTTTCTACTGCCTCCTTCAAACCCATCTTTTCAAGCTAATACTCCTTCTTGTTCCCATTCTTCTGCACTCTTCCTGGTTTATCAATCACAAACACATTTAATATCAAATGTTAAATATTAGAATGAGCTCTTTGATTTTCCAGATAAGCTCAAATTTGAACATTTTAAGTTAGCACAGGATCAATCAAAGCAAAGTAATGGTTGTTGCAGAGTGTTTTTTTCAGAAGGAAAATAAGTATTTCACAGATATTGTACTGCTGCCTACTTACAGATCATTGTCTTCTTCTTAAATAATCTTCCCTTTCAATATGTAAATGAATAACATTCCACCATATTCTGTCTCTGATTGTTGTAGGGTGCCTTGGTCAGTGCGAGTTCAGATGACACACTTCATTTGTGGAACCTAAGACAGAAACGGCCAGCTATTCTTCATTCTCTGAAATTTAACAGAGAACGGTAAGCCGGTTTGACAATGAACAAAGATGTCATTTTAAAAAATGACTAATTAGATTTTGCTAACATATCAGTGGTGGGAGGATTTGTTGTTGCATATGGCTTTCTTGTTTGTTTTAGGTTTTTTACTGACTTAAGGAATGATGTAGCTGATTGCTTTGAAAATTTTTCTTCTTTTGTAACTTTTAAAATCTGGTTTATGCCGAGCATGATTCAGCAGAGTGCAGTTTGTGGTGCAGTAGCCCCCTCAAGTATGTAGAATCCATTTCTGCTTCCCACTAAAGAAGGGCTTCTGTGACCTAATTGTACAAACTGGCACAATTAATAGTGGTCTTTTCTGACCTTAAAAAGAATCTATGATCTTCTATTCTGACCTACTGTACGACACAAGCCATAGTCCTTCACCCAATAATTCTTATATTGAAGGGAATATTCTTCTTTACCATGTAACGATGTGGAATCCAGATTTTTGACAAATTGGCCCTTATTATTTTCCAGTAAATACTGGTATGTTAACATAATAATGGAGATGTGTAATATAATTATGTTGGGTAAATCTCAAATGATTCAGAGATTTGCTCTCATGATTAGTATTGCTTTTTGAATGCCTAATAATTAGAAGTCTCTAGACCAAATAGATTAAATCAATGGTAAAATTTTTCAAATGTAGCTACCTATAGATTAGTCACTTTTAAATATGCCTGTATTTTCAGAGATGCTGAGCACTCAACGCGCATTGACATCAGTTAGAGCTGCAGGTAGAGGAAAGATTGTAGCAGAGCAGCAGCTCTGTTATAGTTACGGTGAAGACCAGCTTTCTGTTTAAAGTTTGACTGTTCTAAATACTCTAAAATGGTATGGTTACTTGGATTGCCTTGAAATTTGGTGTGCCTCATGGGGATTCAGGGTAGGGTCAGTGATCCAAGTTTAGAACCATTTAGCCAAGGGAATCTTAAGATACACCACAGGATGGGGGATGGTTAGAAGTGTGAAGGTTGTGGACCTCTGGAGACATCCAGATACTTACGTGCAGTGCTTGGCAGAAGCCAGTGGTCGTAGTACATGTAGGTACCAATGATATAGGGAAAGGTAAGAGAGAGGCCCTGTAGGCCAAGTTTAGGCTGCTAGGTAAGAAAATAAAATCTAGGACTTCCATGGCAGCTTTCTCTGAACTGTTTCCAGTTCATGCACATGGCCAGTTAGACAGGCAGAACTGCAGGGTCTTAATGAATGTATGAGATGATGGTGTTGGGAGGAGGGATTTCAGTTTATGAGAAACGGAAAGAAGGAGTCTGTACAGGAAGGATGAACTCTACCTAAACCAAAACGGAAGCAGATTAGTGGCATGTAAAATTAAAAAGATCATAGAGGAGGTTTTAAACTAAGGATTGGGGAAAAGCCAACAGGTGCAGAGGAGCATACAGTTCACACAGACATCTCTTAGGGGAGGATTTATTAAAGAGGATATTAGGATAGCCTAGTAAAGAGGAGAAGATAGAAGTTGGTAAAGTACAGGTCAGAACTGAAGAGAAACTGTCAAACAAGGAAGACTGAAGGTAGTCAATGAAATATTGACAAATTTTATGTGTTTGTGTGCAAATACTAGAAATCTAAATACTAAGATCTGTGAACTTGATTGCCTGGCATTCAGTGAGGATATTGATATAATAGGCATCACAGATACTTGGTAGAATAATAGTAATCAATGGGACATGGTGAGACCTGGATACAAAATATAGAGGAATGTCAGAGTAGGTTGTGCTTACAGGGGAGTGGCACTATATGTGAAAGAAAGCATAGAGTTAAATATACTAAAAATCTTAAATGAAACAAACTGTACTATAGAATCTCTATGGATAGAAGTTCCATGCTTGAATAAGAGTATAGTAGTAGGAATACACTAACAACCACCTGAGCAGGATGGCGGTGGTGATTGTGAAATGCTAAAAGAGATTAGAAAGGCTACAAAAAATTTCTCCCCAAAGCCCCCATCAATAATAGGGGATTTCAACTATCCCCATATTGACTGAGTACATGTCATTTCAGGACTGGATGCAGAGAAAAAATTTCTAGGCACATTAAATGTCTGCTTCTTGGAGCAACTGGTCCTGGAACCCACAAGGGAAGAAGCAATTCTTGATTTAGTCCTAAGTGGAGTGCAGGATCTGGGCCAAGAGGTGAACAGCTGAAGATAAGTGTGTATATAGCTGAAGCGCTGCATAATAGAAACCATAATGTAATTAAATTTAATGTCCTTGTGGGGGAGGAGGGAAACAAAAGCCCACCACAGTAGCACTTAATGTCAAAAAGAGAAACTACACAAAAATGACCAAGCTAGTTAAACAGAAACTACAAGGAACAGACATGAATAAAATGCCTGCAAGCTGCTTGGAAACTATTTAAAAACACCATCTTAGAGGCTCAAATTACGTGTATGCCCCAAATTAAAAAAAGACCAAAAATGCCGCCATGGGTAAACAGAAGAGGAAAAGAAGTGGTTAGAGAAAAAAAGGCATCTTTTAAAATTGGAAGTCAATGATATTGAGGAAAATAGCAAGTCAAGTATAAAAGTATAATTAGGCAGGCCAAAAAAGAGTTTGAAGGGTATCTAACAAAAGACTCAAACTAACAGCCAAAAAACTGCAAGTACATCAGAAGCTGGAAACCTGCCATACAGTAAGTGGGGCCACTGGATGATTCAAGTGCTAAAGGAGCACTCAAAGAAGACAAGGCCGTTGCAGAGAAGCAAAATAAGTTCTTTGCATTGGTCTATACAGCAGAATGATGTGAAGGCGATTCCCACACCTGAACCATTCTTTTTAGGTGACACATCTGAGGAACTGTCCCAGATTGAGGTGTCAGTAGAGGAGAATTTGGAGCAAACTGATAAATTTAAACAGTAATAAGTCACCGGGACCAAATGATATTCAACCAAGAGTTCTGAAGGAACTCAGATATGAAATTGCAGAACTAGAAACTTTGATATGTGACCTATTGCTTACATTAGCTATCCACCAGTCATCTGGTACAGAGGCTGATTTAACACCAATTTTTAAAAAAATGGCTCCAGAGGCAATCCGGGAAAATTGAGGTTGGTAAACCTAACTTCGGTACGAGGCAAATTGAAACTATATGAAAGCAGAGAATTATCATACACACAGATGAACACAATTTGTTGTGGAAGAATCAACACTGCTTTTCTAAGGAGAAATCATGCTTCACCAATCTACTGGAATTCTTTGAAGGAGTCAACAAACACGTGGACAAGGGTGATCCAGTAGATAGAATGCACTTGGACTTTCAGAAAGCCTTCAAGAAGATCCCTTACCAAAGGATCTTAACCAAAGTAAGGAGTCATGGGAAAAGAAGGAAGGTCCTCTCATGGATCAGTAACTTGTTAAGACAGGAACCAAAGGGTGGTAGTAATGGCCAGTTTTCACTGTGGAGAGAAGTTAATAGCAGGGTCCCATCCAAGGATCTGTACTGGGACCAGTGCTGTTCAGCATATTCATAAAGGATCTGGAAAAGGGTGAACAGTGAGGTGGCAACATTTGCAGATGATACGAAAGATAGTTAAGTCCAAAGCAGATTGCGAAGAATTACAAAGGGAACTCAAAAAACTGGGTGACTGGGCAACAAAATGGCAGATATAATTCAATGTTAAATGTGAAGTAAGACACATTGTTAAAAAAAAATAACCCCAACATACAAAATGATGGGGTTTAAATTAGCTGTTACCACTTAAGAAAGAGATAATGGAGTCATTATGAATAGTTCTCTGAAAACATCTGCTCAATCTGCAGTGGCAGTCAAATAAACTAACATGTTGGGAACCATTAGGAAAAGGATAGATAAAAAGACAGAAAATATTATAATGCCACTATTTAAATCCATGGTATGTCCATACCCCAAATACTGCAAACAGTTCTTGTTGCCCATATCAAAAAAGATATATTGGAATTGGAAAAATATAGAGAAAGGTAATAAATGATTAGGGATATGGAAAAACTCCCATATGAGGAGAGATTAAAAAGTCTGACTCTTCATCTTGGAAAAGAGATGACTGAGCGGAATTATGATAGAGGTCTATAAAATTATGACTGATGTGGAGAAAGTGAATAAGGAAATGTAATTTATCCCTTCACATAACAGAAGAACCGCAGGTCACTGAATGAAATTAATAGGCAGATTTGAAATAAACATAAGGAAGGTCTTCTCCACACAACGCACAGTCAACCTGTAGAACTCATTGTTGGGGATGTTGCAAAGGTCAAAAGCATAGCTGGGCTTAAAATAGAATTAGATAAATTCATGGAGGATAGGTCCATCAATGGCCATTAGCCAAAATGGTCAGGGATGCAGTCCCATATTCAGGGTCTCTTTAGACCTCCGACAGCCAGAAACTGGGACTGGATGACGGGGTGGATCACTTGATAAATTGTCCTGTTCTGTTCTTTCCCTCTGAAGCATCTGGCACCAGCCACTGTCAGAAGAGAGGGTGTGGATTAGAGGGACCAGCGGTCCAGCCTAATATGGCCATTTTTATGAACTGGACTGGGATCCAGCAGGAGTGTAGTGAAACAACTTTCTGGCACTTTTGCTGCATGGGGGACAACATTAAATGGCATTCTCCACACAGCATGTGCAGATGTAAGGTCACACAAGCATGGAGGATTCCAATTTGTAGCATTTTGTGACCTTGCACATGCCTGAGAGGTCATGCTGCCAGGTGCATTCCGCTAGTGTACAGCCCATTTAGGACTGAAGAACTGGGTTTAAATCCCAACTCTGCTACATACTTCACATGCGATCTTCAGTAAGTCAATTAATCTTTCTGTGCTTTAGTTCCCCAAAATAGAGAGAAAGGTGCTTCTGTTCACTGTGAGCTTTTTGAAGCAGGGACTATCTTGCAACATGTTTGTATAGTGCCTAATACAGCCTTGGTTGGGGACTTTGGGTGCTACTGTAACACAAATTATAATAGTACATATAGTCAGTACTTCTGAAGATCAGACGACTTCTTCGAGTGATTGCTCAGGTGTATTCCACAGTAGGTGTGTGTGTTTGCCACGTGCACCGGTGCTGGAAGTTTTTCCGTTAGCAGTACCCATAGGGGGAGCACCGCTGCGACCCCTGGAGTGGCACCTCTATATTTTGGTATAAGGGGAGCAGCGCACTCCCGCCACCCTCAGTTCCTTCTTGCTGCCAGGGAAGGAAGTCGGAACTTTGCGCTCTAGCTTTGCTGTAGTTCTCCTATTAGCCTTAGTAGTACTCGTCTTCTCCAGTAGTTGGATAGTGAGTTGTCTGGTGCGGGGCATGCCCTGTGCCCCAGGCTTCAAGTCATGCGACTCCTGTTGCAGTTCTGTGCCAAGAAGCGACCCGCACACTCAGTGTCTCCACTGCTTGGGCGAGACCCATGTTACAGACCGCTGTAAAATCTGTAGATCATTCACGCCTCGAACTAAACAAGAGAGGGATATCTGGCTCTGGGCCTTGTTAATGGAATCTGCATTGGCCCTGGCACCAGCACACCATCCGGGCACTGCATCTTCAGTGCGGAGTGAGGCTCACTCCACCAGCCGGCACCGCTCACCCGCTAAGAAGCAGGGAAAGACTCAGCGGCGCCAACAAAAAGACAGGGGTGAGCCAGACCCGAGTTTGGCAGCCCACGATCCCCCTGGGGACCCTGACCTCCGACTCACACTGAGCGGAGTAGCCCAGTCCCGTCCACACATGCCTCTCCCGTGGTGAGGATGCCATCAGTGCTGGAGGCTGCACAGGCTGCGCGTGACATCCTCTCCCTTCCACTGCTGGGTGCGCCGCTTGAGCCGGGCACCCAGTCCCAAGTGAAGCAGCTGTTGGGAGCACACCAGTCCTCCCCAGCAAGACACAGTCCCCGCTCTGAGGACCGTTCGCCACCACGTTTGACGAGGTCTTCGCTTAGCTGACGTCAGCCCTCCACTCCACTCAGATTGTCTGACTTGCCTGCGCGGGAGTCTTGAGGGTCCTGTACACCCTACCGGGTGGTCAGGCACCGAGACAAGCAGCGTTGATGCTCCTCCTCGAATTGTGGCTACAGGAGCAGATCCCAACGCCGTCATTACAGGCGCTCAGCTTCAAGTGTCCACTCCACCAGACACTACACCCGGAGCTCCCCTCGACAGGCACATCGGCGTCGTAGCTACAACCGCCAGGATGACTATGACAGCAGCACCTCCAACGAGTACTGCTCCTCATCGTTGAGATCCAGATCTTGAGGTCGGCACCGACACAACCATAGATGCTCCCACCACTCTTACTACACTCTGTGGTCAATGGCGACCTCGGCTTTGGCACCCAGCCGCCCGTCCCCGAGCTCCACCGCTCCTCAAGAGCAATTTGCACCACTGGGTACCCAAACCGACCAGTGTCAGTGGGCACCGTGGCTGCAATTGCCCATCCAGGCAAGACCCTGCTCGGTGGCCAGAGCTTCCCATGCCCATTTGGTGTCCCCACCGCAACAGAGTCAAAAGTCGATGAGTACCGAGCATGAGGTACTGGGCCTGGATTCGGTCTTGGGGATCGAACCATCGGCACCTCTCGATGCCCTGGAAGCCGGACTGGCCCCCTCGCTGGTGCCGGAGGAGACCATAGTGGCCCCTCCGCCCATTCTACAGAAGGACTTTAAGGCCTATCAAGAGCTCCTCAAGCGACTGGCCTCAAATCTCCAACTCCAGGCTGAGGAGATGGAGGAGCCATCGGACACCCTTTTCAATGTGCTTTCCTCCTCAGCACCAGGCCGTGTGGCCATACCTCTCCACTAAGGGGTAGCCAACATATCAACTGCTCTATGGCAAACCCTAGCTTCCCTGGCACCTATCTCCAAAAAAGCGGAGAGGAAGTACTTTGTCCCGGCTAAGGGACACGAGTACCTGTACTCCCACCCAGCACCCAACTCCTTGGTGGTAGAGTCAGTCAACCACTGGTAACACCATGGTCAGTCCGCGCCCACGCCCAAGGACAAAGATGCCAGGAGACTGGATTTTTTTGACAGGAAGGTTTATTCTTCTGCAAGCTTCCAGCTCAGGGTGGCCAACTACTAGGCCCTGTTGAGCCACTATGATTTTAACTTATGAGGGTCTCTATTGAAGTTCGAGCCTCTTCTCCTGGAGTGGGACAAAAAGGAGTTCAAGCTCTGGTTGAGGAAGGGGCAGCAGCAGCGAAAGCAGCCCTCCAGGCCTCCTCAGACGCGTCCAACGGCAGCCCATTCGATGGCCTCGGCAATATCCATGCATAGGGCATCCTGGCTTCTCCTGTCCGGTCTGTCTGCAGAGTCCCAGTCCTTGATGCAAGACCTTTCCTTCAACGGGAAAGCACTGTTTGAGGACCAAACTGACGTCCGCCTGCATGGGATGAAAGACTCTTGCACCACCCTGCAAACTCTGGGCCTATATGCAAACCTAGGCTGTAGCACCTCCCGCTAGGGGCAGATATGAGCCCCCGGCTAAGAGACTGAAGGAGCAGAGACACAGGTCCCAGCATCAGTCCTGCTTGGCCCCAGAACCAGGCCCCGTGAAGGGCAAGAAGCAGGGAAAGAGGTGGTTTTGACTCTTTGCGGGGGGCCACCAGGCCTGTTGCCGCATAAGCCCCCCAGTTAATAAAGTTTGTGTTCTGCAACCGTTTATCTGCATTCCGAATGGAGTGGTCCCATATAACATCGGACCAGTGGGTCCGCAGCAGTATTTCATGGGACTACATGTTACCAGTTTGCGGTTCTCCCTTTAGGCCTTTCCACGGCCTTCAGGGTTTTTACCAAATGCATGGCAGTGGTGGCAGCTCACCTCCGGAGGAAAGGGCTGCAAATTTTCCGTTACCTGGATGATTGGCTCCTCAAGGGCAACTCCTGGTCCCAGGTACAAGCCCAGATACAATTCTTGCTGTCCACATGCACCGGTCTGGGCCTAGTGGTGAATGAGGCGAAGTCCACGTTAGTACCGGTCTAGCGCACGCACTTCATAGGGGCTCTGCTAGACTCCCTAGGAACCACAGCCTCTCTTCCCTGGGACAGGTTCGAGGCACTCAAAAGTCTCATAGCCTTGGTCACGACCTTCCCTATGGCCATGGCAAGAGTGTGCCTTCAAATCCTAGATCACATGGCAGCATGCACATCCGTGGTGCGGCATGCCAGGCTCAGAATGAGGCCCCTCCAGCTCTGGTTGGCCTCCCAGTATTCCCAGTCCAGGAACAGCCTAGACAAAGTTGTCACAATACCACCCAATGTAGGGGCCACTCTGCAGTGGTGGTCCCTCCCGAGCAACATGTTGAACGGGATTCCCTTCTGAGAAATCCCTCCCCCACTAGACCTGGTGTTAGATGCCTCGGACCTGGGCTGGGGAGCCCGTATAGGGAACATTCAAACCCAAGGCAGATGGTCGACCTTGGAATTGTCCCTTCACATAAATGTCAGGGAGTTCAGGGCAGTACACCTGGCGTGCATAGCGTTCAGTTTGTGCCTTCCCGGGAAGGTGGTCAGAGTCCTCATGGACAACACGGCTGCGATGTGTTACATTAATAGGCAGGAGGGCACGTGTTCCTCGGCCCTGTGCCGGGAAGCCCTAGACCTATGGGAGTTTTGCAAAGCCCACGGTATCTCTCTACGGGCCTTCCACCTACTTGATGCGCGCAATGTGCGAGCAGATCACCTCAGCAGGGTGTTTTCCTGCTAGTACGAGTGGTCACTCCACTGGGAGGTCGCCCGAAAGCTCTTCCGAGAGTTGGGAGCTCCCCGAGCCGACCTCTTTGCTGCCGACCAGAACTGATGCTGCCCCAAGTTCTGCTCCAGGGCAGGAGCAGAAAGGGGGGTGATCTCAGATACATTCCTCTTCCAGTGGTCAAGCCAACTGTTCTATGCCTTTCCACCATTCCCACTGATAGGCAAGGTCCTGCAAAAAGTAAAGGCAGATGGGTCGAGGGTTATCCTCAGAGCCCCGGATTGGGCCTGCCAACATTGGTACGGGACCCTCCTGCAAATTCTGGCAGCCCCCCCACAGAGGCTGCTGCTCCGTCTGGATCTCCTCTCCCAGGAGAGGGAATGCCTTCTCCACCCCAACCTGGCCGTGCTTCACCTGACGGCGTGGTTGCTTCATGGTTAAACGAGGAGGAGGGAAGGTGTTTGGAGGATGTCACGAATTCTTCTGGAGAGCAGAAAGCCGTCCACGCGATGGATGTACCTTGCCAAATGCTCTAGGTTCTCTAAGTGGGTGGGGGAACAGGGCGCCTCCCCTTCATCCGCTTCCCTCCAGCTCATTTTCGATTACCTCCTGTCCCTTAGGACCCAAAGACTAGCTCCTGCCTCCGTCAGAGTACATTTAGCGGCCATTTCAGCCTTCCACTTTCCTGTGCAAGGTCACTCATTTTTTTCCCATCAGTTGACGTCCCGCTTTTTAAAGGGCCTAGATTGTGCATTCCCATACGCCAGGGCCCCGGTCCCGCAATGGGATCTGAATCTAGTGCTATCCCGCCTCACGAGTCATCCCTTTGAACCCTTGGCCATGTGTTCCTGGTCCCACCTGTCATGGAAAGTGGCATTCTTTGGTGGCTATCACCTCAGCCCGTAGTGTCTCAGAGGTTAGGGCCTTGACCTTAACCCCCATATATGATCTTCCACAGGGGTAAAGTTCAGCTTTGCCCCCACCCTTCGTTTCTCCCGAAGGTGGTCCCCACCTTCCATATGGATCAGAACATTTTCCTACCAATACTCTGTCCTAAGTCCCATTCCTCCAATGAGGAATGCCGCCTACACACGCTAGATGTACGTAGAGCACTGGCCTTTTACCTGGACTGAACCAGGCCGTTCAGGAAATCCTCGCAACTGTTCGTTGCATCGGCAGAGCGCATGAGGGCGCAACCAGTTTCCACCCAGCGTCTTTTTCGCTGGATCACCTCATGCATACGCATGTGTTACGACTTGGCAGGAGTTCCCCTGCTGCCTATTGTAAAGGTGCATTCTACGAGAGCGCAGGACATATGTAGGGCTGCCACGTGGTCCTCTGTCCACACCTTTTCCTCGCACTATGCAATTGTCTCCCAAGCAAGGGATGATGCCGGGTTTGGTAGGGCAGTACACCGTCCCGGAAACCCTTAAACTCCTACCTACCTCCATCAGCTATAGCTTGGAGTCATCTACTGTGGAATACACATAAGCAATCACTCGAAGAAGAAAGAACAGTTACCTGTTCCATAACTGGCGTTCTTCGAGATGTGTTGCTCAGGTGTATTCCACATCCTCCCCTCCTTCCCCTCTGTCGGAGTTGTCTGGCAAGAAGGAACTGAGGGTGGGGGGAGTGCCCAGCTCCCCTTATAGCGCGATATAGAGATGCCGCTCCAGGAGTCACAGTGGTGCTCCCCCTTTGTGAGTACTGTTAAGGGAAAAGCTTCTGGCACTGGTGCACATGGCGAGCACGCACACATACTGTGGAATACACCTGAACAACACATCTCGAAGAACGCCAGTTATGGAATAGGTAACTATCCTTTTCATTTAAGTGTCTAGATGGATTTAGGTGCATAACTTCAGACATGCAAACTTGAAATTTTTCGGCAGTATTTCTTGATATAAGAAACATGTCCCAAATAAACCATATAATCTAGAGGCAAACAAAGAAGATTACCTTAACTCTACTCTAGGAGTAGAATTGAAAATCTCATGGAAATAGTCTTGTATGTGAGCCTTATTATTATTTGACATTTATATCGCAGATGCTCCTAGAGGCAATCTAGTTTTGGAGCTCTGTTGTACTAGGTGCTATATGAACATACAGAAAATGCCAGCCCCTGCCCCAAAGAGCCTGCAATCTAAAAAGTAAGTCTGACACCTATGTCAAGTGGATTGGAATGGGAGAGTGGAAAGCAGCATAACAGAAATAATAGGATGCTCACATTTCTTAGTAAACCACAGGCAGTACTTCTCATCTTTCAATGTTTTGCAAACACTATCAGATACTATCACAAGATAGGTATAATTAACTATATTTTATAGATGGAGAATCTAAGGAACTGAAGTAACAAGAGTTATTCTAGTATATCCTTGTCAGGCTTTTTACAGTGCTATGAGGACAATCTTCTCTGTAGCATTCTAGTACTTTTGGTTTAGGTTTTAACTGAAGTCAGGAGCATCTTCAACAGCAGCTCTCTGAGGTGATTCCAGCTCATATATCTCAACTGCCACATGAAGCTGTTGTACCATCTTCCTCCTTTCTACCATATGACTATAGGGATAGGGCATTTCAAGACTATTTTGCAGGATGGCAGGAGCACTGGAGATTCCCATAGTGACAAACAGGCCCATAAATTATTGGACATTTTGCATTCCATTTTGAAGGAAATTAATTCTTTGGTGCCAAAGCAGATAATACACTACTTACTTTAAAAGTTTCTTGAACTATGATGAGATCATTGGGCATTCACATGACTCAGCCAAGAAGAAAATAACCTAGATATCAAATGCATTCTAGACTACTTTCTACAAGTCTTATCAAAGATCACCTGAAACTCCCAGAAAATGACAGAAATTCCGCAGGAGACATTTCCCTCCTACTTTCCCCACTGTGACTTCAACTCCATCATCATTGCCATCTTCCAAGAAGTCAGTTTGATGGTTACTTTGAGAGCTATTGGGAACTACTCATTCATGATCTGTATCCCTTCCCTATCATGTCTGGGATCACTGGGTTTATTTTCAGGAAGCCTGGAAGAAGATTACATGGACCAGTGTGTTTTAAAAATTGTACCAAAAAGTCATTCCATCCAGTGCCAGGAACTTCCTAGCCTCTTTCACCTTCCCTGTCCCTCTCTTCAGGGACCCCTCTGACAAGAGACTATTCCATCAAGAGAATATATCAGGAGAGGTTCAGAGGGAGGAGTTTTTATTTCTATTACTATCTAGTGCCCAGGAAGACAGGAGGCTGGTTCCCATTCTGGATTTGAGGCCTGAACACCTTTGTCCACCACTTGAAGTTCAGAACTGTGACTCTGGCTACAATCATTCCAACCATCTATACTAGTTTCCAGCTCACGATTTCCAAGATGCCTTTTTTCATATTTCTATCCACCCACGAACAGGAGATACCAACAATTGGTAGCTGGGAAGAGACACTTCCAGTACCTTTTGGTTTGTCAGCTGCCGCTGAGTATTTACAAAACGTTTGGGCATTCTAGCAGCATGTCTAAGGGGATGTCTACACTTCAAGATGGGGGGTGTAATTCCCAGTTTAAGAAGATATACCCTGTTCTCGCTCTGATTGAACTAAATGCACTAAAAATAGAGCTTAGCTGTGGCTGCATGAGGAGGGGAGGGGCTGACCATGCCAGCTATGTATCCATCTGAGATGCTAGGAACATACACAGGTGGCCAGCTCCTCCCACTGCTCACATTGCCACAGCTACACTCTATTTTTAGTGTGCTAGCATGATCATAGCTAGTGCAGGTCTGTCTCTTCGAGCTGGAAATTGCAGCCCCAGCTCCAAGTGTAGATGTAGCCTAAAAGTTCAGAGCATTTTAGTCTACCCATACCTAGATGACTGGCTGTTTTGGGGAAGCTCTGCTCATATTCTACAGTTGTTAGCTATTTCATGGCTGAAAATCAAGAAATAAATCTTCTATTCTTACTCCCACTCATAAAATAGAATTTATAGGAATGCTGATAGACTCCACCACATCAAGAGGGGAGAGGGATAGCTCAGTGGTTTGAGCATTGGCCTGCTAAACGCAGGGTTGTGAGTTCAATCCTTGAGGGGGCTGGTTAGGGTACTGCAGTAAAAATCTGTCTCGGGATTAGTCCTGCTTTGAGCAGGGGGTTGGACTAGATGACCTCCTGAGGTCCCTTCTAACCCTGGTATTCTATGATCTAACAGCCTATCTTCCATGAAGCAGATTTGATAATGTTACACCTCATAAATCAACTACAGATAACCCCTGGACAATGGTAAGGACATGCCTATAGCTGCTAGGCCACGTGGCTTTGAATGGATTTGTGACTCAATTTGTCAGGCTTTCATTGTTTTCAGTCATGTTTGAATTCCACTTACCAACCAAACATAAAATAGATATGGTGTTCGTATTGTTCTTAAATTGGCCAGAGAACCCAGATCAATCCTGCACGGGCATTCCCCTTTCTCTGCCACTTCTATTGAAGACCCTAATGATCCACTTTGGGATGTGGGACTCATCTGGACACATTCTCAAGTGTGTCATCAAGTGTCAGTTTCAGCCCTTCATCTACCAAGGCTACAAAATGTAAACAGATCATATAATCAGACTTTTGCAGTAAAGGCCAGTGTTCAACCAATTGAATTTTCCAGACACAGATTTTTTATTTATTTTTTTGCAACCCAAATGCACATTATATGCAAAATATTCTATTCCACAGAGGGTCATAATTCAGGATCTCAAATGGACACATTCCTCTTGCAGTGGTCTCAGAGGCTGATGTATGCATGACTGAGTCTGTTCATACCAAGAATATTGAAGAAAATTAAGCAGGAATCAACGCTGATAATTCTCTTAGCTCCAGTTTGACCTAGGTACTACTGGTACTCAGAGCTAATGAAGCTGTTTGCATATTCCCAAATAATACTACCACTCTCTTAGGACATAATCTCACAGGACAAGGGGAAAGACTGCATCTATACCCTGCATCTCACTGCTTGGATGTTCTCCGACTGGCCGACTTAGAAAAGACTTGTTTCAGAGATGTGCAGAATATTCTAATACAAAGTAGATCTTGTTGAAACCTTTCTACTTACATGATAAGTTGAAATAGTTCTCAGTTTGTCTCAGTACTAGGGCTGGTCTATACTACCGTTTAAGTGGATGTAACTTACATCGCTCAGGGATGTGAAAAGACACACCCTGGGTGATGCAAGTTACATCGACCTAAGCGCTGTCCACACTGATGCTATGTCAGCATAGTGTGTCTTCACCTCGGCATAGTGTGTCTTCACCGGACTACGCTGCATCAGTGCAGCTGTGCTGATTTAGCACTTGAGTGTAGACTTGCTCTAAGTATCTCCAGTTCATGCTGATATTCCTCCTATCCTTGACTATTATTACTTAAGAAGTTGGGCTTTTCTATTAGCACACTACAGGGTCACCTGGTCCATTGATATACGATCATTTCAAGTAGCTAAATCCAGTTCTAAATAAAGAAAGCTTCTGTAAATGTAAATGTTCACTAATTTCAAATAATTAATTTTGGTTACTAATTTTTTAAAGATTTGTTTCACATGTGAAATTCAACATTTTCATCAAAGCAAGCAACAAATTCAACATTTTCATCGTGGCAAGCAATAAAAAATGAGAATAATATTCTAATCTCTAATCCACAAGTCTCCTTGATATCTATGCCTAAAGATACTGTTGCAGGGTAAAAGATGTATTGTTTCCAGTCATGTCTGAATATTTTTTTTTAGTTTGAGCCCAGAAGTTATGAATAATGTGATGCTCCTCTACATAGTGATTACACTTACAATTTTGAGCAGCCTCAGAGTAAAGGGTGATTTTCAGTGGCTGACAAAACAGACAAATCAAAATGGATTTTTCACAAGGACACTGAAAGGCACCTCTGCCAAATGTTTATGTCCTATCTCCATCCATTTCACTGACAGAGCTGTTTATAAAAACTTTTGGAATTTTTTTTTAGTGAGGAGGGCGAGGGGGCGGTAGAGGGCTTCAATATTTCAGCCTCAAATATAGATGAGCAACTTTTGCTGTAACTTTTTATGTTAGGGTGTGTGCGCACGAAGAATGATTATTTGGGCAGAGACCAGATCTAGAAAAAGGTTGGGGTTCCTGTGCACTACTGCAATACAAATAATTAATATGTATTTTGGTCTTTGGGCATTAATGAGGCATCTGCGACTTGTGCGGGCAGGAGAAGAAGCTGGTTGGCCCCTGAAGAACATCTTAAAACTCACAGGGGAAGTTTGGGTTGGGTTTATCCCATGAACCTCCTAATGCCTTCTGGGGGTACGGAGGACTTTATTGGGCCTCCAACAAGCATAGGCAGAAACTTATGGTGGGGATGTGAACCTTTGGGTGGATTTTGTTTGGCCCTGACAAATCTTCTAAAGTTTTATTGACTAGAAGTATAGAATTGACTATACTTGCAGTTCAATATTAAAAATGTTCAAATAACCAAGGTCAGCCAAATGTATTGTCTAAAGACAAAGCAATAATGTACAGGAAAGAAAGACTTTGGTCCCCCCTGTACTTTCAAATCTTCCATTTTGAATATTAAATTCCAAATGTTAAGGGTCATGAAAATACTGCCTAATCACAAAGCATTCATATATATTGTATTATTTCCTTGTATCACATTGCACCTTTGTTTCATAATGCTCCTCTATCTAGTTTTTGAGAGTTTCTCTGTTTGCCTAAGCATTGCACAGTTCAGCGTGATCACCCAGTATATATATTTTATATTAATACCAGGCACATAATACCTATTAATGTGTGCTGGGCAGGGATGTATAATCTATATGCATCAGTTAATAGTTCACAAGACCTGGAGGTTGGAGAGCATGTTAATGAGCCTTCTAAAATCTGTGCAAGGGACAGGGTGGAGCTTGAGGATCCTTGCACCCAGCAATCTAATGTTCACAAGAATGAAGGGCATAAGCCTTCTAAGGCTCAAAAGAACAAGTAGACACTTAAATGTTTTGAGGTAGGGAGAACGTTTTAGGTTGAGAGTGATTGAGGCTTATAAATCTCATCATGGAATTCATTATTAATTATGTTTATTATGCTAGTGCCTAAAAAATAATCAAGCATGGGGCCTATTGTGCTAGGCACTGTAGAAACAGATTGTAGCAGACGGTCTCTGACCTGAATAAATTTACAATCTAAATAAGACAAGACAGTCACAGGGCAGGCAAAGGGTGTGATGCAGAAGCAGAGTGAACAGTGTGGTGGCAGCAAAAGACATGTTAGTTTCATTATAATTTTTTTTAGGTGGGTTCAATTTAGGACAGGCTCACCTAAATGGAAAGAAAAGTGAAGGGAGAGAGGATATTGAATGGAAGGAGGGTCAGGAGGGCAGGGCAGGGCAGGGGAGAAGAGTTAGGAGGATTAGGTGCAAAGTGAAGTTGGGGTTAAGAGGCTGAGGGAATGGGAGAGAGAGCGAAGGTCAGAGTTGGAGCAAACAGCCAATCAATGCAGGGGAGAGGAAGTCCAGTCAGCTATAGATGGTTCTCTGAATGTCCAGAACAGGGGTTCTCAAACTGGGGGTTGTGACCCCTCAGGGAGTCGCAAGGTTGTTACATGGGGGGTCATGAACCATCAAGCTGCACCCTCAAACCCCAGTTCTCCTCCAGCATTTATAGTAGAGTTAAATATAAAAAGTGTGTTTTTAATTTAAGGGCGGGGGGTTGCACTCAGAGGCTGGCTGTGTGAAAGGGGTCACTAATGCGAAAGTTTGAGAAGCACTGTTATAGAGGATAACAGTACTGCAGGGGGATATATTAGAAGACCTAACGGAACTTTTAAAATTGCATTGTCTATGGCTGATATAGGATGACAATGCACAAACTTATGCAACATTATCTGCTCAACTAGAAAATGCTTAAGAATATCATCCAAAATGAGAGACGGTGGAAGGCTGTTCCTCATCCAGGTTAGATCTGAATTGTGTCTACTGACTGAGCTTCAGTGTGACATGCAATAAGTCTAAATTAATATCTTTTGATAGGTTTATGAGGCTAGTGGACCCAAAGTTAATGCTATATTTTTTGCTGACTTTACATGATCTTTCTTGCTTTGACCATTGGTACATTAGTTTAAGTAACACCTTGGCCTGTACAGGAAAACTGGGGAGCAGATGGGGGAACCATGTTGTATTTCTATAATGGGATTTAAATTTGGACTTGTTAAGACCTGCTATCTGTTCTGGCTATAGTTCAAAATTCAGAGTCTATAATTACATTATGGTACCTTGATCCCTCTTATAGGGCAATAGCTGGGACCAGTGTAGAATTCTATTATCTGAACTATTTCTTTTGGCTGAAATATCCATCAAAGGTTTGTCTGGAATCTAATATGATGTTAGAAAATCCAAAGACTAAAAGAGTGTTCTAAGAAATATGAACGTTCTGTTATCCTTCAACTGTCTCAAGAGTCCCTGAGGTGATTCTTACACAGTATTCACAGTGGTCAACAAGTTTAAATTGTATCTTCCATTTGTAAATGGAAAAATCAACCATATATTTCACCCACTGTGAGGCACGTCCTTGAGCTACATTTCGATTATTGCAGCTTTTGCTATTGTGCCAAACATTTAATAAATGCTGCTCATATTTGCATAGCATCTCTTATCTTGAAGGATCCCAAAGCACTCAATCTACATTCCAGTTATAATTTTTTCATAAATAGGGGACTCGTTATAAGAAATGTTTTTGTTATGAGGTTTGTTCTTGATAAAAACCCAAAGAACAAAAAGTTTCAGTGCATTTTATTGTCAGAGCAAAATCCCAGATTTCCCTTTAAATCTGGTCTTGTAGTGTTTTGTCAATGCTTAGTTTAAAGTCACTATCATGACACTTAATCCAGGAACAATAGAGAAATGTTGCCGAATCATGCCTTTGAATTACGTGAGCAATGCTACCAAAACAAAAAATGATTGTCTGCCACCAACTCACATCAAATTTAATTTGCCACTTAGGCTATTTTGTATTATGACCCCAACATAAAAAAGTCTATAACAGATGTGGCAGACTGTTTCTGAATGGCCAGCAAAGAAATTCTGGATGTCAAGAATGATAAATTAACTATTTAATATCTCCATACTAACTGTTATATGTTGCTTCTATGCTACATCCTGTGTGCTTATGATATACAAATATAGAATATGCAGGAGCACATCTTCTGTGCAAGCTGTTTTATCAAACTGTTCTCTGCAGCATGCTATCCAAGTTATATAAAATATATAAAGTCAAAAATGACTAGTGACATCTGAAGAAATGTGTGTGTTAAGGCCTAATTCTTTTCTCAGATATGTTATGTATATTTGGAGAAATTACTTTGACTTCAGAATATTCAGTGCAAGTTCAACAAGTGTAACTAAGAGCAGAATTTGGTCCATGATCCTGAAATCTTTAGGTGAAGCTAATTACAAAAATTAAATAAGTAAACAGCATAGAACATTTACAAAATATAAGAAAAGAGGATGTCATACTGAATATTGTTGTTGAGATCTGGAGAAACTGATATATACCTTTCATTTGCCTGGCAAAATGGAATATAACCATGATTTTAATTATTATCTTTAATTTTCTTGCTATTGTTTCAAATATTTTAAAAGCATGTGCCAAATTGATTCTAGGTACAAACTCAATTGTCTTAAGAGGAGTTAGCCAGGAATGAATTAGGATCTCTGTCATTAACTTGCTTTTAATACTGCATACATATTATCATATGGCTAGATACAGATAGATAAGATATAGTGTCCTAAACGTAAAATTGCATAACAGATTTTTTTAAATGAGAAATTCTAACAAAACAAGTATCAATTGCTCATGGAGAAAAATTTACAATTAATTGCGTCAGGGAGACGATAATCCTATATTAGTGCAATCATCATAAGCCTTTTAATATTTTCCCTTGAGGGAGAAGAAGATAATATCACTTCAAAGAATGTGTCATATATAAACAAGATAACTGGAATTAGTGCTTCATTTTCCTATCCAAATTACATCTGGATAATTATTGTACATTTCAGCTTCCAAAATCTCTACATGTGGTCTCAATTTGATAGATTTTTTTCACCAGTTTATTTATTTTACTGTTTAGTGTTATTGTGTGCTATTAAAAAAGAGTGGAGAAGGCATACTCCCAAGTTCCTTCATTTAAAAGTGAAGCATTAAAATATAATTTATTTCATATGTCTCCTATACAAAATAACACTTTCTTGCTATACTAACCTTTACTCTTGCAGTATGGCAAGTCATAGTATTAACTATTCCATACTTTCAAATACTTGAGTTCAGGTTTAACATGAATTCTAATTTTCAAGTCTTTCCATTTTTACTGCTTACTTGAGAGGCATGTATTAAGGAAAAGTGTTTCAGTTGTAATCTCTTTAAAAAGAGAATGCAGGTAGCTAAAGACTTACGCCTCAATCGGCACATTATGGAACAAGCCATGCATCCGACGAAGTGTGTATTCACCCACGAAAGCTCATGCTCCAATACGTCTGTTAGTCTGTAAGGTGCCACAGGACTCTTTGCTGCTTTTACTGGATCTGCAAGCCATTTACAATGTGTGCCAGTATTCTTTCCTAAGCAATCAAATACATATGAACAGCATTTTCACACATTGGATGTGAGAGGATGCTCGCATTCTATCTTGAAGGAACTAAACTGTTTCATTCGTCGCCTCAACTTTTTATCTTCTATGCAGATAGGATGAAAGGTCAGTTGATCTCTGCAAAGATGATTTACAGGTGTATCATTTCCTATATTATGATGACATGTGGGGTAGCTCAGACCACTTCCCCACAGAGACTGCTGGGAATAAAAAAAAATCAACTCTGACATTCCACAGTGGAGAGAGGAGGGGGTGCAACTAGTGCTTCTGGCTCCACAAGGAGCTTGCACCACCAGGCACAGATACCTGTCCCCAGCCTCTCTCAGTTCACTGGGTTTTGGAACCCATGTCCCTTGTCTAGCAAGTACCACCCAACTGAGGGTGAGTCATTTGTCACCAAGCAGTCCCACCGCTCAGCAGTCTGGGATAGGGTATGCGTGCCTATGCAAATACACTCTCTGACATTCTTTCCACCAGATGTCAGGGTAGAGCTTATCCTGACTCTGCTTACACTTACAGTAGATTGTTCGGTTGTTCAAAATATGGTCAGGCGTTCTCTCTGGGCTCTTTGGATTTGTCTTCTCTTCATTGAAGTCCTACTATACCCATGGGCTCTTCAGGGTACTGAGGAGTTGGCGTCCCCTTGGTGAGGCTCATATGCCTCATTGGGCTGCTGGAGCTTGCTCTCCCTTGGACTCCTTGACTGAGGGATGGAAAAAAAAAGATGTCTCCTAATCCCACTCACTTATGGTGCCAAAATGAAGATTGTGCAGATCTTCATAATATGATCTACTCTCTCCTTTCTTTCATGCTTTGAACAGTTAGCACTATTCACATTTAAAATAGTGTCATTTATATCTGAGCTAGCATCCACGAGATCTGTCGCGCAGCTCCATTGGTCCTCGGTCCATACCTTTGCTTCGCAGTATGCCCTGGTTCAACAGTCAAGAGATGCTGTAGCCTCTGGCTCAGCAGTTTTCATTCTGCCACATTTCACTCCGACCCCACCGCCTACGTAAGGCTTGGAATTCACCTAACTGGAATGGATATGAGCAATCACTCGAAGAAGAAAAGACGGTTACTCACCTTTGTAACTGTTGTTCTTCGAGATGTGTTGCTCATATCCATTCCACACCCGCCCTCCTTCCCCACTGTCGGAGTAGCCGGCAAGAAGGAACTGAGGAGCGGGTGGGCCGGCAGGGGTATATATCAAGCGCCATGATGGCGCCACTCTAGGGGGCGACCTGCCGGCCCACTGAGTTGCTAGGGTAAAAGTTTTCCGACGAATGTGCACGCGCGGCGCACACACCTAACTGGAATGGATATGAGCAACACATCTCGAAGAACAACAGTTACAAAGGTGAGTAACCGTCTTTTCCCTACCTCTCAGGGTAAATACATTACAGATTGTGAGAAGTTCAGATGCTATGGTAATGGGGGCTATATAAGTATGCTTATAGGTAAATAGAACCAAGTGCAAACAGATCCCGGGATGTCTGACTTTTTTTCCAGAAAAATCTGAAACAATACCTCTGAGAAATAGGGCAGTTAGCACCTTCACTCAGTCAGGGTCCTGTAGACACAACCACAGAATTTGACATTTTTCCAACAAGCCACAGAATTATTGCAGCCACATGCCTGACAAGTAGTTTTCTGTCTCCCTGCCCTTCTAGGACCTGCTGTCATCTGCTTCTTGCTCTCCAGTTTTCCCCACTAGGAGAAATTATTTGGACTTCAGCACATGGTCCCTGCACTGTTAGTAGCAGGGGTCAGAGAGCCAGAGCTGCAGTCCAGCTTGCAGCCAGGGAGCAGGGGACCCAGCGGTATGGGCTGGTGAGCTAGGCAGCCTGGAGAATGGTACAAGAGCTGAAGCCCCAGGCGGCTGGGAAGATGAGCTGTTGGAGCTGGCTTCAAGTTCCGTGCTTCCTTGGCACACACAGGGGAACAAGGTTTTGAGCTGGACAGTATTCAAAAGCTTAAGTCGTGGGAGTGGAGCTGTGCTGCTTAGTGAGTATAGTCAAAAAACTCATCCTCAAAAATAATCACTACTAGATTTTACGCTGATGAGAATTTTCAGGAGTGAGCCATACTTGTGTGTGAAGGCAGGGTGTAAGAATGAAAGATATTTCATGGCATTAGGATAAATTCATGTTGTAGGTAGATTTAGGGATGTTGTTATAGAATTTGGGTATTACCACCCACGTAATTTAGTGGTTGTTACTCCAGAATTTGGTCCCTTTGTGCCATAAAACATACAGGGCCCTGATTAGGGTTTTCAGTTAGAGCTCTGAAACTGCTGTCTTTCATCTTCATTGTTTTTGCTTCACTGAATCCATGTGTTCTTAATGTCTTTTTAAAAATTCCCACTGTACCATGACTTCTTGCTTAGCCTGAATTCAGACAATAATTGCAGTTTATCAACTGAATCCTGTACAAATCCCACTTGTGTTTTTGTTGTGATGTCTCATTTAGGGAATTGGGACTTTTATGTTGTTGGTAAACAGGATAGTACATATTGTTGATTCCTGCTCATCTGAGATGCATTTCTTTTAACAATCCCTATTTATATTTTTTGCTGTTGAGAATCCATTTTTTTCCTTTAGATTTCTGGTACTTCCAGAAATTTTATTAAACAAATACTCCCAATTAACTTTAATAAACAATTGCTTTGTTCTGGGCACTTTCACTCACTCTGGCCTTTTTTGACTGACAGGTTCTGTTCTTTGGGTACAGTATAATAAAATACTAAAGTTCAAACATCTTTTAAAAAAATGATAGTTGCCGTAATTTTTTCATTAAAATGTGTTGCACAAACACATGCAGAGTCTAAGATATGTGCGTAAATACAATGCAGTGACTTCTCATGCATTTGGTATGGCAAGGAGTTTATAGTGGGATACTGTACTGATGATGTGTTTGCAGTCACGTGCAGCATGTCCAGCATCTAGAAAGCCATCATTTAAATATTATCTAAAGTGAGAAAATAACTTCTCTCCCCCTCCCTATGGTACTTTATTGGATGACCTTGATAACTTGGCATAGCTATTATCCATCTTTCAAGTCCAAATATTGATTCTTAACACTGATCCATGCTAGACATAATTTATGCCAAGACTCTGAATCTAAGCCACTGCCTATACTGAGCGTGGGAGTTAAAGGAGAAACTTCATGCGAGTAGCTGTTCCCAGAGACATTGTGCCTAAGTAAGAATGAGCCTGGAGGTAGACTGGGTGGTTTCCTCCCATGCAGGCCAGGCTCCAGTGTGCTCAGCTTTCTGAGACCTTTTACACCAGGAGTTCCAGGATCAAGTTTATGCTTACCCCAGGGGCGGCTCTATGTATTTTGCCACCCTAAGCACAGCAGGCAGGCAGGCAGCTTTCGGCGGCGCGCTCGCGGGAGGTCCTCTGGTAATGCAGATTCAGCGGCATGCCTGCAGGAGGTCCGCCAGTCCCACGCCTTCGGCGTCCCTGCCACCGAATTACCGCCAAAGCTGCAAGACCGGCGGACCTCTCGCAGGTATGCCGCCAAAGGCAGCCTGACTGCTGCCCTCACGACATGCCCCCTGCAGCTTGCCACCCCAGGCACGTGCTTGCCCCCTTCAGAGGAGTACTGATTACCTGCTCTCTCCCAACCTTTTCCACTCTCCCAATGCACCTCTGTAATTCAGGACAAAGTCTAGTCCCTAAACATAAAATGGAATATGGCTACTTTTAAAATCTTGTCCAGTTAATTTTCAAGAAAAACTCTAAGTTAACTAGCATACTTGCTCCTTCGGCATACCTGGACAGGACTGGCTGTTCACTTGGGAAATCACTGGCTAAGAGGGAAGAGGAATCTCTAATCTTATTTCTGATAGCGCTAATGAACATAAATACTGAATTAAATATTTTCTGCTAGTGAATTCTGTTTTCTCCAGCTAAGTTTCAAGAAAATACACTTAAACTTTCCATTCCTATATTTCAAGAAGAACCTTGTCTGAGTCAGATGCATAAAATCCCACACTTGCCTTTAGTATTAGCATTACGCAGTGCATTTCAGGTAAACTTGTCTTGAGATTATCTTATAACAACCAAGACAAATATTGCTTACTGTATTATTGCTTATATATTAATTATGTACTTACCTTTGTTTTAAAAGCATCTAACCAGGACTTTGGAAAAAGCTCTTTTCCCTTTTCCTGGTCATGAATTAACTGTGAACCAGTCATGCTTTTCTCAGATTTATATGTTATGAGAAAGTTTAACCATAAGTTGCTTCCCAGGACCATACCAGCATCCAGCAGCACGAGGATCAGGGAGCAACAAAGGTAGCTTACAACCAACCACATATGCTGGATCCCCCTCCCTAAAGCTGCATCATGAAGTGCATAAACGGTCCCTTATTACTTTTTGTTAAATGTTTTAGTCTGATCCAAAGCCTGTTGAAGTTAATGAATGACAGTCATTGACTTCCATGGGCTTTGGATTGGGCCTTTGATGTGCATTGCAAAATACATACTATTAAACTGAGGTTTCCAAACAAAGAAAAGTTTCTTCACCTTCTCTCTCAACAACTCTAACCTTAAGCATTAGTAGGCAAAATTTTCTAGCCACAACCATACAGCAATAACTACTAATTATGAAATTTTGAAAAATAATCTTGGATTATAAATGGTTGTGCAACATTTTGAATGTATTCACATTTCAGTGTGGTAGATAAGCTTGTCCTGATGATGAAAGTTGGTTCCCATAACATTGAATTGAGGTAATACAGTTTTAAGTTATTTTATATTAACAGGTGATTGCAACATTTCATTTTTATTGCCATCACCAAAGAAAAACCTGACTTGCACAGATATGAGAATGAAAATAGGATGAGAATTGTCAAGGCTTCTGCAGTTAAGGCAAGGTATCCTTTAGAAACAGCCAAAATCTGCTGAATTCCTGACTAGAGAGTCATTTGCAGAGCTCTCTGATGATGGTAGTTTGTTTTTCAATGGCATAGTTCTTGTTGCCAAGCCAACAGCGTGTTGGATAAAGGGCATGATGACCCACCTCTTTCCCT
This sequence comes from Gopherus evgoodei, assembly GCF_007399415.2. Classification (NCBI taxonomy): domain Eukaryota; kingdom Metazoa; phylum Chordata; order Testudines; family Testudinidae; genus Gopherus; species Gopherus evgoodei. The sequence goes on from NC_044322.1 coordinate 211,861,570, forward strand.
TGGATCATCAGGGAAATAGTCCTGCAGTTGTGTCTACAGTTGCCTCAGTGAAGTTTCCAAGTTTCCTCTTTGCACTCAGGAAGGCCAGTTTCCAAATTTTTGATTAATGCTTCCCCCCGTTGTACATTGGCAGAACATTCAGATTATGTCCTTAAAAAGAACAGTTCCGTACTTTTTAGGCATCTGAAGAGGTCAGCAAAGTAGGCTATGTGAGCCACTAAAAACAAATTACTGACAGCATCAATGAGAGGAGATTATGAGTTTTCCCCAAAACTTGTGCTACTTCCTTTTACTTTGACAAATTGTGTTTGCACTTTACCTTGTATGAGCCGCCTCTGTTCAGTGTAAAAGGAGTTGATGGTGAAGTGAATCTGTCTTGTCTTAGAGCAATGCAGAAGGTCAAGAAATGATTGGAAGAACTTTAATTAAGCACTGCTTTAACAAGTTGCCTGAAAACCTGCATCGTGTCCATCATGAAGCATTAAATTAGATGCTTTTGGCTCTGTGACCAGGCCACTATTCTTTCTTGGCATTGTCTTGGCACCATCCACTTAGACTGCACTACACTATCCATAGCATAATATATTGCTCCCACTGAGAGTGACACTAGTACTAAATCATTCTTCTTTAAATTTCTTACCATGAGTGATAGCAGCAGCAGCAGCAGCATAGGCAAGGAGCTGGCATTTTTACCACCATGCTATCTAATCCTAGGCCTGCTCTACATTACAAAGTAAGGTCAACATAAGCTGCTTTACACTAAACTAGTTGTGTATGTGTCTACATTTAAATTTATCTCCCATCGATAGAAGTGCTCCATTATGGTGACTCAGTAACACCACCTACCCGAGCAGCATTGATGGTCGATGTACTGAGGTTGATGCAGAGTAAGTGTAGATGCTGTGTTACCTATGTTGACTTAATAGTCCTCCAGCAGCTGTCCCACAATGCCTGACACCGACCACTCCAATCACAATTGTGAACTCCAATGCTCAGAGGGCACAGTGCTTGGATGGCCCATCACTCCCTCTTTAAAATGCCACTAATTTTTGAAATGGCCTTTCCTGATTGTCTAGCGTGGTGAGCACATTTAGCATCTCTCCTTTGTTGTATGCAACTGCCTCACTGACCATGCCAGTTACATGCTGCAGATGCACTCCAGCCTGGAGTGAACAGGGGGTATTGGATCTCTTGGGACTGTGAGGTGAAGAGGCTATGAAGCCACAGCTATGGGCCAGTCATGGAAATGTGGACATCTACAAGTGAAGGTACTGTGTGGTAGGTGTACCAGAAGGCCAGGGAGGCTAACAGTCAATCTGGTGCCAAGCTACAGACCTGCTGTTTTATAAAGAGCTGTAAGCCATACTTGGTATAGATTCTACCCCACAGACCATCGTGGAGACTTTTGAGGAGCCCGAGAGACTGACTCCTACCATGAACAGTGAGGAGGAGAATGGGGACGTGTGACTGGAGGTCCAGCTATGCCATGAGCCAGGACCTGTTTGAGAATCTACCATAGTTAAGTCACTCCTAGCAATTGAGCACTAGTGAGCCCAGTACAGGGGAAAGACACTTGGGTAAGTGTGTAAATGTATTTCCCTTTATAGTGATGCACTGCTGGTGTCCTCAACTTAACAGGACACAGCTATTGACTTTTCATTGATTTAGGTAGCGTTATCTGCTTTTCATCTCCTTATAAAATTAGGCCGGGGGAGATGTAACAGTTTGTTTACATACACAGAGATGTCCCTTGAATCCTTCTGAGAGATCTCAATAAAACTTTCATAGAGGTACTATGCAATCCTCTTCCACGGGTTTCTGTGGATGGCAGCTGAATTTCTCCCTCTGTGGTAGGCCACTTTCCCACACCAGTCAGCAATAACTTCAGCAGGCACCATTGCAGTAAACAGGCTAGCAGCATATGGGCCCAGCTAGCTTTGGGGTGCCAACAGAACTGTGCTCTCTCTGCCTTTGTTACACTCAGGAGTGAGATAGCAGCTCAAATCACAACCGCCTGTGGAAAGTGGTGCTATTATTCAGTGTCTGCCATATACTCATAATTTCATGCAACTGAATAAATTCCTTCCTTTTCTTCCTGGCTGCTGGTGGGCCATGTTCACCGAAACTAGCACTGTGAGTGGTGCCATGCAGAAGCAATCCAAAGCAGAAGTGCTAATAAGCATGTCTTGTTTAAAACTTTAGGGGAGCAAGCGAAGGGAGTTCTGAATCTTAATTTTTGCTGTCCATTGTGACTATACTGCCAGTGGTACCCTGTGTGTTTTATCTGGAGCTGCTGCTGCTGTGGCCTTGAGGGGTTCACCCTCCACACATATGGAACACCTGAGCCAGATGAGGAGGAGAAAGAAGAGGACTCGGGATGACATGTTCAGCCAGATCCTGCACCAGACCCTGGGCGAAGGGCCTGGAGAGTGAATATTGCAGTCTGGATGGAGAAGTTTAGAATGAACAGGAGAGAAGCCCAGGAGTCACAGCAGGACAAGGAGAGAGAGATGCAACTGGACATAATGGGGCTTCTCTGGCAGCAAACACAGATTCTGCAGACTCTTGTGGCCCTACAGGTTCAACAATCCCAGGCTCACCTCTCTTTGCAGTCCATGGAGAACTCCATTTTGCACCTCCATGCACCCTCCTCAACATTCCATCTGGCCTCATGGGCCACATCTCCTACCCCTACTGTTCTATACCACAGGACAGTAAGGACAACCAACGCTGACTTGGGAGAGCCACAGTTGCCTTACGTATAGCCAACACAGACATCAATGTTCTTTCCCCTTGTTAAGTGCTGTTCCATTTATTACATGTTTAATATATTTGCTTTTAAGTTGCACCGATTTTGCAGTGTTTTTGTTACTCAATAAAATTCTATTTTTGGGGAGGGGGGAATCATCTTTATTAGTTCCCAACATCTGCTGTTGAGTGCCTAGCAGTAGTGAAAGTACACACTTACTTGTTAGTGTACAGTGTGACATAACTCATCAGATCAGTGACAACAAAGTGTAATAATCATAAATGTACAGCAAGCACCAAAAAATTAATAAGTGCATTGACCAGTGTTATATTAATAGATGTACACCAATAACCTCACAATTTCTATCAGGCCCCAAAACTGCAGGGCCAGGTACAGCAGAAGCCATCACAGCTCATTATGGTGACTTACTGTTAATGGGCTCTTCAGAGGCCTCCCTGAGACATACAGCTCTGCACTGAGATCTTCTAGTAGCCCTTGTGTCTGGCTGTTCAAACTCAGCAGACAGTGCCTCCACCTCCGCCCTCCACTCTGGTGGCAACTTTTCTCCCTTTGCTTCACAGATATTATGCAGGACACAGCTATAACCACTGGAATGTTTTTTTTCCACTGAGATCCAATCTTGTGAGTAAGCAAACGCCAGCGTCCTTTCAATCTACCAAAAGCACATTCAGCTGTCATTCTGCTTCTGCTGAGCCAGTAGTTGAATCTTTCATTGGTGTTGTTGAGGTGTCGTATTCATGATCAAGGGGTAGGCTGAGTCCCCCAGGATCACTATTTGCATTTCAACATCGCCAATGGTAATCTGCTGTTCAAGTAAGAAAGTCTCTGCTTCTAGCTTTCTGAACTCTCCTGTGTTCTTAAAGATGCAAGCACTGTGCACCTTCCCTGACCAGCCAACACTGATGTCAATGAAGCATCCCCAGTGATCCACCACTGCTTACATAACCATAGAATAGTAACTCCTTCTGTTAAATGTATTTCTATTTCTGATATATTCTGGGGGCAAGGTGAACTGGTGCCAAAACAGGGATAGGTATGGCATCTGTTGCCTCACCACAGTATGGGAATCCATTGCTCCAAATTCATCCACTATGTCCTGGAAATTGCCAAGAGTCACAGTCCTCCATAGCAGGAGACAATTAATGGCCCTGCACACTTGCAGGACAACGGCACACACAGTAGATTTTCCAACCCCAAAGTGATTGTTCATTGACCCACAGCAATCCAGTGCTGCAGTTTCCACAGTATTATCGCCACTTGCTTCTTCACTGTCCGTGCAGCTGTCATTCTGGTGTCCCTGCGCTGGAGGTCTGGGTGAGCTTGGTACAAAGATCCAGGAATGTAGTCTTCCACATCTGAAAGTTCTGCAGCCATTGCTCATCATCCTACATTAGGGTGCAATTCCACCAGTCAGTGCTCATTTCTTAGGCCCAGAAGCAGCTTTTTGCAATCTGCAGCTCGCCGTGAATGCCAGCAATAACCTTGAACTGGTTTTTGCTACGTCTCACAGCAATCTGTCTTCCAAGAAATTGTCATGTTCCCTGCTGACTCGGGTCTTCTTGTGACTATGCAGTTACCAGAGGATCATGTATCTTGTGCTTGTGTAACCTTTGGGTGAGGTAGAGTTCACTTCAATACCCTTCTCTAGTGCCTAAAAAAACCCCAACTCCCATAGAAGAGTAGCTGGAGACCTAGAGTTCAGTCTCTAAGGATTTTCAGCAAGGATTGCACAGGGTCAACCTCCCCGCATTCAAGTCCCAAAAGGAACTAAAGAAATGAATATAATTAAATAACTTTATAAAATCTTATGATAAACCAATAATGTAAATTTTTACAGCATGACATGGCTACTTTATAATCTATAGACATTATCTTCACAGTTATACATAAATATAAAGAAAGAAAAATTAAAATCTGAACAGTTCACTCCCCGCAGAAATACAGTGAGAAGAAACTGAAAGTTCCCAAGAGCTTAGGTTTTGTTCACCTAAGTCTCAGAGTCTTTGATCACCAAATCTAGACAGTCTGCTGAGTCTGAAACAGGGTCGGCAACCTTTCAGAAATGGTGTGCTGAGTCTTCATTTATTCACTCTAATTTAAGGTTTCACATGCCGGTAATACATTTTAACATTTTTAGAAGGTCTCTTTCTATAAGTCTATAATATATAATTAAACTATTGTATGTATGTAAAATAAATAAGGTTTTTAAAATGTTTAAGAAGCTTCCTTTAAAATTAAATTAAAATGCAGAGCTCCCCGGACCGCTGGCCAGGACCCGGGCAGTGTGAGTGCCACTGAAAATCAGCTCGCATGCTGCCTTCAACACACATGCCATAGGTTGCCTACTGGTCTAAAACAACATCTTCCCTCCACTTGCTTGTAGGAATCTTCAGTTGGAATCCATGCAGACTCTTCCTGTGCTGAAGTCAGTGCTAGCCAGTCAGCTAACTGGTTAGCCAACCACTCAGTTAAATGTATAGATTTAAAGAAAACCCTGTTACAAGAAAATACAAAACTGAGAATAGCAAAATATAAATGACTCTTTCCCCATTACTACATTTAAAGAAGAGTTGATGACTCAGACTAGTTGAGACAATTTAACTAGAACAGTTTGGCATACAGTTAAGATAGAAGTTATTTTTTCCCTCCCAATTTCCCCTTGCTATAATTAGCATTGTCTATGCTTCCGTATTAGACGGTTAACAATATCGCTAACCTGCTGCTGAATGCTTCAGAGTTAGGGACAACCGCCTGCTTCCTGCTCTTGGGCTCAGCTTCTCCCAACTCACACAGGACACATGGCCTTCTGCAAAGCAGCTGCTCTGACGGCTTGCCCTCATGGAGTCTTGACTCCAGCAACAGGAAACCTATTGGAGCTGACCCAAAACTGCCACACTCAATTCCAGAAGCTTCTGGATGTAGAGTGCTTAATCTGCCTAGCAACAATGACCCAGACACAGTTCACTCCTTCCTCCCCCTAATGGGTCTCTTAAAGAGATATTTCCAGGTTCCATGCTTCTGTCAGAGATTGTAGACAGTGAGGAGGAGCCATGGATTTGTGGGATTTTTAAAAAAGGCATGAACATTATGGAATATAGATGACATTATGGGATGGAGAAAGATGTATGCTGGGAAGTCGATCCCTTGCTCCTACTCACTTCTGGGTGATTTTCTGCCCCACCATGTGTTGCCAAAATATCCAAAAAGACTATGTGCTTGATGGTGGTGAATTGCACACTGGGATACTTACCCAGCATGCGCTACACTGTACATTGGGACAGGCAATCCTGGTGAGTACGCACAATGCTGATGCAAGGAGCCAAGTATGCATGTGCACCAGTGATTTACTAACTGCGGTGGCTTTATGCCGACATCACTTATGTCAGTTAAAGTTTGTAGTGTAGACATGGCCCTAGTAAGAGCAAGAGATGAAAACATAGTCAGCGGGCAGTGTCTTGTCTACTCTGAATGCTGCCTCTAGTGGAGCTGCCCTAATGGCAATGCAGTGGTGGAGTATTTATTTATTTAACGGCTCAATATAGACAACACTTCAGTGTGGACCTCTTTTGCTGCTTCCCATAATGTCTCAAATAAGCATTCTCCTGTTATATTTCTTGGCACCCTCTTACAAAAGGACAAGTTGTCTTCAACAGAATTATCAAAAATATACCTCACAGAAATTCAAAACTGTGCAGCCTTAGATACCTCTATTGGTTTATCCAGATGAATTGCTAAATAGTCATTTTTCCTGAGTTTTTAAATCAGTTGTTCTTAGACACCCACAGCTGGGTTCCAAACACAGTGTGAAACCATGTTATTTGACAAAGGCACTTTTTTTAGCTTGGGAGCTGCTCAGGAAAGGAAAAGAGTTTCTGTAAGGGATATGCCTTGCACTGCTGTGTGATTCACAAAGATACAAATAAATGTCTGAGGGTCATTTGTGTTGACATTGCCAGTAGAGCTAGTCAGAACATTTTTTGATTAATTTTTCTTGATCAAAATGTGGTGTTTTGCCAAAGCCAGAATGTTTCACAGAGCCATATCGATTTTGACAAAGGTTTGGTGGGAAGATTTCTGAAATCCAGGATGGACTCTTTTTAGGTCAGTTCCACAGAGAAAAAGAGGAATAAAAAAACCTGACATTTATGATCAGAAAACAGACATTATGACATAATTCCATTTTATGAAAATGTTTGAAAGAGTTTGCTTTCATTCCAGTGCAGAACAAAAACAAATTTTGAAACCTTGACAGTTATTGAGAAATGGAATTGGCATTCTCTGGCCACCTGTAATGGCTAGTCTGAAGGATAAAATCTTATTGATTTTTCAAGGCTTCAAATTTAAAAAAAAATAATCCTCAGATTTATCAGTCAGTGACAGGTTGTTGGGTTTCTGAATGTTGCAACAAATTCAAACACTTCATAATCTCCACAATGCCACTTCAGAGCATGCTACATACACTGTTGTTCTCAGTACCTGGAATAACAAATATGTTGTATTTTTCATCAGATTTCCACATTTTCTTTCTGAGCCAGCAATGAAACAACTTGCCACCATCCTTTTTGCAAAACCCTCTACATTTCCAAATGACTAAGCGACAAGATCTGAGTAGTAACAAAGATAAGGAGTATGCAGGCACTGCCATGTGAGGCTCAGCAGTGCCCTTGGCCCTTAGCAATTACAAATGACAAGTCTTCTATTCTAATTCAGTGGTACATTTTGACATTACCTGTCTGTATGGGTCTTGCTTTTCATGTCAAACATATTAAATATATTGAAAATGGGTTTTTACAAGATAAAGCCAGGCACTCAGATACAGGTTTAATACTGTCTTATTAACAGAGGATTTAGCAGCCTGGAGTAGCCTATGTTACACCACTATCAGGGGTTTTCAGATTAAAACAGTGACACTTTAAAGGGATACACCTTTACAGGATTTTGAGAATACTTTAAAAAATAATTTTAAGTATACTGAATTTCTTTCCAAATGTTTTGTTTTTGTGTGACCTCCTAAAGTCCCCCCTCAGATCCATTCTGCATCCTCCATTAATATTGCAAACTGTAATTTGAGAAACCATAGTACAAACAACTGAAAAATAAGTAACTCATCCTTTATATTAAGTCATTTGGTTTTTAAAGCTAAAATTATTTGAACACTATCCCTTTGCTATTCAAGCACATGGTAGCTCTAAACGGAATCAGATCCACTGATTTAGGGTAATTTTTCTTTCTGTCATATTAAACTCTGGGCATCAAGCCAATAAATCAGAAATAATATTGAGATTACCTCATTATGCAGTACATGAGCAAGAAGAGAAAAGAATACAGATTGCAAGGAAACAAGAAAGATTAATTACAAAGTCCCTGTCTGCTGAAACATGGCAAATGGATAACAGCTGGTCTCTAATAAATCTGCGTGATATTAATTGATGGAAGCTATTAAAAAAAACAGGATTTTTGACCTTAAGTCAATTTGAATATTCTACTAAACCTGCAACCAAAAAGGTAATTTAAAAAGTGTATACTCAGTAGCTGTATCAGTGGGACTTGAATTCAATATATTAGGAATTCATGGCAGACCCATTGTGTAATGGGCACCATAGCTGTAGCTGCAGCAAGTCGTTTAGAAAAAAAGACATTTGCATCTTTAGTTTACTTTTCCAGTAGTATAACAATTAGGGAATGGCAAAATCATTCAGATAAAGACAAACCTGGAACTCTCATCTTTGAACTCAGTCAAACGTAACTTTTGATGCTGGAAAATATTTGCTAACAATAAAAGGAAAATGCAGCTCAGCGCTTTCTAACATGGGATGAAATACTACAAAGGACTTTTCTTCTCCCAGGTTCTTTGATACAGCCACAACCAGGAGTATGCAGGAAACATTTCAAGAATCACTCCACTTCTGAGATTTTCAGCCCTATCTTCTGCTGCTTTTGTTTTTCAGTCTCATTTTAGTTCTAGGAAAAAGTGGAATAGCTGTTTCTTTTTCTCTGCATTGTCCATCAGTATCACAAGGATTTATAATAGCTACTTAAAAAGACAGAGAAAAATCCTATATCTCCTTTCTCTCTCTCGCTCGCTCTCTCTCTCCCCAGAAGAGGAAAGCAGCAATCCAACCTGTTTCTGCCTGTTCTTCTTTCAGTCCTTTGGCCAAATTCACCACTTAGGGCTTGTCTACATCAGAAAGTTGCAGCGCTGGTGAGGGAGTTACAGCGCTGCAACTTTGAAGGTGTACACATCTGCAGGGCACCACCAGCGCTGCAACTCCCTGTTTGCAGCGCTGGCCGTACTCCCGTTTTGTCTCGGGTGTAGAGGATCCAGCGCTGGTGATCCAGCGCTGGTAATCCAATGTAGACAGTTACCAGCGCTTTTCTTGACCTCCGTGGAAGGAGGAAGCCTCTGGTAATCAAGCTGGTTTCCTTTCCCGGTTTGCTCTCTCGGTCCCGGAGCCACCCAGCAAACCGCAGGGAAGGAGACCTGCTTGCTCGGGGTTCCGGGACCGAGAGAGCAAACCGGGAACGCCGCGGTTTGCTCTCTCGGTCCCGGAGCCACCCAGCAAACCGCAGGGAAGGAGACCTGCTTGCTCGGGGTTCCGGGACCGAGAGAGCAAACCGGGAACGCCGCGGTTTGCTCTCTCGGTCCCGGAGCCACCCAGCAAACCGCAGGGAAGGAGACCTGCTTGCTCGGGGTTCCGGGACCGAGAGAGCAAACCGCGGCGAAGCTGGTTTCCTTTCCCGGTTTGCTCTCTCGGTCCCGGAACCCCGAGCAAGCAGGTCTCCTTCCCTGCGGTTTGCTGGGTGGCTCCGGGACCGAGAGAGCAAACCGCGGCGTTCCCGGTTTGCTCTCTCGGTCCCGGAACCCCGAGCAAGCAGGTCTCCTTCCCTGCGGTTTGCTGGGTGGCTCCGGGACCGAGAGAGCAAACCGCGGCGTTCCCGGTTTGCTCTCTCGGTCCCGGAACCCCGAGCAAGCAGGTCTCCTTCCCTGCGGTTTGCTGGGTGGCTCCGGGACCGAGAGAGCAAACCGCGGCGTTCCCGGTTTGCTCTCTCGGTCCTGGAACCCCGAGCAAGCAGGTCTCCTTCCCTGCGGTTTGCTGGGTGGCTCCGGGACCGAGAGAGCAAACCGCGGCGAAGCTGGTTTCCTTTCCCGGTTTGCTCTCTCGTCCCGGAACCCCCCTTGAAGCCGCCCAACAGCGCTGCAGTGTGGCCACATCTAACACCACTTGCAGCGCTGGTTGCTGTAAGTGTGGCCACTCTGCAGCGCTGGCCCTATACAGCTGTACTAATACAGCTGTAACAACCAGCGCTGCAAAATTTTAGATGTAGACATGGCCTTAGATAAGTGCTTAAACTAAAGTTGATATTGACCATTGGCTCTAAGTGGTTCACTCAGCAAAATCTGAATTGATCCATCCCGCAGCTTGAGCGTCTTATAACTACAATATTCGGATTACATAAGGCTATTGACCTCCTTGACTGTTGCCATTATGGCTTTCAGACCTGCCTCTGGCACTGTTACTGTACTGATGGTGCTCGTTGATGCTCATCTCCTGGAAAAAGTAAAGATCAAGTGCCCGTGAAAGGACTATTATATCTATCAGCTGCCTCTGCTATTGGTGATGTCAGTGAAAAGTTTGCAAGGGAATTAATTGTAGGCAATACAGTGTACAACTGCACTGAGATTAATGGAGACAAATAATTATCATTTTTGCCCCAGGATAGTAAATCAGTCACATAAATAAAATTTCATCTAGTTCCTCAATTTTTCATGCCATATATGCCTGTCATTTTTGTATAGCTCCTTGAGTCCCAGTAGGGAGATGTCCTATTCCTCTTTCTCTCTTACTTAACCTCAGTGAAATTCTCAGTCTAGTTCTAAATCTAAACACTACAGTGAGTGAGGTAAAAGAACCTGGATAGATATTCTATCTGTTTATATGGTGCTCATCACTTTAGTAAGTAAGCACCACATACAATAACTAAAATGTGCATACTAAAGCATATATATACTTGGTAGTGGACCCTGCTCTTTGCCTCTCTTAGGTCAGAAAATTTTACCTCCTGGCATGTTCTGTTTTTTGTTGCTGCTGTTTTTCCTCTTTATCTTCAATTGTTAACAGAGAGGCCTGTGCAAAAAGATGAATCTTGAAGCATGCTCTGATTATAGTCCAGCTCAGTCTTATCTCCTCTGTTAGGTCACTCCTCAGTCATGCATCTTTGATGGTGATTGCCTTATCACTGGCTCTTGAAAGGTTGACACAGGACATTCACTCTCAGCTGCATTGTCTCAGGACCTTGAATTGGCATCAGAGGGAAACTGAGAACACTGCTCTACAGCCAAAATGCTTCTGAAATAAATGTAGTCCAACTTTACTAATTCTGGGTCACTGAGAACGAAAATGATGCTTAAAATTGTTGATTGGCTCTAGTTTTCAAGATATGCTATTGGGTCAGTATATATGACCCTTGACTTGGGAATGGCAGAGGATAAGTGAGTTATAAAGGGAAGGGATCCCAATTTAAACCAGAAATGACTAAAATACATCTTTGACTGGATCTATGAATAAATCTATGACTGGGTTTGGACAGTACTTGCTTTTTAGGCAAAACAATGAATGATGCAATCTGAAGCTGGTATTGCATCATACATGATATGAATTGCATCATGTTATTCCTAGAAGTCATGGATGATGCAATCATAAGGAAGCTTACGTCACTCTGCTGAACAAATTGCCCTATATCAGCTCTAGAAATCATACAGTGTCGTGCTCTCTTATTTGTCAGTGTTTGATTTTGCAAAGGGACAGATTTCTGTTTAGTCAAAGTGAGCAGAGATGCCTCGTACTTGTGTGAACAGTGCAGATAACTTCTGCTATGTTTGTGATGAAGTGACTTTTGCCTCACAAAAGCGCAGTCTAACCACTATGGTTAAGAAAGCCTGTCCCCTTTATTTTGGCTGCAAAATTGGAGATCAGGACAAGAGGTGGGCCCCACACACATGCTGCAACCCTTGTGCAACAAATCTTCGCCAGTGGTTGAACAGGAAAAGGAAATCTATGCCTTTTGCAGTGCCAATGATTTGGAGAGAGCCAACAGATCATCCCAGCAATTGTTACTTCTGCATGGTGCCTCGAGTTGGGAAATGTGTGTCAAAGAAGAAAAAGTGGACTGTGCATTATCCAAACATTCCATCAGCTGTACGCCCAGTACCCCACAGAGAAAGACTGCCGGTTCCTGATGCACCAGAATCATTCTCACTTGAGTCAGATGAGGAAGAGGAAGAGGATGAAACTTCTGGTCCTGAACCATCAATGTCACAGGACCCACATTTTCTCCCATCCTCCTCCTCTGAAGCACACCTCCTAACACAAGGTGAACTGAATGACCTTGTCAGGGATTTGGAGCTACCCAAGAGTAAGGCAGAGCTGTTGGGCTCCAGACTACAGCAGTGGAATCTCCTGGCAGGCTATCAGGGCAAATGGAGCCCATCAATGCTTGCAGACTATTGCTGGACAGTGACAAGAGATGCTCCATTTAATGAATACAAGAGATAAGCCAAGAAGCGCCGAGTAGACACTGAATAGGACTAAACTATGTACATAATAGTTTTTTGCCTTTTGTTTCATAATAAATTTTATTTGTATAACCCTTTTGCTGATTTTTAAAGTGTTACATAAACAGGACAGGTGAAATATTATCATGTAAAGCAACCATAAACACATGAAAAGACCTAGGTTTACAATTTATGATTAAAACTCTACTATCTACACACTATACATAGACATAAAATGTAAAAACTTAAATATCTTAGAAACAGTAGCCAATCAGTTGTTTTAATTGTCATATTTGAATTCAGCACATCAAAATACATAATAAATATCACATTTTCTCTCTGAAGCAGACGACTTCTCAAAAACTGTAGACCAGTGGAATCAGTGGAAGGTATGATGCGTTCTCTGAAGCTTTTCCTGTTAGGGAAGTGGGATACTGTGCTCTCGTGAAGTGGAGTTCCATGTTGTCTCAGTCATTCGTCTTAGATGCAGTGATTATAATAATTTAGCCCATCAGTGGTGGTGGTTGTTCGTTATTTGTATTGTGATTGCTCTTAAAGCCTCCAATCGGAGCATAATTGCACTATGCACTGTATCCACCTATAATGAAGAGTGAGTCACTGCCCCCAATGTATGGGGAGACTTTGGCAAACCAGTAAAGTGCTTGAAACCACTATGACTTGTTGTTAAAGGCGGCCTGTAAATTGGCCATTCAACATTCTCAGCTTGAGCAAAGCAGGAGGGGAGGGGGTTTTGGATGCCACAGAAAGGGCAGCTTGACCTCTCATTCTTCCTGATAAGAATTGTGTTGAAGTTGCTGATACATGCATTTTACAAGAGCAGGAATGTCTATTGGGGTCTCAAGGCTGCAAACTCTGGAAAACCCCACACCTGGTTAATCAATAATCAGAAGGAACCTCTTGCTTGACCATTGGGACATGTCATTCTATTACTGATGTATAAATAAGAGGGGAAAATTTGAGGTGGGGGGACTCTTTGAGACTGGTCTCTCCCTCTGGATGCATTTTGTGTTCCCCACCAGCAGACGGGTTGCCACTGTGTCACTCGAAAACCACACTCAGCTTTAGTAATTATTAAGAGTTGGCGGTATTTTACTAATCTTGTTGCGGACATGTGTAAATGCTTTAGACTAAGTAAAGTTTAGCTTTAAGTGAAAGCACTCTTGTGTTGTCCTGTTTGAGCCAGGCATCTATCGGTTGGACGGCTGTTTCTCCCCTGATTTATTTCCTGACACCTCGTCGCACAGAGTAAACGTTACCAAGAGCTTTGGGTTGAAAGAACCCCGGGTAACACCAAGAGCTTACAATCTAAATAAAACTCAGACAACAACTGCGTGCATCGTTGTGGCTACTTTGTCTAGGAGGAACGAAAGTCATTTCCTGTTGAGCTGGAGATAAAATAAGCTCTTGCAAGTTATCTTCATGGAATGTGGGGGACAGGAGAATGACCATCTTTTCTGGGTGCTGGCCTTTTGGATCCCAGTAGTGCCATGTGCAACAATGTTGGATTGCTGCTCCAGGGACTCAGTTGGGAGTAGGACTGGTGTGATCATGTTTTTGAACATATGGAAAATTGGATGGTACCTGCACAGTGGACATACTATTATTTGTGGAGCTACAGCATGATTAGATGAAAGAATGAGGAGCTATCATAGTTGAATTAAAAGAAATGGAAGACAAGGGGGCTGCTGCATATCTTATGGTCTGGGTGAACTTACAAAGGGTATATCTTAACCTTGTGTTCTTCCAAATGTTAAATAAAATTAGATATTTTTAAAAAGGAGATGTTGCTTGAACTTTGTAGTCTCCAGGCTTATGGATTTACTCAAATGAGACCCCCCATGCATGTATTTTCTACTTCACAGTCTGTTTGACTGTTTGTCTAGACTGTGATTTGTAGTCCTGTTTTAATCTTAAGTAACTGATTGTAAATTAATTTACATTAACTAACACATTTGTAAATGCTATTCTAGTTCCTCCCTCAGTGTTTATTCCTTGTGGGGGTAAACCACCAGCATTTGTGTCTTAGAACAAATATTTACGACGATGATGGACTACCTTTTGCCATCATGTTAGCTAAAAGATTGCAAGTTAACTTGAGGTAACACAGATTAAAACAAGACCATCAACCAAAGTCCTTAGGCTCTGACCTTTAGGTTGTGGCATTATGGAATAATTTCATCTGCCTAGCACTCCCACAAGAATCTCTGAAGAAGGCCTTGCCCGTTTTCATCAAAGATCCCTTTTAGTGAAAAAATGAGAGACTGAAAACAGTGCAGATAAAGTTGTTTGCCTTCCTCTGAAGCATCAACTGTTACCCCTTCAAGAGGCAGGACAGCAGATTGGATGCACCAGTGGTCCAACCTGATATGACAAATTGTGTGTTCATGTGTACATGCACAAAATTATTTACAAATAGAAGGGTTTTTCAAAGTATTCAAGGTATTACTATTAAAAATACAAATACATTTTTAGGGGAGCGTGACAGACCCAGACCAGTGGGGTACAGGAGTCTGGTAGAGGGCAAATATATTGGTCACTGGATGAGTAGTTTTCTGTTCCCTGAGTGACCAGAGCAGGGGCTGCACTAGAGTAATCAGGAACCTGCTAGAACCAATTAAGGCAGACAGGCTGATTAGAACACCTGCAGCCAATCAAGGCAGGCTAATCAGGGCACCTGGATTTAAAAAGGAGCTCACTTCAATTTGTGGTGGTGCGTGTGAGTAGCTGGGAGCAAGAGGCACAAGGAGCTGAGAGTGAGAGCGAGAAGGTGTGCTGCTGGAGGACTAAGGAGTACAAGCGTTATCAGACACCAAGAGGAAGGTCCTGTGGTGAGGATAAAGGAGGAGTTTGGAGGAGGCCATGGGGAAGTAGCTCAGGGAGTAGTAGCTGTCATGCAGCTGTTACAGGAGGCACTATAGACAGCTGCAATCCACAGGGCCCTAGGCTGGAACCCGGAGTAGAGGGCGGGCCCGGGTTCCCCCCAAACCTCCCAACTCCTGATCAGACACAGGAGGAGTTGACCCAGACTGTGGGTTCCACCAGAGGGGAAGATCACTGAGGTGAGCAAATCTGCCAATAAGCGCAGGACCCACCAAGGAAGCGGAGGAACTTTGTCACAGAAGAAATAGATACATCAGTTTATTCCTGGTTTTTGTCTAAACAGTGGCTTGTTCCACGTTTGCCCATCTAACCTTCCTACTACATCTCTCAGAGACTTTATAGTACCAAATTTGTGACATCACTATAATTTCCAGTGCAGCAGATGCTTGTCACAAATACAGAATTGTGAGCAGAAATTGGCAGAAGGAACAAACTGGTTTAAAAGGAAGCTTGTTCTTGTACAAATACAAATATCTGTTAGGATATTGAAAATAGGTAGATGAATGCTTTCTTTTTAGTAAAAATAGCTCATGTTTTGTAAGTTTCTTCAGAATGGGTGGGTAATCAGGACTCTTTAAAGTTGTTCCCAAGTGGATACCCAAAAATATCTAGTCACTTTTGAAAATCTTAGTACCAAGCCTTGCAACAGATTATATGATATTAAGGAAGTTCTTTTCACACCTCTTACATTTTCACTTGGAGGTTTCAGAGTCTGACAATAACATTTTTAAACTGTTTTTCAGATTCCTTGTTCACATTTTTGTGCTATTTTTAGGTACGTGTCAGGTAAAGAGCAGAATAGGAGAGGCATTTACACCTGATAAGCTTTGAAAGTAGCACTGGGCATCCAGCCCATTGACAAGACTAAATAAGTTAAAGGAGGACAGCAACATAAATTCTTTCTTAGTCAGCACAAACTAGTATCCGTAGTCTTCAGCAGCAGTATTTTAAGAATTCCAGCCTATTTTTCCTAAAATGCAAGCACAGTAAAATGAGATATTGATACTTTCAACTTTTTTCTCCAAAGAGCACTATTTTGTGAATATAAATATTTTAATTACATACCACCCTTCATAAATGTTGGAAGGAGTACTGGCTGATGTCTAGGATGTGTCTGGATTGAAAATAGAATTCTGGGTCAGAATTCTGTTTTACTCTATATCTTACATGCAGACTTTTATTTTTAGACACAATAAATATACAAATGCTATAGGATACTTATGCTAAGCTTTTGGTGGTGATTTTTTAGAAGTATTTAGTGTATCCCATTTTATTTGTATATATTTCATTTTACAGTTAAGGTGACCACTCTCTAGGTATCACAGTTCCAATCATCTTTTTTTGCAGATATAAAGTATACTGCTCATCAGTAAGCTAAGGCTAACTTCTACATATCAGAGCTAAAACGTTATTCGGAGAAGGTACATACATAGAAATTGCTTCACACCATGTCTGTGATTTTGTGTTAATGGTTATCTTTTTGTGTTTGCTTTCTTTGGCTCTCTTCCTTTCTGGACTACATGGTTGGTAGTCTTGTCTTGAAAGTACCCCATAATAATTTGTGATTCTTTAAGAAGTCTTTAAAGCAAAAAACCTAATCCAATAGGAAGGTGTCAGCTCTTTCAAAATGTCCATTATGCTTCAGAACTATTTTTCTGAATCAATGTTATAGGATCTCAAGGGTTTTAAGTCCCAGAGTTTAGACTTACAGTAATTCACAAGAGAACTCTGTGGCCAAAATAAATAAAAAGATGGAAGCTTTGATGCAAAGTGAAATTACTTGCAGGAAGAAAGACTGATTTAGAAAATATATTATTTGGTGCTGATAGAATGATTTCTTCTTTAATATGATAGACAACCTTCACTTTATCAAAATTAATTAGGTTGGGGGTGGGGTTGGGGGGAAGGTTCATATTTAGAATCATAGAATCATAGAATATCAGGGTTGGAAGGGACCTTAGAAGGTCATCTAGTCCAATCCCCTGCTCAAAGCAGGACCAATCCCCAACTAAATCATCCCAGCCAGGGCTTTGTCAAGCCTGGCTTTAAAAACACCTAAGAAAGGAGATTCCACCACCTCCCTAGGTAACCCATTCCAGTGCTTCACCACTCTCTGAGTGAAAAAGTTCTGCCTAATATCCAACCTAAACCTCTCCCATTTCAACTTGAGACCATTACTCCTTGTTCTGTCATCTGCTACCACTGAGTCTTGTAATGTTAGTGTTTGGTGTGCCTGGAAAAAGTCTGTTCCTACAATCTAGTAGTTTTCAGAGAGCTAGTTTATCTACAGAAATTAAGAAACAAGCAATCTCTCGTCATGTTACTTTTTCTGACAGTTCATCTGTATGTGGTGTTCAGTGGCCACACAGAGCAAAGGATTGTGATAGAGGTCTGCTTCATTCAGTGTCTAATTGATCAACATTGCTTAACATGAGCATCTGAATAACTTAATCAATTCCAAATGGCTCTTGCCAGAGCCTCTGAAAGGTACAGTTCCCCATACTGTATGGAGCCTGACTAGAGGTGGGTGAAGCAACATACTCCATTTTCTGGATGGTTTTTCCATTTTGAAATTTGGTTTTGCTCCAATTCTGAACAAAGCCCAACAGTTTTTAAATTCAGGTCTGGGGCAGTCTGCCTAACAGGCTCTCCTGGAGCCACAGACCCTGGAAACCATGGGGCAGTTCACATGGTGGGTTGCCTTGGAGCCAAGGACACTGGAAGCCCAGGCTTCCCAGCAGTCCACCAGAGAAGCCAAGTAGATTTCCATTTTCTGGAAGCCCACTAGGTGGGCTGTTCTAGGGCTAGGGCCACAGGGCTTCCCGAGTCCAGGCTCCAGAGTAGAGCTGCCTTGTGGATTGCCCCAGGACCCTATTGGAAATTTCTTCAGTTTCTAGAGGAACTTTGTCGAAACTGAACCGTGTCTGCAGAATGCTTCAATTTTGACAGACTGACAAATTCCAACAAAAAATTGTTTCATTGAAATTTTTCTGACCAACTCTAATCCTGGCTACACTTCTGCACTGGTAGAAAGAGAAGAAAAGCTTTACGCAGTTGGATACACATGAGACAGTTCCACCTAGTCCTCTCTCACTTGTGGCCCTACACAGAGGGAACTAATAGAACAACATGTACAATTAGATTTACAATAGGAACTGAACTCACATATGTAACTACTAATTGTTTGAGAGTGATTGACAGTAGGTGTGATGAAATGTAACACGAAGTGTAAATTCAATAAATGTACTTGGCAGATTTATGAAATATGGTTATGTATAGAGCTTGACACTTCATACAGCAGGAAGTGAGTTTTCCTGGAAATTCCTGGCCAAAGACCTGGCACCAATGCAGTTAGTACAATGAGACAGACAAGGATACATGAATGCACCCTTTGCAGTGCAGCAGACAAAAGTATAACACGATCTAATGGCTGGAAGTTAAAGGTAGGTAAACAGACTCAAAATAAGATGTACATTTTTAACAAGTGAGCATGATTAACCTTTGGAAAAATTTACCAAGGATTGTGGTGGATTCCCCATCACTAGCAATTTTGAAATCAAGGTTGGATATTTTTCTAAAATATATGCTGTAGTGCACAGGAATTAACTCAAGGAAGTCCTATGGCCTGTGTTATACATGAGGTCAGACTAGATGATCACAATGGGTCCTTGTGGCCTTGGAATCTATTAATCAAATATCAGTGAATATAATGTGCAGTTAACAACTGGTGAATGGTTGGTGTTACAGTGGCATAAAATGGAGACGAGGAATTAGTTCATGAATATATCAAGTATGTACAATAATGTGCAGTACTCTACAAGGCCTGAGGCTCTAGCAAAGAAATGTGAAGCCGTTTCTCCCCATGGTACTGCACTGGAGTAGTGAGTGTTACTACCCCAACGGCTCCTACATTCCACCCACAGGAGCCTGAATGTTTAGTCTTAATGTGTGTGAAATGGGTTTCATTCTCTCTGTTTAAGCTGCTTCCTTCCACGGACCACCATGTCCCTAAGATAGTCAAAGCACTCCTGTTTATAAAGTTCAGGTGATTTACTCAGGAAACAGAAACAATACCATATGGCGTAGGTGACTAGTTTCAAAGTGTGAATAGTAAATGTTTGCAGTGGCAGTTCATGAACAATTAATGGGCTAAATTTATTTGCACAGCTGATTCATTGAACAAATATAAACAGTGAGCAAATTCCTACAAAACGCTCTCAATTCATGGATGATTCATGACAGAAAAATAGAGCTAAATTCAAAGAATAATTTGTTCATTACATGTTCTTCACCAAGTTATAGCCCTGGTATAACCTTTACTTCTAGACTTCTCACAATAAAAGGGAGATTTTGAGTCTGCATTATCCTCCGTATGAAAATTTGGAGGAATGCTAAAGTTTCAGAAAAAAATGTCTTCAGAACACTATTGTCTTTAACTCTCCCTTCTGTGTTCAATAGCCCCAGTCTCTTCTTCTTGGCTCCGCTGTACTCCTAGGGCTTTTGCTATCCTCTCAGCAGTGTTAATTATGTATTGCATAACCTGTGTCCAAGTCTGCTGAAGTTCTTCCACCCTCAGATATAAGCACTCAAAAAGAAACAAACAAAAGAAAAGCAATTAACTTTAAGTAAAAAAAATCAGTGTTCACTCACAGTGAAAGAGGAAAATATCACATTAATAATAAACATTTTTTTCACAATTTAAATGAAAATCAATTCACACTGTATTCCTACTCAAACACAGCTGAAGAAAAATGGTCAGTCTCTAGAACAAGTTCTGTTCATTTGCACTCTGCCAAGTTAACTAGTAATTCTGATTCAGACATTTGATTTTTATGTATAGGAATCTGAGTTTACAGATAAGTGCAAAAAACAACCAACCTCCCCCAAACTTTCAAGGTATAGAATCCTTTCTTAATTCCATTCCAAATTCTGGCATGCATATGTTGCTCGTGAACTTTAATTTGTTCCTCTGGTCCTGTAGTTACTGATTGTACTTTTATAGTGGACAGCTGCAAGCAATTCAGGGATGGCTCTATGTTTTTTGCTGCTCCAAACACGGCAGTCAGGCGGCCTTTGGTGGCATGCCTGCGGGCGGTTTATTGGTCATGCGGATTCGGCAGCATTTCTGCAGGTGATCTGCCGGTCCGGCACCTTCGTTGTACCTGCTGCTGAATTGCAGGCATGCCGCCGAAGGCTGCCTGACTGCTGCCCTCACAGCGACCTTGCTGCACTGGTGCTTGGAGCTGCCCCTGAAGCCATTCCATATTTAAGGTTATAGTAAACACCCTTCATTATAAACTGGAAAATCGATCCCTTTCAGGAATTGTCCTTTCTGATTCCAGATTCTAAGGTGGGGGAGACAGGAGATTTATATATTTTTTTAATTCAATTTTTATCTGAATTGGTTTTGCCAATTCAGAGATACAGGAATTTGAATAATTCATATTTTAGAAAATTCTGAAATGTTTTCCTCGGCTTGTATCTCAAAAGTGGTAAGACTTGGAAACAAAAATTTGCTTTGTTGTGAAGATATTGCACAAGTGTTTCCCCTCTTGGCCTGTTTTTGGAGATCTGCTTTTCTGAACACAGACATGAACAGCTGGCATAAATCCCTACTTGAAATATATAAATATCCAGCTGATCAACATTCTACATTTTACTGCAGATAATCATTCATTTAAGCTGCTTTAAAGTGAAGTTGAAATGAGCCTCTGTATAAACGGAAATGTGAAATTACATTTGCTGCCTATCAGTCACTCCAGATCAAATTTATTGAGTTTACAGGGTAAAAGATGTTTTCCTAACTGCCAACCAGAGTCATGCTGAATTCCTTCCTTCTCATATGTCATTACCCCAATTAAAGGTCCCAAAGGTCAAATTAGGCCCATAGTGATACCTGTGCATCTCTCATTTGCACAGCTATAACTGATGGAAATTTGGTAAGCAATGGTGTGGATGATGCACAGTGGCATGCGGGTTCTGTTGGATTAGCAGGAGTAAAAGGCACTAAAAAGAAAATCATTACTAAAGTCAGAAGATCCGACAATGATATACCCGGGGAGCAGATCTGCACTGCTGATTTTTATTAAAGAAATTTAGTCCTTTTTTTTACAACCATCAGAGAATTGGTGCACTTTATTATAACACTGCTTTTTCTCCCCCAGCCTAGCAGAGTACTCTGACCATCCTGGACAACCATGTCTTTCTCCCTTCACATTTTCTTTTACCAAACCTCTGAGGTCAACAGAGATAACTAAGTCAAATGCTTAATACAGTTACAGCTCCTTTCCTGTGCCACAGACCGTGCAAGCTGGCTGGAGTCATCCTCTTCCTTCATGTCTGTCCTAATTGCGCTCTAGCACCAAGATAGACGATACCGTTGTCCCAAGTGGATTGGCAGTATTTAGAGCCTTGCATGTTTGTTTCCATTAAAAGGAGAAACTGACTATATGAGTCAGGTATTTCTTTGGTGCAATCTTATTTGCAATCTGAAGAAATAATGTGCAGTCCTGTTTCCCCCGGTGTAGTAGGAACACACAATAATAGGCAGTTTCCTTGCTCAGATATCCCAAGCATGCCTCTCCAGTGAGTTCTGTGCCCAAAGAGCGCTGGTCTCTCTGCTCCCGCTCAGACTCCCAGTCACAACTGCATCTCTCACTGTCAACTGGCTTTCTTCTCTAACACACACCGCTTGCTAAACAATCCTCTAGCCCTAGCATTTGCAACCAGTCCTAGGAAAGCCCCTCAGACCACACAATTTAGGCTGTCTACACTATGCGCTGTGCCGCTACAGGAGTGCCGCTGTAAGGTGCGCAGTGTAGCCACTCATTGTCAGCAAGAGAGAGCTCTCTTGCCGACAAAATAAAATCACCCCCAGTGAAGTGCGGTAGCTTTGTCAGTGGGAAAGTATCTGCCGCCGATATAGTGCTGTTCACGCTGGCACTTTTCATCAGTGTAACTTTTATCAGTCTGAGGTGTGTTTTTTTTACATCCCTGACTGCCAAAATTTTACCAGTGGAAGTCCAGCGTGTAGACATAGAGTTTTGCTCTAGCTTTTCCATGTGTCTTGGGGGATAGTTTCCTATTGTTTCCTGCTATCACTATACAAAGGGGCTTAACTGCTCAGTGAAGCTCAGTGGTTTGAGCATTGGCCCGCTAAACCCAGGGTTGTAAATTCAATCCTTGAGGGGGCCACTTAGGGATCTAGGGCAAAATCTGTACTTGGTCCTGCTAGTGAAAGCAGAGGGCTGGACTAGATGACCTTTCGGGGTTCTGTGAGATAAATATATCTCATATATTATTATTTTTATTATTCCACTGAGCCTGAAAGAAGGTAGTTTAGCACAGCCATTGGCTTTAATCAGGTCTCTGATTGTCTATAGATCAAAGAGCCACTTGATGGCAGTTATTAACATCTTTCAGGGTAACAATACTAATCTGGATGTTTAGAGAAGTCTCTGATACTTCCCAGTGTTTTCTGTCTCTGACTACCACCCTTTTGCTTCATGTTGCTGTAAATTTCTCATCAAACAAGGATGATTGGTTGTGGCTGGGACTCACTCTGAAACCACTCAGTGCTAATTTATCCTTTAATGGACTGCTCAAGCTACAACCTCCTCATTATCTGCTCATGGCCACAAACAACCTGTGTCTCATTCTTCTCATATTTCTGCTTCACATGGACTCTGCAATTTAAAAATTAATATCAGCTCCCCATTGAAACTCAAATAGCAAAAGCTTATTATACCAGCAAAACAGAGGGGCATCAAAAGAAATAAAAAAGCTCCCTCAGAACCTGCCTTACATTCACTTTTAAACCCAGTAACCACACTATCTAATCATGTAGTTAAAGTAGAGGACATAGACTTAGGAGATCTGTTTTTTGTTCCTATTTCTGACTCTGGCTGCAAATAACCATTTTGACACAATCTAGGTGGTCAAGTTTGAATTGAGCACCCAGGGGATTTCCAGAGCTGTTTTTTGAGCACACCTACACTCTCTGAATATCCAGTAGGACAAGCATTCCATATGGGTAGTTCAAAGGTAAGGGCTGAGATATCAGTTCCCAAACAGCATTTTCAGAAGTGCCCAAGGGATCCAAAAGATTTCTTCAATGTTAGCGATGTCAGAGGTAGTACAGGTGTTCAGTAGGTCCTCCCTGACTGCACACAATGTAAAGAGCCCACACAAATTTCTGAATCACAATTTGGCTTAATAATTTGTCTCTTTTCCAGTTATGTCCCAGGGCTGTGTCTGCTTTTTGGTGTGTTTTCCCCCCTCAGCTCCATTTCCCTTTCTGAGGTATTTAAATGTCTGTCACTGCTGGCTCCAAGGAGAGAGCTGTGCCGATAAAGCTAAAGACATAAGGTCTGTCTCCTGCTTCAGCTCCATTATCAAGTGTCTTATGAGAGCTGCAGCTTTCTTTGGGAGCAGAAAGCCATTTCCCCCTCACCACCCAGTTTGGGATGGGTCACCCCAGGTCCCTTCCCCTGGATAGGAGTAGAGAGAGAGGAGCCAGAGAGCAAATTCTCTACTGATTGGAACTGTTCCTTCCATGCATAGGCACCGACTCCGTGGGTGCTCCAGAGCAGGAGCACCCAAGGAAATAAATTAGTGGGTGCTTAGCACCCACTGGCAGCCAGCTTTCCGCTTCCCCCCAGTGTCTCCCGTCTGCTGGCGGCCCCACTGATCAACTCCTCTCCCTCCCTCCCAGCGCCTATTGCCCACTGCAGTTAGCTGTTTCGTGGAGTGCAGGAGGCTTTGGGAGAAAGGGGGAGGAGTGGGGATAGGGCATGTTTATGTGGGGGGAAGGGTGGGGGGGAATATAAGGGGGTGGAGCAGGAACCGAAAGAAGGGAGGGGGAGGGGGAGTGGGGTGGGGCCCGGGGCAAAGCGGAGGGTTGAACACCCCCAGGGCCCGAAGGAAACCAGAGCCTATGCTTTCATGAGAGTCACACTGATTCTGGCCATGACAGCATGTTGTCCAGTTTCCATGGTTGGCCTATTTCAGAAAGAAAATGAAGTTCTGCAGTCCCAAGCAGAGCAAAGTTTCCTATCTAGTTGCAGTGCACGTCAAAGAGGAGATAAACGTCAAGGCAGACTAGGGGCTTCTCTACACTAGCAATTTACAGTGCTGCAGCATTCTCGCTAAGGGTGTGAAAAAAAAACCCTGAGCACAGCAAGTTTCAGTGCTGTAAAGTGCCAGTGTAGACAGTGCACCAGGTGGAGGTGTTTTTTTTTTAATTTTTTTAGCGTTGCCAGTATAGACTAGCCCTAGCTAAGCAGGCAGAAGTTTGGGTAAGCCATTACCTCCCATACCAGTTAGCTGTTTTACAGGTTAACCCCAGCACTACTGTTTTATGCTGTGAGATGATTTTTGAGTGATTGCTCAGTAGTGTACCGTTCCAGTCATGAAGCCATGGTAGTTATGATGTCAAGTGAGTCTGTGTATTTGGGCTTCATCTCGCCTTCTGTGCTATTATCCCTTCACCTCGACTTGCCACCATCCTGTGGGTTTGCCTGCTTCTCAGCCCCCTTTTACTCCTCTTACCTCTGGTTATCCAAGCATGATTTCTATATTTAAGTTGTCAATTTGCATATGCCGATATTTACCTATTCCACCGAGCCCTGAGCATGTAGGAAATTTGCATGGGTGTATTTAAAATAGGGTCAAGCTCAGGTCTCTCAGACCTTTACGCTCAGCTCTTTTGGTGCTCCCCAGCCTGTGTGTGTATGTGGCGCACACACCTGTGGCCATGTATAAACTGGAAAAATCAGTTGTGTTTTAAAATATTGTAGCTTACACATTTTAATTAACACAATTTTAACCAGGACTTTAATATAGACCAGGTAAGTTGTGTTTAAAAACATGTTGGATGGTGGCGCGTTACCATAAGGGAAGCCTCGGGTTAACCCATGGTCAGCTAACATGTTTTAAAACATGCTTCTTTTCCTAGTCTCGACATAGCCTGTGTTCAGGGAATTCTTTGGCTAACATTATGCTTAGTAACACCGAATCACAGAAGGTAAGTCATGGAGCATATACTGGATAGGTCAGATGGAAATACCCCCTTTTTTTTTTCTTTTCTTTTATTTTCAACAGCACAATCATTACTTTTTCTGGTTGTAGTCTTTTAAAGTGAGGCTTTGGGAAGTGATCCTAATTCTTTATCCTGTGGTTAGCAGAAAATATAAACAGCAGGATAAGCCTAAAGTATGCGATGACTTGATGGGAGAAAAGGTGTGTGAGGGAGTCACTCTGGCACTGTTTGCTGCCTGTGCTGGAGAACGTCTGAAAGAGTGGCTTGTCACTGAAATCTTTAAGTATCTTTGAACATCTTTAGGAGCATATGGTATTGAAAAATAGTAGGGCTATCAAGTGATTACAAAAATTAATTGTGATTAATCGCACGATTAATTGCACTGTTAAACAATAATAGAATACCATTTATTTAAATATTTTTTGATATTTATTTTCTACATTTTCAAATATATTTAAATTATAACACAGTGTACAGTGTTCACTTTCTATTTATTTTTTATTATAAATATTTGCAGTGTAAAAAACAAAATAATAGTATTTTTCAGCTAACCTAATACAAGTACTTCAATGCAATCTCTTTATCATGAAAGTTGAACTTACACATGTAGAATTATGTACCAAAAAACCTGCATTCAAAATAAAACAATGTAAAACTTCAGAGCCTATAAGTCCACTCAGTCCAATTTCTTGTTCAACCAATCACTCAGACAAACAAGTTTGTTTACATTTGCAGGAGATAATGCTGTCTGCTTTTTGTTTACAATTTCACTTGAACGTGAGAATAGGTGTTCTCATAGCACTATTGTAGCCAGTGTTGTAAGATATTTACGTGCCATATGCGCTAAAGATTCATATGTCCCTTCATGCTTCAACCACCATTCCAGAGGACATGCGTCCATGCTGATGATGGGTTCTGCTCGATAACAATCCAAAGCAGTGCAGACCGATGCATGTTCATTTTCATCATCTGAATCAGATGCCACCAGCAGAAGGTTGATTTTTTTTTTTGGTGGTTTGGGTTGTATAGTTTTCACATCAGAAGGTTGCTTTTAAAACTTCTGAAAGCATGCTCCACACCTCATCCCTCTCAGATTTTGGAAGGCACTTCAGGTTCTTAAACCTTGGGTCAAGTGCTTTAACTATCTTTAGAAATCTCACATTGGTACCTTCTTTGTATTTTGTCAAATCTGCAGTGAAAGTGTTCTGAAAATGAACAACATGTGCTGAGTCATCATCCAAGACTACTATAACATGAAATATACGGCAGAATGCGGGTAAAATAGAGCTGGAGACATACAGTTCTCACCCAAGGAGTTCAGTCACAAATTTAATTAGCAAATTATTTTTTTAACAAGTGTCATTAACATGGAAGTATGTCCTCTGGAATGGTGGCCAAAGCATGAAGGGGGGTACGAATGTTTAGTATATCTGGCACATAAATACCTTGCAATGCCAGCTGCAGAAGTCCCATGTGAATGCCGCTTCTCACTTTATGGTGACATTGTAAACAAGAAGTGGGCAGCATTATCTCTCCTAAATGTAAACAAACTTGTTTGTCTTAGTGATTGGCTGAACAAGAAGTAAGACTGAGTGGACTTGTAGGCTTTAAAGTTTTGTATTGTTTTGTTTTTGAGTGCAGTTATGTAAAAAAACCAAAACTACAATTGTAAGTTGCATTTTCACAAGAAAGGCATTGCAGTACCATACTTGTAGGAGGTAAATTGAAAAATACTGTATTTTGTTTATCATCCTTACAGTGCAAATATTTGTAATAAAAAATATAAAGTGAGCACTGTACACTTTGTATTCTGTGTTGTAATTGAAATCAATATTTTTAAAATGTAGAAAAACATCCAAAAATATTTAATTTCAATTGGTGTTCTATTGTTTAACAATGTGATTAGAACTGTGATGAATTTTTTTAATCACAGTTAATTTTTGAGTTAGTTGCGTGGGTTAACTGCGATTAATTAACAGCCCTAGAGAATAGCAGTTGCATGGACTCCTCTGCAGTGAGCATTTGCCATGCTGCCTGGTTTGCACAGCTCCATGGACAAAGCAGAGTCTGGCAGAGACATCCCTATACACAGGTTG
This sequence comes from Gopherus evgoodei, assembly GCF_007399415.2. Lineage (NCBI taxonomy): Eukaryota > Metazoa > Chordata > Testudines > Testudinidae > Gopherus > Gopherus evgoodei. The sequence goes on from NC_044322.1 coordinate 211,888,929, forward strand.
GTCACAAGTATTCCATTCCCCTGTCCATACCATTTTAACACCCTATTTAGTTTTGGATGCCTTGAAACACTAGTAAAACATATTGCACTGGAATAAGAGGCATAGAAATTCCTTTCAAGATATCCCACATTCAATCCATGGGTTTTTACTGTCCTAATGATGCCCGTTGAGAATGGCATTCCATTTCAGCTGTTTGTACAACCTTTGGACCTGATCCAAGGAATGTGGAGCATGTGCTAAACACCTACAATTCCCATTGACTTTAGTGGGAATTGTCCGGACTCAGCAGATTCTCGGCAGCTCAAAAGATCAAGTTCTTTGCCAGTTCACTCATATAGCTTAATGAAGCAGATTGTTATAGGCAAAAGTGTTTCACATTTTCATAAAATCATCATGATCCTATTTTTATTATCTCGAGCACTATTTTTTCTCTGTTGGCCTTGATTACTTGCACAGGGATCAAAATACATCTTCATTTGATTGTGAGATGTATGATTAATGGGAGGATACCTTTCTTTCACAAGCTGAAGCACAATATATAAGAATGTACTGTGTTTTATTGAAGAGTTTGTTGGATGAAAAACACAGTACATGCCAGTTACTAACCCTAACTAGTTTGAAGCTTTAATAAGAAAGTTTTAGGACAATTTACTACCACCTCAATCAAGTATAAAGCATAAGTAAAGCAGATAGAGCTGGATAGCGTAATGATCAGTTACTCAGTCCTGGGATGCAGGTAGGCTGTTTCTGTCATCATCAGTTCCATGCTGATCCAATCTGGTATAAGTCCTGTGCTGCTCCATACCCCCTTTGTTAAACACACATCCTTTATACCTTTTCTTGTAACATCATGAGAGTGCAGATTATTAAAACTACCTCATCTATAAACATTCTATTCTAAATATATTTTCATATACACTAACCCAAAATCCTTGTAATTGATACATTTTTACTTATTCTGCTAAAACTCTAATTGGTATCTCCTTTGCTATCTTTTTTTTAAAGCTCTTACTATCCTCCTACTTTCTCAATCCAGCTGTTGTTTCATTGCTTTCATGTATTTCATTGTTATTTACGTTTGTCTTATTCTATCTTACCTTCTTATTGTAGTCTTGGAATTAGTTGGGGATTGGTCCTGCTTTGAGCAAGGGGTTGGACTAGATGACCTCCTGAGATCCCTTCCAGCCCTGATATCCTATGATTTTATGATTCTACTGGTTGGCTAGCTCCTTTCAGTCAGTGTTCATCGTTCCTAGTCTGTTTTACTAGGCGGGTCTACATCTGGCTAGAAAATCACACATTTGTCTGGTTTGCTTTGCCCTGTTATCTACACAGAGCAAGAATCCAATGTATAAAAGACACAAACCAACTTTTTGATTTTTTACAACCTTTGAAAACTGTGTCAACAAGGTACATTCAGAAAGCAAAAAAGTTCCCTTTTACATTGTCTTATAACACTGTTAAACAGATATCTACTTCTCTAATGTTATTTAATATAGTTTTTATAACACAGTTCATTATACCTATTTTTACAAGCTCATTGCATAACGATAATGTTTTGCTGAAATGAAATTTCTTCATTATGAACCTGAGGTTTGTTTCTAATGTGTAAGCCTTGAATTGAAGTGAATATATTTCATAACATTTACAACTGCAAATATAACACTATAAAGTGAGTTTTCATTTTATTTTTATAACCACAAAGAAGTAATATACTTCAGGCAATTGGATTGCACTAGATAGGACAGTTCATTATAATGTTAAAAGCGCTTTGCTTGTTGTGTAGAAGCCTAACAATGCATTCACATTATATATTTTAGTTCATTTTGGAGCTCCAGTCCCTATGTGGAGAACCCTGTATCTCAGGTTGTTTTGATTCTTTATTGACTCAGTGTATCAGTGCTGTGGTGGTTCAGCATGTCTTCTCCTTGGTAAACCATTAATGTAGAGCAGTGATGTTCAACCTTTTTTCATTTGCAGACCCCTAAAAAAATTTTAAAGGAAATGCAGACCCCTTTGGAAATCTTAGACATAGTCTGCAGACTCCCAGGGCTCCACAGGCCAGAGATTGAAAATCACTGGTGTAGAGGAAGAAAGGAAGTTTGGTGTCTTTGAAAAATGTATCAAATGTAGCAGTCCAATGTCTGATGGACACTCGTGAGTCTTGTAAAGGACCGTAGTTGGCTAAGTGACCCTAAGGAACTTAAGTGGATATATATCAGCATAGACACAAGAGTAATGGGGTGGGCTCCTTTGTTTTGTTGATATAAATGCTTCTGTTAGCTGTCAGACTACCCGATTTCTGACTTAGATGTCTGCAGTGGGCACTTTTCTTTGCAGATGCTAAACTGGGTTTGCAAAATTGGAAACTATTATGTCCCTGAAGCCCTGCTCCCACAGAAGTTAATGGGATCTTTGCCATTGACATAACTGAGTCTGTAAGGGTAAAATTTGTCCCTGAGCAGGGGGCTGGAATAGGGTCTATGTCCCGCTCGAATCATCAAAATAAGACTGAAATGATGCATAGACCTTATCCTGACCCTTTGATCATGGATGGACACCCTGACTGAGGATTTCAGGGTTGCATTACTTAGCTGCCTTAAACCTGGAGTAATATAAAAGGAAGAAGTACAATTATTCATTTGAATATATTCTGCGTAAAATGTTTTGATCATATGATTATATCGTTTTAAAACTGCAGAGTCATTCAAAGTACTGTGCGGAGTCAGGAGAAAAAGAATATGGCTTCCTAAGTGTTCCTCATAACTGCAGATAAATAAGTGAAATTAGTTTCCAAGTGAAACACTTCCTTTAGTTTAGGAGGTTGTGAATATTTTTTAGCCACAAAGGACTTGGGTAGCGTTACCATATTTGACGAGGTAAGATTGCTGGAAGGAAACTATCATTCTTTTATAAAGCAGGGCAAAAAGATTGATACTTCATAAAAACATAAACTTGAAATATGTATATTCTTAAATAGTATATGTCATTTAAAAAAATAACTCAGGATAAAAATACAAGTTGGAGTTGATGGCTAAATTAGTATCTCAAAGCTAGAAATATTTGCTTTTGGAATCGAATGACAAATATAATAAAGTATTGCATACCAGGCAAAGTATGTGCTTTTAATAAAGACAAACCTCCTCAGTGCAAGAATATACTGTTGGATCAGATAGAGTTTCAGTCTATGTAGGCAGTATAGATGTAATTAGATTTGAGCTGCAAATAGTCTACATATCTCATGTGGATTCTCTTTTTAATGTATTGTAAATATTGTAATGTCAAAAAAATTGACTCTATTCATTCATCATCTTTATGAAAATTGTTGTATCTTATCACGAGAGACCTTCATGAGATTTTCCCTAAGTGATATAGCACTGGGCTATGACATGGATGTGGGAGTGAGTTTAAATCATATCTCTGCTTGACTGCACTTGGTAATGCTTTATCAGCTCCATACGCTCTGGACTGATTAAGAGCTAGTAAAGTGAACACTTCTTTCTGTGAATAGTAATGTTACATTTCCTTTGTACAAAACATTAAACATGCTCATGTCTCATTAATGCCTGTGTACTGAACTGGAAAAATAGCTTTTTGTAAAGAAGAAAATCAGAATCTCCAGCTCAATGGTTCAGACTTTTTCATCGTGTGACCCACATATTCATAAAGAGATTATCTTGTGTCTACCCCCTCCCATTCCGAATTGCATTAGGCGCATTAAGATGATGCCTCTTTCCTGACCCTATTAGAGGTAAGTAGAATGGCTCCTCCTCCTTATTCCCAGCTTCTTCACTAGGAAGAGTTTGGACACCTGTAGAATCAGCTGGAAAAAAGGAGGAGCCAGCACCGTGGGCTGTGCCAGCTCCACAGATCACATATTGGGAACTGTGCCCAAGCTACTTTGCCCTTAGGAAAACAGAAGGGACAACTATTTCAAAAGAAAACTTGTTGGAAATATGATTGTTGGTACAACTTTAAGTGAGATACTTTCTCCCTTACAGGATTACTTACTGCCATCTACCTTTCCAAAGTAAATGGCTCTACGTTGGAACAGAGAGGGGAAATACACATATTGTAAATATTGAGTCCTTCATTCTTTCTGGATACGTTATCATGTGGAACAAGGCAATAGAACTGTAAGTGTGAACTTACGACTTTTACATTGCTGGCAGTTCTTTTCAGATTCTTTGCTGAGATAATTACTTGGATATAACCAATCACTAGAATTATTTTGTAGTCTCCTGTTTTAAGGAACATTTTTGCTGCAGTACTGATTGTGATTCATCACAAGAATTTTTCAAGGAAATTCAGTTTCTAGGTATATTATACTGATAGCATGTAATCTTTTAAAAAGAGATATTTGTTTGGGACCCTGTGTCATTAACTGAATAAATATATTTGCTTGAAATACTAAATAAAATACAGACAGTCATAGATCCCACAAACTCAGTGAACATCCTCTGGATCCAACTTTTTCATTGAACATGCAGGTTGGCAAAATTTGATCACCAGATCCTCTAGACCAGTGGTTTTTAACTTTTCTTCATTTGCAGATCCCTAAAAAATTTCAAATGGAGGTGTGGGCCCCTTTGGAAATCTTTGACATAGTTTGCAGACCCCAACTGGTCTGTGGACCTCAAATTGAAAACCACAGCTCTAGCTTAATGCCACAGCCTGAAAAGATTAATGGAGCTTATTGGACTATACAGCTTGCTGGAGAATTTTTTCCCCCTGGTCCAAATTGTAGGGGAGGTCACAGCCAGAATGTATTGTCTATGACCATGAATGCTATGGCTTCTAAATGCCATCCCCTTCAGAGGTTACCTCAGTTTACCTATGAAGTTTGTGAAATGGAGAGAGGGTGTGATGCATTCTTGGGGTGACCTGGACTGTGGGGTCACTTTGTTACCGTCCCTGTCTCCAGTGAGACAGTTGGTGCACCCCAATCCCCAAACTCCTTTGAAGCATTCCCCAGTGATATCAAGCTCCTGTCACTGGCTACTCACAGAAATACCAGGTTTGCTATCCCCAAAGGAGAGTGTACACTAGCTTGTTTTATTCAACTGAGGATCACTTCCTATATAACATCACAGCACATTTATAGTGAAAACAATCAAAAGATTATTATCAAACGCTAAGATTTAAGAGATAGTGAGTAAGAATAATAATGAAACACAGAAAAGTTACATATAAAGCAACATTTTAACACACTTCCCAGAATCTACACTAAACAGGTTAAACCCTTGTCTAAAGTAGTTTCTCTCATCTCGCAGCATCTTCAGCCAACATGGCTGGCATCCCTCTTTTATGAATGTTAAAGCACTACCTTGATGAAAGATGACAAGGGGTCCTTTTGCCTTCTCCTTATATCCCCTAACATTCATTATTTTGTCTTCAGTGGTCAGGATGAGCACCTGGGTCTTATTCCCCAGTGTGCTGACTTTATTTCCTCATGTTGACTACGTATGCAAAGTCTTGTTTTATAATGCTCAATGTAATGTGAACCAATGTAGGCAGGTGAACGTACATCCGTTATCTAGTAGAAACCTGTTTGTCAACCCTGCCTTGGAGGCGCGCTGCACCAGCCCACCACTGCCACCTTTGCAGTCTGAAAGCAGGGGCACCAGAAACTCCCTAGAAGTGGAAGGGGCCCACCAGTGCTCGGACCAGGGCCCAGCCCCGCCTCTTTCCTGAGGCCCTGCCTGCTGCTCACTCCTTTTCCCCCTTCCTCCCATCACTTGCCCTTAAGGCAGGAAAAAAGCGAGAGGCAGAAGCTGTAATCTCTAGAAGACTCTTTCTCCATTGGTGGTGGGTACTACAGGTTCTGCCTCTCACTAGCTGGTCCAGCTGTGGGACTCCTCCTCCTGCTATGCTGATGCTGGAGCAACTCAGCTTTATATCTGTAGGGGCGCCAGAACAGGTGGGAGAGGAGTCAGGAAACCGCCCTCCCAGTTTTTACCAGCCCTGAGTAGTGGAGAGGAGCGAATGGTGGGTAGGGCCTTGGGGGAAGAGGTGGAGAGGGGGCGGGGGCTTGTGGTTGGAAGCACGGGCAGGGCCATGGGAGGAGGTGAGGAGTGGGGAAGCAGGGCGATGATCCAGGCACTGGTGGACAGTGTTCCCTTTAATTTTTACATCCATGTGCTGAATTAATTTTGTTATTTGCACCAATGTGGAGGTGTGTGGCACATCACCTTCATATTGGTGCACATAACAAAATTCATGTGGGGAGGGTGGGGCCAAGGGATTCGGAGTGTGGGAGGGAGCTCAGGGCTGGGGCAAGGGGTTGGCGTGGGGGGATGAGGGCTCTAGCTGGGGGTATGGGGCTCTAGGATGGGCCTGGGGATGAGGGGTTTAGTGTGCAGGAGGGGGCTCATGGCTGGGGCAGAGGGTTGGGGTACAGGAGTGTGTGGGCTCTGGGGTGGGGCCAGGGATGAGGGGTTTGGGATGCAAGCTGCCCCAGGCTGCGGTGGGGAGAGATGACTCCCCCCAGTCCTCTCTTGCCGCAGCAGCTCAGGGCTGGGGGAGAGGTGCCTCCCCCAGCCGCGGCTGCTCTGGCGGGGCTGGGCTGGGCTGAGGGAGGGGCTCTTCTCCTCCAGCTGAGGCAGGTCTGCGCTGGGGCCAGTGGTCAGAGATGCTTCTCCCCACCACTTCAGGTTCAACCTGGGGCCGACAAGGAGGGGCACCTCTCCCTGCTGCAGCCCTGAGTCCCTGCATGGGACTTAATAGGCAGCTGTGCAGCTTAGCGGGAACTTAGCCAGTAGCCCCCTGCTTCTAAGGAGTTTCTGGAACTCCTGGGCTTACCTTCCCCAGACAAAAGACTCAGGCACCGCCTATGGGATGGGGCAGATCTTTCGCGTTTCTCATAGATTCATAGACTTTAAGGCCAGAAAGGACCATCATGATCATCTAGTCTGACTCGTTTAAACCTGCAAGTGACCCGTGCCTCAAGCTGCAGAGAAGGGCAAAAAGCCCCAATGGTCTCTGACAATGTGATCTGGGGGGAAATTCCTTCCTGACCCCATATATGTTGGTCAGTTGTACCATGAGCATCTCAGCAAGACCCACCACCATCCAGATACCTGGGAAAGAATTCTGTGTAGTGACTCAGAGCCTCCCCATCTAGTGTCTCATCACCAGCTGTTGGGGATATTTGCTGCTAGCAGTCACACGTGGGCTACATGCCATTGTAGGCAGTTTCATCATACCAGCCACTCCATAAATGTATCAAGCTCAGTCTTGAAGTCAGTTAGGTTTTTTGCCCCCACTGCTCCCTTTGGAAGGCAGTTCCAGAACTTCACACCTCTGATGGTTAGAAACCTTCATCTAATTTCAAGCCTAAATGTATTGATGACCAGTTTATATCCATTTGTTCTTGTGTCAGCATTGGCACTTAACTTAACTCTTTCCCTCCCTGATATTTATCTCTCTGCTGTATTTATAGAGAACAATCATTTCTACCCTCAGCCTTGGTTTGGTGAGGCTAAACTAGCTAAGTTCTTTGAGTCTCCTCTTGCAAGGTAGGTTTGTCATTCCTCAGATCATCCTAGTAGCCCTTCTCTGTACCTCTTCCAGTTTGAATTAATCTTTCTTAAACATTGGAGACCAGAATTGCACACAGTATTCCAGATGTGGTCTCACCAGTGCCCTGTATAATAGTAATAACACTTCCCTGTTCTTCTGGAAATATCTCACCTGATGCATCCTAGGACTGCATTAGCCTTTGTGATGGCTCCATCACATAGTCATCCTGTGATCAATCAATATGCCCAGGTCTTTCTCCTTCGCCATCACTTCCAACTGTAAGTCCTCAGTCTATAGCAAAAATTCTTGTTGTTAGTTCCTAAGTGCATGACCTTGAAATTTACACTATAAAATTTCATTCCATTTCTATTCCAGTTTTCAAGATCATCCAGATCTTCTTGTATGATACTTAGGTCCTCCTCTGTATTGGCAATACCTCCCAACTTTGTGTCATCTGCAAATTTTATTAGCACAATCCCACTTTTTGTGCCAAGGTCATTAATAAAAATGTTAACTAAGATTGGTCCCAGGACTGATCCCCGAGGAACTCCACTAGCAGTCCCCCTCCACACTGACAGTTGACGTGTCAGTATGGCTCACTGTAGTCTCCCCTTTAACCAGTTCCTTACCCACCTTTCAATTCTCATTAATCCCCATCTTCTCCAATTTAACTAATGGTTTCCCATGTGGAAGAGTATCAAATGCCTTCCTGAAATCCAGGGAAATTAGCTCTACTTCATAGCCCTCGTCTAAAAAATCAGTTATCTTCTGAAAGAAAGAGATCAGGTTGGTCTGGCACAATATACCTTTTGAAAAACCCTGTTGTATTTTATCCCAATTACCATTTATTTCTATGTCCTTAATTATTTTCTCTTTCAAAATTTTGTCCCAAGACCTTACATACCATTAAAGTCAAATGAACAGGCCTGTAGTTTCCCAGATCACCTTTTTCCCTTTTCTTAAAAATAGGTATTATATTAGCAGTTTTCCAGTTATGGGGTACAACCCCCGAGTTTATAGCTTCATTAAAATAATTGATTTCATGCACAATCAGTTTGATGCTTCTCCTCAGGTAGAGCTGTGGGTAAGAAACCACATCTAATCCTTAATTGTACTTTCATACCAATAGGAAAGTCAGATTTTCTGAATAAGGAATGCAGGATTGGTAATAATGCTAGTGCCATAGCCTGATAAATATTTGCACGTTTCTAACATGAAATAATATATATAAACAGAAATGAAAGCAATGTTTCTGGGAACCTTAGAAAAAGAGGTGAGTGATTAGGAGCTGTTTTAGAGGAAAAAACAGCAAAATGCTCTTAGCAATTGAAAGATGGAGAAGGCTTCTGAAAATTTACTGGAGAGAAAATGAAATGGAAACTTTTTAGAATAAAGGAAGATTGGATAGATAATCTAGCTTCTGTCTTTGAGGGAAAAGAGACTGTTGAATAAGGGAATAAAATAATATATTTAAATAATAGCTTAATGACATGCTCACATGGTAACATGTAGAGTGCAATAGGACCTGAAATCGGCAGGGAAAATAAGTGTTACTTTACTATAACTGAGTGAGATGATTGCAGTCCAGATAGCAACAGCTGGGTCAACTTCTCAGCTTATCCTTATGCATTGACTGGGGTATGTGCATGTGCATGTATTTCAAATCTGGCAGAGTTAACTAATTAAAAAACCCAGGTCTCTTAATACTAGAATTAAAACATTGCTATGGATCATGGACTCATCTGCCCCCAGATTTTTAAACCGTTTTGCACCTTTGGAGTTCTTTTAACTCCTCATTGCTAGTGGATGCCCAAACTACCCACACCCATCTACAACTGGCAGAAAATTGCCTTCAGTCCTGTGTAACTCAGATCAGGTCACAGTGATTCTTGCATTTATGATCTCTAAATATTCACTGGGCCAGAGACAGAGAGAAAATGACCCTATAGCCTGGTGATTAGAGCCCTCATCTGAGAGATGGGAGACCAAGGATCCAGTCAGTCCTCCTGCTCCAATGACTCCTTAATTTAAAAATATGCTACAGCTTCAACTGGAGACATTGAGGGCACTCCCCACATTAGAATATCCCATAGCTCAGTGGTTAAGGCACTCACCTTATCAGGCAGTGGGGGGCTTCAATCAGGGGATCTCCTGCATCCCACCTTACCCACTGTGCTAAAAGTTTTGAGAGGAGTGCTCCTCGTGGAGCTAGGTGGCCTCTGAGCACATCTACCAGATTTGGGCCCCACAGATGAGATAGGTGGAGGAGCACCTATCTTTCCCCAATTGGTGGACGACCCTGGGGCCCTAGGCATCTGAGTGCCTAGAGTGAGGCAGTAGTGCACATGCGCAGAGGCAGAAGCATAGGTGCACAGGGAACTTCTACTGCAAAACCGTAGGCAATGCCTAAAGGGCTAGGCAACAACTGAATGGAGGTTTTGTAAATGCCAGTGGTTCCTAAATATGGGATTTAAAATGGTAGTTAAGTCCCTAAATCCCCTAGTGAATCTAGCCCTATGTGGTTAATATTTATTTTAATTATGTTTAATGGGGAAAATGCACTAAAAGCTTAAGTATTGGGTGCATAGTATAATCACAGTATAATATCACAGAGAACAATAATGACAAGTCAGTCAATGTCATATGGAAATACATAAGGCACAGGATCCATTTAGGGCACAGAGTGAGTCCATAGTGCACACAGAGGGAATGCTGAAAAGGTTCAATTTAAAAAGTTTTCTTATTGTTGGTGTCTTGATCATTTTTAGAGAAATCTTCCTAAAATATAGTCTAAGTAATGTAATCATTTTGCTTAAAAATATTTAGTTATGCAGATTATGGGTTGCTTAATTCACAGAGATAGTTGTAACAATTTATAAGATGGCCTCTGTTGTGGTGGGGAGAGATGGAACATGTAAGTAAGAACATATAAACTTAATTTTCGTCACACTTGCAAAGGTTTTTCAGAGATATAACTGATGACTTCAGCTGAGATACTTTTGACTTACAATGATATAAATAAGAGGAGAATCAGGCCCGTATGCTCCATAGTCCAAGAAGTCAGCAAGAATATCTGTTTCCATCACCTCTGAAAACCATCCCTATGCAGGAAGAAAAAATCTGGTAGCAACGCTGAAAATAAAAACTTAAAATAATTTTAAAAAGTAAAACAGATAATTGGATTTTGAAGAAGAGCCTTTCTCACTGCATGACAAAGATAGTAATATGACAACCAAAGTGGGCAAAGAGGAAATAGATAAGGCCCCCTACAGCCAACACAAATAGATACCAATGCATTATTACCTGAAATAAAAGATCTGCAAACTGATATTCATACTATATTAACAGGGACTGAAGAAGAGATTGCTGCTATGGGGGAAGAGTTGCTTGTTATGGAAAAATGGGTTGGTAAGACTCAGTTACATATTTTCCAGACTAAAATAATAAAGCTGGAACAAAATGAAAGAGGTCTGCCAAATAAAATGGATAGTAATAAGAGAGAGAGGCTAACGTTTTATCTACACAGGGACATCCAGGAAATTTAATCCGAATTAACTACAGGTGTGATTTTGAAGTGGATTAGTTAAACCACATTAAATCCCTGTGTAGATGCTGTTGTTCAGAATTAAAGTGGCTTTAATTAAGTTTAATTTAAAGTCACTTTGGAAGTGAATTAAATTAAATCAAATTAAGGGCACTTTAATTCTGAATGAGAGTGTTCACTCACTGTGTAATTAGATATAGTATGAAAGCATCGCTCATATAACAATTTATATCTATTTTTATATATGCAGAATGTATGCCTCATATGCAAAAATAGTTTTTTTTAATGGCTGTTACGCACATTTATCTAAATTGTTCCTCAGCTTCAAACTTACCATGTGTTAGAAAGGATAACTGGAATTTGTACAATGATACATGATTCTACATAAGGGGTAAGGTCTTTTGTTGTTGATTGTGTGCAAATAGCCTTCACCATGGCTATTTTCCAGACGGTTTTGGGGTGCCTTGTCTCCAACATACCTAACATATAACATAAATCTCCTTTTTTATTGAAAGAATTTACGCTGTTTGGAATTAATTTTGTTTTGCAGATCCACAAAGACTCACCCTGGCCCAGTTGTACACCTAAGTGATAGCCCAAGAGATGAGGGAAAAGTGAGTACAGTAACTAATGATGTACAATATTTTAATTATGTAAAATATTTCAACATTTCATAGCTCTCCCTAACCTTAGCAGTTTTTCCTTCTCACTTATTCACTACTTAGTCACTTGCTTCCATTATACCATCCTGAGGTCACTCTAACATTTGGAAAATGTTATAATTCTGCTGTACTGAGAAAAATATTATGGTTTGAAGTATATGCTATATTTTGAAGTCCTCATTCAAGCAAAGCTACTGTTGACTGAATGGTAGTTTTTCCTGGGTAAAAATGAGATAAACTGTGTAAGGACTTCAGAATTTGACTAAGTATGTATTACAATGGGCACATTTATGAATTATTGTCTTTGACAAGAATATTGATGGCAATATTCCATAATTGGAATTGGAGCTTGCTGCTATTTGTAAACAGAATAGAAGACAGCAAAGAGCTGTCAATCATGAAAGCCAAGGACCCCACAAGCCCAGCTCCTGACTCCAGTTCCTCAGACAGGCAGGCAGTTTCAGAGCTCATGCTAGTGTGGCCAATTCCCCGCCCGCTGTCGCTACCTTCTCCAGTTCTAATGGCTCTGCATCACGCTCTAGGCCCTCCTCCATCCCATGAGAAGCTTTTGGTTCTAGGTCTGTCCTATTGGCTCCCTTCTCTTCATTCACTCTCCAGACCTTCATGCTTTGGACAGAGGTTTACCCGCCATTAAAAATAATAATAATAATAATAATAATAATAATAATAATAATAATAATAATAATTTTTTCCAAAAGAAAAATTTCTCCAGTCTGGACCTTTGAATCTTTGTTCTTCTCCTCTTAGGAGGATGATACATAAGGTCAAAGCCACCAAGGGGGAAAAAAAAACAAAAAACAAAACATACTTTAGTGTAGCCTTCCCTTTTTTGCCCCTGAAATTTGTCCCATGAAGAGGGTGAGTTATCCAAACCAGAATCCATTAACTCTAGGGTGACCAGATAGCAAGTGTGAAAAATCAGGACAGGGGGTGGTGGGTAATAGGTGTCTATATAAGAAAAAGCCCCCAAAATCATGACTGTCCCTATAAAATCGGGACATCTGGTTACCCTAGTTAAATCTGACTAGGACACTCAGGAGATGTTTTTTCAAGTAGAATTTGAGGCCACTACTCTGTTAAAATAGCTCGTTGTTGGCCTCCAGGCTGAACCAGCCAAGCCAATGAGAAATTACCTCCCCAGAGACCTCCAGAAGGAGTTGGTGATTCTTCCTGATGAGGTAGTAAGACACTACCCTCAACAAGTAGAAGTTTCCCAGCAATCAGAAAACTTATGTTCCATAACCAATATTAATGTTCTGCTCTAGGACACTGTCACAACTCTGAATCCTTGGAAATACCTTAAGATGTAGAGCTTCTTAGTAACAGTTGCTATATAAAATATCAAACAGTAAAATTAAAAATATCAATTATGACCATTAACCACACCTCTGAGAGTTTATATAATAATGGTCAACAAAAATATTTATATATCTTCTTTAGAGATCTAGGAACACATTCCCAGTTTTTGTAGAATGAGTGCAGGATACAAATAGCCAGAACATTGCCTGCTGTCTAAATGTTCTTCATTCAAAATACCATCTGGGTAAAATTTAGAATGATCATCAATAATCCTATTGTGCAAAGAGTTGGATATTGTCAGCAACAAAACAAGCCATCGACAAGATAACAATATACAGACAACTACACTATATAGGTATGTTGTCAGTGGTAGTGGAGTGAGGACCTTTGCCTGTGTTTTGCAGCTTAACATTAAACTACATTTCACAATATATTTGTCAATCTTAGTGTTTCTGATAGGTATTGGAGAAGGCAGAAATTATGCAGGCTACTACAGAAATGCTAGTATTGTTGCATGTTCAGAAGTACCCCCACCTCGTCAAGCATACCAAGGGAATGTCTAATACTCTGTTATGTTTTCTCTGCACTACAACCACTCTCTTCTTGTGACAAAACCTTGCACATGTTTTAGTTGGGGCCACCTACTCAGTATCTTCCTTCCCCTTCATCATCCTGAGGAGATCTGCAAAAAACATCTGTAAGAAGAAATAGCAGTAGTACCATATCACAACCAGGACACGGGAGGTCTGACCTAATGGTCTGAGCAGGAGTCAGGACCCAGGTCAGGTCATATACCAGGAGATCAGAGTCTGAGATATGCCTGAGGGCAAACCGAGAATCAGATGTCAGGAGGCAGGCAGGGTCAGGTTACCAGGAGACCAGAGGCAGGCAGTAGGAGCAAGTGGTTTGAGCATTGGCCTGCTAAACCCAGGGTTGTGAGTTCAATCCTTGAGGGGGCCACTTAAGGATCTGGGGCAAAAATCAGTACTTGGTCCTGCTAGTGAAGGCAGGGGGCTGGACTCGATGACCTTTCAGGGTCCCTTCCAGTTCTAGGAGATAGGTATATCTCCTATTATTATTAAGTAGTGCAAAGGATGCAGTCCTAAGCAGGAGAAACGCCATTGCCTGGACAATCTCTTGTTCCTGTGCTTTGTTTAAATAGAAGCAGGGAACCAGTCAGGACCCCAGAGTTCCGACAGTCAGATCCCCATAGTGGAGTCCTGTCAGAGTTGAGCTTCTAGTTCTGGGTCATATGATGGCAGGTGTAAATTAACTGGCTCCTAAGAGCTCTGTGAGGCAAAGCTTGATTTGGAAAGTGATTAAAGCCCAAGATCTCCCTGGTAGCATTCTCTGAAATGCTTCAGTTCTACTTTGAGTGCTTGCTCATGTCCATTCCACGTTAGGTGTGTGCATGCCGCTTGCACCATTGCCAGAGATTTTTCCCTCAGTAGTATAGCCTGAGGAATTTCTCACTTTGTCTTTAGAATATCATGAAGGGAGTGAAGATAACAGCCCATTAACTGAGTTGGAGGAAAGAATAAAAATGTCCTTATCCTCAGAACACAGTTGGGCATTAAAATCTCCCTAAAGAGCAAAGATTTCTAATAGAAATATTCTGAATTAACACGTCAATAAAAGATTCAAGCTCTGCTCATAAAGACTCGTTGTAGAAAGGAAAGCGCAAAGTGGGAAATTGAACATTAATGGTAATAAAATAGATTTATCTGTGAAAATAATACTGTTGGCCTACAGATAGATTACCAGATGTTAACATTCAAGTTATGACACTTAACTCTGTAGAAGCAAGAAAGGCCAGTCTTTCTCTCTTTGCATGTGCAACACCTCCTTTTAAAAAGGATTGAAAGTTCTGTAGCTATAAGCACTCATCCTTTGAAAGTCAGGTTTCCTGGAGGAAAACTAAATCAAACAAATACATTATTCCTAACATCCAAATCCTAGGATTTACTTTTAAGGCTAGCAGTATTACATGAAATACTTTTGATAGAGGTTTTACTATCAGGCCTATCTAGTCAATCCACCTCTCTTTCTAGGGCTTCAATGGAAAAATTGCCATGAAAAACTGCACCATTAGCTTTGTGATTAGACCTAATTCTCCCAGGATTGTGATCTTCAATTCTCTGGATGGCTTATAGGTCCTATAACAACAGGGTCTGAGGCCAGATCATTTGGCAAAAAATGGGATATAGCCCAACTGGTTTTGCTTGGGTGACCTGATCATTTATTTTGTTGTGGAGGATTACCAGACACACCAGTTTAGAAGAGAGAAAAAATCGGCTTACATTTTAATTGATTTTCTACTAGATTTGTCTGTCTCACTCTTCTTATGAAATGTATTTAGAGAGAGAGGAAACAGAAATGAGGGAAATATCAATAAATGAATAAGACTTTAATTTGATGACTGTTTAGTTTGGCCGTGGTTGTTTTCAGTAACTCAGTTATGCTATGGAAAGTTTTGTCAACAGCCATGGGAAATGGGGGAACCTGTTTGCATGATAGACAGCTATGACCTGCCTTCATATTTTTCTCAGTAGACATAATACAGCACAATAGTGGAGGGTTGCCAGACATATTATAGTATAGAAAAAAAATTAGCAGGTAAACCATGATTTTTTTCACACTAGAAGCCATCTAATATACTAAATATTCAAAAGAAAATTAGTATGGCTAAAGTAAAATAGGCACAATTTAGATGTAATACATAATTTTCTGTGATTATTATCAATCCAAGTTCTATGAGATGTATTTCGCGAGGCCATTCCACTTCAGGTGTGTGCACACCAAGTGCATCAAAGCTGGAGATTTTTTTCCTGTAGCAGTGCCCATCAGGGCAAACATGTGCCTTCCTCAAACTCATGCTGCCAGCCGAAGGTATAAAGGATGAAGCTTCCCCAATCCCTCTCAGTTCTTTCTCACCACCTGTGATCAGTAATTGGAATGTGTGTGCTTGTCACACTCCTTTCCCTTTCTCTTAAAAGATAATTTTTTCCTAAAAGTTATTGTTGTATATGGTTAGGTTAGTTTAATGTAACTATTATTTTTGACAAATTTTTGCTAGGTTATTGTTTTGTTTGGAGTTTTTCCAGCTCGGTACTGAGACATGCCTAAGTCTCGAGGGTGTAAGCACTGTTCTGGCTGTAACAAGTCTATTCCAGTCAACAATCCTCACTCACATTGTTTAAAGTGTTTGGGAGAAGGATACCTTAGGCATAGGTGCTCTATCTTCAAGGGGTTTAAGACCAGAACTAAGAAGTCTAGGAAGGTAGGGCTCCATATAGAAGCTGCTCTGTACTCCAGTTGGAACCCAGCCACTCAGTACAGAGGGATTCAGACTCTACTCTGCCAAGAAGTGCACCGCCAAACTTAGCTGTATCCTCTCATCAGAGGGAGCCAGAGAGAAGACACCATTTTCTTTCTCCCCTACCATACAAATGGCAGAAGAAATCAGATGCCTCGTTGGATGCAGCCGACTCAGCAGCCAGGACTCTGGCCTCGGGTGTTGCCATGAGGCGCATCTCATGGCTTCAGGTTTCAGGCCTCCCACCGGAGCTGCAGTATACCATTCAGGACTTGCCATTTGATGGTAAAGGTCTCTTCTCAGAAAAGACTGACCGCAGGCTGCAAAGCCTGAAGGACAACAGGGTCATAATGCGCTGTCTCAGCATGCATACACTGGTGACCCAGTGTGGGCCTTTCCATCCCCAGCCTCACCGCCCATACTCTGCACCTAGACAAAGACAGGACTTTGGCAGGCGGCGCGGCTGAGGTGGTCGTAGATGACAATCAGGACCCCAAGGGGGCCAAAATCAAGGTCCCTCGAAGCCACCAGCCGGACCAAAGACGAACTTTTGAAGGTGCGCCCGAGAGCGGCGTACCAGTTACAGGCCAGGATCCTTCTCCTCCCTTCTCCAACCGTGTCTCCTACTTCCTCCCGGCGTGGTCCCAGTTAACTTCAGATCTCTGGGTCCTACGCACGGTGGAGTATGGGTACTACCTCCAATTTATTTGAACCCCGCCCTCCCACCCTCCAACCCTGTCCCTCTTCAGGGACCCCTCTCACGAGCAATTCCTCTTGCAAGAGGTGCGGACGCTCCTCGCCATGGGAGCTATAGAGGAGGTAGCAAAGGACGAAAGGGGCAAGGGGTTTTGCTCCCGTTATTTCCTAATCCCCAAGTCGAAGGGAGGTCTCAGACCTGTCCTAGACCTGCAAGGACTCAACCAGTTTATGACAAAGGTGAAGTTCTGCATGGTATCCCTGGGGACCATTATCCCGTCCTTGGATCCTGGAGACTGGTATGCCGCCCTCGATATGAAGGACGCGTACTTTCACATCGCCATTTTTCCTCCACACAGGAAGTACCTCCGCTTCGTAGCCAACCGCCACCACTTCCAGTTTACGGTCCTGCCGTTTGGCCTTTCTGCAGCCCCAAGGGTATTTACAAAGTGTATGGCCGTAGTCGCCGCCTATCTCCGCCGACGTCGGATATACGTTTTTCCGTATCTGGACGATTGGCTCATCTGAGGGGCCTCCGAGACACAGGTCACCCAGCATGTGGGCATTGTCAAGGACCTATTCACACGTCCCACACAGAGGTTAGACTTCATAGGAGCTATCCTGGACTCCAATCTAGCCAGGGCCTGCTTACCGCAGCCGCGGTTTCAGGCAATGGCAACAATCATCCGAGGTCTACACAATTTCCCGACAACGTCGGCTAGCACTTGTCTCGGTCTCCTGGGTCACATGGCTGCCTGCACGTTTGTAACCAAATTCGCCAGACTCCGCCTCTGTCCTCTCCAAGCTTGGCTCAACTCGGTATACCGCCCAGGCAGGGACCCAATAGACACGATAGTCACCATTCCCCCGAGCACCCTAGGCTCCCTAGACTGGTGGCTAACTCCTTCCCTGGTGTGTACAGGGCTGCCGTTCCATCCACCCCAGCCCTCAATGTCCCTGATGAAGGACGCGTCATCTCTCGGCTGGGGTGCTCACCTCGGACACCTTCGTACTCAAGGCCTCTGGTCATCTCAGGAGCTGGCATTACACATAAATATCCGAGAACTGAGAGCAGTCCGCCTGGCATGCCAGGCGTTCCAGCAACATTTACAAGGCCATTGTGTCTCAGTGTTTACAGACAACGCAATGGCCATGTACTACATAAACAAGCAGGGAGGGACACGATCCTCCCCCCTTTGTCAGGAGGCCATCCAACTCTGGGACTTTTGCATAGCCCACTCGATAGACCTGGCAGCGTCCTTTCTCCCAGGGGTTCGGAACACTCTGGCGGATCGACTCAGCAGGTCCTTCCTGTCTCATGAGTGGTCGATCCGCCCAGACGTTATTCATTCTGTTTTCCAGAAGCGGAGATTTCCCCACATAGACCTGTTCGCTTCCCGCGCGAACAGGAAATGCCAGTTGTTCTGCTCCTTCCAAGGATCGATCTCGGACTCTTTCCTGATGCTGTGGAAGAGCCAGCTGCTTTATGCCTTCCCACCGTTCCCGCTAGTTCACAAGATCCTGCTAAAACTCTGCAGGGACAGAGCGTGCCTAATCATGATTGCTCCAGCATGGCCCAGGCAGCAGTGGTACACCACGTTGCTTGACCTGTCGATAGCCAACCCAATTACCCTGCCACTCCACCCAGACCTCATAACTCAGGACCATGGCAGGCTTCGCCACTCAGACCTGCAGGCCCTTCACCTCACGGCGTGGCTGCTGCGTGGCTGAACCAGTCAGAGTTACGTTGCTGTGCATCAGTATGACAAGTTCTCCTGGGTAGCAGGAAACCTTCCACCAGGTCAACATATCTGGCCAAGTGGAAGCGTTTCTCCTGCTGGTGTGCATAATCTTACTCCAACTGAGGTCTTGATTCCCTCTATCTCTGGTCTCCCAAACAGCAGGGCCTAGCAGTATCATCACTGAGGGTACACTTGGCAGCCATCTCTACCTTCTTCCACCCAGGGGAAGATGGCCGTTCTGTGTTCTCATACCCTATTGTTTCGAGGTTCCTCAAGGGCTTGGAACGCTTATACCCCCAAATACGCCGCCCAGTCCCAACCTGGGACCTCAACCTGGTTTTAACCAGGCTTATGTCTCCCCCATTCGAGCCGTTAGCAACCTGCTCGCTACTCTACCTGTCTTGGAAGACAGCTTTCCTCGTAGCCATTACATTGGCCAGACGAGTCTCTGAGCTTAGGGCTCTTACGGTGGATCCGCTGTACACTGTGTTCCACAGGGACAAGGTGCAGTTGCGGCCACACCCGGCATTCCTCCCTAAGGTGGTTTCAGCCTTTCATGTTAACCAGGACATCTTTCTCGCAGTCTTCTTCCCGAAGCCACACTCAACGTGATGGGAGCAACAATTGCACTTCCTGGATGTCCGTAGAGCGCTCGCATTTTATATTGAGCAGACAAAACCGTTTCGTAAAATGCCCCAGCTCTTTGTCGCGGTAGCAGACCGAATGAAAGGCCTACCTGTTTCCTCTCAGAGGATCTCATCTTGGGTGACGGCGTGCATCTGCACTTGTTATGATTTGGCTCATATTTCCCCAAGCCACATTACCGCGCATTCTACCAGGGCTCAGGCTTCATCTGCCGCCTTCCTGGCTCGTGTACCTGTCCAGGAGATACGTCGCGCAGCTACCTGGTCTTCGGTCCACACCTTCACTTCACATTATGCTCTGGAGATGATGCAGCCTTTGGCTCAGCAGTTTTGCATTCTGCAACATCTCACTCCGTCCCCACTGCCTAGGTAAGGCTTGGGAATCACCTAATTGGTAAGCACTTGAAGAAGAAAAGACGGTTACTCACCTTTGTAACTGTTGTTCTTCGAGATGTGTTGCTCATATCCATTCCAAACCCGCCCTCCTTCCTCATTGTCGGAGTAGCCAGCAAGAAGGAACTGAGGGGCGGTTGAGTCGGCAGGGGTATATATCCGACGCCATAGCGGCGCCACTTTAGGGGTCGCCCAGCCGACCCACCGAGTGTTGCTAGGGTAAAAATCTTCCAGCGAACGTGCACACGGCGCGCGCACACCTAATTGGAATGGATATGAGCAACACATCTCGAAGAACAACAGTATCCTTGGTAACACATACTCAGCACCATTGGTTTTCAGTACAACAGTAACCAAAAGCTCTACTGTTCAGCTGGGCAGATGAACAGTACCATCATCAGGAAAGCCGCTGATGCTTCCCTGTACCACCTACTTCTCGTCAATCCAGGTCTCAGCCTCCTACTACACCAGCCAGTACTACAGGACCTTGGCCCTAAGATTGTACTTCTCCTTATTGGAGTCAGAAGTGGAATCTTACACACTGAGATCCCATTACAGAAGGTCTGAGATTTCCCTTCATTCATCCTTGTGTAGATTGAGCTCATGGCACTGGCAATCTCTCAAGAGCAGGTCCAGTGATAGAATGCCTTGGGGTTCAGTCCTTGTTCCATATCCAGCAATTGTTTTTTTGGACTCCATACAGTATCCCTCCAGATTCCAGGTCCTCATCTCCTAGACCCTCCCTACTACTAAGTCTCCATCAAGGCACCAGATTCTACCTGGTACTGATCCTGGTACTGATCCAGGTACCAAGCAAGCAGTGGAGTTTACGCCTCCAGTATGTGGCCTGTCTGGGAGGGAGGTTCTGCAGCCATCAAAACAAGTGGATACTGAGTTGCCACCACTGAATAAACACTTCTTCTCCAGGTTCTGAATGATCCTTCCTGATTTCTGATGATTACAAGACATAACAGGAGTTTATGAAAAGGTCCCAAGCTCCCCAAGTAGACAGATGGAACTGGGACATATAAATCATGCTGTGCTTAAATTCCTGGATCCATCCTATCCATTCATGTTAACTGTGATGCCTCAAAGATTGCTGTCCAATTTGCACTTGAACAAATTAATGATCTCGATTGGTGCAGATGAGTGTTTTTTGGAGGTTGCAAAGTAAATGAATCATAGAATTCTCAAAGCAGGACCAATCCCCAACTAAATCATCCTAGCCAAGGGAACCCAAGTCTTTGGCGACAGAACTTGGTGTGTGGCTATTGTGGAGGCCCTCAAGTCCTGTTGTCCATATTTACTGGGTACAGAATTCACAGTGTAAACAGACTACAGTGCCCTACAGTGGCTCCTTGCAAAGCAGCAACCCAGAAAGTTGCCTGTGGAGATGGATTCACAAAGTGCCTGAATATACATTCACAATTCACAATAAACATGGAAAGTAACATGTAGTTGTGGATGCTCTCAGCCAGGCCAGGGCAGACCCAACTGAGGAATCTTTGCTGTTTCTATCTTACACTTAGAGGCTTTTACAGTTAGGCCTGTCTCTTTGAGCTTTAACAGTACAGTCCCCAAGTATTTCTTGTGATCAGACCAAGAGTTGCTAAAGATTACAGCATTGTCAGCATACTCTTGTGAAGTTCTGTAATCCTTATAACACTTGGTTGACCAGCCTCTGAAAAGTGGATACTACATTCATTAACTCAGATGGTTACATTTTGAATTCATCCAGTCCCATATCAGTAATAAAAGCAGATTCTGTGTATCTTCATATAAAGTGATTTGCCAGTAATCTTTCACAAGGACAAACATGCTAAGATATCTAACTGTGGCAAAATATCCAGTATATCATCAATTCTGGGAATACAATAAATATCTGGACCAGTGACAGCACTGAGTAGCCTACAATCAACACAAAATCTTACAAAGTTAACTTTCTTGGGGACCAAGACAACTGGAAGCACCCAGGAACTCTCAGATTCTTTAATCACCCCCAGGTGCAGCAAGTTTTGAATTTCTGAGGGCTTGTCTACACTGGCTTCACAGCGCTGCAACTTTCTTGCTCAGGGGTGTGAAAAAACTGTTGCCAGCACTTTAACTTTGCCAGTGTAGACTAGCCCTTAGGGTGAATTTGCTCTTGTACCTTGCCAGTGGTATGAGATGCCTGGCTGAGTGCCAACAGTGACTCCTCATTGATGATTTATGGGTCATCGCATTACTCCTTCCTGGCTTGGTGGAAAACACTTGCGTGTTTGTAGCACAGACGGTACTTCTCCCTTTTCAGTTAGGGTTAACTCACTGTGTATTTCCAATACCGTCAAGTGATGAGTCATTTTGGCATTCAGCCATCAAAGCAATGAGGTGTGACTTGGTAGTTTCCCCTTCAACACAACAAATCATGTTTACTATGGCTTTCCTACTGTGATGACCTTTAAGCCTATTCACATGCACCGGCTGTGGGATAGCTTTACTCTGAGGTCTTTTAACATGATATGTACATTCAGTCACCTCTTCTACCACTTCAAAAGGTCCATCCCATGAATTCTACATTTTGTATTTTTTCACAGAGATAAGCACCAGTTCCAAGTCTCCTACTTCAAAAGAATGTTTACAAGTATGTTTATCATACCATGTCTTTTGTTTGGATTGGCTGTCCCTGACATGTTCCCATCATTTTAACTGCTTCCTGAACAACTATACATATTCACAAAAAGAACAGGAGTACTTGTGGCACCTTAGAGATTAACAGATTTATTTGAGAATAAGCTTTCGTGGACTTCTGTTCTTTTTGCGGATACAGACTAACACAGCTGCTACTCTGAAACCTATACATATTCAGTTACTGGTTCTCCCTCTGCCTCAGTGTCCTCTTCCCTGGAGTCCCAGATGAGACTTAGGATCCTCTCACTTTCCTGCTATATAGAAAGTCAAATCGGGCGAACCCCGTGGATTCTCAGGGAATCTCCCTATAAGCAAAATAACATATAGGGTAACATTTCATCCCAATCACTGGCTCTTTTGTTCACATACATTCCCAACATTGATTTCAGTGTCCCACTGAACCTCTCCACCGCACCATTT
Organism: Gopherus evgoodei; assembly: GCF_007399415.2. Classification (NCBI taxonomy): domain Eukaryota; kingdom Metazoa; phylum Chordata; order Testudines; family Testudinidae; genus Gopherus; species Gopherus evgoodei. Next base: position 211,911,854 of record NC_044322.1, read on the forward strand.
GTTTCTGGGTGATATGGGGAGTCCTTTAGTTGTTTCACTCCACACAACTTGAATAGCTGAGACATGAAATTTGACTTATATTCTGATAAAATCTCTTTAGGGAAACTCACTCTGTTAAAAATAGTGAAAAGGGCTTTTGCCACAGAATCAGCATCTATTTTAGTTAGAGCAACTGGTTTGGAGTATCTAGTGGCAAAATCCACTATCACCACGATATGTTTTTTTCTGCCTTTGGGTAGGACATGGCATAAGACCCACAAAATGATACCCTATAAAATGCCTCATGTATCACAGGCAAGAAATGTACAGAGACTTCTTGGGTTCTGCAGGTCTCTCTCTCTTTTGACATAATTCACAAGACTCGCAATAGTCTCCCACATCATTCAGTGTCCCTGGCCAATAAAAAAATATTCTTTAACCTATCATAGTTCTTCATGCCCTGAAATGACCAGCAAAAGCATAATCATGTGCTAACAACATTAAGTTCCCTTGGTGCTGGACAGGCACAACCAGTTCTTATAAGGTTTCTCAGGGCTTTTATCTTTCCCTATGGATGCTTCCCTGTACAATCTCCTTTCCTCTTCAGAAAAATCTTTCCCTATTTCCCCTCACTGGAGTCCCCTTGAGGATGTAACCACAGATGCTTTCTCATCTTCAAAGCCCCAGCTACAGACAACCTGAACAGCCTCTCCAAGTTACTGGGAATAACTCCTCCCCCTTTAACTCTGTATGCTTGCTACTGGCCTGTGCTATGCAGGAGCTTACCTTGGCCCCTCCCACACCTGAAAGCACATTGATTTCTCCTGCTGGGCTGGCATTGGAGCTGTCCCTTTCCCCCAGCTTTGTTGTCTGTACGATTTTCTTCTGAGATCTCAAAACAATATTCCTTTTTGCTGCAAGTTACTGTATTAACCCATTTAAACATAGACAAGAAGTGCTGTTGAAATACTGTCCAGCAGCCCAACTTTCAGTGTTCCCTCCAGAACTTCCCCCTCCACGGGTACTTTAGCCAAAGGTAAAGTGAATTTGTATCGTCCCAATGCTAGGAGTTCTGCATTCTCCCCAGGGAGCAATGTCTGACTATGCTTTCCCTGACCAAAGAAATCTGTGCATCAGTGTCTCGCCACCCAATGCATTCTTTGTCATTCACCTTGGCAACTTTAACAAATACCATGTCCACCTCCTGTGGGTCAGACCTCACAAATTTAATCAGGACACCTGTAAATACCTCTTGGGATACTGCATCAACCTGGGCTGGATGGAGTATGGGTTTAGCTTCTTTCAGTTTAAGGCAATTATTCCTCAGGTGTTCAGTGCAATCACACATGAAACACCATGGATTGCTCTCCTGTACCGGGGGTCTGCGAGGGAGATTCCCAAGGCAGGATCTATTCTGGAGTGAAGAGTGCTTGAGCTCCAAACTTCCCTGCTTCTCCCCAGTGACAAAATTGGGGCCCCTCTTAAAACTGGGCTTCTATTGTTCCCTCTGTGGCTTGCTTATTTGTCACTGGCTTGTATGTAGGAATCAGTCAGGATCCTACTGCTTTTTGGACAGAGTCCATGGATTTATCCCAAATAGCATGTTTGATGTCTTCAGAATATATGCTCAGGAGCTGCGTCTGTGCAAAGAGATCAAACAACTATTCATAACTCTGCCTCCTTCACCTTGACTCTTTTTTTTTAATCAAATCAGACATTTTATACTGATATGTTCTATGACTCATCTAGTCTTGCATTTTGAGAGCTCTAAATTTCAATCTATACACTTCAGGAGTAATTTGAAACCTCTGCAATACAACCTTTTAAAACTCATATTTCAAAGCCTGATCAATTGGCATTTCATTAAATACATTAAATGCTTTACCCAAGAGCTTACTAATCAGAGTTGGGATTTTCTTGTCCTCTGGAACTTTCTATACCTCATATAACCTCTCAAAAACAGTAAAGTATTCTTCAGTGCCATCTGTTTCTTTGTATGTAGGGCACAGCTTGTCCCAGCTGAGCATTCCTTGGATGGAGGGCATACCTAAGGACTGTGGGATCTGCTCCTCCCTGTCCATTATGCTCTGGGCATACAGCCTTTCCTTCTCATTTTCTTGGATATCTTCGCTTTCAGTTCCAGGGATGATTGGTGTGCAGCTGCTTTCTTCTCCTCTTGGGTATCCTTCGTCTCTCAGCTTCCAGGGCCCACCAGTGTGCTGCTTCTTGTTCTTTAGCTCTCTAGGCAGATTCTCATTTTTGGTGTTTACGCTCTTTGCCTTTCTCCTTATCTAACTATTTTTGGTGTTTATGCTCCTCTTTTATTCTGTCATTCTCCACCCTAGCCACTTCGAACTTTGTGGTTGCTTCACTAACAGTAATGTTTATATTTTATTCTTTTTCTATTTCCTTACTTGAAACAAACAAAAAATAATGAAACTGTAACTTCTCTTTAATCTGTTCTCAATCTTCTGATTTGTGAATCACCTAAAGCCAGTTTATCAGTGCTGCAAGTGTGAACCTCAGTTAACCAACAAACTGTGTAAATCCTGCCAACTATGCCAAGGTGATGTTTTGGGGTTCACCCAGGCCAGTAAAGGATTCAGTCAACATCTGCCTTGTAACCCTAGGTATCTTGTGGCTATGCAGCATTAGTTCAGAGCTCTGACCCCCAACAGCCTGCTAGTGGCCCACAAGCCTCACCATGGCTATGTCCAACTTGGATCCGCCTCACAGGCTGACATTAGTAGCCTTCCAGCCTTGAATTTGCCCCAAAATCATTTTCATGCAGGGTCCTGTCTCTCTCATTGGTCCCTCACAGAAAAAGTATTAGGCTTGCTGCCTCTACAGAGCCAGTGTAACTTTCTATCCTGTCAGCTTAATAGAAGCACACACTGTACTGATCTTATCTAGAACTCATGATTTATAATGAAAACAAAACAAGTTTATTAACAAAAGAGCATGGAGTAAGTTATATCAGGTAAAAGACATTAAAGTAGCGATCCTTAAAAGTAGATAAAAGTGAAAACAGGCATCTAAAGATCTAAAATTTACCGTTCATACGCCTAATTTTTTTAGTAAAAAAGGGAAGCACCAGAGACGGGAGTCGGTTTATGAACGGGTGTAGAGAGAGGGAGAGATGAGACACAGCTCTTCCCCCCAACAGAGGGAGCAAGGAGAGACAGCACAGTGAGCAGAGCCAGAAGGGAAGAGGCAGGGCCAGAGTCTCTCCACTTCTGGCCATGCTGCTCTCCCCCCCAGCCTCCAAAGCAGCTGCTGCTCCGGGGCTGCAGACTGTGGCCACGCCACGCAGCCCAGCCCGCTGGAACATGCTGCGGCTGCGCTGCCCAGCCTGCTAGAGCAGCTCCAGCCAGGCAGAGACATCCTCCCCTGGCCCTCCCCAGGTAAGGTAGGAAGGGATGGGATGGGGAAAGTGTGGGGGTCCGGCTAAGGGTGGGGTCATGTGGGGGGCGATCACAGGGGTTACTCCCCTGATTCCCAGCTTCTCCCCCACAAAAAATTTCCCCACCAGTTGCTGTCCCAGCCCGGCAGGGTAAGCAGCTGGCGCGCCGGGACACTTTGTTTACTTAAGTTTACCTCTGTGCCTGTGGACGCTCGAGGTAAACAAATCATCTCGGCCCACCAGCAGCTTATCCTGATGGCCCGGGAGTCAAAGTATGCTGACCCCTGAATTATAGGGTTGGTTTATGAATGGGTCATAAACATTTTCCATTTTTACTTACCCATTTTAGGGGGGGTCGGCTTATAAACAAATCGGCTTATGATCGAGTATATACGGTAATCTAGTAAAATACAGATTTTGTTCAAGATGTTTTTTCTCTAAGCCACAGTCATCTTTCCATCTTTTTATTGGCCAGGACCCATCACAGAGATCAAACTGCTAGGTTTCTTAGTCTCCTTAAAAAGAAGGTTAACTTAGGATTTGCTTCCCTCTCTCGTTATAGTTCAGTGAACCTTTGAAATGTATTCTTTGATGGGTACTCCCAGGTAAAGTTCATTAGTTCATGCTGAGCAAAGGAGCCATGAGGTGTGGAAGATAAGGCTTCTGGTTTGTCTCCTGATTCCTCTCCACTGATGGTAGCTACTATGCAAATGATCTCTTCCTGCTGCAATCTCTGACAAAAACTAATCTGGGCCACACATGGTTTGAGGTGCCAGCAGCTTTCCTTTTTCCGGAGAAAACCTGTTAATCAACTCCCCTGACATACCTGATTTAAACCCCTTTTAGGCTGTGTCTACACTACAGACCTTACAGCGACACAGCTGTACCGCTGCAACTGCACTGCTGTAAGGTCTCCTGTGTAGTCGCTGTATGTGATGGGAAAGAACTCTCCTGTCAACGTAATTAAATCACCTCCAACGGACTGTGGTAGCTATGTTGTTAGGAGAGCATCTCCTGCCAGCATAGCGCTGTCCACACCAGTGCTTTTGTTGGTGAAACTTATGACAATCAGGGCGATGTTTTTTTCACTGACAGACAAAAGTGCTAGTGTAGATATAGCCTAGGTCACAAACTTTAAAGTATAATGTGATCGAGTATCCGTAATTCCACATACAGCATTGTTACATATATATTACAATGATGCTATTGACTAGTGTGTTATTAGTTTTCAAATATCACCTCATAAAGCATATTTTGTACACAGATTATTGCAATAGTATGTCAGGTGTGAATACAAGGGACAAAGAAGTTAAGAGGGTTGTATTGCCAGCAAGCTTGGAGTGTCTTCAAGTAGTCTTGGAGTGTCTTCAGTGATAACCAAGCACCAGGTCACCTGAGGTATGAAAAGACACTGAGCCAAGTATCCAACAGATTTGTTGGCTGGGCATGGCTGCAGATATTAATGCCTAGATACTTTCCTCTCTCTTACCTGTCAAGAAACGAGAGCACCTGCAAAGAGAGAAGTGGGAATGGCCCAATCTAGTAAGACCTGGGGGTTCATAGAGATTGACTTGAAAGACCCATTACCAGAAACACCAACTGAAAATCAGAATTTACTGGCAGTCTGACGCTTTCCCAAAACATGTGGTGGAGCAGTCCCTGAAGGATAAAGAGACTGATAAAGTCATGGCTGCATTGATGAAACACGTAGTGTTTAAGTTTGGCCAACCAAGCTGCATCTTCAGTGATCAGGGGAAAGAATTTGAATCACAGTTATTACACGAGGTTTGTCAGCTAGCAACTCCAGGTAATTAAGGTGAGGACCAGTGTAGCCCACTCTGCAATTAATGGAGAAGTAGAGAAAGTAAACTGCACCATTGGTTCTATGCTTAGAGTATTAGTTAGTGAAGACCAACGAGACCCAGTTTATACAACAGCTTTTGTTGTCTTTGCATAAAACACCAGCCAGCACTCAACTATCTGTTACTTCCCTTATGAGATTGTTTATTGACTCCACAAATCCATGCTTCCATGGGACTTCATGTTCTGGCATCAAGAACTGATAAGGCCCCTTGCACCTTCACAGGTGAAAGCATAGGTGCCAACTCTGTGGGTGCTCCAGGATGGAGCACCCATGGAAAAAATTGTCGATGCTTAGCACCCACTGGCAGCCAGTTCCCACCATCCCCTCCAGTACCTCCCACCCACTGGTGGCCCCGCCAATCAACTCCTCCCCTACCCTCCCAACACCTCCCACCTGCCACGATCAGCTGTTTCACAGCATGCAGGAAGCTTGGACAGGAGGAGCGAGGATGCGGCACTCTCGGAGGATGGGGCTGGAGAGGCGAAGCAGGGGTTTTGGGGTGGAGTGTGGGCAGGAAGAGATGGGGTAGGGGCTTAGAGGAAGGGGTCAGGTGGGGGTGGGGCTGGTAGTGGAACGGGGGGTTGAGCACCCCCAGGGCCCAGAAGAAACTGGCACCTGTGGGTGAGACACACAGCGAAGACTTATATCAGTGGCCTGAGAACAGCATTTCAAAAGGTGGAGGAACAGATGTGCCAGAAATGAGCATGTCAGTCCTAAGATACCAGGAAAAAGAATTATGTGGCCATCCAGGAAGGAGGGAAGGTGTAGCTATGCAACAGGAAAAAGCAGCCTTGAAAAAATCCTATAGCCCTTTTTGGAGGGGACCTTACATGGCAATTTAAAAATTAAACAACTTATCTTTGCTGATACAAAAAGCAAGAGCTCGCTCCTTTATAGTGCCTTGAGAACTGGTGCACGGATTCATTGAAAGGAGGGGTTGGGCAGACACTGAGGATGTTTAACAATCATCCCAGAGGAATGCACAGGAGGATTCGGAGGTACCTCAGCATGTTTCTGTGTCTCGTAATGGGAGACCAGTTGTGAAGGTGGAATTGCCAGGGTACGCTCAGAATCGCGAGACTGCAGTCCTCAACAGACAGTCTGTCCACAACAGATATAACCTGAGCACATGAACCTGCATTCACTAATAAGCTAAATCAAATTATGAGTGATGTCTCCATTAATAACGGACTTGAGTGGGTAGATCAACATGGAACCTGTGGGGATGGCAGACTGTCTGGAATCATAGGAGTTTCTGTTTTAAATTCATATTCCGTTAGAGGAGGGGAAATTGTAATGAGCAGTGTAGACAATACCACCACCAATATATAGTGTTGTATCTTTATGGTGGTTTTAAGTTGTTGTCTTGCATGTTATTGTGTTCTTGCATGTGTTCTGTGGGATTTAGCAGGAAATTCAGCCCTACCTGTGCATGCAGGAGTTGGTACTTGCAGTGTGTCGATAAATCCCTGTGATTTTATAAGTGAGTATTATAGAATATAGACATTTTCCACAATTATGCAATAATTCAAAAAGAATAATAGACTGTGACTAGTCTTCTCCATTTGACTTAAAAAAATCAGTATTTTTCTTAGATAAAGTTGCTTTTATGCTATTTCATACCAACTTCATATGTGGTATGGTTGGGGCTGCTCCAGGCCCCAGCACACCAAGCACGTGCTTGGGGCGGTATGCCGTGGGGGGCGCTCTGCCGGTCGCCGGGAGGGCGGCAGACAGGGCTCCGGTGGACCTCCCGTGGCAGAGCGCCCCCGCAGCATGCCGCCATGCTTGGGACAGTGAAATGTCTAGAGCCGCCCCTGGGTATGGTGTGGAAGGTAGAGAGAACTATAAGGGATTGGAGAGCTTGGAGAAAGGAGAGAGTGAACATAACCAGAATGAACACACTATATTTGTTCTCATAGACAAAACACATAACCAGCTTCAAAAGAAATTGGATTTTTACAGGGAGATTTTTAAAAGACCCAGATGGCAGCTAGGTGCCCAGCTCCCACTGAAAGTCAAAGTTTAGTTAAAAACTAAACTGAGATCATTTAAATAAAAAGTAATAAGGCCTGTAATGGTGTGTAATTTAGACCCAGGCTTAAGTGAGTTTAGATTATATTAATGTGACTATTCTGAAAGAAGTAACGAAGTAGATGAACTACTGACAAAAATATGTTGTTTACTCCATTTTACATGCATTTGGGGTAAAGGTGGATTGATGGTCTAGTGGGGTCTAAGTGTACATTTCTGGTTTGGGTGTTGGGTTGCTGGGATATGGATGGCCAGTTGATGCTGTTACCATCGTCCATAGGGATAGTCCATTAATTAAGCAAAGTATATGGTATTTTTTAAATTTTATATTGAACTTTGTATTTTTAACAATGTGAAGTGCCTAGAGTCTAAAACAGGTGATGGAAAAACCTAAATAAATGCTGTACTAGAGGACTGGAAGATAGTCAGTTGTACACCCAGCATTTAAAAAATGAAATATATTATTATTATGGGAATTATAAACTGGGATGACCCGTTCCTCAGTACTGGGAAAAATAGTGGTGAAAATAATTAAAATTTAGGATCTCCTTCACTAAATGAGTATTATGTGATATTGGTGAACTAGCATGGTTTCTGTAGGAATAAATTATCTAACCAGATAGAATTATTTGAAAAAGTTGTGCAAAAGATGTGGTGATTGATTGATTAATTTATTTTAGACTTTCAAAAGGCTTTTGAAAATCTTCCTTCATGCAAGGAAAAAAAACGTCATGACCACAGGGTACAGTCCTGTGCTTAATCTGTGCTAGGGCTGAGCCCTGGCACCTCTAGGCTTGGGAGTTCATAGCCCTGGCACCTCTGGGCTTGCTGCATCAGTTATGAATGTAAAAAAATTACTTGTGCCCTGGTAACTGTTTCATTACAAATTAAGCACTGGTAAAGTCCTATAAACGATTAAGTAGTAGTGTGGTTCAACATTGGAAAATGGGGTGTGAGGGGGAGAATCTTTTCGTCACTTGTATATTGTGGAATTATAGTGCATGAGGGAAAGTCAGGAGGTTGTAAGATATTCAATGAGAGCCTCTAATAATATGTTGAACACAGTGATTAGTTCCTTAGACATTGTCATTCACAGGCCCTATAAATTTTGAAATTCTGTAACCAGATTAACAGCTATAGTAATGAGGTTGTGTCAATCATTCTGTAAAAAGCAACAGTTCTATTTTTAATAGGACAGAGAAGACTATTATTTTTACTCTTCTTCTTCAAAGGATTTCCAAATCCATCATAGTTTTCAGCTGAAAATGTTGAGGTCATACCAACCCCACCTTCCCCCTTAGAAATCCTTCTCACAATAGATTGCTCCAGGATGAGATCCAATTTCCTCTGGGAATGAAGGCTATAGAATTGTTACAAGTGCTGGGGCCAGAAATTAACTTCATCTTGGGAGAAGTATAATCCATGCTTTAAAGTCTCAAGACTGGTCAGGGCCTTCAAAATACAGGAAGTGTCTTAGGTTCAATGGGGGAGACCATCTCGGTTAGTACAGAGTGATATACCCTTAGCCCAACAGCACCCACAAGAGTGTTCTGAGTGGCTGTCAACGTTCATCCTCACAACCTGCTGGTGTATACATATTTAGACATATAAGCCTCAGTACTCCACTGTATGCATACATATCTTAAGGGCAGTGGAGAAGAGGACCTGACATGAAGCTGATTGCAGCTCCCTAATTTTCAGCCACCCAGTCCTACTGTAAATTAAAGATGCTGCTGTCAAAAGACTTTCTACCAAAAGAGAATTAGGTGTAGAAAAGCCTTACTCTGCCATACCCTTCCTTCTCCTTCCTCCACATAACTTCTCCTCCCTGGACTATCTTTCTGCCATCCCTTCCCCAACAAACACGCCCTCCCCATGATATGTCTCCTCCTTCCAGGGGATGTACAAGCAGGGGAATATCAAGCAAGAGTAGGGAGGTTGTATTAACACTATATACAGCAGTAGTGAGACTATCACTAGAATACTATCCCTTCTGGTGCTCACATTTGCAAAAAGATGTTGAAAAATTGGAAAGGGTTAGAAAAGAGCTGCAAAAATTATTTGAGGTCTGGAAAACTTTGATGAACAACTATGGAATCTCAATTTATTTCATTTAGGTTAAGAGGTGCACCTCTACCTTGATATAACGCTGTCCTTGGGAGCCAAAAAATCTTACCGCATTATAGGTGAAGCCGCGTTATATCGAACTTGCTTTGATCCACTGCAATGCACTGTTATTTCGTGTTATATCAGGTTGCGTTATATCAAGGTAGAGGTGTATCTACAAATGCCTGCATGGGAAAGAGATTTCTGATAACAGAAAAAAGCATAATGAGATCTAGTAGTTGGAAACTGAAGCAAGGCCAGTCTAAACTAGAAATAAGAAGCAAATTTTTAACAGTGAGGATAATTAACCCTTGGAACCAACTTACTTAGGGATGTGGTGGATTCTCCCATCAATTGCAGTCTTTAAATCGAGACTGGATATCTTTCTAAAATATATATGCTATACTCAAACAGAAATTTGATGCAGAAATTACTGGGTGAGGTTCTTTGGCCTGTGTTATGCAGGAGATCAGACTAGATCAGGGGTTCCCAAACTGGGTTCACGGCTTGTTCAAGGTAAGCCCCTGGCGGGCCTGGAGCTGCTTTGTTTAAACTGAGCTTCCACAGGTATGGCCAGCTGCTTCCTGCAGCTCCCATTGTCCAGGAACAGCGAACTGCGGCCACTGGGAGCTGCGAGCGGCCGTACCTGTGGATGCTCAGGTAAACAAAGCATCTCGTGGCCCGCCAGGGGCTTACCCTGAACAAGCCACGAACCAAGTTTGGGAACCCCTGGACTAGATGATCATAATGATCATTTCTGGCCTTAAAATCTATGATAATTATTAGAAAACTAGGAAATTCAGAATCATGTTTACAAGTAACTTAAAAGAATATAATATTGTAAAACATAAATAAACGTTAAAGACAAATGATAACATTCCAAAACATGCAAACATTTCAAAGTATAGAAGTTCACAGAGTACCCAAAGTACTGTAACTCTGCCATGTAAAGATGCCAGCCTCTCCCACCTTCTCTTCTTCACAGAACAATGGTTTCAAAATTGCATTCATATATATGCCATGAAACTAACCTTTTTCTCTTTTCTTGTTATTGCTATAATGTCTTGAACTGGACACAGGAGGATTTCTGTGTAGAAATGCTATCATCTTACATAGTGACACTTAGATTATTGGCTGCCACATGGAATAACAGAGTAAATTATATGTGGTGCAGAGGTACCATCATCTTCTTATAGGTTATGTCCTAAGTAGAACTGTCAAGTGATTAAAAAAATTAATTGTGATTAATTGCACTGTTAAACAATAAAAGAACACCATTTATTTAAATTATTTAAATTATTAATTTTTTTAAAATTAAATTATTTATTTGTGGATGTTTTGTACATTTTAAAATATACTGATTTCAGTTACAACACAGAATACAAAGTGTACAGTGCTCACTTTATATTTATTTTTATATCAAATATCTGCACTGTAAAAAACAAAAGAAATAGTATTTTTCACTTCACCTAATAAAAGTACTGTAGTGCAATCTCTTTATCATGAAAGTTGAACTTACAAATGTAGAATTATGTACAAAAAAACCAATTCAAAAATAAAACAGTCTAAAACTTTACAGCTTACAAGTCCATTCAGTCCTACTTCTTGTTGAGCCAATTGCTCAGACAAACAAGTTTGTTTACATTTACAGGAGGTAATGCTGCCTGCTTCTTCTTTACAATGTCACCTGAAAATGAGAACAGGCGTTCTCATGGCACTGTTGTAGCCGGCGTTGCAAGATATTTACATACCAGATGGACTAAAGATTCATATGTCTCTTGATGTATGTCCAGAGATGCATGTCCTCTGGAATGGTGGATGAAGCATGAAGGGACATACGAACGTTTAGCATATCTGGCACCTAAATACCTTGCAGTGTTGGTTACAAAAGTGCCATGCAAATACCTGTTCTCACTTTCTGGTGACATTCTAAATCAGAAGCTGGCAGCATTATCTCCTGTAAATGTAAACAAACTTGTTTATTTGAGCAATTGGCTGAACAAGAAGTAGCACTGAATGTAGCTGAACCAGTGGCCAGGCAAACTTTGTCAATCTCATCAATATCCAGGTGAACTTCCCAAGGATGATCAGAGTTCTCAGAGAACCTCACAAAGGTCATCACAAACCAACATGCCACTCTGATTTTCCTACTGTGGTGTGTATTGACCATTAAAATGTGACCATCATGTTCAGAAATGTGGCTTTGTGCACCACATCTCTGCCAAATTATTCTAATAAACGTAATTTTAACAATTTCTTACCAACCATGCCCAAGTTTGTTCCCTCACTAAAAGAATAATTTTCTGTCTGAGGAGTAATTGTTTCCACCAAAACTGAAACTTAATTTTAGAAAAAAAATACAAAATCATAGAATGCTTAAATATTTTTAAATGTATTTTAGAGTTGAGAAGATAATCATGTTTCTTTTTTTCCCCAGCTATTAATAGGCTATGAAAATGGGACGGTAGTTCTCTGGGACTTGCGATCAAAAAGAGCAGATTTAAGAGTTTACTATGATGAGGTAAGTATTTCTCACTCATTCAGAGTAAAGGACAATTTGGTAATGTTTTAAGAAGCAGAAGATATATCTGAAAGGTACGGTTAGTTTTGGAAATGCAATATACCATAATACTCCTTAAAACCATGCCCCATTGGCAGCAGGTATCAAAACCTGGGAACTATGAGTCTGAATGCATGTGGTATTACTGCTTGAGCTAAAAGACCCCGCTCTCCTAGCCAGTGCTGGAGCAGACTCATCAACTGCTGTGTGGCCTACCTACCACTAGAGGGGGACAGAACACCACACCAAGCCTGCATGTGTTACAACAAGAGCTGTGTGAATAACTGATTTTTTGGGTTCTCTGGAAAATCTGAAAAATTAAAAAAAAATAGTTTTGGATCAAATAATTTTAAAAATACAATGGAAGAAAATTTCTAAAAAGAATCTCAAACTGAAAAAATGAAATATTTCATTTTCACTTTTTTGGAATGTCTTTTGCTTTTTTTTAAAGCATGAACAATCTAGTGTAACTGATGAGAATTTTTTGGTTTTGTCACATCTACATTTTTGCCTAAGAAAAGTTTCAGCTCTAGTTACAACTGTGTTTAGGAATTACACTTCATTGTTATCATTACTGGATACTTCTACTTCATTAGTTAATATCAAAGGCAAGTTATTACGTAGGTTTTATATATTACACAAAGACCTAGAGGCTGAGTAGCAGTTGGTTTCAGTATGATATATTCTTACATATCTACTGGACCACTATTTCTTGCAAAACACAGCCCTCATCTTAACAAACTGACTGGGTAACCCAATTCAGAGAAATACAAATACTGCTCATGGGTAACAGAAAGAGATAAAAGGAGATTTCTGGGAGAGGATCCATGCAGGAACTGTTTTTTCATCCCCCCCCTTTTTTTTTTTAAATGTATGAAGAATACCTAAATAGTTGTGGGGAGCGTTCTCAACTCTAAAAATTGTATGGGCAGGATTCTCATCCTCGGGTCTTGTATTTCTTAGTGTGAGATGGACAGGAATCCCACGAGACCTAAGTGGTTTTGGATCAGCTTGTGAACCATCTCCTTGTTGGCACATAGGTAATAAATAGTTCAGTGTCTTCTGGGTCATTAGGCAGAGATGGGCGAGGAAACTGTACTCCCTTCTGATGGACAGAAGAATTGAGTGCAAATCAATATTTCCTTTTGCAGATGAGCACTCTGTATCAATTCAGCTAAATTCGGTGAGACTTTATTGGCATGACAAGCCATCCAAACTGTCAGAAAAAGAATAGGTCCTTCAGGTATGACATATGTTAGAAAACCAGACTCCTATTGGTGAAAATAGCTGGATAATTTTACTGTCAAGGCTTTCATAGTTTAGCTTCACAAAGCCAAGCTTAGGAACATAGGAATTGTGTCATCAAATTGACATGTGGTCCATCTAGTCCAGTTTCTGGCAGTGACCCGTACGAGATGCTTGAGAAGAGAATGTCATCTCTACAGGTTCCTCCTTTCATGGACATCACTTGCTCCTTTGGAATTTTCCATGTTTCTGCTTCTGGGCTTCTTTAGCTTTTAATTATTTTCTAAGCAAAAATTCTATGCCATAATTCTTTTCAGTCCTTTTTTGGATTGATGTGGCATATTCTCACATTACCATATTCAGTTGTTTGGTGGGTCTGTTTCTTATTTTTCTTCCTCATTCTTTTTTTTCTAATGTTCACACATTAACTTTCATCTTTTCTTTACCATCATCCTTCCAAACTGCATCCTTTTGTTGTCATTTCATTTTCACACCCTTGCCTCATGCAGTCATCATCTCATTATTCAAGCAACATACTTGGCTTCTTACTTTCCGTGCACTCATTTTCTCTTTCTATTGTCTCCCTGTTTAATCTTTCCAATACACATTTGGCTTTCCCTTATCGTGTATTTACAATATGTTTTCAACTTGTACGAAGTGCCTCAGCTGAAAATGTCATCCTGTTCCATTGAATTAGTCATCCATCAGTTATTAGATATTTAAACTTGTTTTTTTAATTATGAAGCCAACGCATTGAGACAAAATGCATTTTACTTAATTTTAAGAATTAAGTTTGACAAAATCAGAAGTTAAATTTTGTATTATCATTAAATTGTTGAACATAAGGCAAAATGATAAATATGTGAACGGGGTGCAAATGTACTCATTACAAATAACAGTTTCTTTACTCAGATTGGTGAAGCACACCCCAAGGCTTTGAGATTCAGTTAGAACAACAAGTATAACTGAAATAACAGGAAAATAAGAGAGTATGAAAAATTTAGCAAAATGACCCCCTGTATCATGCATACTTAAAGCAATCCCACAGTGTTGACATACTTAGAGTATGTCTACACTATGAAATTAGGTCGATTTAATAGAAGTCGATCTTTTAGAAATTGATTTGATACAGTTGATTGTGTGTGTCCCCACTAAGCGCATTAAGTCGGCAGTGTGCATCCACAGTACCGAGGCTAGCATCGACTTTTGCACTGTGGTAGCTATCCCACAGTTCCTGCAGACTCTGCCACTCATTGGAATTCTGGGTTGAGCTCCCAATGCCTGGCAAAAACATTGTCACGGGTGGCTCTGGGTACATATCGTCAGGTCTTCCTCGCTCCCTCCCTCCGTGAAAGCAACGGCAAAAAATCATTTCTCGCCTTTTTTCCTGGGTTACCCATGCAGGTGGCATACCACGGCAAGCATGGAGCCTGCTCAGCTCACAGTCACCGTATGTCTCCTGGGTTCTGCTGGCAGATGCAGTACAGCATTGCTACACAGCAGCATCCCCTTGCCTTGCCTTGCCTTGCAGATGGCAGACAGTGCAATATGACTGCTAACCATCATCCTGTGAGTGCTTCTGACTGACCTCAGTTAGGTTGCTTGGGGGCACCTGGGCAGACCGGTGAGGTCGGTCGGGGGCATCTGGACAAAAATGGGAATGACTCCAGGTCACTCTCTTCTTTAAATTTCATCTAATGGAGATTCAGTCCTGCCTGGAATACCATGCCAGCTGGAGGCTTCTGCCTCTGCCTCTCCCAGTTGGAAGCACCATGCGGTTACACCTAGCTCAGCCTGCCCCTTGCTCCCATGGCTCATGAAGCCTGGACAGTAGTAAGGAGCAGTTCAATTATAGGCTGAGCAAGCGCTGAATGGTGATAGAATGTGCCTTTGGATGTTTAAAAGCTCACTGGTGCAGTTTACTGACTTGGTTAGACCTCAGCAAAACCAATATTCCCATCATTATTACTGCTTGCTGTGTGCTCCACAGTATCTATGAGAGTAAGGGGGAGAGATTTATGGTGGGGTGGGAGGTTGAGGCAAATCGCCTGGCCACTGATTATGCGCAGCCAGACACCAAAGCAGTTAGAAGAGCACAGCAGAGTGCGCTGTGCATCAGAGAAGCTTTGAAAATCAGTTTCATGACTGGCCAGGCTACAGTGTGAAAGTTCTGTTTGTTCTGCCCCCTTGGTTCACTCTACTTCCCTGTAAGCCAACCGCTCTCCCCTCCCCCCTTTGATCTCTGCTTGCAGAGGCAATAAAGTCATTGTTGTTTCAAATTCATGCATTCTTTATTAATTCGTCACACAAATGGGGGGATAACTGCCAAGGTAACCCGGGAGGGGTTGGGGAGGAGGGAAGCACAGGGGTAGGGTAGTTGTAGGGGCACCCCCTAGAATGGCATGCAGCTCATCATAGAAGCAGCATGTCTGACCCAGAGCGGCAGTTTGCCTCTCTGGTTCTTTGGTAGGCTTGCCTGAGCTGCTTAAGTTTCACGTGGCACTGCTGCAGGTTCCTGTTATAACCTCTGTCCTTCATGCCCTTGGAGATTTTTCCAAATATTCCAGCATTTTGTCTTTTGGAACGGAGTTTGGATAGCACAGATTCGTCTCCCCATACAGCAATCAGATGCAGTACCTCCCGTTTGGTCCATGCTTTGCTGGAGCTCGTTTGCGATTCTGGGACTCCATGGTCCCTGTGCTGATGAGCTCTGCATGGTCATCTGTGCTGATCATCTTGCTACACTGGCCAAACAGGAAATGATATTCAAAAGTTCGCAGGGCTTTTCCTGTCTACCTGGTCAGTGCATCTGAGTTGAGAGTGCTGTCCAGAGCGGTCACAATGGAGTGCTCTGGAATAGCTCCCAGAGGCCAATACCGTCAAATTGCATCCACACTACCCCAAATTCGACCCAGCAGGGTCGATTTCAGTGCTAATCCCCTCATTGGGGAGGAGTACAGAAATAGATTTTAAGAGCCCTTTAAGTCGAGAAAAATGGCTTCGGCGTGTGGACGGGTGCAGGGTTAAATCGATCTAACGCTGCTAAATTCGACCTAAACTTGTAGTGTAGACCAGGGCTTAGAACCTAATGCAGCCCATTAGAAACAAAGGTGGAAGAAACAGTCATTGGAGCACACTGCAAGAGGAAATGACATTTTGATCTGCTGCCTACTCAGTCACTCTTGGTGTCTCACATGAACATTCATGAATCAGTTTTTATATCCTGTTTTTCATAAATATACATTCTGAGACCAAATTTACTTACAACTTGGTCCCTTTTCCATATGTGGTGTTCTGGGAACATATAATTGGGACTCTGATTGCTGTCATAAGCTATTTGTGTCCGTACCACCTTAATACATTCCCCAATGTTTTCGATATGTTAATGCAGTTAGTCTCATGGTTACACATACTAAAACATCCTCCCAAAACACATTATTTTATGCTTCTGTGGTGAACTTATTTATTACAAACTACATATTACAAAACATTGCTAATTTGTATAAATCTCAAGTTAAGCAGTCATGCTAACTCCTTCGCTACTTAAGCTATCAAAACTACTAACAGGCTCACCAGGCCTCAGCCTATTGCCAAGCCTGCCTTAGTTGTTATACAGACTCTTATGTTTCTGTACTTGCATGACAGCTCTAATAGCTTCTATTTTAATATCTTAAAACATTGTAATATGCCTTAGCACATGATACAAAATTTAATCTTGCATCCTAAAATTAGTTGCAGCACTTCTCAAACTTTAGCAACCCAAAGACTCTCATTTTGATTTACAATTTTTTGCAGATTCCCCGCGCTCCCCCACATACTCAGCCCCATGCCCTACCTCCATTCCTCCTCTTTCCCCAAAGCCCCATCCCCACTCCATCTCTTCTTGCCCCCCTTCCACCCTTGCCCCTCCTCTTTCTGCCCCTCCTCCGAGCGCACCCCGTTCCTACTTCTCCCCCTCCCTCCCAGCTCCTCCTGCATGCTGCTGAACAGCTGTTCCACAGCGTGCAGGAGGCACTGGGAGGGAGAGGGAGGAATTGAGGGAGAGAGGGGAAGGAGTTGATCAGTGGGGCCAGTGGACACCCTGCGATACCCTTGTGGACCCCAGGGATCCGTGGACCCCAGTTTGAGAAACGTTGGGTTAGGCGACAAACGACTTAGTTTCCTTCAGCACCTGTTATGTAGAACTTTTTCAGAGACTTGTTAAATATCCAATAAATTAGGTCATCAGGTTTTCCTTTATATGGTATTTTGCCAGTGTGCCACCTGAACCCTAATAGATCGGATTTCCCTTTACAGAATCCATGTTGGTTTATCTATTTTATGGGAAAGAAAGAGGACAAGGAAAATCTTTATATTATTCCAGTATGTAAACCTTAGAAATGAAAACCAAAATATACAAACTTAAATGATGACTGCTCTCATGTGAAGTGCATTAGGGGTGTGGAGGGAAAAAGGAACAATAAGCCCCTCTCCCTTTCTTAGTTTTCTTCCACAGGAATCAGCCCTAATCTGGCTACTTGTGGTTAGGCAGGAAAGCGTTCTTTCTATCTATCTATTCTCTTGATGCTAAAAATTCATAGTTTAGTCCATAAAGTTCCAAATAATTTTTTACATAAATAGTAAATGATTCTCCTGACTTCTAATCTATCTCTTTTTAAAACGTGTACATAAAGATCATTTTTAAAGTTTTGCATGGGAATGTATTTGTACAAAAAATACAGAAATAATTATTTCCCAATTTTCAGAGAGTTTTGTTTTGTGTTCCAACTTCTACTATTTCGTATGTCCAAGGGCTTGTCTACGCAGGGACGTTAAGGATTATGGCTACACTGCAATTAAACAGCCACGGCTGGCTCATGGGGCCAAGGCTAAAGGGGTATTTAATTGTAGTGTAGACATTTAGACTGAGTCTGGAGCCCAGGCTATGGAACCCCGTGCAAGGGAAGAGTCCCAGAGCTTGAATTCCAGCCTGAGCCTGAACATCTACACTGTAATTAAACAGCCCCTTAGACTGAACCCCGAAGCGTGAATCAGCTGTCATGGACCAGCCATGTGTGTTTAATTGCAGTGCAGATGTACCCTGAAGGCTAGTCTATATAAGGATTACAGGAAAATTACTCCAAATTAATTTAAGATGTGACTTTGAAGTGGACTAGTTAAACTGCATTAAATCTCTGTGTAGATGCATTTATTCAGAATTAAAGTGCCCTTAATGCAGTTTAGTTCACTTTGGAAGGTAATTAAGATAAACCAAATTAAGGCTGCTTTAATTCTGAATGAGGGTGTTAACATGGGGGGTTAATGCAGTTTAACTAATCCACTTCAAATTCATGCCTTTAGTTAATTTAGATTAATTTTCCTAGATGTCCCTGTGTGGACAAGCCCTCAGAAAAATTAATCTGAATGAACTAAAGGTGTACATTTAAACTGGATTAGTTAAACTACATTAAACTTCTGTATGGACACTCTCGTTCAGAATTAAAGTAGATTTAATTTGGTTTAGTTTAATTATGGCTATGTCTACAGGGCCCCGCATTTCAGACTATATGCATGTAATTTGAAGCATGCACTAGCATGCTGCGTTGGAAATCCCCATGCAAATGCTGCTAGTGCAAACTAAAAGGTACCTAGTTCATGTTAACTAGTCCTCTTTAAACAGATACCTGTTGGAGATAAGTATAGTCTGCCTGGAACAGGGCATCACACTGTATTTGAGATATTATATTCTGTGGCCTAACCACTGGGCTGTGGGATATTCTGATATGAGTGTCTCTCAGTCTCTCCTGTTGAAGCCATTCCACTTTGTATAAACAATTAAATATGTATTGAGCCAAGGAGAGAGTGAGAATGATTCTATAGTGCAATGGTTAGGGCACTCACCTGAGAGGTGGAATGCCCCTTTTCAAATCCCTTATCCTCATTGGGCAGAGGGAGGAATTAAACCGTGGTCTCCCATATCCTGGGTGAATTCTCTAACCACTGAGCTGAAGGTTATAAGGAAACCCACCTCTTCCTCTTCCACCTAAGTCCCTTTGTGGATCTAGGTAGCACCTTGCAACCCAACCCAATCCAGCAAGAACTGGATACAAATATGAAGTCCAGTTTGGCTTGTGTGGGAAAAAAACGAGACCTTCTTGGGTTCAGGTCAGGTTGGCTTACATCAGCAGTCTGCCACCTCACTAGGAGAGTCTTACTAGAATGTTCTTCTCCTCACCCCAGACCAGTGGGAGGGACAATCGGAGATTCCCTTCTCCTCCCCACACATACACACCTCTCCCCAGGTCTAAAACAAACAGGAAGAGCAGGAGCTCTGATCTGGCTTCCACCTATTCTCCTCACTGTGAAACCAGAGAAGGCAGAACCAATGGAACCAAGATCAAAGCACCAGCCCTGTACTAGCTCACTATGTACAATCTAAATTTTTTACCTGAGGACTTCTTGATCCCAACTGGCAAAGAGCACAGAGTAAGTAAAGGTTACAGGAATCCCCTGTACATACCAGTCCACCAAAGAACGTCATGTAAGGTCACTAACGAAAGCCTGTTTCACACTGATCATCATCATTATTGTGAGATGTATGTTGAGAAAATATGTGAAGAGTTATGCATATATACTAAAAATCATGTTCTCTAGCTCTGTGAGTTAAGACGGGTCACCATAAGGTAATCCACATAGTCCAGGCAGGTGGGGGAGAAGGGAGGGAAAGAGATGCTTTCCCTGGCTGGTCATGTGCAAATTAAGTATTGTGTGGTTCAGAATGGATACCCATTTACAGTCTGAGTAAAATGCTAATCAATATATTGCTGAGGTTGCAGAGAAAAAACAAAACCAGCAGGTGTTATCCTGGTTAGGTGTAAGACAATGAACTTTTGAAACTACATCTGCGGTGCAGCTGAATCCCCAGTTATTCCTTCAGTCTTTGAGGTCAAGCTGCCAGCAGGCTTGATCTTATGAGAAGGGTTGTCAGCCAATGTGTTTGAAAATGCTGGGAAAAGGACTTGGGATAAGCTAACCTCTAGAAGATAGAGGAATGCCTTGGTAGCTAAGTGATTTTATTTTATACGTACCATTTGTTTCCAATATTCTCACTCGCTATCACTTAACTCTCTGTTCTTTGATAATAATCTTATTCTTGCTTTCACTATATGTATAGCTAAATGGTGTGTGTTAAGTGAGTGAGGATTCTAAAATAAAACTTGCCAGCTGGGATGTATTATTCCTTTGAGAATAGAGGATCCGAGAATTCTGGAGTGTTCGTTGGATCAGGGGCTTGGCACTCCAGAAGGATGCTCAAAGGACCCAGGGATTGGTGTGTGCTTATCGCTAACCTGTACAGACAGAACGAGGCCTACAGAGGCCTGGAGGACCATGCTTGTGTTGCCAGAAGCTGATGATTTCAGGGAGCTGATCCACAGGAAACAAGATTTCCGCAGGCTAAGGGCAGGTGGGTGAGGTGTCTCTCAACCCTATGTACCCCTGGAAATCTGCCCTTGTAGCAAGTGCCCACTACCATATTCTGAGCTTGCAGGTGTATCTGGTGTTTGCAGTAAAACTGAATAATTTTGTTCAGAAAAAATTCGCCGTGCATGTGGAGAATGATACACACTAAGAAAAGTTATTACACATTTAAGTTAGCATGTACAGTTGAAGGTGCTTCTTTTGTTTGCTCTGATGAGCAATTTGAGTGAAAGTACTTTAAAGGGGTGCTGATGGTGGTGGATTGCAGACAAATAAGAGGCACCCGATTGCTGAGATGCCATTGGATAAGGATAACCTCAAATCACACATTAAAATGTAGCTGTATTTGTTAATGTGAACTGTGTATTCTGTAATGACTTTTGTGTTTGTTCTCACTACCATTTCTTTAGGCTATTCATTCTGTTGACTGGCATCATGAGGGGAAGCAGTTCATGTGCAGTCACTCTGATGGCAGCTTGACTCTGTGGAACTTGAAAAGTCCTAGTAGACCATTTCAGATAACAATCCCACATGGTAAGAAAGATGCTTTAAAAAGAACATATTGCAGGGAAGGAATGAAAGAGATGGTTTTATTTGCAGGTATCTATGATTAGTTCATTTTATCTGGTCCTGTGATCTACTTCGTAGCCATTTCTTGTATAGGTTCCTGTATTCTTTAATTGCAGAATATTCTCAATATCAACTAGCAGCTATGTTACATTTTACATCAGAGGCCTGTCTCAGCACCAAAGTATCTGATTTTTATTTAATACTCTCTGTTTGATTTGTTTTGCTTGTGGGAAACAACATTTAAGCTCATATATGTTTAAAACAGAATTTAAAAAGACAATAGCATTTGCTGTGAAGAAAGAAAATATGTTGAATAAAAGAGCAAAAGGAATCTAATTATTTCAGACAAATTAATATCCAAACTGCAGTGGAAAATAGGTATTAGTACTCTGCCATTTGCAATGACTTTAAAGTTCAGTTATTGTGCTATATATAGAACCATCCAGTGTGGTGGCAATTGTAAGTTTTAGTAAGATTTGTACCTTCTTTCTTTCCACAGGAAAAATTCAAAGAGATGGGAAAAAACCTGAGTCTTGTAAACCAATTCTTAAAGTAGAGTACAAGACATGTAAAAGCAGGTATGTTTTTGTCCCCTTAGGAAAATATTAAGCCAAATCTATGTGCTTGGCTACAATCTGTGTAAAATGGAGCTGCTTATGAATACTTCTGTCTACAAAGCACTGTTGGACATGTAGATGAATAATACAGACTGTAATTACATGATCAGATGCTGTTTGTTCTGGATGATGGTCTTATGGTTAGATCACTGGAAAGGACCCAAGAAAATTGGATTGTGTCCATGCTCCTTACCTGGGCCATAGATTTTCTCCACGCTGAGGAATTCGTTTAAACCAAGTTTCCAAAGGTGTCTTCAGAATGATATGGTCCCAGTGAAGTATCAGAATGATACAGTCTGCTGTTTCTAATTTATGCTGTTCAAAAATTATTAAAATTATGTATTTGTTTTTTAAAATGCAGCTTTTAAATTAAAATAATAAGCAAATGAATCACAGAATACATAGCAAATGAAATGAAATGAAACTACTCTGTTTTTTAGGGCTTTTCTATGCATTTTTAGATCTCTGATATACATTTAATCTTCCAGAGATTGATCCTTCCTACTATATACAGTATTTCACCTCTTTTAGGAAAATAATATTCATATGTTCTTCTTCGAGTGCTTGCTCATATCCATTCCAAGTAGGTGTGTGTGCGCTGCATGCACGTCTGTCGGAAGATTTTTACTCTAGCAACACTCGGTGGGTCAGCTGGGCGCCCCCTGGCGTGGCGTCGCTATGGCACCGAATATATATTCCTGCCGACCCATCCGCTCCTGTCATAACCTTAGTCCCAGATTTGGACCTTAGCGTCCAAAATATGGGGGTTAGCATGAAAACCTCCAAGCTTAGTTACCAGCTTGGACCTGGTACTTGCTGCCACCACCCAAAAAATTAGAGTGTTTTGGGGCACTCTGGTCCCCTTGAAAAACCTTCCCTGGGGACCCCAAGACCCAAATCCCTTGAGTCTCACAACAAAGGGAAATAATCCTTTTTCCCTTCCCCCCTCCAGGTGCTCCTGGAGAGATACACAGACACAAGCTCTGTGAATCCAAACAGAGTGACTCCCCCTCTCCGTTCCCAGTCCTGGAAACAAAAAGCACTTTCCTATTCCCCCAGAGGGAATGCAAAATCAGGCTAGCAAATCCAACACACACACAGATCTCCCCTGATTTCTTCCTCCCACCAATTCCCTGGTGAGTACAGACTCAATTTCCCTGAAGTAAAGAAAAACTCCAACAGGTCTTAAAAGAAAGCTTTATATAAAAAGAAAGAAAAATACATACAAATGGTCTCTCTGTATTAAGATGACAAAATACAGGGTCAATTGCTTAAAAGAATATTGAATAAACAGCCTTATTCAAAAAGAATACAAATCAAAGCACTCCAGCACTTATATTCATGCAAATACCAAAGAAAAGAAACCATATAACTTACTATCTGATCTCTTTGTCCTTACACTTAGAAACAGAAGATTAGAAAACAGAACTACTTCTCCAAAGCTCAGAGAAAGCAGGCAGACAGAAAACAAAGACTCAGACACAAACTTCCCTCCACCCAAAGTTGAAAAAATCCAGTTTCCTGATTGGTCCTCTGGTCAGGTGCTTCAGGTGAAAGAGACATTAACCCTTAGCTATCTGTTTATGACAGCTCCTCAGTTCCTTCTTACCGCCCGTGTCAGTCATTGGAACAGTGGAGCGCAGCTTAGCTGATCTCCACCTCCCTAGCTTTTCGCTCGTTCTAATACTTATTGTGTATATAGTTTATTCTCTGTAGTTCTAGTTAATAGATTTTTGTAAACGTGGTTAGTGTATATATTCAGAGGGTCGGGGATTAGCCCTTTCCCTCTCCTGGTGCCCAGGCCCATGCCTGGCTCACCGGGTTTCAAACCATGCTCTGCCTGCTGCCGACCGATGCCCCCGGGAGACCCCCACGACTCCTGCCTCAAGTGCTTGGGGGAATCCCATCTTGCAGACAAGTGCCGGATCTGCAAATCGTTCAAGCCGCGGACGAAAAAGGAGAGGGAC
The DNA here is from genome assembly GCF_007399415.2 of Gopherus evgoodei. Taxonomy (NCBI): domain Eukaryota; kingdom Metazoa; phylum Chordata; order Testudines; family Testudinidae; genus Gopherus; species Gopherus evgoodei. The sequence continues at coordinate 211,935,657 of NC_044322.1, forward strand.
TTTCACCTTAAGCAGCTCCTAATGGAGGCAGCCCTCACTCTGCCACCTTCAGCCTGGCTGCTGGACAGTCTGCGCCGGGGAGAAGTGCCTCATCGGCACCGGAGAACGCTGGCACTGCGAAGACAGCTCAGCACCAACCGTCACCGGCCCAGAAACCGGCCCGGCACCACTCCCTCTCCCCGTGTGCCAAGAAGCTTAAAGCTCCTGTGGCCCCACTATCTGCAGCAATCTAAGTCGAGCTGCCCGGCACCACTAACTGCCGCGGCGCCGACAATCTCCGCACCGTTGATTCTGGCCGTGCAAGAGCCGTCGAGTCCAGTGCGTGACAGCTCCCCGGCACATGCCTCGGTAGAGCTTCTCGTTCCCACTACGCCAGAGACATTTGCTACGGCGAGGGAACTTATTGCCTTAACGGAGCCTGCCCTGCCTCAATCCCCGGCACCGCCGGTGCGGGTTATTCAATCGACAGGCAAGCCTGCCATGGTAAGACCACCTTCCATTGGCACCTCAGGCAGACAGCTCTCAAGATCAAGGTCCCGCCAACGCTCTTGATCTCGTCATCACTCCAGATCCAGGCGCCGCTCGCAGTCCCGGTACCGATCTCCTCCCTGGTACTGGTCGCACTCGCGGCACCACTTGAGGTTCCGCTCATCGGACCGATACTCCAGGCACTGGTCCAGCTCCCGGCACTGTTCGCACCGCAGCCGTTCTCATCATAGAGCGTCAAGATCCCGGTCGACCTCCCGGCACCGCATCGGTGGCAGGTCCCGATCATGCTCTCGGTACCGGTACGGATCCCGGTACCGCTCTCTGGTGCGGCATGAAATACAGTACCCTAGAGACAGGGCTTATCCTCAAACGGTCTCCGCTCCACCATGGCCATCGAGGCACGCGTCTGAGTCATCGCACGCTGATAGTGCTGCCTATCCTGATTCAGAGACACACAGCCGGGTTCTCCATGAGGCTCAAGGTCCAGACCAAGATCCTCATCAGTGGTCCTTTTGGACACCTTGGGTATATCACCAGGCCCAAGGCAAACCCACGGTACCATCACATTCTGCCCTGTTGGAACATCGCACACTGGAGGCCACTGTTAGCTGCCCCCCTCCAGTGGGTACAGATCACTCTCCTCAGGCACCAGACCCTCAGGCCCTCCCGGCCCCTGACGTACCTCCGGACCAAGAGTCCCTACAGGAACCATTGGTACCAGGTCTGTCGTCCTCCTCTTCACCTGACGAGGCAGTGGCCGGTACATCCTCCTCGGGCCCGCCCCCTATCGACCTCCAAGCTCACCAGGACCTTTTGAGGCGAGTCGTCTTAAATATCAGTCTCCAGGTGGAGGAGGTCCCAGAGGTTGAAGACCCGGTGATTGACATACTGTCGGCGGATGCTCCAACCTGCGTAGCTTTGCCATTTATACGCTCCATCCAAGCCAAAGCGGAGACAATATGGCAATCGCTGGCGTCTATCCCTCCTACAGCCAGAGGGGTGGAAAGAAAGTATATGGTACCCTCCAAAGGGTACGAATATCTATATACCCACCCTCCTCCATGCTCCCTGGTGGTTCAGTCCATCAATGAGCAAGAGCGCCATGGCCAGCAAGCCCCCGCCCCAAAATCGTGGGAGGCTAGGCAGATGGACCTGTTGGGACGTAAAGTCTACTCTGCAGGGTGCCTCCAACTCAGAGTAGTGAACCAACAGGCCCTGCTCAGTAGATACAATTATAACACCTGGCAGTCGGTGGGTAAGTTCACTGAGCTGGTCCCACCAGACTCCTGCCAGGAATTCCAAGCCCTTCTCGAGGAAGGAAAGAAAGTGGCGCAGACGTCCCTGCAGGCCTCCCTCGACGCTGCGGATTCGGCAGCCAAAACCGTGGCCTCGGGAATTAGTATGAGGAGGATCTCATGGCTGCAAGTGTCAGGTCTACCTCCTGAACTGCAACACACCACCCAGGACCTGCCGTTTGAAGGCCAGGGCCTTTTCTCCCAGAAAATGGACCCTAGGCTACAGAGTCTTAAGGACAATTGGGTGATCGTGCGTTCCCTTGGGATGCACACCCCACAGACCCAACACAGATCCTTCCATAGCCAACCCCAGCGCCCTTAGCCCCCGCCCAGACCGCATCAAGACTTTGGCAGAAGGCGCGGTCGCGGGAACCGCAGACCGCAATCTGGATCCCAAGGTGGACACAATACCAGTCCCGCCAAAGCAGCGCCGGGCCCGAAAGCGAACTTTTGAAGTTGCGCCCCAGAGCAGAGCACCAGTCCTTTCCCAGGATCCCCTTCGGTTTTCCAACCGCCTTTCCTCCTTCCTCCCTGCTTGGTCCCAGTTAACCTCGGATCGCTGGGTCCTATGCATGGTGGAATTTGGATACCACCTCCAATTTATTTCGCCCCCTCCCTCTCACCCCCCGTCCCCGTCCCTCTTCAGGGACCCCTCTCACGAGCAATTCCTCTGGCAAGAGGTTCGCACCCTCCTCTCGATTGGAGCTATAGAGGAGGTACCGGAGGAATTAAGGGGCAGGGGATTTTACTCCCGATATTTCCTAATCCCCAAAGCAAAAGGAGGTCTTCAACCCATCCTGGACCTGCGAGGACTCAACATGTTTCTGAAGAAGTTGAAGTTCCGCATGGTATCCCGGGGGACCATTATCCCTTCCTTGGATCCCGGAGACTGGTACGCTGCTCTCAACATGAAGGACACATATTTCCATATCGCTATTTACCCCCCACACAGACGGTACCTACGGTTTACAGTGCACTGCCAACATTTCCAGTTTGCGGTACTTCCGTTTGGCCTCTCTGCGGCCCCTCGCGTCTTTACAAAGTGCATGGCAGTAGTGGCTGCCTTCCTCTGTCGTCGGCGAATACATGTGTTTCCTTACCTAGATGACTGGCTTATTCGAGGGACCTCTGAGGCCCAGGTCACCCGGCACGTAGCCATCATCACAGACCTATTCGAGAGACTGGGCCGGATGATCAATTTAGAGAAGTCCACTCTCGTACCCATTCAAAGAATAGAATTCGTTGGGGCTGTTCTGGACTCCAAACTCGCAAAAGCCTGCCTGCCACTGCCCCGGTTTCAGGCACTAGTCTCTGTTATAAAAAGCCTCCAAACCTTTCCGACGACCTCGGCTCGCACCTGTCTGAGCCTCCTCGGTCACATGGCCGCATGTACCTTTGTAACCAAGCACGCAAAACTACGCATGCGTCCCCTTCAAACCTGGCTCGCCTCAGTGTAGCGTCCAGCCAGAGATACCATAGACATGGTGGCCACCATTCCTCAGAGCATCTTAGACTCCCTCAACTGGTGGCTAACACCCTCCCTGGTTTGTGCAGGACTGCCGTTCCATCCGAGGCAGCCCTCGGCGTCCCTAATGACAGACGCGTCGTCTCTCGGCTGGAGGGCTCATCTAGACCATCGTCGCACGCAAGGCCTCTGGTCATCTCAAGAGCTAGCGTTGCACATAAATGTCTGGGAGCTGAGAGCAGTCCGCCTGGCATGCCAGATGTTCCTACAACATCTGCAAGGTCGTTGTGTTTCAGTGCTTACCGACAATACAACGGCCATACACTACATAAACAAGCAGAGATGGACTGGATCCTCCCCCCTTTGTCAGGAGGCGATCCAACTGTGGGAATTTTGCATAGCCCACTCAATAGACCTTGTAGCATTGTTCCTCCCGGGAGTCCAGAACACCCTGGCAGACCATCTCAGCAGATCCTTTCGCTCTCACGAGTGGTTGCTTCGCCCAGACGTTCTGCATTCCATCTTTCAGAAGTGGGGCTTTCCCCACATAAACCTCTTCGCTTCCCCCGACAACAGGAAGTGCCAGAAGTTCTGCTCCTTCCAAGGTCTAGCCCCGGGCTCGATATCGGACGCCTTCCTAATCTCGTGGAAGAACCAGCTGCTGTATGCCTTTCCACCCTTCCCACTGGTGCACAGGGTTCTCTTAAAGCTCCGCAGGGACAGGGCTCACCTGATCCTGATCGCCCCTGCGTGGCCCCGACAGCACTGGTACACCACGTTGCTGAACCGCTCGATAGCCTACCCGATCCCTTTGCCCCTGCATCAGGATCTTATAACGCAGGACCACAGCAGGCTTCATCACCCAGACCTGCAATCACTCCATCTCACAGCGTGGCTCCTGCATGGTTAACCCAGTCGGAGTTACGTTGCTCTGCCCCAGGGCGAGAAGTACTCTGGGTAGCAGAAAACCTTCCACCCGGTCTACGTACTTAGCCAAGTAGAAGCATTTTTCTTGCTAGTATCAAACACAAAACGTAATGCCCACGGAGGTTCCCATTCCTACTATATTGGACTACCTCTGGTATCTTAAACAGCAAGGCCTTGCTAGCTCATCATTGCGAGTGCACTTGGCGGCTATTTCTACTTTCCACCCCGGAGAAGGTACTTACTCCGTCTTCTCCCACCCTATGGTCTCGAGGTTCCTCAAAGGTTTGGAGTGTCTATACCCCCTAGTACGACGCCCCGCCCCTTCCTGGGACCTCAACTTGGTCCTGACGAGACTTACGACTCCTCCATTCGAGCCACTGGCAACCTGCTCGCTCCTGTATTTGTCGTGGAAAACAGCCTTCCTTGTGGCCATCACATCGGCTAGGAGAGTCTCTGAGCTTCGGGCTCTGATGGTGGACCCACCATACACAAAGACAAGATGCAATTACGTCCACATCTGGCGTTCCTCCCTAAAGTAGTCTCGGCCTTCCATCTCAACCAGGACATATTCCTCCTGGTCTTCTTTCCCAAACCGCATACCTCTCTTAGAGAACAGCAGTTGCATTCCCTCGACGTCCGTAGGGCGCTTGTCTTCTACATTGACCGGACAAGACCTTTCCGCAAAACACCCCAACTTTTTGTGGCAGTGGCAGATCGGATGAAAGGCCTACCCGTCTCTTCTCAGAGAATCTCATCATGGGTAACGGCATGCATCCGTACTTGCTATGACCTAGCTCATGTCTCTCCAGGGCATATCACCGCCCATTCCACCGGGGCTCAGGCCTCTTCGTCCACCTTCCTAGCTCGAGTACCCATCCAGGAGATATGTCGAGCTTCCCATTATGCCCTGGTGCAACAATCCAGAGAGGAGGCAGCCTTCGGCTCTGCAGTTCTACATGCTGCAGTATCTCACTCCGACCCCACCGCCTAGGTAAGGCTTGGGATTCACCTACTTGGAATGGATATGAGCAAGCATTCGAAGAAGAAAAGACGGTTACTCAACTTTTTAACTGTTGTTCTTCGACATGTGTTGCTCATATCCATTCCAAAACCCGCCCTCCTTCCCCACTGTCAGAGTAGCCGGCAAGAAGGAACTGAGGAGCGGACGGGTCAGCAGGGGTATATATTCGGTGCCATAGTGGCGCCATGCCAGGGAGTGCCCAGCCGACCCACCGAGTGTTGCTAGGGTAAAAATCTTCCGACGGACGTGCACACACCCACCTACTTGGAATGGATATGAGCAACACATCTCGAAGAACAACAGTTACAAAGGTGAGTAACCGTCTTTTTCTTTTATTTAGTATACAACAGCAAAAACAAAACATTGACTTGACCTTCAATATATTCCTTTGTCATCTTCCCAATTAATAGTCTATGTGCAAATGTACATTACAATATTAGGCCCTAAATCAGAAAATCATTTAAGCACATGTTTAAACATATACTTAAGTCCCGCTGAAATCATTGGGACTCAAGCATATGCTTAAAGTTATTGCATGCTTAAATACATTCCTGAATTGATGTCTGACTTGAGAAGGGGTTTAAAAGGTCTCTGTGTCATATTTTCCACTAAATTCCTACATACAGTTTTAAAAAAGGAAATTCCAACAGAGAAAACACCTAAAAAAAACCCCCCATATCTCCAGCATATACAGTAACTCCCAACATTCCTACAATTGCATTATAATGCAGAACTTTAACTGTGACCTTAGACTTACCCATCAGAGAAGAACACAATATTCTGGTTTGTGAATGTCTAAAAGACACACGTTGTTGTTATAATGTAATCATGGGAATTAGGATATGTGCAATGTGTTACTACACATGATAGAAGTGTAAGGGAGTTGTTTATCGAGGGGAGAAATCTGTCTGTGAAAATGCTGAATATGATGTTTGGTGGAGGTAAGGGGAAAGAAGAATATTTTAACAGGATAATTCCTACTTTCAAGGGTTTGTGTGGGTAGGGGGTTGTTCTCCTTAGGCAACTTTAATAGATTTTAAATGTAATTTTTTGTCTTTGTGAGCAGGTCCAAGTTTTTTTCAAATTTTGAAATACATTTGTTAAGTATATCACATGTAGGACTAGTGGGACATAATAATATAATTATTTGCATTTCTGTAATGCCTGCCAGATTGTGCCTCAAGTTCCATGCACAGATCTCATGTCTTCTGCATGGAATGTGATAGAGTCAGCCTCATCCACAGCATTGTTGTTGTGATGCGCCTCTTATCCCTCTACTCCCACAGAACCACCATATGTTCTATTCATAGGACTGGAACCTAAGTGTGGACTAAGCAGGCAATGAGCAGTTCTGCACTGGGTAGAGACAGGAGGACACACCTCTCCATCGCATTATGACAACCAGGCATTTGCTAGATAGGTCAATGATTTTTCTTTTCATGAATTTCACAGAAAAAAGTTACATTTGGGAATCAGAAAATACATCTTTCTATTGCTTTATAGTACTTTAAGACTGAAGTGTACAAAGAATTATTTTATTTAAATGTATTATATTACAAAGAAGCAGGCAAACATCGTCAAATCTGTCATGGTATAACCCCCACTCTGAACCTTAGCGTCCAAAAGATGGGGTACCAGCATGAATCCCCCTAAGCTTAATTACCAGCTTAGATCTTGTAGTGCTGCCACCAACCAGGACTTGCAGTGCCTGGTACACTCTGGTCCCCCCAAAATCTTCGCAGAGGACCCCAAGACCCAGACCCCCTGGATCTTACACAAGGAAAGTAAACCCTTTCCCCCACCGTTGCCTCTCCCTGGCTTTCCCTCCCTGGGTTACCCTGGAAGATCACTGTGATTCAAACTCCTTGAATCTTAAAACAGAGAGGAATGTACCTTCCCCCCTCCTCTTTTCCCCTCCCCAAGAGGTAATACAGATTCAAGCCCCATGAATCTAAAACAGAGGAATTCCACCTTCCCCCCTCCCTTCTCTCTCCCTGTCTTCCACCAGTTCCCTGGTGAGTACAGACTAAATTCCCTTGAGCCTCAACAAGGGGAAAAAATCAATTAGGTCTTAAAAAAGAAAAGCTTTTAATAAAAGAAAGGAAAAAGTAAAAGTTGTCTCTGTAATTAAGATGGTAAAGGTTACAGGGTCTTTCAGCTGATAGACACTAGAGAGAAGCCTTCCCCGCAGCACAAATACAGATTAACATCCTTCCAGCAAAATACACATTTGCAAATAAAAAAAGCAATCAAAAAGACTAAACCGCCTTTATACTTGTACTTGCTATTTGAACAGAAAATTAGAGAGCCTGTAGGTACGTCTGGTCACTCTCAGAACCCAGAGAGCACAACAGACAAACAAACAACACAAAACAAAGACTTCCCTCCACCGAGATTTGAAAGTATCTTGTCTTCTAATTGGTCTTCTGGTCAGGTGGTCCAGGTTCACTGCTTGTAACCCTTTACAGGTAAAAGAGACATTAACCCTTAACTATCTGTTTATGACAACATCACATGTACATTATTTCAAAATCTTTGGCTTTATTCCTTATATTCTGAATTATTTTAGCAACCCAGCAATAAATTTTTCATCTATCAAAATCTTTTTGGAATCCGAAACTAACAGATATAAGATTCCTGTTACATAAGTTAGCATTTGAGCTGCTTAGCTTATACAGGTTGTTCTGTTTAATTTGTGTAGAGGCAGAAATATTATGACAAGTAGCATTACAAAACAGGTTCAATATGACATAAAACCCTTTTAAAGATTTTTTCAATGCATCGACTAACTTATATAACTGGAAGTATACCTAGAAAAGCTCCTAGCAAAATTTTTGAATATTTAAAATATTAAAAGATGCAATTGCTATGGTTAAACTATAGTCAATGCATTGAAAAGATCTTTAAAAGGGTTTTGAACGTTGTTTGTATAGATCAATCTTAATTTACACACACACTAGTGTTTTTTGTATTAATTCCCCAGATTATAGATTTAGATAATATCTCTGACACAGCAATGGCTCCTTTCATGAAAAACCTGATATCTGTCAAAGTGTCCAGTTGGATTAGTTGGTTACTTCCACAAAAATCCTTGTGTTATAGAAGCAGGGCAGGCCTTACCATGAGCCGAACTGAGGCAGCCGCCTCAGGTGCCAGACTGTGGCTGGGGGCGCCACCAGGACCCAGAGTGTAGAAAATTGTGTCTGCTGCTGGTGCATATGTATTCTCTCAGCTCTAGATGCACAGAGATGGTGGAGTGCTGTGCTGGAGGAAGGAAGGCACGAGAGACATAACAGGCAGGCAGGAGAAAAGGTGAAAGAGAATAACAGAAAACAGCAGGAGCTGCAGGGAGAGAGAGGAGGAGGAGCCTCATATGTACCTCTCTAGCACCCCCAGGAGCCTGGACTCATTAACACCAGCTTCTCAGGGAGCTTCCTGTTTCCTACTGCTTCCCTGAACCCACTTGAGGAGAACAGGCAGTCAACTGAAATAGTAGGAGCCAGTTAGGCCCTGAAGATGCTGATATCTTCCCTCACTCAGGCCCTGCTACCAGCCTGCTTATTTATCCCCTTCAAATGAGTGTTGAGAGCCACTATAGCTGGCACAGAACAGCAGTCATGAGTGAAAAAAGAAAATGCCCGTCTGGGGCAGCATTCAGAAAAAGAAAGAAAGCAAAGGAAGCTTTTCTATTTAAGCAGGAGGGAGCTCTCCTGAGATACATAGACACAGATGTTCATGGTGAGCCTTCCGGCCCCAGTGAGGATGTGAGTAGTGAGGAGATGCCTGATCTTCCAGTTAGTCAGAGTGCAGGTCACCTGGCAGCTACTGCAGCATCCATGTCTCCATCTCAAATGGATGTAACCATGCACATTCCTGAAGAAAAGTGTAGATCAGAGAAGAGTGTGGTGTGTGGTGCAAGAAACAGCTGCTATTGAGTTTCGTTCCTTAAGTCTATATGATCCAGGACTGTGGACCCATTTGACCAGTAGCCTGAGGGACTTCCTTGTATTACATGGGCAACAGCAAGGGGAAAACTTCCTGTTCCCCAAAGACAATGAAAATAGAAGTTTCCATCCAACACATTACTGGTGTGAAATCCCCAGTGGTGACAAAGTGGAGAGGCCATGGCTTATGTACTCAAAAACCCAGAATGCTGCATACTGTTTTTGTTGCAAACTCTTCCAGTCTAATGTTCCAGCCACACTGGATTCTACAGGAACAAAGGACTGGTAAAATCTGGCTAGAAATCTGGCATGCCATGAGAAGGCAGCAAATCGCCAGAGAGCATTCCATAGGTGGAAAGAGCTTGAGATGAGACTAAGATTAAAGGCCACCATAGATGATCAGCGTCAAGAGAAGATTGCATCAGAGTCTCTTTACTGGCAAAATGTTCTGAAAAGGCTCATTGCCATTGTGAGAGTGCCTGCTACCCAAAAGCTAGCATTGCATGACACTTAAGATCAGCTGTATGTGCCAAACAATGGAAACTTCCTTAAAATTGTGGAGCTGATAGCTGAGTTTGATGCTCTACTCAGGAGCATCTAAGAAGAGTCACCACCCAAGAAATGTACACACATCACTAACTGGGAAAAACAATTCAAAATGAGATCATACAGTTACTGGCAACAAAAGTCAAACAGAAGATTGTGGCAGATCTGAATTCAGCAAGATATTACTCTGCACACCTGACATCAGCCATACGGAAAACATGACTTTAATGGTGCGTTTTGTAACAACAACAACAGAACCTAGTGAAAATGTCCCTACAATGGTGACTGTCAGAGAGCATTTTTTAGAATTTATTGACATTGATGATACTACATGATCTGGTATGACAAATGGGCTTCTTAAAAAGCTGGAAAATATGGGAATTGTGATAGCTGACATGAGAGATCAGGACTACAATAATGGTGCCAGCATGAGAGGAAAGAACAGAGGAGTGCAGACATGGATCCGAGAGTTAAACCCTCGAGCTTTTTTTGTCCCATGCAGTTCTCATTCATTGAACTTGGTGGTCAGTGATGCAGCATTAGCTTCTAGTGAGGCTGCTGAATTTTTTAGTGTAATTCAAAGTATCTGTGTTTTTTTATGCATCAACTCATTGATGGCAAATTTTGGAACAACATCTGGGACCATCCTCTCTGACACTGAAACCACTGAGTGCCACATGATAAGAAAATCAAGTGGAGGCGATAAAGCCTATCAAACACCAAATTGGGAAGATAGATGATGCCATAGTTGCCATTATGGAGGACAATGCTATGACAGGAACTGTTCGTGGGAGAACATGGCAGAGGGAAATGGAATCACCAGAAACGTACATAACTTCAAATTTCTGTGTGGCTTACTGTTGTGGCATGACACACTGTTTGAAATAAATGTTGTAAGCAAGAGACTCCAAGGTGTTGACCTTGATATATCTGGAGCAATGGAGTAACTGGACAAAGCAAAGTCATACCTACAGTCTTACTGGTCGATGAGGGATTTCAAAAAATTCTGAAGAGTGCACAGAAGTTGTCAAAGGAACTTCCCACTGAAGCTATTTTCCCACCCATTCACGAATACAAGAGTCTCCGAAGAAGAAGACATTTTGATTACGAGGCACTGGATAATCCCATAAGAGACCCCAAACAACAATTCAAAGTTGAATTTTTTAACCAGATGCTAGATTGTGCAGTACAGTCAGTTGAAGAATGTTTCATGCAGCTCAAGGAACACAGCAGTATATTTGGGATGTTGTATGATATTCCAAAACTCCTCACTATACCTGAAGAAGACCTTCACCAGCAATGCAGGGCACTACAGACAGTGTTGACACATGATGATACGCGCAGTATTGATGTGAGTAATTTAGGTGATGAACTGAAAACCCTTTCAAGATACATTTCAGCAAGATCAGCCCCAAAGGCTATTCTGGAATATATGTGCCCAAATAAGATGACCACCCTCTTTGCAAATGCTTTTGTTGCTCTGCGCATACTTCTAACACTTCCTATAACAGTTGCCAGTGGAGAACACAGCTTCTCCAAGTTGAAGTTAATAAAAAAACACATCTACGCTCCACAATGGCACAGGAAAGGCTGGTCGGCCTTACAGCCATCTCAATAGAGCATGAGCTGGCTCAGACTGTGGACCTTCAGGAAGCAGTTCAAATCTTTGCAACCAAGAAGGCACGGAAAGCACCACTTTGATTATTCAAACAGATGAAAATGCCAGTGTTTACTATGCAGACAAGAAAAGTTACATTTGCTTTTCAGGCATTTGAAAATTAAGTGTTACTTAAAATTTTTGAACATGGCATTTTAAGTTGTTAGTTCTCCTTTAGTGGGGTAAGTAGCAGAGCAGTACCCTGAGAGGAGTAGAACAGGAAGAATGCAGAATTGAGACCTTTCAAAGTTTTGGCCCAAGCAAGGGGACATGGGAGCATCATTTGAGCTCCCTGCCTCAGGTGCCAAAATGTTGTGGGCCCGTCCTGTATAGAAGAGGATGTTCAACAAAGCAGTGGCTACTCTGACAAAGGACAGGATCTTCCTGAAAGTGTTCAGACAGCTCTAGAGCCCACATAAAGACTTCCAAATGCAGCTTCAAATATAGAAGTAGATAACATATATAACAAGCTATCTATTGTTACCTATTTTCATAAGTGTTCAGTTGTACTGAAAAATACTGATAAGGGTTTTCTTTTAATTAATAAAATAATTATGTATTTTTACACAGCTAAATCTCATTATGTATAACTTTTTAAAGGGTATTTTTAGAGGGACCTGAAAATGATGAGTTTCAAAATGTGATATTTTAAGGCCTGTTTTTAATTAATGTAAAATATGTATATGTATATGTTTAAACCTGTTTTTCTCAGTGCTATGAGTCTCTCAACCTATTTCCACACACAAAAATAAACACTTAAAAATCTGCATCTGTATTAGTGGTATAAGTCTACCATCACAATTTCATTTTTTCTCTTTGTAAACACTTTGGGATGAAAGGCATGACACAAATGTGAGATTATATAATTTATTCTTGCTTTTTGTTTCTTGACACAGTGAACCATTCATAATCTTTTCTGGTGGACTGTCCTATGACAAAGCTTGTCGAAGACCAAGTTTAACCATCATGCATGGAAAAGCTATTACGGTGCTTGAAATGGATCACCCTATAGTTGACTTTTTAACTCTTTGTGAAACACCGTATCCAAATGGTGAGTGTATGAAGCAACAATAGTGCAATTTTGTCAAAGAAGAGAAATGTGATTTGTTAAAAAATTATATGAAGTGGTCTTATCACAGAATGTAGTGTCCATACAGCATGATAAGCGAGTTGGGGATCTCAGTTCCCACTGGACAGTTCTCCACATTACAAAAACCAACACCACAGTTGACAGCAACTGGACCCTTTGTTTGCAGTCTCAGCAGAAAGATCAAGAAATGAATGAGCTACAGAGACTGAATTCCCCTCTTACCATGTGTGGCAGGGGAAGAGCTCCAAGTCACAGTTGGAGCACACTGATCAGTCAATGTAAGGAAGCTTACATTGCCACTGCTCAGAAATAAAAGGAGAGCTTAAGTCTCATAGCTGTAATTCTGGTGCTTTTCATGAGCATTAAGTCCTTAAATCAGCAAAGTGTTTAAACTTGTGCTTAAATCCATTCCTTTTGAGAAAAACACTTAAGCATAAGCTTAATTAAGAATGTGCTGAAGTGTTTTGCTCTGCTGAACAGGGATGGACTGCTAAATTGAGGGCTAAATTAACAGAGAAGACTAAGAAGGGTGAGGGGTCAAGAAAGCTAAAAACCTAAAAGAAGTTAAGTTTGGTATCATCAGCATAAAAGAGGATGAGCAGAAATGCAGAAGAAACACTTAACATGTAAATTAATAAAAAAAAACCTGTTGAATAATTTGAATTAGTATAAAGCAAATATTTATTTCCAATGTCTAGTGAACGGAAGCTTCAGTAATTGAATTAATGTATCTGGGCTTCCAGTTCACTATGTTAAACTTAGTGGTGCTTCCATATTATGGATTCTTTTACTGATTTACACAGTAGTACATTTTTGTTAGCCTGTGTTGTTCATAATCCAGTGTGTCAATATGCTACCACAGGATGTGCATTAATAGTAGACCACAAAGGGAAGAGCATTAGTTCATGCATCCCTCAGTTCATTCGGCCTTGTGCCTTCAGCCATCTGAAGAGTACAACCTTGCACACCATGAAGTGGCTTACTGTTATTTGAATGAGATTCTTAATTTTACAGTTCATTATCTTAAAAACAGTCAGAGAGGATTTTTGTTCTTTTTTCTTTGCATAAAGAGCAACCCTATACTCATGCTTTTGATCTAAGTAACTTTTATTTTAGATTAAAGAAAAAACATAAAATAAGAGAGAACAAAAGTATGGTCTCCAAAAGAAAATTGTGTCTGTGTGTGTGAGAGAGATACTGCGCTTGAATTGATCACAAAATAGTAGATGCCTCTAGCAGGCTCACAACTATATCATAACAATTATATCACTACATAAACCAATTTATGCAATGTATATTTTAATTATGAAACATACTTCACAGTATATAAATAATGTCTTATCCTTACTGGGTTAACTTTTTTCTTTCTTTCCTACTTGTTTCCCTTGATTATCTGGAACTCATTTCTATTAAAAAACCTTACATTTGGAACATCATAATTTGGATACCAAGGTGATTGGCAACTTAGATGATAATTCACTTTTTCAAAAGAAAGTTGCGTAAGAGTGGTTGGAAGACCGCAATCTACACTGCAAACGGCAGCTTGACATTTAGGAGAGGAGGGGGCAATTTAATTCTTTGTCTTCTTTTTCAACCCATTACACACTATTCCTCCCCAACTCTGTTTGTAGTATAACTGCATCTCTTTCTTCACCTCCAGAGTGCACCTTCATCATCTTTGTCTCCTCATTAACTCTCTCTAATTCACATTTTAAAATAATGGATCTTGTGAACTTTTTTGCAATTGAGGTTACAGCTGTGCACTATTGGGAGCTGATGGACTGTACATCTCCAGGAGTTGGTGGAAAGTAGCTTTGGACAATCACTGCCCACAGAAAAACTCTAATACTCGTTAAACCTTTGCAGTCTGTGATCACAAGGTCTATAAATAGGGTACCTCCCTGTGTGTGATAATTAGATTCGGTGATAGAGTAACATACCCAGCTGCCTTCAGATGTCAAGGTGGACTCATCTACTCCACTCCTTTACTTTTCATTCAACACCATGTTAGCATGCTATAATTATACCTGGCAATTTTTGCCATATATGTTTATCAACAATTATGTTGCCAAAGCTACTTTTCATTGTGGGACATCTACATCACTATCTGACTCTAATCAAATGCCATGCTTTCTAATTTACAAATCTGTCTGTCTGTCTGTCTTTATTTATTTTATTTATTTATTTATTTAAAATACAATAATTGTTCAGGAGAGGATTATATAATTTGGCTAACTTGGTTAAAAGGCTTAACAGGAAAGCTCTGCATGTTTTTTGTGCTTGATTCCTCACTTTTAGAATTTCAAGAACCCTATGCTGTAGTTGTACTATTGGAAAAAGATCTCATTGTTGTTGACCTAACACAAAGCAAGTAAGTACAAAGTTTATATGAAACTGTTCCTGCTTCATAAATATCTAGCTGATAATGTTGAAAATCTATTCAAATTTTTCTTTTTTATTTTGCTGATGTAAAAACTTAACATTAATTGGAGGCAATTTTACACTGGGATAATGTAGGCCAGTGGGTTTTCCCATTTTCTCTAAGATAATATCTTATGTCCACACATGGTAGATGCTCCAAAATTATTAATATCTTCAGCACATCCCAGCCTGGAATTCTAATAATACTAATTATTTCTCCTCTCCAGTCAACACTGACAGGCCTGTTCAACAATATTTCACTAGGCAAGCATATATTCATTTGTCTGATTTTTCTGTGTAAGTCAATTCAGTTACAGCAGTGTAAAACCTGGTGGAAGTGAAATCAGAATCAGACCTTCTTCTTTGGGTTATTGTCCTTATGGGTGCTGTAGGTGAGGATGTGTGTACACCCATGCACTCTCAATCGAAGATTTTTCTTCTATTAATGCCTACAGGTCTGCACCTACACCATATGCCTTTATATGCTCCAGTAAAAGGGAATACAGGAAGGAGCGGACCCACACCACTCCAGTTCCGTCTCAACCACCTGCAGCTAGTGATGGAGTTTTGAAGCATCTACTATCTAGCTAACATAGTTATTCTTCTGCCACGTTTTTATTCTTAATTTTCATTTCATATGTAGTTCTAGGGGGGGTTTGTTGTTTACCTTTCTAGCACAATTTATGCTTTGAAGAGAGTCTCCTTGCCACTTCTTGCCTCCTTTTTCCTCTCAGGCCTTCTTGACTGGTGGCTGTTCTTGCAGGATATGCCCAGGACCCAAGGATTCAAGCTTTACCAGACCAGTCACCAGTCTGTTCTCCATTCAGTGATGGGCAATCCAGTTGCCTCCATTGTCTTGGAAAGACTCACATCCCATCCAAGTGTAAGATCTGCTCTGGTTTTAAGGCTGGCAAAAACTAAGGGAAGAAACTTCTCATTGAGAGCTCCCCTAGACCCTGGGGGTCAGTTCTGCCCTCCATCCTGTAAATTGGACTCAGCTGCAGAGACTTAATTAGCTCCAGCTCTGACCTCCAGAAACCAGAGGACAACTTCAGTCTTGCAGAAAACAACCAAATGTAAGACACTCCATTCGTCTCCACTTAGATCTGGGAGTAGGGAAACTTGTGTCCTGCTGCAGATACTGGTAAAGCTCCCACCAGGTATAGTACCAATGCACCAGTACTGCTGAAAGAGACTTTTACAAAGCCAGGTGTCGAGAAACTGTACCGAGAAACCCACTGTTGAGCAGTCCCAAGATATGGACCCATCAGAACCAAGATTGGACTCCTACAGACAGAAGGACTCATTGAAGACTAAGGATTCTTCAAAGAAATAATCTTACGTGGTACCGTCCATTGACAGCCAGCACTCTCCAGAATGATGGGAGTATTCTCTGGTACTACCTCCAATATTGCTAAACTTATTTTTCATTGAGAGGAACACTCCCTGGACTCAATAGTACCTTTAAAGTTCCTCTCTCAAAGGACCTTCACATTATGGAATACTTGTTTTCTCATCCCACCTCTAACTTTCTTATTGTTGATGCTGCCAATGAAAGAGTAGGAAACATCACTTCAAATCAGCATTGTCTGATAATGAGCATAAGCATCTGGACCTCCTAGGGCTTAAGAGCCACTCATCAGCCTCTTTTCAGTTCCAAGTCACCAATTACCAAGTCCTGATGGCAAAATATGACTTAACCAACTATAGTACATTTTCTCACTGTACAGAGTGTTTGCCTCAGGGCAGGAGAGTAGTTTCAAGCTCTTAATACAGAGAGTGAGACAGTAGCCAAAGCCTCCTTGCAGGCCTCCCTTGAAACAGCAGATATGGATTCTCATTCTATGACCACTGCCATAGTCATGCATTGGGCTCCCTGGCTACAGTCCTCTACTTTGTCCAGGAAAGTGGAAAAGACTGTTGAGACTTGCCCTTCAAAGGGCCTAAACTCTTTAGTGACACCTGGATGGTTCTCTTCACTCATTCAAGGACTCCTATCTGGATGACTGACTCCACAAGGGCCATTGTTTTCTTGAAGTTCAATCTGACACTCAGAAGGCCCTAGCTCTATTCCACTGCCTAGACCTGCACCTCAACATAGACAAATCAACCCTGATGCTTGTGCAACTGTATTGGGGCCACCTTAGACTCTGTGGCAGTCAAGGTGTCCCTACTTGCAGACAGATTCACCATGATGTCTGACCTCATCTCCACATTGCAGCAGAGCCAACAAACCATGGTGAGGGCAAATCTTCAGCTTCTGGGACACATGCATCTTCAAGCCTGGCTCAAGACATTCTACACTCCCGACAACCATGTGCTGTTCACAGAGGTGCTGGTCCCATGGATTGTATCCAACTCCCTCAATAGGTGAAAGGACCCTCAAAAAGTCTGCATGGGAACTGCCTTCTCATGTCTACCTGCCACACACATCATCACAACAGGCTCCTGACTTCTAGGATGGGGTGCTCACCTACAAGATTGTACAGGCCAAGGCAGGTGGACTTCTCAAGAGCTGTCACTACACGCAAGTGCCCTGTCTTCACTTCCTACCTCTCAGCTAGCTCCAATCAGTCAGAGTGATGTTGGACAACTGAGCAATCATGTACTATATAAACTGTCCAGGAGGAGCAAAATCACGATCTTTATGCAAAGAATCAGTGATGCTATAGAACTGGTGTTTATCCCAGGAAATAAATATCTCAGTGATCTCCCTGCTGGGATCACAGAAAACCATCACAGATTCACTGAGCTGAATTTTTCATCAAGATCACAAGTGGGAGCTGACTAATGCTGTCTTTCAAGAAATCTGTCTTATGTGGCGTCTTACACCCCTTCCAACTCAAGATGCTGCTACATCTTATCCAGTGGGGAACATGGCACATCTCCGTGGAAGACATTCTCCTTGCCTCTTGGCACCCAGGTCTGTTATACACATTCCCTCAACCTTCACTGATCCACAAAGCCCTGCTCAAACTGAAACAAGAAAAAATAGTTATCATTTTCATAGCTCCCAGATGGCTGAGAATGGTGTGGTTCATAACCCTGCCCTATCTGGTGACATGTCCACCTCTGCACCTTCCCCTGATGACAGACCTCCGGATCCAGGAATCAGGCTCCATAACCCACTCCAACCTGTCATCCCTGCCTCTCGGATCTTGACTTCTTGGTAGTTCTTGGGTGTAGAGAAGGAGTGTTCTCCTGAAGTCCAGTTGGTTCTGTTAAATAGCAGGAAACCTACTACATGAAGGATTTACCTGCAGAACTAGAAATGCTTCTAGATCTGGTGCACCCAACATTCTGTATCTCCTACCAATTCTACCCAGGCATTCATCTTCAACTATGTACTAAACCTGAAATCGCTTGGTCTTTCCCAGACCTCTGTTAAGATTCATTTACCTATCATTGCAGCATTCCACTCACCAGTCAAGGGTGTCTTTGTTTTGCACAGCCTAGAACAACAAGATTCCTTAAGGGCCTCCTTAATCTGTTCCATCCAGTGTGGGACCCTATCCCACACTGGCACCATAATTTAGCACTTAACACATTAAAAGGACCTCCCTTTGAGCCTGTGACAACATACTTGCTATTCCATCTGTCCTTCAAGATTTTGTTCCTTGTAGCAATCACCTCAGCCAGAAAGATGGGAACTAGTAGCTCTCATGACTGACCCTCTTTATTACAATTTATCCAGACAAAGTTTTGTTGCGTCATCACCCTCACTTCCTCCCTAAAGTGTTATCAGAGGCTAGGTCCACACTAGAGCGTTAAATTGATTTAAACAGCGTTAAATCGATTTAACACTGTAACCGTCCACACTACAAGGCACTTAAAATCGATTTTAAGGGGTCTTAAAATCGATTTCTGTACTCCAGCTAAACGAAAGGAGTAACCCTAAAATCGATATTACTATATCGATTTAGGGTTAGTGTGGACGGAAATCGAAGTTATTGGTCCCATTCTTTTACTGAGCTACCCAGAGTGCACCGCTCCGGAAATCGATGGTAGCTTGGGACCATGGACGCACACCACCGAAGTAATGTGCCCTAGTGTGGACGCGTAAAATCAATTTTATAAACCCTGTTTTATAAAATCGATTTTACTAATATCGATTTCAAGCTGTAGTGTGGACGTACCCAGAGTTCCACACCAATCAGGACATTCACCTGCTGAAGAAATGAGTCTCCATATACTGGACATAAGATGATCCCTGGCTTTCCCTCTTCGCAGAACTAAGCCCTTCAAGGTATTCCCCCAGACTCTTTGTTTCCTTTGCTAAGAGAAACTATCTAACTGGATGTTGGAGTGCATTTTGCATTGCTACGAGTCCTGGGATGCAACCCCCTCCTAGAGTCATTGCTGACTCTACCAGGTCTCAATCTGTTTCCATTGCCCTCCTTAGGAATGTACCCATCAAGGACATTTGCAAGGCAGCCACTTGGTACTCCATTTCATGTTTTCACAGCATTATGCCCAGCTCCATGCCTTCAGTGCAAATGCAGTCTTTGGTGAAGGTGTTCTATACTCCATACTGGGTCCACCTCTTCAGCACTTTCTTCCACATTAAGGTACTACTCAGGAGTCTCCTCATACTGGGATGCCGGAACTGGATGACAGGGAATGGATCACTCGATGATTACCTGTTCTGTTCATTCCCTCTGAAGCATCTGGCATTGGCCACTGTCATAAGACAGGAAACTGGGCTAGATGGACCATTGATCTGACCCAGTATAGCCATTCTTATGCTTATGTGAAGCACCCACAGGGACATTAACTTAAAGAAAAAGGAGACATTACTTACCTTGTATAGTAACTAGAGTTCTTTGAGATGTTTTGTCCCTATGAGTGCTCCACTACCAACCCTCTTTTTCTTCCTGCTTCAGAGATTTACCATGCTCTGAGGTTGAGAGGAACTGGAGTGGCGCAGGTCTGATCCTCCCTGTATTCTCTCATGAGGAGGCATGCAGTGCAAGCCCACAGGAACTACTAGGAGAAATATCTCTGATCAATAGTGCATGGGCACACGGACATCCTCACAAGGAGCACCCATAAGGACAAAACATCTTGAAGAACTCCAGTTACTGAACAAGGTAAGTAACCTCTCCTTGTGCATTTTTCATTTATGAATGACAATCTATGCTTATTGTTGCTCTAAGTGTGAGGCATTACTCCTTATCTTGACAGATAAAGCTAATACAAGTGAACAGCAATTAAATTGAGGGCTGACTTGTCTGCAGTTGCTCCAATAGTACAAACCATGGAGAATTAATATTCCACTGTCAAATTGAGTCAGATTGTTTATTATGAGACCTGGTTACTAATACAGTATGTCTACAGCATAATTTCATGGACAATTCTGGCCTTGAATTGTAATATAAATCATATGTTATTGATTCTAGCATTCAAAAAACATATGTAATCTTTGTTTTATAGGGGAAATTCTACAGATGTGGGGGAAAATTAGAACCTGATCCTGCAAACCCTTACTCACACAAGTAGTCCTGTTGACTTTAGTAGCCTACTTATGTGACTAAAAACTAACAAGAGAAAGGACTGCAGTCACAGTACCTTAATTTTCTGACCTTTATTTGGTGACTGTAAATTTTATTCTTGGGATTAAAAACAATAAATATGTTTTAAAGAAAATATGAAATAAAGAAAATAGCATGTGTTATGAATGATAGTTTTAAATTAGGTAAATTTGTTTTTGTTTTGTATGCTTTAATATTTAAGAAAATCTAATATTACTCCACATGTCACAGTGGTACTAATAAATTGTCTTCCTCCATTAGTTTTCCAATCTTTGAAAATCCTTATCCCATTGACATTCATGAGTCACCAGTTACCTGCACAGAATATTTTGCTGACTGTCCTCCAGATTTGATTCCCGTATTGTATTCTGTAGGAGCTAAACATAAAAAGCAAGGATACAGCAATAAGGTAAAAAAAATACATTTTATTTATGAAGAGAGTTTAATTGTAAAAATCTAAACTGTGTACATAATGTTTTGGAAGATTATTTTCATTGTCTGTCTTCTCACGTTAATACTCCTATTAAAATAAGATAAAGGGATACCACTAACTTGAAACTCATATTTCTAGCTCAATTTTTTTCCTTTATTGAAGTTACAATTAATGTCTGAGATTATTATAACTGAAAGATATTATCAGGGGAAAAGATTTTTCACTATTTTTTCAGTTTGTTTACTTTGTGCATTTGAGAGCATGTATGCACAGACAATTTCCCTCTTATCTCTGTAAAGTCAATTAGGGCCTGATGCTGCAATTGGTTCTATGTAGGCACTCAGACCTCTGTGCCTGTGTGGCGCTCCACTGACTTCAGCGGGGTACCATGAAAAAGTATATTCCATCCTTGCAGACCTCCTTGCAGGATCATGGGTCCTTTCTGAGAATTTGCAAGTAAATCTGTTAATTAGTTTGAGGTAAAATTTATTCAAAATGGGTCCTTTGAGAAATTTAGCTCCTGGTATCAGACTATTTTTTGTCTCTGCTGTTTTCAATAATGAAACAACATGGACCCTCCAAACTTCCCATGTGGTTAAAACTCACTGAAACCTGATGCATTGTCTGCATTTGCAGATTTTTATTTTTACAATTAATGGTACTTTTTAGCCATTATTGCCACCATTTAAAAAAATACATTCTGATTTGCATATATTTGCATAAATGGACATGAATATAAATACATTTGTATAACTCTAAATAAATTTATTGTCATGTTACCAATTTGTCCTACTCATACCCACGCCCTGAATTCATTCTCCCAGTCACTTACTCCCATTCGTTTCTACCCCTGCACACACAACTCCCCAGACACTTCACCACGTTCCTCCATTCATTCCACGCTTGCCCATCTGCTCATTCTGCACATCCATCCCCAACTCCACACCCATCCATTCCACATCAGCCAGGATGATCACTACATACACCCAGCCATTTTCCAGGCATCTATACAGTAGGTACATCTTCACTCATTTGGCAGATTCACACCCCCCTTCTCTCTCTCTCTCTCGCTCACACACACACACACTAATTCCATGCACATATTCCATCCTCCCAGGGAGCAGTTCGGCAGTTGCCTCCACCAACCCAGTTCCCAAACTATCAGGAGAGGAGGGAAGAGCATAGTTATAGCGCCAGTTATTTATAAGTAAAGCCCAGGGACAGACAGTATTCGCCGTGACAGTCCTGTTCCTCCCAATCAATACCCCAAGTTCATGACTTCCCATTTCTATACTTGTCTCTTCTTTCCCTAGGCAAGAAGCTCCTACAACCCTAGTCCCCTTGCAACCAGCTCTCCTCCTTGAGAGAGAGAGAGGGAGAAAAAAAGCAAATGGGTCTTTAAAAATCAGTTAAATCTAATTTGGGACTACAAGCATTATTATGTATTAGTCAGAATAGTATGATTATTGAATGGTTTCGCTACAGGATGGAGTTAAATTTGTTCAGGTGCCCTAAACTGCATTTCCATTCCTCAACATGTGATTTTTTTTTGTCAAGTTTAACCTTAACTCAGAATTTCCTGGATTTATAGCGCTTGGTTTGGGACTAATTACAACATACCTGTAATGTTTTAACCCTTAAATTACTGATATGTGCTTTTAATCCTAATTCCATTTTAAAATAGTTCTTAACCAGGAATACATATATTTCTGGTAACTGGGTGCAGCTGTGTTGCCTTCTTTTTCTTGAACTCCTACGGGAGCTTGAATGGGCCTGAGCAGACATTGCCTTCCTTTTCCGTGGAAACTGGGATGTGCAGGAATCATGATCAAGATAGGCTTCTTTATGGTCTTGAAGATTCTGTGCTGCCTTAGCAAAGAAGGCAAGAACTGAACCGATTTTGGAGGCTGAATTCTCCTCCCATCCCTATAGCTGGTCACCTCTGTGAAGGACTGAGGCACATTGACAATGCAGTGTTCAAAAGTTTGCACAGCTGCATTTGGTCCAACAGTTCTGGGGATATCATTTATTTATCATTGATTATTTAACATTTGTATGTAGCATCATCGATATGCCTGGAGCTTTGCAGAGGACCAGATTATGATACTCTTACTCCTGCTGGATAAAATCTTATTTCACAAGGGATCTCGTTGCTTTCACTGAGAAAGGGTTTCACAGTCTTGTCCACAGGGACTAAAAACACTGTGCATGCCACAAAGAGTTTATAATCTAAGACCCCAATCCTACATTTGGATCCTCACAAAAAGACTGTTATGCCTATGCAGAGCCCTGTTGAAGCCCCAAGGGTTAGCCCTTGTGAATCCAATAGAAGGATCGATTGATTGTTCATTATTCATTCCTCCAACACTTATTATAAAGAATTTCAGTCTGAAAAGCTGTTAATTCAGAACCTTCCACTAGACCACACAAACATTTAAATATTTTTTTAAAAATCTCTCTGCCTTTAGAACAGATAATATTATAAACAATAAATTAGAAATTGCATCTACATAAATGTATTTTAAAATTATCAAGATAATGTTACAACCTTGTCTTCATTTTTATAAATTAGGTATATTGCTTTTTAGAAGAATTTCTTAGGATGTTATTCATTTTAAAAATGTGCAGTCCACCAGCCCATAAGAAATAACTCTTTTCTGTGAACTCTTGTAATTGTGTTTAGGAATGGCCAATCAGTGGGGGAGCGTGGAATCTAGGAACACAGACATATCCTGAAATTATTATTACAGGGTAAGAACGCAACAGAAGGTTTGTGCTTTTACAAATGTTAATATCTAGAACTTTTAATGATGTACATCTATAGGTCAGCCCTACCCATCTCACAATATAGTTGGCTGACTAGGGCATCTGAATATGAACACTCCATTACATAAGAGAGATGTATACTTCTTTTAGGGTGAAAATCCCCCCAGTACAGAGGGCCCACAGAAGTACTTATGCAGCACTTAAGCCCAATGATAAAATCATAAGTAGCATATAGAGCCTTGTGCTCAAGATAGGTTGCCAGTTCTCGTTGGCCATATTCCTAGAGGTTTAATCACATGACATAATAGTGAATTGAATATTACTCTTTAATTCCTGGAGACTCCAGGACAATTCTGGAGGGCAACCCTAGCTCAAGGATATATTAATATAGGCACCATGGATTGAGGCTGCAAGCTAGTAAGGGGCCCATGTGCCCCTGAAGAAGGGATCTAAATATCCCTGGGAAGGGGTGTCCAGTTCAAGAGAGTGCTGTAGTCTTCAGTGGGTATTAGGAAGGAAGAAGTAGCATTAGGAGGGTGGAGAGCCAAGAGTACCACAAGCATTTCTGCAGGGGTGGTTTTGTGGTTTATTGGGGACCCTGTGGCTGGATTGGAGCTGGAACCAATTTAGTGTTAATCGCCTATAATTTGTTTGAATGCTGTGCACTGGTGTGAATTTTACCTTTCAAGCTAGATTGTGTCTGTAATACTCAGCCCTGCAATAGAAGAGGGTGGAGGGGGCAGGGGATCACATTTCAGTGACAGACTCAGGAACAATTCTGGATGACTCAGATGTGTGAGTGGAGAAATATTTACAGTATTAATGTGTTCTGTGGTTTTAAGCACTCATCATGACAACTAGCTCTTGGAATAAGTTTTATTTATTCAGAACTGCCACCCATGTAGAAGTATGAATTTTGTCCATATTGGGGTTACTCATAATTTTTCTCCTATTGGTAATTCACTTTTTAATTGCCTGTTTTATTTATCCATAGAATGTAAATTGCAAAGCATAAGTTTGGATGTGAATTGGTTTGTGCTAACTGCTACAAAATAGTGTATTTTCCTAAGATAAGTAGCTTGATAGCCAGATATTTTCTTATGGAAATAGTTATGAAGAACTAAGAATTAGAGCTGGACAAAAAATTTTGTATAAAACATTTTTTCAGTGAAAAATGCAGATTTGGTGACACCAAAATGTTTTGTGAATTCGTGTCGGTTTCACCACATTGGTATGGTAAGAAAACCTTTAAAAAAAATCCAAAAAACCTGAAATGTTTCATTTCAACATTTTAAAAACAATATGTTTAGGTTTTTTGGTTCAAAATGATGTTTTGTTTCATAATTTCCTTTTATTAAAAAAATCAAAAACTTCAGAAAAATGCTTGAAACCAAACTAAAGTGTTTCATTGAACCCAAAATGATTTTCTTTTACTTTTTGATTTGCTGACAGTTTTGAAATTTTCAGTTTGACCCAAAATGATTTTTTTTTTCAATTTTTAGAATTGCCAGAGAACTAAAACAGCTCTACCAGGGTTATGATTAATCTCTTAAATTTGTAATTGATTAATGCACAAACATGACTGTACTGGAATATGTTAAATTTTGTTTCACAAACTAACATGAATATTGGATAATCGTCTCTAAAGCGATCTCTCTTCGAGTACAGTTTCAAAGCCAGAAGAGGCCATGATACCATCTAGTCCAGCAGTTCTCAAACTGTGGGTCGGGACCCCAAAGTGGATTGCGACTCTGTTTTAAATGGGTTGCCAGGGCTGGTGTTAGACTTGCTGGGTCCAGGGCCAAAGCTTGAGCCCTGCCACGTGGGGTTGAGGGCTTCAGCCCTGGGCGGCAGGGCTCAGGTTACAGGCCCCCCACCTGGGGCTTAAGCCCTTGGGCTTCGGCTTTGGCCTCGGCCTCCCCGCCCAGGGCAGCAGGGCTCAGGTGTGCTCAGGTTTTAGTCCCTCCTCATGGGGTTGTGTAGTAATTTTTGTTCTCAGAAGGGGGTGCAGTGCAGTGAAGTTTATGCCCCTTTTCCTCAAGTATGTATACTAGCCACCCAGCTCTAAAGGCAGCAACATGCCAACAGCAGCACAGAAGTAAGGGTGGCAATGTGAAAAGTGATATTTGTCAATATCACTTTTCACAGCAGACTTAGTGCCCCATTGCCACCCTTATTTCTGCACTGCTGCTGCCACCCTAGGGCTGAGAGCTGGAGGTCCACCACCTCCACGTGAGGGTTTGTGGTGAGGAAGGAGAGCTTGAGCCCAGGCTGTCTCTCAAGGCGGAATTGGGGGACAGGAGGAGAGCCTGAGCGTGGGTAGTGGAGCTCCAGCTGTTCCCTTTATCCTCGCTTCCCAGGTGTGCACAGCCCTTCTGCACAAGTCCCAGCCACCTGGGGCTGACAGCCAGAGCTCTTAAAAAAAACCAAACACACAGCTTGTGCTTCCCTTGACGCATTCTGGTGCCGCCTTTGGAAGGCTTGCCCTATAGTTTGAGAACCGCTGGTCTAGTCTGACCTCTTGTATATCACAGGCTACCACCACGACCCAGCCACCCTCACACTAGCCCCAACAGCTGAAATTGTATTAAAGTATTACAGCCCACAGGCTCGGGTGATGTGTGAACCACCTGTTTAGGAAGGCCCACCCATTCTGCCTGCCGAAGCCCCTCACTGTGGCTGCCAGCCCGCCCGAGTGCCCCTGGCCCCAGAGTGCCTGGCAGGTGACCTGAATGCCCCCAGCCCCAGAGCGCCCCCAGCCCCAGAGTGCTGGGAGGGCGGCCCCAGCACCCTCAGCCCCGGAGCCCTGAGCAGCCCCAGCACCCGGCTGCTCCAGCCAGCCTGCCCTAGCCCCAGCCCCACCCACTTTAGGGAAGAGGAGCAGCAGCCTGGGCTTGGACCACAGGAAGAGCGGGAAGCAGGAGGTGGCCTCGGAGTGTTGTATGGGCAGGGCCACGCCTGGCTGCTTGGGGAGGCTTACCCTCCTCTGGCCTGTGATACCAGCCACCCATGCCCACAGGAGACTAGACTATGGTGTGCCATAGGGAGAGAATAGGAGGAACCAAGGTGCACTGGTGCCTGAGAACCCTACAGTGGCAGGGAAATGATTAAGCGAGTTATACCCCGATAATCCTGGCAAGTGGCCCACACCCACACACTGGAGAGGAAGGTGAAAACTAGGGCTCTCAACTAATTGCAGTTAACTCAAGCAATTAACTCAAAACATATTAACTCGATTAAAAATATTAATCATGATTAATCACAGTTTTAATCACACTGTCTAATAAGAGAATGCCAATTTACATTTATTATAAATGTTTTGAATGTTTTTGTACATTTTCAAATGTATTGATTTCAATTACAATACGGAATATAAAGTGTACAGTGCTCACTTAATATTATTATTACAAATATTTGCACTATAAAAACGATAAGCAAAAATGGTACTTTGCAGTTCACCTCACAGAAGTACTGTAGTGCAATCTCTTTATTGTGAATGTGCAACTTGTAGATGTAGCCTTTAGGGCTGTTGATTAATCACAGTTAACTCATGCTATTAACTAAAAAAAAGTAATTGTGATTAAAAAAATTATTCATGATTAAAAAATTAGTCGCAGTTATAATCGCACTGTTAAACAATAGAATACCAATTTAAATTTACTATATATTTTGGATGTTTTTCTACATTTTCAAATATATTAATTTCAATTACAACACAGAATATAAAGTGCACCATACTCACTTTATATTATTTTTATTACAGATATTTGCACTGTAATAGTCCGCTCAGTCCTACTTCTTGTTCAGCCAATCGCTAAGACAAACAAGTTTGTTTACATGTATGGGAGATAATGCTACCTGCTTCTTATTTACAATGTCACCTGAAAGTGAGAACAGGCGTTCGCATGGCACTTTTGTAGCTGGCATTGCAAGGTATTTACATTTGTATGCCCCTTTATACTTCAGCCACTGTTCCAGAGGACATGCTTCTATGCTGATAATGTTCGTTAAAAATAATGTATCAATTAAATTGATGACTGAACTCCTTTGGGGAGAGTTGTATGTCTCCTGCTCTGTGTCTTACCTGCATTCTGCTATATATTTAATATTATAGAAGTCTCAGATGATGATCCAGCACATGTTCATTTTAAGAACACTCTTGCTGCCAATTTCACAAAATGCCAAGAAGATACTAGTGTGAGATTTCTAAAGATAGTTACAGCACTCTTCCCAAGGTTTAAAAATCTGAAGTGCCTTCCAAAATCTGAGAGGGACGAAGTTTGGAGCATGCTTTCAGAAGTCTTAAAAGAGCAACTCTCTGATGCAGAAACTACAGAACCCGAACCACCAAAAAAAGAAAATCAACCTTCTGTTGGTGGCGTCTGACTCAGATGATGAAAATGAACATGCATCGGTCCTCTCTGTGTTGTTTCATTATCAAGCAGAACCTATTAGCATGGACGTATGCCCTCTGAAATGGTGGTAGAAGCAGGAAGGGACATATGAATCTTTAGCACATCTGACACGTACATATCTTGCGACACCAGCTACGACAATGCCATGCAAATGCCTGTTCTCACTTTCAGATGACATTGTGAACAAGAAGTGGGCAGCATTATCTCCTGCAAATGTAAACAAACTTGTTTGTCTGAGTGATTGGCTGAACAAGAAATTGGACTGAGTGGACTTGTAGGCTCTGAAGTTTTACATTGTTTTATTTTTGAATGCATAATTCTACATTTGTAAGTTCAACTTTCATGATAAAGAGATTGCACAACAGTACTTGTATTAGGTGAATTGAAAAATACTATTTATTTTATTTTTACAGTGCAAATATTTATAATAAAAACAAATATAACATGAGCACTGTGCACTTTGTTTTCTGCATTGAAATTGAAATCAATATATTTGAAAATGCAGAAAACATCCAAAAATTTTTAAATAAATATTATTCTATAATTAACAGGAATCGTGATTCATTTTTTTTAATTGCTTGATGGCCCTAGTAGATTTGTTTGTTACATAACTGCACTTAAAAATAAAACAACGTAAAACTTTAGTGCCTACAAGTCCACTCAGTCCTAACTCTTGTTCATCCAATTGCTAAGACAAACAACTTTGTTTACATTTAGGGAGGTAATGGTGCCTGCTTCTTATTTACAATGTCACCTGAAAGTGAGAACAGGTGTTTGCATGGCGCTGTTGTAGCCAGTGTTACAAAGTATTTACATGCCAGATATGCTAAACATTCATATTCCCCTTCATGCTTTGACTTGTAGATTGCACTTTCTTTTATCTTTTTTTACAGTGCAAATACTTATAATCAAAAATAATAATATAAAGTGAGCACTGTGCACTTTGTATCCTGTGTTGTAATTTAAATCAATATATATCCAAAATATTTATAATAAATTTAAATTGGTATTCTGTTATTGTTTAACAGTGCAATTAAAACTATGATTAATTGCAATTAATTTTTTAATCTTGCGATTAATCACAATTAATTCTGTAATCATTTGACAGCCCTAGTGAAAACGCTAAAGGGTAACTGCAATCTGACCTGGGGGAAAATTCATTCCCAACCCACATATGGTGATCACTTAGACCCTGAGCATGTGAGCAAGCACTGGTCAGCCTAGTACCTGAGAGAGAGAATGCTCAGTGCCACCTCAGAACACTGGCCTATCCCATCCCATTTCCAGCCATGGCTATCTCTGATGCTTCAGAGGAATATATTGTGGGAGTGGAGGAAATCCCTTCCTGACACCTGCAGGTGGCCAGCTGAAGCCCTGAAGCATGAGTTTTAGGAACATAAGACATAAATTGGAAGTGAGTCTGGGCTGTTGAACCGTGCCCTCCACCTCACAAGCAACCCCGTCATATAATTGAACTCCTAAATTTGTCAGGCTCTCTCTTAAAACTAATTAATTTGTTTGTCCCCACAACTGCTATTGGGAGACTATTTCATAACCTCACTCCTCTGATGCTTAGAAACCTTCTTCTAAATTTCAGCCTGATTTGTTCGTGGCCAGTTTGTACCCATATGTTTTTTATGCCAACCTTGTCCTTTAGCTTAAATAGTTCTTTACCCTCCTACATGTTTAGCTCTCTGAGATATTTTGAGAGAGCATTTGTATCCTCTCTCAGCCTTCTTTTTGCTAAGCTAAACAAGCCAAGCTCTTCCAGCCTCCTCGTATAAGATAAGCCCTCCATTAACCTGATTCTATTACTATGATCCTCCCTTAAACCTAACAGCTCTTCTCTGCACCTCTTCCAGTTTGAATTAATCTTTCTTGAACGCAGGTGACCAGAACTGTGCAAAGTATTCCAAAGGAAGTTTTACCAGAACCTTATATAGTGGCATTAATACTTCTCTGTCTCTATTGGAAATGCCTCACCTGATGCATCCTGGGATCGTATTTGTGTTTTTCACAGCCATATCACATTTGTAGCTCATAGTAATCCTGTGAATTACCCTCACACCCAGTTCTCTCCTCTTCTCTGTTGCTTCAACTGATGAGCCCCCAACTTGTAGCAGAAATTCTTATTATTAGTCCCTAAGTGCATGACCGTGAACTTTGTACTATGGAATTGTGTCCCATTTCTATCACTCCTGTCTTCAAAGTGATCCAGATCTTCCTGTATAATGTTCCAATCCTTCTCTGTACTGACGATGCCTCCCAACTTTGTATCGTCAGCCCATTTCATTAGCCCACGCCTACCTTTTATGCCAAGGTGATTTATAAAAAATATTGAATACAATTGGTCCCAGAATTGATCCTTGAGGAACTCCATTAGTAACCTCCCACCAGTCTGGTAGTTCACCTTTTAGCACAACTTGTTGCCTTCTCCCATTTAGCCAGTTTCTTATCCATCTTACAATTCTTGTACAACTCCCCACTTTCATTTAACTAATATTTTCTCATGTGGTACCATATCAAATGCTTTACTGTGACCTAGTGCAGCAGAATCTGGCCCTAATGGGGATTATATAAAATAGATCTCAAAATAAACAGTGATTTCCAAAAAGAAGAATACTCTCATGGCCCAGTTTTAAATAAAAACTAATTTATGGGCCACTTCAGAGAGTCTGTTCTGTGATATATGTGTCATATATTAAAAATCTGGAAATTTCTCTTAACAATGCTTTTTAAAAAGTCTTTTATCCATATGATCTTTTCTATTTAAAAGGGACTATTGTTAAAGTGTGTGTGAGAGCTCTGTCCTATAAAAGATTAAAAGTATTATTTTGCAAAATCCTAGACAACAGTCACTTGTTTGGTAACAATAACTGTAGTAACATACAGTCAATGTGTACTTCCTTTGGTATGTGTGTACATTACAGATCAATTAAACTGATTTATTGTATTTACATTTGATTAATTGCCCTTCTGATATAGATATAAATTGCATCATTGCAATGTAATAGTTAACTTCAAGATTTAGCCTACATTGTAAGAATGATGGAAAGGTCACCTGAGTACTGTATTTTGTATTGTATTTAGTGCTTTTTGTATTTTCAGTAACTGAGAGGTGAAATTATATGTAGCTATATCTTGTTTTAACCAACGTTTAATTTTTTTTAAGTCATGCAGACGGATCGATAAAGTTTTGGGATGCCTCTGCCAGTAAGTTTTTAAACTTCTTTTTCTCATAGTATTAACAAATTATAGTATAACAATATTGAGAGAGGGGGAGTTATTTAAGATAGTATCCGTAGGCAAGTAAGAATAATGGGATGAAATTAAGAAAATAATCATTAGGCTGAATATCAGGAAGAAAAAATTGTGGCAGTAAGATATTGGACTGTAGAATTGTCTCCCAGAGGGAGTGATGGAAACGTCAGAATTTGGACATTGAACACTAAAGTAGACAAAGCACTCTAAAATATGCAGTAGGAGATAATTCTGCAATGGATCGGGGACTAAGGACTAGGCTGGATCTAATGGATCTGTTTCAACTCTAATTTGTGTCTTTCTGTGAGTACAGTATATATTTCTACTTGTAACCGGATTTTTTTTAAAGCTAAACCTGTAATAGTTCATCCTATTACACACATTATTCAAGATTCTTGACATCTGATATCAGGCTCTATATAATCTATTTAGTGTTAAATGAATGTACAGTGAATAATTTTTATGAGTAGGTAGACTGCTTTGGGCTAGATAAGAACCAAATCTGCACAGGTATGTTTGCAGAGCATTGTGCAGCGAGCAGGAGCAGGGCCACCCAGAGTGGGGAGGCAAGTGGGGCAATTTGCACCAGACCCCGGGCCCTGCAGGGGCCCCGCAAGCCGATCTGGGTTTTTGGCGGCACTTCTGCGGCGGGCCCTTCACTTGCTCCGGGTGTTCAGTGGCGAGTCCTTCAGTGCAGCAGAAGACCCAGAGTGAGTGAAAGACCTGCTGCTGAAGTGCTGCCGAAGCCTCGGAGCGCCGCCCGGTGAATATAAGCGCTGCAAGTGGCGGGGGTGGGGGGGAAGCTGCGATCGGCAGCACTTAGGCTGCTCTACTCCCACTGCTTCATTCTTCAGCAGCAATTTGGCGGCAGGTCCTTCGCTCCAAGAGGGACCCGCCGCTGAATTGCTGCTGAAGACCTGGCCCTGCCCCAGGCCCCCTGAATCCTCTGGGCAGCCCTGAGCAGGAGTGAGCCTCCAAGCCCAGGTTGACAGACTTGGGTTAGCGGGGCTCATGATGTGTAGACAGCACTCTGAAGACGTGACTCAGGCTGGAGCTTGGTCATTGAAGCCCACCCTCAGAGCCCGAGCCAAAACTTCAAAGCATTTTCTACACAGCTATATGTTGATCTGGGGTAGGAGGCTCACTCCCATTCCCACTGCGTAGACATACCCTACCAGTCTTTTCTCTGAGCTTTATGGAAAGTTCTTCCACTGCACTATCAACACACAGCCTTTCAGGCAAAAGCCTCAGAAAACAGCAGAGTCCCATGTTGTGCATAGAGTGGATCAGAAAATAAGGAGTTTGTTTCACAGAAAATTTTGACTTTTTGACAAAAAATTGTTGCTAAAAACCTAAATATTTTGGCCTAATACTGAAATATTTTAGTTCAAAATGTTGCCACAGTGTCTCATGGGAATTGTAGTTTGGATGTCTTATGCTTCCATTCTCCTTTATGACGTGAGCTTTCTTGCTTAACTACATTTCCCATGATGCATCAGTTTCTTGCTGAAGGCAGAGGTCATCATAGTCTTTAGATATGGTGCA
Organism: Gopherus evgoodei; assembly: GCF_007399415.2. Lineage (NCBI taxonomy): Eukaryota > Metazoa > Chordata > Testudines > Testudinidae > Gopherus > Gopherus evgoodei. The sequence goes on from NC_044322.1 coordinate 211,968,463, forward strand.
TCATGGGAGATGTAGTCTGTGCAGAATGACAGCATATGGTGCCTGAACTAAAATTCTCATGAGGTACTTGTAGCACTTTTATGAATCAAAATATTTCAGTTTTTAATCAGTCTTTTGGTTTGTTTGTTTTTTCCTATATATGGTATTAATGTTTTGAGGTGATTTTACTGAGTTGTTATCAACTAGACCTTAACCTTAAAGTCTTATCAGGCGGTAGTCTTTCTCCTGTCTAGCAGCAACCTCTGCATGTGACAGGCTAGACAGGAGGAAAGGGGAGATTCTCCTTGCCCTAGTAATGCAATGCTGGGAAGTGAGGCTTTGTTAGATTTCTAGAATTTTACCAGATGCCTACCGAGCATGCTGAGAAATGATCTTTCAATAATATATCATTTATTTTTTCAAAATGTGTCAAAAAGACTCTCTCATGTAGGACCAGGAACATGTCCAGTTTGGAGTATATTTCTTCAGCCATTGTGGAGCAAAAAAAATCTAAAGTTTTAAGAAGAGATTTTTGAAAAGAGATTTTTTTTCCCACTTACCTTTAACTCAGAAATGGCTGAGGGGTTTTCTTCAAGCTTTCCACAAAAATTGGCAAAGAAGCTAAGCATATAAGAACTTAGCCCCAAAGGATAAGTTTTCAGAAAGTTGTAATACAGTGAAAATGGGTGCAGTAAAATATCATATGTGGTGATAAAATGAGCCTTTAGGCCAGAGGTGGGCAAACTACAGCCAACGGGCCACATCCAGCCCATGGACCGTCCTGCTGGGTTGTTGAGCTCCCGGCCAGGGAGGCTAGCCCCCCTCCAGCTTCGCCGCCGCGCGGGCAGTACTCTGGGTGGCGGGGCTGTGCACTCCTGCAGGGCAGTGCAGCAGTGTGTCTGGCTCTGACCGGGCGGTGCGGTGCCACGGCCAGACATGCTGCTCTGAGCGGCATGGTAAGGGGGCTGGGGCCGGGGAGTTGGATTAGGGACAGGGGGTTCTGGGGGACGGGGAGCAGGAGGCAGTTGGATGAGGTGGAGATTCGGTGGGAGTGGGGTTTGAATAAGCATGGGAGTCCCAGGATGCCTGTCAGGGGGTGTGGGTGTGGATAGGGGTCAGCGCAGTCAGAGGTCAGACAGCAGGGAGGTTGGAGGGGGGGTAGAGTCCCGGGGGGACAGTTAGAGGTGGGGGGTCCCAGGAGGGAGTAGTTAGGGGACAAGGAGCCGAGGGGGTTGAATGGGTCGGGAGTTCTGAGGGGACAGTCGGGGACAGGATGTGGGAGGGGGCAGATAAGGGGTGGGGGCCAGGCTGTTTGGGGAGGCATAGCCTTTCCTACCTGGCCCTCCATACAGTTTTGCAGCCCCAATGTGACCCCCTGAGTATGCTGCAGTACCTAGCTGCATTGCTTCTGGGAGAAAGTTGGTGATTAGTTGTGATTCAGAGTCACAACTTTCTCTGAAAAAAAGTGTAGTTTACTTGCCTCCTTGTTACTGCTCTGCTGACCAGCACATTGGAAGGAGGGCAGAGCCAAGTGCCCCACCCCATCTGCCAAGAGTGGAGAGAGTAGTAGAATGTGCACAGCCCTTGCTCACCCTTCTGCACTTGGGCCACACTCCAGGGAATGTTCACATGGCCACGTAAGGTTGAAAAGAGCTCCCTGCATTGCTGTATTAGTCTGGGTCACAGTCTGCCCCATATGATGTATGTAACACCTTGTGTGTTTATGTATTTTATTGTACATATGTAAACTTAATTATAAAGGAGGAGATTTACAAAGGCACAAATGGGAGTTAGGCATCCATTCTCATTGGTTTTCAATGGTACTAAGGCACATAAAATACAAATTGCCAAAGTATCTGAGTGATTTAGAAGCCCAAGTTCCGTTTTTAAAAGTGACTTGGACAGTTAGGGGTTTTGCCTCAATGAAAGTCAATGGTACTTGGTCTTCCAAGTCACTCAGGCACTTTTGAAAATGTTACCCGTAACAGCCCATTGTGCTTTGAAAATTTCCCAATGTTAGCAAATAAACTTTGATGGATGTTGTATCATTGTGGGTTGGGTTAAACCTCTTTGTTATGGCTTGGGCATAATCATCACCTTGCATTCCAGGATGAATATAAAGTTGTAATGGAATGCTAAACTGTATTATACTGTTCAGTCACTAAGTGGCAATGTGTGTAACATATCTTACTTAAGCTAACATTAGCCAGACCTGACAGAGCACTAAAGGATCATACACTGAACACATCTAGTGTGTACATCTCTGAGAAGTAAGATCTGTAATAAGTCTATATCTGATACAGAATCCTGATCTGCTAGTAGCAGCCCTGCAACCTCCCTGCTGCTGATAGATCAGGACGGTGGCTGACCTACTGGTCTGCAGTTAAAGCCACTGACAATAACAAAACTGAAAAAGCCAAAGAGAAGCATGAGAGAAGAAAGAAGGTTGTGGACATCTGCAAATCCCTCATCTGTTTACATTTTCACAAAAAGACACTGAAACAAACTGACTGTTATACATCAACTACAATGGGGACTCCAGCAACAACAACATGACATAGTATCAGAAGTAAACCAGTGCCAGAGGAGAATGAACAGAAAAAACAAAGCAACAAAAGTTGCAAACAGAAGGAATGAAGCAACAAAGATTGCAGGATTTCATCAACAGGCACTCTTCAACACCCCAGAGAACTTTAGCTTTGACAAACCTTCACAATGGACAGATTGGAAGCAATATTTTGCAAGATTTCAAATTGCTACAAAGCTCCATCAGGAATCTGGAGATATTCAGGTATCTTTAACTAATGCTATGGTGAAACAGGCGGCGCATATCTTTAAATCCTTTGACTTTACTGAAGACAATTGCAAACATGGCTATGAAGGGGTTCTGACTATGTTTGATGCAGACTTTCTGCCTCAGAGCAGTGTTTCTCAACCTATTAATAATTGTGGGCCATATATGTGGCCCATAGTGTGTTACCTGGGCCACAGGTTGAGAACCACAGCACCCCCCAACCCTACCCACACACACTGCTATGCCCAACAACCCCAGCCCAGAGATTCCTCTGCAGAATGGGGCCAGGAGCAGAGCTCTCATGGCAGAGCTAGGTGGCAGGGACCCCGATCCCCCGTGTGTGGCGCCAGGCAGCAACCCCAACCCTGGACCTTGCTGTGTGGGGCTGGGCGGGAGCCTGACCTGGATCCTGCCATGTGGCAGCCCAGGCCCTGGACCCCGCTGCCCTTTAGCACACATCTGGGCCGCAACTGTGTGCTAATTGGACCATGTGTGGTCCACAGCCCATGAGTTGAGAACCACTGCCTCAGAGTAATGTGGTTTATGAAAGAACAGGTTTTCACCAAAGAATTCAAGAACCAAGGGAAAAAGTTGCATGTTTTATAAGAGCTCTTCATGCATTGGCTGGAAATTGATTTTGGTGCAACAGGACATAAAAATATCAGAGACAGTCTGGTTATTGAGTTAACAGATAAAAATCTTTCACAGCAGCTGCAATTGAAGACAGATTTAACCCTAGCTATAGCTATATAGTTAGCAAAGCAGACTGAACTACTCAAACAGCAGAATGAAAGGCAGGGGAGCAACTTCAATAACTTGAAACTAACTTAGAAGTTGTAAGCAGACACTTGAGTGCTAAAAGTCATTATCATAAAACCCCTGAGGCAAAGAGAGAGCTCCTAGGCTAAGACAGACAAGTGACAGCATACGTGCACAATGTATGGAAAAGTTACATCCCAAGAGAAGGCGCGTGTTCAGCCAGAGGTGCAAGGTGTAAGGTACTTTGCAGCTGTTTGCCACACCAAAGCAGTCAGGAAGTTGACACACATTAAGAAAATCAAGAGTCATTGTTTCTGGGATCCATCACTAGTGACAATACTGAACCTGCTTGGAGAGTGAAGCTGAATATTCATGGCAAGACTTTTGACTTTAAAATTATTTCAGGAGCTGACATCACAGTCGTCTCAGAAGGGACTTACAATCACCTTAAACCCTTCCCAGAGATTACATTGCCTGACACAGTTCTGACAGTATTCTGAACTGCATGGGCCAGTTCATCACAGAAACAACTTACTAAGACAAAAGCTATGCATTCACAGTGCATTGGATCACAATGTAGCAGCTATATGGCCCTGTTGATAAAGGAGGAAGAACTCAATAAAGGATTTGATGCTACTGGATTTTTGAAAGGAGATCCAGTACAAAACAACTTAAGAGAAAAAGCTGAACCATACAGTGTACAAACTCCCCCACCAGAGAAATCTAGAAAGAAATTAGCTGCAGATTTATGTGAATTCAGAGGACATCATTATCTGGTCATGGTGGATTATTTTTCCAGGTATATAGAAATAATGAATTTGAAAGACATAACTTGCCGCAGTGATATCAAGAAACTGAAGTGCACTTTTGCTCATTTCAATATTCTAGAACAACTAGTGACAGACAACAGACCACAATTCACTGCAGCAAAATTTAAGTTGTTCTGAATGAAATATGATTTTGATCATATTACTAGTAGCCCACATGACCCAGAAGCAAGTGGAGAGACTGAGAAAGCTGTGCAGACAGCCAAGAAAATCCTACAGCAGGAGGATCCATTCCTTGCTATTCTGAGTTACTGATCAACACCAACTGCAGCTACTACATATAGTCCAACACTACTCTGCTGGGAAGACAACTCAGAACTACTGTTCTAACTTTGAAAAGGAATCTTTCTCCAAAGTGGCCAGACATGATAAAAGTAGCCAAATCCAATAAAAAGAATAAAAGAACTGCCGGATCTAAAACTTGGTTATCATGTTCGCATCTAATTGGACGAAGACAAAGAGTGGACACTGAGTGCTCAAATAATATGTGAACGAGACTGACAGTGGAGAGTTCAACAGAAAACCATCAACGTCTACAGTTTGTTCATCTGAAAGGACAATTAACAGAGCAAAGTCTTCAGAAGGTGGATGCAGAACAAGAAGACTCAGAGATTCCAAACCAACCACAGTCAGTCATTGCAACCTGTGGAAATCCAGATGACCAAGTTGTTACATATTCAAGTAGAAAACCAGTATGATTCAGAGACACTTAACAGACTGACATGTACCTAACTTCAAAGGTAGTGTGATAGTGTATATTTTGTAAATGATAGGAATGTAGAATTTAAAGGGGGAGATGTAATGGAATGCTAAACTGTTTTATACTAGGTGGCACTGTATGTAAAATGTCTTATTTAAAGCTAACCTTTGCCATACCTGGCACAACATTAAAGGATCATACGGTGAACACATCTGGTATGTATCTCTCTGAGGGCTTGTCTACATCAGAAAGTTACAGCGCTGGTGAGGGAGTTACAGCGCTGCAACTTTGAAGGTGTACACATCTGCAGGGCATCACCAGCGCTGCAACTCCCTGTTTGCAGCGCTGGCCGTACTCCCGTTTTGTCTGGGGTGTAGAGGATCCAGCGCTGGTGATCCAGCGCTGGTAATCCAATGTAGACACTTACCAGCGCTTTTCTTGACCTCCGTGGAACGAGGAAGCCTCTGGTAATCAAGCTGGTCTCCTTTCCCGGTTTGCTCTCTCGTTCCCGGAACCCCGAGCAAGCAGGTCTCCTTCCCTGCGGTTTGCAGGGTGGCTCTGGGAACGCGAGAGCAAACCGCGGCGAAGCTGGTCTCCTTTCCCGGTTTGCACTCTCGTTCCCCGAACCGCCGAGCAAGCGGTTCTCCTTCCCTGCGGTTTGCAGGGTGGCTCCGGGAACGAGAGAGCAAACCGCGGCGAAGCTGGTCTCCTTTCCCGGTTTGCTCTCTCGTTCCCGGAGCCACCCTGCAAACCGCAGGGAAGGAGAACCGCTTGCTCGGCGGTTCGGGGAACGAGAGTGCAAACCGGGAAAGGAGACCAGCTTCGCCACGGTTTGCTCTCGCGTTCCCGGAGCCACCCTGCAAACTGCAGGGAAGGAGACCTGCTTGCTCGGGGTTCCGGGAACGAGAGAGCAAACCGCGGCGAAGCTGGTCTCCTTCCCCAGCTTGCTCTCTCGTTCCCGGAACCCCGAGCAAGCAGGTCTCCTTCCCTGCGGTTTGCAGGGTGGCTCCGGGAACGCGAGAGCAAGCCGCGGCGAAGCTGGTCTCCTTCCCCGGCTTGCTCTCTCGTTCCCGGAACCCCGAGCAAGCAGGTCTCCTTCCCTGCGGTTTGCAGGGTGGCTCCGGGAACGCGAGAGCAAGCCGCGGCGAAGCTTGTCTCCTTTCCCGGTTTGCTCTCTCGTTCCCGGAGCCACCCTGCAAACCGCAGGGAAGGAGAACCGCTTGCTCGGCGGTTCGGGGAACGAGAGTGCAAACCGGGAAAGGAGACCAGCTTCGCCGCGGTTTGCTCTCGCGTTCCCGGAGCCACCCTGCAAACCGCAGGGAAGGAGACCTGCTTGCTGGGGGTTCCGGGAACGCGAGAGCAAGCCGCGGCGAAGCTGGTCTCCTTCCCCGGCTTGCTCTCTCGTTCCCGGAACCCCGCGCAAGCAGGTCTCCTTCCCTGCGGTTTGCAGGGTGGCTCCGGGAACGCGAGAGCAAGCCGCGGCGAAGCTGGTCTCCTTCCCCGGCTTGCTCTCTCGTTCCCGGAACCCCGAGCAAGCAGGTCTCCTTCCCTGCGGTTTGCAGGGTGGCTCCGGGAACGCGAGAGCAAGCCGCGGCGAAGCTGGTCTCCTTCCCCGGCTTGCTCTCTCGTTCCCGGAACCCCGAGCAAGCAGGTCTCCTTCCCTGCGGTTTGCAGGGTGGCTCCGGGAACGCGAGAGCAAACCGCGGCGAAGCTGGTCTCCTTTCCCGGTTTGCTCTCGCGTTCCCGGAACCCCCCTTGAAGCCGCCCAACAGCGCTGCAGTGTGGCCACATCTAACACCACTTGCAGCGCTGGTTGCTGTAAGTGTGGCCACTCTGCAGCGCTGGCCCTATACAGCTGTACTAATACAGCTGTAACAACCAGCGCTGCAAAATTTTAGATGTAGACATGGCCTGAGAAGTAAGCTATGTAGTCAGTTTATATCTGATGCAGAAGCCTGACTTGTGAGGAGCAGTCCTACAGCCTCCCATATACACCTCTACCCCGACATAATACTGTCCTTGGGAGCCAAAATATCTTACCACGTTTTAGGTGAAACCGCGTTATATTGAACTTGCTTTGATCCACTGGAGTGCACAGCCCCGCCCACCCAGAGCACTGTTTTACCAGGTTATATCCGAATTCGTGTTCTATCAGGTCGTGTTATATTGGGGTAGAGGTGTATAAAAATAATATGACAGATGTGGCTGAAATAAGAGCAGTCTCTAAACTCAAAACACAGATATGTGTCTCTGCCCAAAATTTTGAATGAACTGGGAAGAGGGGTTCACTGGATATTGTCTGATACAGATAGAGAGAGACATCCTGAACAAGCACAGTGTGTGACCCTAAGAGAAGCCTAATGGGAAGGCTTTTGTGTCTAGTGCTGGCTGAAGAGGTTTGGGGCTACAAGCAAAAAGAAACTATCTCGTTTTGTTTGGTTCCTCCTGCATTTGGAAAAACAGGATTTTGTTCATTCCTTGTAAATAAACAAGATTTCATAAAAGAAAATAGCTGACTACATAATCAATTTCTCCTTTTAACTTGAACGACTGACAACACCCCAATTTGGCAAATTGCGTGGGTCAAAAGGAGTAAGAGTAAGATTTGATGGCTATGCCTGTTCACTGTTTCTTAAGCACAAAGTGTGTACGTTTTGTGTGCAAGTATGTATAATTGTTGGTGTAAAACAATGCAATGTAGCCCTGTGGGATCCCAAAATACTTAGCGTATACTGTACTTGTGAACCAATCTGCCAGTGCTGTAATGTAGCCCCTTTTAGGGGATTTATGTAGAAACACAGTAGCCCTTTTGTTTCCATTGGTGTACCTGATACCACTTTCAGTAACTGGGGGAAAGGTTTGTGTTCTTTTCAGGAACATATATGTTTATGTGTTGGGATTAGGGGTTGTTATCCTTTTAGCAGGGAATAAGCTTAAATGACTAGAACTTATTTCTTGTAGGTACTATAGTAATATAAGTTGAAGCTGTGTCTTAAAAGTGAAAGGCTTTTGGCCTGGGCCTCAGCGCTCCTCACCACCCAAGCTTCCACTAAAGCCAATGGAATATGCCAGTGCTCAGCTGGGGTCTGGCTCTTAATCCTAGAACTGGGCAAATTTTTTCAGATTATTATTATTATTATTAGCCAAAAAATGCATATTCAGATTAACCAAAACATTTTGCAAATTTGTGTAGAATTTACTGAATTGTTTTGGGTCAAAAAAAAGGAGGGGAGGAGGGATAAATCCAGAAAAGTCTAAATGTTTTGTTTTGACATTTTTAAAACAAAATGTTTTGATTTTTCAATTTGAAATGGCTCTTTGTTTTGAATTTTGCTTCCATTTTATTTAAAAAAAGATTTTAAAAAACAGAACTTGAAAATGAAACAAACATTTTGTTTGGGATCAAACCGCACATTTCATTCAACTGAAATTTCAATTTTTTGGTTTGGACACCAAACTGAAAAATGTGTTATTTGCACAACACTTCTTCGTCCTGCTTCTTAAATACATGCTTTGCTTGCTGTGCCTGTGTTTAAGGTTTTCTGGTTACAAAGTTTTAGTTGAAATGATCTTAATACAGTTTAAGGTTTTGTTTGATGATTCATCACAAACATTTATGTGAGCCCCAGGATATTTAAAGATACAAGGTACTCTGCCTTTAGGCACTGGTTAGTTATCCTCTATTTTCATATCTCAAACCACAGGTCTGTTGAGAGTACAGAATTGCTAAGCCACTGAAGCAATTTTCAAAATTCAGCTTTGCTCATGATCCATTTCACTGTTTCTCATTTGCTTAGGAATAGGTGTTATCTGGTCCTGCACAGGTGTACAAGGGGAAGAAAGGCTAATGAAGTCTCTCCTTGCTCCTGTGGTGCCCCTGACCAGAGACCAGGTACAACTGTGATTCTTGCATCCCTGGTATGCAAGACTATAAGAGCCTAGGTCTAAGGACAGCACTGGACTTCCCAGATGTCTGAGGTGGGCTCCATGGCCTCTTTCCACCTCATCATCATCAAAGGCCAGCAGAACTGTACTGGTACTGGAGGAATAGATGATATAACCTGCAAATGAGTAACAGTTCTGAGTTTCCTAGGATTCACAGAGGCAGTGGCCTGATTTGCCATTTGTCCTGAACTTTGTGTAGTCATGTATCAGAGGGGTAGCCGTGTTAGTCTGGATCTGTAAAAGCAGCAAAGAATCCTGTGGCACCTTATAAACTAACCGACGTTTTGGAGCATGAGCTTTCGTGGGTGAATGCCCACTTCGTCAGATGCATGTGACATGCATCTTATGAAGTGGGTATTCACGTGACATGCCTTCATGCATTCATGTGACATGCATCTAACGAAGTGGGTATTCACCCACGAAAGCTCATGCTCCAAAACGTCAGTTAGTCTATAAGGTGCCACAGGATTCTTTGCTGCTTGTGTAGTCATTAACACCAGGGCCAAGTGATTGCAAAATAAGTGTAAAACAATACCGTATCAGAATGGCAGTGTTTTACACCCACTTAATCTGGTGTAAATGAGTACATGGGGTGCAGAACAATGGTAAATTGAGCCCTCCTCATTCCCAACCTACAATATAGACAGTGGCTTAAAGCTGCAGTCCTACTTTTGGATGCTGTATTAAAAGCACCAGTGTCCTAAAGGAATTTTTCACAAAGCATAAAATACACTTCATACTTGAGGAATCAACAGGCCTGATGCTCTTTTTTCTTGCATCAGTGTTAATCTGAAGTAACTCCATCGAAGACAATGCAGTTATACTGGTGTAAAACTAATATGGGTAGAGACCTTAAAATTGCACCTCACTCCAAATCTGAACCTGACGATGGAAACATTTCAGAAAAATGTGGTTGCTATGTTTTTCCTCCATAATCCACACTGATGTAAAAGATTTTGCAAATAGAATAGAATGTGGTTAGTTGTAGCACATTTCATACCTTTTAGATTGTAATGTCTTTGGGACGTAGCCATGAGCAGCACAATCCTGACTGGGGCTTCTGGACATTATCAATCCATATAAAGCTATAAATATAAAACACTAACATATAAAAATGCTGTAAATATTAAATTATTATTTCATAGTGAAGATATTCAAAGTATTTTACAACATAATGAATCAAACAGCAATGATTCTGAAGATAGAGCAACCATTGTGTTATCACACAGCCTTGGAGCTGGCCAGGTCACCAGAATTATCTCCTATTTTTTCCCCTGAAAGTTCCATGGGATCTCTAATTTCTAGGGAGACAACAATTACAGACAGGCAAAAGAGATACTAGTTTAATATCTCATAGGGAAGATAGCACCAACAATGCAGCATGCAGCGCAGCATCTCCCCAGTATTGCACTGCAACATCTGTGTAGAGTAAGAACCTAAATCCAGGGGTGTGACTGAAACACATGACTTTTGCCCTTCTGGTCCAGAAAAGAGAATCCTAACAATGACCCATATACAAATATCCAATACTGGAAATATGAAACATAAAGCGTAGTATTACTCTCTATTATTTTGTTAAGTTGAGCCTTCATATCATGTTTATACTATGTCATGACTGAAAAACAGTAGCAGCTAAGACACCTGATAACTAAAGGTGAGGAGGTATAGGTTTGTTTAATGTTAAACAATAATTGTAGATATGTTGTAATATTTTGCAGTAACTCTACAGATGTTGTACAAGTTAAAAACCTCAAAAGTGTTTGAAAAACAGAAGCTGGGGGAAGGAAAACCAACAGCTGAGATTGTAGAAGAAGATCCTTTTGCCATTCAGATGATGTACTGGTGCCCTGAAAGCCGAATATTCTGTGTGGCGGGAGTCTCTGCATATGTTATTGTTTACAGATTCAGCAAACATGAAGTGAATACTGAAATAGTGGTAAGTCATTGAGAATTTTACTCACATATACTGTTGATTGAAAAGAGTAAATAATGTAAGCCATCATTTTCAAATTTGAGTGCCTCATGTGAGGCTGCTCAATCCCTAGTTATGTACCTGAATAAAACTTCTATTAAGCTTCCTAAGTATAAATTTAGAAGCATTCATGTTTAAACGTTGTGGGTGAAATTTTAGGCCCACTGATGCCAGTTGCAAAACTCACATTGATTTTAGTGGGGCCAGAATTCCAACCTTTCGCAATAGGAATAAAATATAGTAATAAGTCAAGATTTAGGCTGTTTCCAAGCCATCAGGATGGATCTGTGTGTTAGTTGCTTGCTCCAGGAATACTTGGTGTGGTATCATATGTGTTTTTATCATCCAAGGTACAGTTTTGACACCCAAGAACAGAGCAAATATTCTCAGTAAATAATTTTACACTAATATACAAGATAAGTTATCTGTGCTGCTTTGATACTAAACATTAATTTTTCATTGTATGATAATATCACTCTCTTTTAACTCAGGCGTTTAAAGGCTTTATTTTAGTTTATCTTCATAGTGCTTGTAATACAAAGGAATCTAACATTTTCTAGTCTTTGACAAAGTAAAAATGTTATTTTTTTTTCTGGTTTGATATATTTTAATCAACTAATGCTGATTTTGTTTCTGCAAAAAAATGGACACTACAGGAAGTGGCAGATGATTTATATCCAACAGTCAACATTATTTTCACAAATATTGGGCTAACTGCCCCTCTGACCCTTCCTGGTCCCTTCGAGTGCATCTCCTTCAGGTTTCAGGCTGTAATCTTTCACCTCTGTGTATCATTCAGGGCATGGCTACACTTGCAGATGTAGAGCGTTGGGAGTTAAACCAGCCTTCAGAGACTGCAGCAGGAAAATGCTGCCATGTTTTTACACCATCAGCTCGAAATGCCCTGGCATGGCCACATTAGCAGCTCTTGCAATGCTACAAAGAGCAGTGCATTGTGGTAGCTATCCCAGTGTGCAAGTGGCTGCAACATGATTTTCAAATGGTGGGGCACTGGAGTGTGACAGGGAGTTTGTTGTGTATATGTGGGGAAAGAGACTGTGTTTTGGGGTGCAGAGAGTGTGTCAACATGCTGTCTTGTAAATTCAGACAGCAGCAGGCCCCCCTCCCCCCGCCTCTCTCTCTCACACACAGCATTCCACAGTAATGGTTTGCTTTGTCCTGGAACACATAAGCATGCCAGCTGTTAGAAACGGGGCTTTGAAAGTGGATATCCGCATTCCTGCAGATTTCAAAACAATGAGAAGAGTGGCCACTTGACTTCAGGAGATTATGGGACATTTCCGGAGGCCAGTCACAGCACAGTAATGCAACAGCTCGTTCACACTGACACTCGGACGCTTCTCGTGGAGGTGGATTACCAGGAGCGCTTCAGCTGCAGAGTCCAGGCACTCTACATACCTTCCCAGTGTGGACGTGTCACGGTTAGGGCGCCAGGGGCTGCTTTAATGCTCTCTAACTTGCAAGTGTAGCCAAGCCCACTTGCAAGTGTAGCCAAGCCCACTCTCAGACTGGGCTTTTGGCTGCAGTCTCCAGATTCTACCCATGATTATCTCAGCAGATCTAACTTAGTCTCAGCATCTGGAGTTCTGTTCCCTCTGATAGCAATGACCAATGGTTAATAGAATGACCAAACAGCCTTCCTAAACCAGCATATTATTTAGATAGAACCACAGCATTATAGAGAAAACAAATCTTAAAACAATAATCCAACCTCTATGCATGCCTGCATCTCCCTAAGGCTTACCATTCCCTGGATCTGGGGAAGGTTCAGCTTCTTCAGACTCCTTCCACAGAGTCTCTTTCTGTTTCAACCTGTCCACTGGACTGCTCCTAACAATTTATTCTCCTTCTTCCCCTGAGAGGGTTTTTTAATGTTCAGGAGCTCCAGGCTCCCATCCTGACAAAACTGCGGTACCAATTTGATCTGGATCCTGGGAATGTGCCATTGTCCTGTAATTACCTGCCCCCCTCCCCTGCCTGTGTTTGTTGGGAGGTTTGCTTATTTCTAGTTATTGTGTCACTTTCATGTTTGATTTTCCCATAGCACCCTATTAAGCTAGATCAATACATTCTTGCAGGAAGGTCATACCTCTCAAGACACAATAAAATTACTTCACTGACCATGTCACATACAATATTCATAATGTTATTATATCTCAGTATTCTTAGATAATTATGTAGGAGCTCCATGTCTGCCACACTTTTTACCTACTTTATTTCCCCACCTTTTTGTTTTTTAGCTAAATTGTCACAAGGAATGAATGGCATTTTGCTGAGTGTAATAATCTGTGCACATTCAATATTCCATATCTCAAATTTTGTCTCCAATTTAGAACTGTTTACATGAATAGTTCTTTTGTGAAGGGCTATTTCACCATAGTCTCTTACACAGGTGGCATATGCAGTCAGGTCTGCTGAATTTTGGGCACTACCATCTACACCATAGCCTCTTCTCTGCCTTCCTTCATCAGTTGTACCTTCCTCTGGCTCAGACACACAGCTCTTCACTCCAGATCAGTAGTTTCTCTGTAGAAAAAATAAGTTTCCAGGTGGTGGTATAGGCATATCATAAGGCTCTTTCTTCCATTTTGCCACCTGAAACTATTCCTTTCTGCTCATGCTGACCCTCCCCTTATGGGTACACAGAGGATGTCCAGCTGACATGGGATCCAAAATCACTTCTAAGGGGCTCCTCAGCAAGCTTTCGAGGAAAGGGGCCTGTAAAATTGTGCACTCTACTAATAGCATCAGTCCTTTCCTGATACAGCTCCTTGACCAAACTTTTGAGGAGATTGGCAGGGAACAGCATGCCTTTTTTTGGAAATACAGAGAAAGGTAATTGAATGAGGTGATGGGAATCTCCAGTAAACCCCCAGCAGGGACTGCCTTTGTAAGATACCCAAAAACAAATTGGCAAGACATACACCGTTCTGCAACCTCTGGATCTTTCACTTCCATATAGATCTGATGTCCAATTCAGCAGAGAAGTCTTGCAGTCACTATTTAGTTAGTATTTCTCAGAACCACCTCCTGGATGGTCATTGCTGCTTCTTAATCTCTTCAGAATAAGGATCCATTTGGACAGTTCACAAGGGAGAAAAATCAAGAACTTCCCTTGTTAACTGTGGTTCTCCACGATGGTTGCCCATATGGATTCACACTTCCTGCCAATCTTGCCCTTGCCTATGAAGTCTTGGGTTAGGTTTCCTGAATTAGTGAGAAGAAATGCGGGATGATTATGCCCACATCCTCTTTCACATCCTGGAAACCTAGAAGGATGGAGCAATCCACAGGACAATGCTTGCTAGAAGCTTCTGAGCTCATGTGCCAGAGATGTGGTTTTCCAAAGAGCAAGAACCTTATATTATCTCATTGTAATTGCCTGACTCTTGTCTGTAGACAAGGGAAGATCACTCATCAGTGCCATCAGCATGTCAGTTCTGTGCTGTGTGCTAGATTTCTCTCATAGGAAGTGTTGGCAATCTCTGTTTGTAGGGGCTCCAGGTGCCCTCAGTCTCTTTCACCAGCTAGAAAAGGCCCGAGTCACAGTCACTGGTGGAAGCGTACAACTGGGTATTTCTCTACCAGCTTGGGGACAGATGGATTGTTTTCAGATGCTGGTACTGAGATGTTAATGAGTAACCATCTCTAATAGCAAAAAGCAATGATAAATGTGCTTTTATTGTTAGAAACAGAATTAGTGTTATCTATTTAAAAGCAATGAAGTCTAAGTAGCTCATTTTAATAAATTTTAACTTAGATTTTTATTTACTTCAGTCATTAGAGGTGCGACTTCAGTATGACATAGAAGATATCATTACTCCTGAACCAGAAATAATTCCTCCGTTTCCTGATGGCTCATCCCAACTTCCTTCCTTAAAGAGTCTTTCAGGCAGTACCAACACTGTGGCATGTGAAGGAATGATGAAGGACAGTATCCCATGTCTTAGGTAAAGTAATGCACTTATTTAAAAACTTACCCTTCCAAAATGCATTCTTCTCATTCAAATAAATCATATTTAACAAACTTATTAATGAATTGGAAAAGAAGGATAAACAATATGTTAATATAATTCATAGATGATACTAAGATGGAATCTGTGGCAAACAGTAGTGAGAGAAATAATATAAAGGGGGTTTAAATGGTTAGAAATAGAAATATTTAATATAAAATATTAAATGAGACAAAGACAATTTAATACATATGGGGAAAATAATCTGAAATAAATATTAGGAAGACACTTGTTAAGTAATTATGCCAAAGAAGACTTCGTGTTGAGAGAGGCCTATAAATTAGATTTGGACTTGTAAACTGATATGAGAGGAAAAAAAAAGTCAAAAACTTTGAACTGAAAACAAACAAGCATCTGATCGGTGTGCATCAGCATTTAGTTTATAGGGGAAAATATTGTCTTTTGTGTTGACAAAGTGATCTCCATAAAACAGTCATGTCCAAAACTACCAGTATGTGCACTCCCTCTGGTATGGAGGTATGATCTTCCTTTGAGGAAAAACTTATATGTATTTATAGAAAAAAAACCTGTGTATTTATAAAACAATAATAAAAAGCATATAAAGGTAATGACATGAGATAGACGTACAGTTACTGGCTTAATATGGGGGGAGCAAACTAGTGGAATGTGGTCTAGATGAAATTAGTATTAGGTGAATGTACAAGTAGTTGAAAAATCATACTCAAAGAGTAGTGATTGATGATTTGCTGTCAAATTGGGAGGACGTATCTAGTGGGGGCCTGCAGGGGTCTGTCCTGCGTCTGGTATTATTCAATATTTTCATTAATGACTTGGATAATGGAGTGGAAAGTAGACTTATAAAATCTTCAGATGACACCAAGCAGAGAGAGGTTGCAAGCACTTTGGAGGACAGGATTAGAATCCAAAAGAACTTTGACAAATTGCAGAATTAGTCAGAAATCAACAAGATGAAATTCAAGAAAAGTGCAAAGTACTACACTTGGGAAGGAAAAATCAAATGCACAGCTACAAAATGACTAGATGGTAGTACAGCTGAGAAGGATCTGGAAGTTATAGTGGATCACAAATTAAATATGAGCCAACAATATAATGTAGTTGCAAAAAAAGCTAATATAATTCTGGGGTGTATTAATAGGAGTGTTGTATATAAAACCCCGGAAGTAATAGTCCTACTCTACTCTGCACTGGTGAAGCTTCAGCTGGAGTAGTGTGTGAAGTTTTGTGTGCCACGCTTTAGAAAAAATGTGAACTAATTGAGGGGAGAGTCCACAGGAAAGCAACAAAAATGATAAAAGGTTTAGAAAACCTGATTTATGAGGAAAGGTTAAAAAAGCTCAATCTGTTTAGCCTTGAGAAAAGAAGAGTGGTGGTGGACCTGGTAACAGACTTCAAATACGTTAAGGACTGTTACCAAAAGGATGGTGATCGATTGTTCTCTATGACCATGGAAGGTAGGACAAGAAGTATGTGCTTAATCTGTAGGAAGGAAGATGTTGATTAGATATTAGGAAAAACTTTCTGTTTATAAGGATAGTTAAGCATTGGAATAGGCTTTCAAGGGAAGCTGTGGAATTTCTATCAGGGGTTTTTAAAAACAAGTTAGACAAACACCTCTCAGGGATGGTCTAGGTATACTTGATTCTGTCTCAGCCCTGGGGGCTGGACTAGATGACCTCTCAAGCCCCTTCCAGCCCCACATTTCTATTATTCTATTAACTGTGTGTAAAGAAGTATTATGGGTTTTAAGAAATGAAAAATGTGTTGTCTGTTATATACATCACAACTGACTGGAGTAGATTAATATGTTCTGACTAAACCCTAATGAGTTCTGGTTTTGAATGATTTCACGATAAAGCATTCCTTACAATGTTTTATAAATTGTAGTTTAACAGTAATTATAGTGCATTGCAGTGATCAATGTTTATTTTTATTTTAGTGCATTCATAATTACTTTAAATATTATTAAATATGTCTCATTTTGTTTCAAACTCAGTTTAAATAAACAGTGACTGACAGCTCTGTCTTTTGGGCTCCTGAAAGTAGTGTTTTAGAACATAGAAGCATCATCTAATTAGCATAAGAAAAGATATGTTGTTTATACATATGTGGCAGTATTCACTTTGGCACCCAATTCATCAGTCCATCCTTATTCAACAAAGGAGATGAACTCTCAGTGGGAGACACAATGCAAAAAGGAAAAAAAACAGCCACCAGAGTAATATTCTGGCCCCATAGAAGTCAGAGAGTTTTGCCATTAACGTCAGTGGGGCTAAGACTTTACTCTGAGGTGTTTTGTTGTTTGTTTGTTTTCCAGGATTTGAACTTCTCTGTCACTATGAAGCATTTTCATGAATATAATGTATATTTGAAAAGATTTTTTTTTTACTAGAAACATTAGGCTCTTATTTCAAAATGTGAATGGAAAAAAATTATGTATTTGAAAAAATCAGAGAAGTGATGAGAATATTGAGTATTGAGGTTTCTGTGAAGGCTGTTAGAACACAATAACATTTCCAGAACTGCCTCGGTGGAGTCTTTGCTTATTTGAGAGAGCAATGTCATCACTGTCATCAACAGGTAACTGTAATAATAAAATGACTCTGTTTCCAGACTTCCAGTGACCCTTCAACATCCAGTTGTCTTTGTCAAACATACTGAGGAAACATACTGAGGAGAGGGGGCTCCAGCTACTCGGCCCCTGACCCCAGCAGATGGTGCGGTAGTGGGCAGCCCCATTCCCAGGCCCTGCAGCCGGGGACAGGGAACAAGCGAGCTGGAGCACCCCTTCCCTCCCAGCATGCTTGGCCCCTGTCCCCGGCAGCTGAGCCCAGGCAGGAGGCAGCAGCGGCCTGCTCTCTGCCTGGGCTCATCTGTCGGGGACAGGCGCCAGGCATGCTGGGGGGCAAGGGGTGCTCCATCCCACTCCCCACTCAGCTGCCTGGGAGAGCAGCCAAATGGGCTGGAGAGGAGGCACAGGGAGAGAAGGAAACACCCCCTCTCTCCCCGCAGGTAATGTGGAGCACAGAGAATGCTGAGGCCCTAGGCTGAGTGGGTTGCTGGCCAAAGGAGAAACATAGAGCGGTCACGTGTCCTGCCCTTTAGCTTGTTTCCCCCCTCTCCCCCCAGTACAGGGAGGCACCAATCATCTATGCGTTCCAGCATGTTTGGGCTCCACCTGTTAGGGATTCCAATCTGCTCCTGGCTCAACCTGTTGGGATTCCACTCTGTTCTGGGCTCAACATATTAGGGGTCAGTCACACTGGCTCAATAATAGCTTATCAGAATCATTTGTCACTTTTGACTTCGTGTGGTTCCAATTCTTTGTTGTAAATTAGAGCAAGACAGGTTTCAAATGAGACTGTACAGTTGTGCCATCAGCCTGTAATCGGTCAAATGCCTCTGAAACTGTCTTCAATTAGGCCACGTCCAGACTAGGAATTAAAATCGATTTTAGATACGCAACTTCAGCTACGAGAATAACGTAGCTGAAGTCGAATTTCTAAAATCGAGGTACTCACCAGTCTGGACGGCGCTGCATCGATGTCCGCGGCTCTCCGTGTCGATTCCGGAACTCCGTTCGGATTGATGGAGTTCCGGAATCGATGTAAGCGCGCTCGGGGATCGATACACCGCGTCCAGACGAGACGCGATATATCGATCCCCGAGCAATCGATTTTAACCCGCCGATGCCGCGGGTTAGTCTGGACGTAGAGAAATGTCTGTTCAGAAATCTCTCCATTATGGTCATATACTTCATAGTCTGTTAAACTAACGTATTAAATGGAAGAATCTCCTTGGGGACAGGCTGGCTAGAGTAGTCAGGAGGGGATTAAACTAATAGCAAAAAGAGAAGGTAAAAGGAGGGAAAATGTGACCATTTAGTACAAATTTGAGATGTTGAGAACAAAATTAATCAAGGAACCAAAGAACATGATGAGAAGAAATTCTTTAATTGCCTATACAATAATGCTAAGAGCCTGGCTAACAAACGAGGAATTGGAATTGCTCACTTGATCTAGTTGATATTATTGAAACCTGGTGGGATGATTCTCACAATTGGAATGTTAATGAGCAATAGGGGAGGGGGAGTGGCACTTCACATCAAAAATGGCATTACTTGTTTCTGAGTCACTGATAACTTGGAAGAAAATTATCTTGAATTCTTATGGATCAGTGTCCTAACAGATAAAGCACAAAATGGGGTACTAGTAGGTGTTTGCTACAGAGCACAAAATCTCATTAGAGAACAAGATAAGCACCTCCATACACATCTATCTATAATGAGTAGAGGAAAAAACTGTGTGATCGTGGGAGACTTCAGTCTCAGTGGCATAAACTGGAGGTTTCATGCTAGCAATACTAAAACATCCGTGGAATTTCTAAACAAGTTCCTAACTCAAAAAGTGCTGCAGCCTACATGGGGGAATTCTGTATTAGACCTTATCTTAACGGATAAAGAAGTTAATGGTAGCTTAGATACAAGTGATTATGACTTGATCACATGTATAATGTCAAGCAAAGTAAAATCTAAAACAACAATATATACACTTGGTGCTTTAATAGGGCCAGTTTTCCAAAGCTGAAAACAATTATGAGCCAAATCAGCTAGGAGAAAGAATTGAATCAGAAAAATATGATCATAGAATCATAGAATATCAGGGTTGGAAGGGACCTCAGGAGGTCATCTAGTACAACCCTCTGCTCAAAGCAGGACCAATTCCCAATTAAATCATCCCAGCCAGGGCTTCATCAAGCCTGACCTTAAAAACCTCTAAGGTAACCCATTTCAGTGCTTCGCCACCCTCCTAGTAAAAAAGCTTTTCCTAATATCCAACCTAAACCTCCCCTTCTGCAACTTGAGACCATTACTCCTTGTTCTGTCATCTGCTACCACTGAGAACAGTCTAGATCCATCCTCTTTGGAACCCCCCTTTCAGGTAGTTGAAAGCAGCTATCAGTTCCCCCTCTTTGTTCTCTTCTGCAGACTAAACAATCCCAGTTCCCTCAGCCTCTCCTCATAAGTCATGTGCTCCAACCCCCTAATCATTTTTGTTGCCCTCCACTGGACTCTTGCCAATTTTTTCACATTCTTCTTCTAGTGTGGGGCCCAAAACTGGACACAGTATTCCAGATGAGGCCTCACCAATGTCGACTAGAGGGGAATGATCACGTCCTTCGATCTGCTGGCAATTCTCCTGCTGAATGATAATTGGGAATCATTTCAGAGCAATTTACTAGATGTTCAAAAAGCCACAATCCTACAAGAGAGGAAGAAGGTTGTGCTGGTTAAAAAACTGACCTAGTTTAGAGGAGATGTGAAGGCAACTGTACAAAATAAAAAATAAAAATATGTAACAAATGGAAGAAAGGGAAAGAGATAATGAATATAAATTAGAAGTTAGGAATTGTAGAAAATTGATGAAGAATCCAAAGGGCACAAGCAGAAATCTATTGCCAGCAGAGTCAAGGACAATAAGAAGTTTTTTAAATATATTAGGAACAAAAAAAAAAATCTGACAATGGTTTTGGTCTATTACTAGATGGAAATGGCAGAATTATCAATAATAATTCAGAAAAGACAGATGTTTTCAATAAATATTTTTGTTCTCTATTTAGGGACAGTAAATGATGCAGATTCATCATTTGGTGATGATAACGCCCTTTCCATTCCACTATTGTTAAACAAAAGCTACTAAAGTTACATATTTTTAAATAACAGTGCCAGATAACTTGCCTCCAAGATTTTTAAGAGAACAGCCTTAGGAGCTTGCTGAGCTATTAATTTTAATTTTCAATAAGTTTTGGAGCACTGGGGAAGTTCCAAAACACTGAAAGAAAGCTAATGTTGGGCAATCTTTTTAAAAGGGTAAGTAAGATGATCTGAGTAATTATAGGCTTGTCAGCCTGACATCAATCCCAGGCATGATAATAGAGTGGCTGATACAAACCTCGATTAATAAACAGTTAAAGCAAGGTCATGTAATTAATGCAAATCAGCATCTTTTTTGATGAGATTGCAAGTTTGATTAATAAAGGTAATAATGTTGATGTAATATACTTAGTCTTCAGTAAGGCATTTGACTTGCTACCACACAAAATTTTGACTGAAAAACTGGAACAATATAAAATTAACATGGCACACATCAAATAGATTAAACACTGGCTAACTTATAGGTCTCACAATATAACTATAAATGGGGAATCAAAATTAAATAGATCTGTTTCCAGTGAGGTCCTTCAAGTATCAGTTCTTGGCCCTACACTATTTAACATCTTTATCAATCACCTGGAAGAAAACATAAAATCATCACTCATAAAGTTTGCAAATGACTCAAAAATTGGGGGAGTGGTAAATAATGAAGAGGACAGGTCATTGATTCAAAGCAATGTAGACCATTTGTTAAACTGGGCATGAGCAAACAATATGGGTTTTAATACAGCTAAATGTAAATATATACATGAGGGAACAAAGAATGTATAGCAGAACCTCAGAATTATGAACACCAGAGTTACAAACTGACCAGTCAACCACACACCTCATTTGGAACCGGGAATACCCAATCAGGCAGCAGCAGGAACAAAAAAAAGCAAATACAGTACAGCACTGTGTTAAACATAAACAACTGGGGAAAAAAGGGAAAGCAACATTTTTCTTCTGCATAGTAAAGTTTTAAAGCTGCATTAAGTCAGTGTTCAGTTGTAAAACTTTCGAAAGAACCACCATCATGTTTTGTTCAGAATTATGAACATGCCTGAGGTTTTCGTAACTCTGAACTTGTTCTGTATGTCATACTTACAGAATGAGGGTCTCTACCTTAGGAAGCAGTGATTCTGAAAAAGATTTGGGGATGGGCAGGTTAAGCAGCAGAACATGAGCTCCCAGTGTGATGCTGTGGTGAAAAGAGCAATGCAATCCTGAGGGGCATAAACAGAGTAATCTCGTAGGAGTAGAGAAGTTTTTTCACCTCTGTATTTGGCACTGATGTGACTGCTGCTGGAATACTGTGTCCAGTTATGGTGTACACAATTCAAGAAGGATGTTGATAAATTGAAGAGGGTTCAGAGATGAGCCATAAGAATGATTAAAAAATTAGAAAACATGCCTTATAGAGACAGATGCAGGGACTTCAGTCTATTTTTCTGAACAAGGGAAGGTTAAGGAATGACTTGATTACAGTCTACAAATATCTGAGGAAAAAATATTTAATAATGGGCTCTTCAGTCTAACAGGGAAACGTATGTCACAATCCAGTGGCTAGGGTGTGAAGCTAGACAAATTCAGATTGTAAATAAGGCACACATTTTTAATAGTGAGAGTAATTAACCATTGGAGCAATTTACCAAGGATCATGGTGAATTCTCCATCACTGGTAATTTTTAAATTAAGATTGTGTGTTTTTCTAAAAAAAGATACTCTAGGAATTATTTTGGAGAAGTTTTATGGTGTGTGCTATACAAGAGATCAGACTAGATGATTATAATGGTTCCCGCTGCCTTAGAATCTATGTATCTAAGTTATAGGTCCAATATAAACAAAAAGACTCAGCCCATAATTATTTATTATCAGTGAGCCAACATTACTTTAAACTGCTGTACTGTTGATTTTGAAGGTGATAATAGAAAGTTATAACATTTAGCCAAACCTGAGCTAAGATTATTATGCTATTTGGGTCCCACTTTTGAGTTTTGCTGAAAAGAAAAACTTGCTCACCGGAAACCACTTTATCCACCCCAAGAGAAGATATAATTTTTCATAGATATGAAACAATAAACAGTAAGAAAAGTATAGATCCTTAAAAACAATGCCCACCGACATCCCTGGTGTAACTACATCGAAATCAGTAGAGATACAACGTGGATTAAATTGACCCATAATTTGAATAGTGTACATGAACTGAGTAGTATTACAAAAATGAGGCAGAATCTATCAAATGCTCATTTTGATATGATTTGTTTTTTCACTGTTAACAGTACATAATTATTTTCAATAAAATAACATTCATTGCAATCTGATAAGTAACTACTACTGTAAAGAAATTCAGTTACAAAGAAAAGTATACATTTCTTGTTAAAGAGTAAATACTGAAATGAGGAACATATACAGTATCTTTAATAAGCTCAGGAGAGTTAAAAACTATGATTAATAAAGTGTGATTTATACCACTGGAATTTTAAATAATTTTAAGAGCGTGTCTGGTATTTTAAACTGCAACATTTAAGACAAATTGGACATTGTCTTCAGTACAATATTTGAAGATGATAAATACATTCTACCAGTCAGCAAAGAAAGTTACTAAAAAGACAAAGCAGCCATACAGTAGGTGAAGAATAATCTTTTCACAACGTCTTTGGTACACCTCTGGGACCTGCTTTGCAGACCATTGCACCTTCCGTAACAATGCATGAAGAGAGACTGCTAACTGCACCAAACTCTGTATAGGAAGCCTGTGTAAAAAGCTCTTTGTAGCTTGAAAGCTTGTCTCCTTCGCAAGGTTGGTTCAATAAAAGATATTGTCTCACCCACCTTGTCTTTCTTATAAGAATCCATTCAGTCTTCAAGGGTAGATTAGCGACTGGGTGATTGTACTCAAAGGAAGGAGAGTTACCAAAACAGGTTAGTTGGATTGATGGAGAGATAGAGCCTTTGCCTGATTCATGAGTGTTAGGTATCCAGATACCACGGAGATGAGCACAATATAAACATGCGGCTAGATCAGGGATCGACAACCTTTGGTACGTGGCCCATCAGGGAAATCTGCTGGCGGGCCAGGACGGTTTGTTTACCTGCATTGTCCGCAGGTTCAGCCAATCGCAGCTCCAACTGGCTACGATTTGCCGTTCCAGGCCAATGGGGGCTGCGGGAAGCAGTGCAGGCCAAGGGATGTGCTGGCTGCCACTTTCTGCAGCCCCCATTGGCCTGGAACAGTGAACTGTAGCCAGTGGGAGCTGCGATCAGCCGAACCTGTGGACACTGCAGGTAAACAAACAGTCCCGGTCTGCCACCAGATTTCCCTGATGGGCCACATGCCAAAGGTTGCCAATCTAGCTGTCTGGGCTACATAGATAAGAAGGGGAAATTAAAAGGTGAAGCAACATTTTATGTGGCCTTCTAAAGCACAGCCATTCTTGAATTTCTCAGATTTTAACAGTCATCACTGAATAGAATTCCCCATAATAATATTTAATTTGAGCACTTACCTAGTTAGGATTGGGTTACAGCGGGATCTATAGATCTACAGATCTGGGTCCATGGACATAGAAATTTGCATCCCAGGAGCTGCATGTGTTATATGCAGGAGAAAGTACAAGAATTAACCATAGGCATGACAAAGAGCAAGGAGTACCACAAACAATTTTATAGGGTTGGTTCTTTATCGTTGGATTGGAACTAGAGCTTGGTTGGAAAAACTTTGACACAATCATTTCATTTTCCATCAGAAAATGCAGTTCCACTGAAATAGAAATTATTCACAGATCGTTGATTTAGCAGAAATTTTGTTTTGGAAAAAATGGGAAAACTATTTCCAACAATGTTGAAATGTCCCATTTCAACACTTTTTTGGAATGAAATGTTTCAATTTTTTCTTTTGAAATGACTTTGTTTCTAAATTGTTTTATTTTCCACTATATATTATAAATTTTTGAAAAGTTGAATTTGTGATGAAACAAAACAATGTTGTTGAAATAAAACATTTCAATTGACCCAAAAGAAAGAAACAAACAAAAATTTGGAATTTTATTTTGTGGACAACTTTGACATTTTCAGGTTTTATTCCTAATCTGAAACCTCATTGAAACCCTCCATGAAATGAAATTTTCCTTCTCTACACAGCTCTAAGTGGAACATATAGGCTTAATCTACAATTAGATTAAAAGTATGGTGAGAATTCCTTTTCAGTGTTGATCCAGTCCTACAAGAGAAGTTGGCTTCACTATTATCTCCTCAGGGTAAATAGTTTCTATTATTGTGCCCTAATCATTTTGATCATGTGTTTCTGTTTTGTGTCCCTTTTTCTTCTTAGTGTTAAGACTCGACCTGTGCGAATGCCTCCTGGGTACCAACCAGAACTTGTTATTCAGTTGGTGTGGGTGGATGGTGAGCCTCCACAACAAATCACCAGTCTGGCCGTAAACTCAGCCTATGGACTGTAAGTAACTAAAAATCATGTTGTATTGATTTATTCTTTACTCAGCTAAGCAATGTATATTTTCAGTTATACTTAACAGTCACCATGAAAAATCAAAAGTTGCTTTAAGCTTGGTTCTTGGGTAAAAAATTACAAGAACCAGTAACCCGCATAAAGGATGTAATATGAGAAGTTCATCTGACATTCTTATGATTGCATCTTTCATATAATATCCCTGTCCTTTTAATCAAAACCTAATTACCTTTCTGAGTTATAATTTTTTTTACAGATATCTTAAAATAATCACCAGATTACCTGCGATGGCACAAGGGGGGGAAAATTAGACCTCCCTGTGATACTTTGATAGAAGGCAGGCATTGGTGTCACTGCTGCCTTCACTTGGGTACTTGTTAGAAGGGACAGTTTTTGTTTATGGCTAGGTCTCCACAGAAAACCAGCTGGAAAAGGTTGTGGTGGGGATGCACTGGCCATGTATCCTTTCCAACCAGCACAGCCCATATGATTCCATGTAATACTAATGGGTGTTGCACATGTGCATCAAATCAGGAAACGAGTCTTTACAAGTTTGTTTCTGGTAGAGAAGGTATCACTCGGATATAAAGGTATAGGTTGGCGTTTCTTAGGGGGCCTTCAGGAATTAGGTGCCCAGTGCTTACTGACTTTCAGTATAAATTTGAGCACTTGCCCCTCTGAAGCCCCTTTGAAAATCTCAGCCACAACCTTTGTATTAGTGTGAAAATATTTGTCTGTCCTTAGGTACTCGTCAGCTCCTAGTCATGAAATCTAGA
Organism: Gopherus evgoodei; assembly: GCF_007399415.2. NCBI lineage: Eukaryota > Metazoa > Chordata > Testudines > Testudinidae > Gopherus > Gopherus evgoodei. The sequence goes on from NC_044322.1 coordinate 211,994,391, forward strand.
AATTTCATTAATTTTACCATTGCCAGAATGCATTTTTCACAATACCTAGGCAAACTTCATCTTTGGCCCCTTTCCAGGTCTAGCCATCACCTGGTTCTGGGTGGAATCACTCATTTCTCCATCCTCCGTCTGGGCCCTGGATTGCAGTGCCCTGGTGCTAACCATGATTACCTCAGCACTCTGATTTACGGCCAGCAGCTGCAATTCTGTTCTATTCTCTGGGAGCAATGACAGTGGTAAGCAGCGACCAGAAAGGCTTTTCCCTAAGGTTTACCATTCCTTTGATCTGGGAAGGCCCGACTGCTTTAGACCGCCTCCCCAGAGTATCTCTGTGTCAACCTGTCTCCCTAGGCAGCTTTTGAAAAGTGACAGCCCCTTCTCTTCCTCAGGATACTTTTTAACTCTTTCATGTTCTTTTGATCTCTAGCCTCCCACCCTGGGAAAACAGCTGTCACTCCATCCCAGAGCCTGGAAATAGGCCATTATCTTGTAATTTCCCCCGGTGTTTGTTGGGAGGTTGCTCATGTGGGACCATTGTGTTGCCTTCCTGTGTATTCTTCCCGTGACCCCCTATTAAATTAGATCAGTGCAGTCATACAGGAAATTCTGATAACCAACCATCATTACAGGGGTGCTGGAACAATTTTCATAGTGAGGGTGCTGAGAGCCATTGAACCAAACTGTAAACTCTGTATATAATGGAAACCACTTCAAGCACCCTTACTTCCATCATCTATGCCTACTTATACAGTAACTGTATCTCACTGAGCAGGCCATGTACAATAGTCTTACCTTTATTACATATCCATATTCATACATAGAGTAGTACATAGCTTCACAGCTGTCACACCATTACTACAGGTACAAAGCATGTATAAAAACAAAGGTTAAAAAACACCTTACACTCAACAAACATAAGGCAGTTGATGGGTTATGAAATTCAATATATTTCACTTGGTTTCTGTTTACTTTGAGCTCTTGCAAGGTGCAAATTCGAAATATTTCCACTTTCATGCAATTAAAGAGAATCATCACACTACTGGTTTTCGTTATAAAAGTAGAAAAAAGTGTGGCAAAATTCTGCAGGTATATCTTAGTATATTTTAAAATATATAAAAATATTAAATTAAATTTAAACAATGATGAACTAAGAAGGCCTTTCCTGAAAATGAATGACCAGTTTGTGTGTTCCCTAGCCCGCCACCTGAGCCCAAGGTCCTCAGCTCCTCCCAATATTAACTGCCAAGAAATGTCTGATCAAGATTTTAGCCTTGTTGTTATGAAAAATATTAAATTGATTAATGAAAAGCACAAGCATTCCTCCCTCCCCCCAAAAAATCAGCTTTAAGAAGTTGAGTAGTATGTGGCATGTAATATGCAGTTTCTTTCAGTACCAATCCTTTCTTAGTAGTTAGTAACTACAGTAGCCAGTGGGAAATAAGAAATTCCCTCTGAACTCTTCATTAGGTTTATGATTGTATACAGAAGACATAGAAATTATTTATTTGCCTTTAGGTCTGGTAGTGGTAATCTTCTCCTAATTATACTGTTCCTCTGTCAAAGGTATTGTTAAGCCTCCTTCTTTATAGTCAATATTGTATAGCTGGAATGTGTAACACACCTATATGCATTGTTGTAGCCGTGTGTGTGTTGAGGAAGAGCTCTGTGTAGCTTGAAAGCTTATCTCTCTGACCAGCAGAAGTTGTTCCAATAAAAGATATTACCTCACCCAACTTGTCTCTCTAACACATCTATAGTTAAGTTTGGCCACTGTCAATCTAAACAGTTTTTCTTTTGCAGTTACTTATAATTTTTTCAGACTTCCATCATTGGGGTGAAATTTTCTAGGTCGGATCTCTGCCTGAGGTGGGTCAAGTGTTTTCGGAAATTTGAGCAAAAACAGTTTTACTGTTTTCAAGTATAAAGAAAGTGGGGGAAATCCTTTTACTATTATAAAAAAAAATCTATGACCTTTAGTTCACAGATTTTGATTTGGACCACTTAGAAAGTTTTTTTTTAAACATATATTGAACAGGTGCACTGATTTTTTTTAACAAGTTGGTAAGGTTTTATTTTACTAATGATCCCCCAAAATTCTGATGGCACCCCACATGAATATGTAAGGAGTTTGAGTAGGTTTTTCTGTCTCCTAAGTTGAATATAATACCTCACGTGTCTAGTCTGAAGCAGCTAAATTATGGAAGTGCTTTAGAAAGAATAAAACTGAGAACCAATAGAATAAAAACCTACCTAATTCAGGAAAGCTTAATTATGCTCTTCAGACTGGTTAGAGGTCATTAATGCTGTCTTGAAAAAACTTCTGTCAGAAACCCAGACCGTGGTGGCCAGGCTTATATCTATTATGCTGATATGTAACTTGTATAGATATTTATCATAGGGCCTGCAACCTTCTTTGCCAGCAATTCTTCCTCAGGAAATCTGTTTTTTGGGCTCCATTCAGTTGTTTGACCATAGAATATGCCAGCATATGAGGATATGTTATAAAGCAGTGCTCACAAGCAGTGGGTTTATATTCTTAGGATGCTGTGATGGGGTGTACAAACCCAACACTGAGCAACAAGGGGTTAAGGAATTACTTTGGGCCCAGCCAGCCCCACTCCACCCAGAGTGTAGGAAATGCTCCAACTGGAGGAGGAACCTCTCTTTTGGTAGCAGACCTGCAAGCTGCTGCTCCAGCAGAGGAGAGCCTGAGGGAAGGCAGAATCTCTCCCTAAGACAACTGCCCAAAGGTCTCTTCCAGAGAGAAGGGAAAACCTACCACAGAGGCAGCCTGACAGAACAACATTTCCCTCTCCCTTCATATGAACTCTGAACTTCGGTAATCCATTTTGTTTTTCTTTGGACTACCCCAGCGGAGGGGATAGAATGCCTCATGCAATGTCCCCTAAAAAATCCTTCTTACAACAGTCAGATGGCTTTGAGGGTGATAAGGACTTTTTTCTGATTTTCTCCTGTAGCCAAATGCTTGGCTATTAGCAAGGACCTTCTTTGGTCCTTACTATTGTATTAAGAGTATTTTTTTTAATGGTTGTTCCCAGAAAGATCTCACTGATCACTGCCCCTTTACATGTTTTTTATTTTTACTGTGTTCAACAAAGGCCTCAGGCACATCATTTTCTGAAGGCAGATGACTAGCATTTCTGCTGTCTCAAATCACATAAAAGAGATTGTGTTTTGTTCACACTCCAGTCTTTTTCTACAGTGCTATGTTGAGTCATTTAGATCCCTTTTACTTGCTTTGTACAACCTTGTCTTTTATTTATGTAGGAACATAGGACTTGCTTTATCAGCTTAGCCCAGTGGTCCATCTAATCCAAATCCCTGTCTCTGACAGTTGGTAGTACCAGATACTTCATAAAAAGATTCAAAAGTCCCCATAATGGACAATAGGGATAGTTTCCTTGCAAACCCCCATCAGTTAGAGGTTGGCCTATGCCCTGAAACATGCAGGTTTATATACCGTATACAAAATGTTATCCTATCTCATATAATTGTGGCTGTTCTTATTTAACCCAACAAACCCTTGTTGAAAGTCTAAGGGCAGATCCATGGTCAGTGCTTGGAGCATACTGTCAGTGCATTCCTTCTGTGAATGTTTTGTTATAGTTAGTTGTTGTTAGTAATAGCGGTACTCATTTTGGCTCCCTTGGATCCCATTTTCTTTATTTTCTGTTTGTTCCTGCTCTCAGTAGTCTGAACTCTGAGCTTAAGTGGTTCTGAGGGAACTTATGCCAAGGTCCCAGGGCTTCAAGCTCTACTCTGGGTATAGCATTGGCCATGAGTATCCCTCACTCTCACTGTGTGAAGTGCTTGGGTGAGGGTCAGGGACAAGTACCTGATTTGACAGGGCTTCAAGACAAGAACTAACAAGCTAAGAGAAGAGCATTTCAGATACATCTTCATGGAGACATCCTTCCCACAGCATTGGATCCACCTCAGTCAGATAGAGGTCATTCCTCGACACTCTGTCCAGGAGTGTTCCCCCAGCTTTACCTGTCAATGGAGTCAGGAGGAATTCCCCCTCATCAGGGCAGTCCTCAAAGAGAGATGTTCTTTGAGTACCCTCAGCCTCTGAAGCCTAAGGAGAATGGCTTTGACATCCTACTCCTCCTCGGAGTATGAAGTGGGTTCCTACGTCTCCCACTTTAGAGAATCCAGAGCTTCCTCCAAGCAGTGACTGCTCAAGACAATCTGCTGGCCTGCGGCTTCCTGAATGCCACCTCCTACCTCCTGGTCAGTTCCCCTTTAGGGGTCACAAAGTGGAAAATATAGCAGTTTGCTCCTCTATAAACAGGTTTCCCTAGAAGGACCCCCACTGGGATCCCCCAATCCAAGGAGCCAGCAGTTCTGTCCAGTCCCACCCCACATTAGGGATCTATCTCTAAGAGTACCATATGCTAGGACTTGTGAGATGGGGCTTCATCTGCCCCACTGATTCTGGCTCTAGCCCTCCCATCCTGAGTGAACCCTTCTGGATGTCAATCTAAAGGTCACCCAGGGTTCAGGAAAAGCTGCACCCAGCCAGCTGGGGCTCTGATGTGAGGCTGGGGGAGGGGAGCCATGCAATACATGGGTAGAACAATGGGGGGGAATAATACAGGACTGGAGTCTGGACACAATGAGGGATGGGGGACAGGACCTGGGTGAAGACCAGGACACAGGGGACAGATGCGGTTATCGCACTGTCTGCTCTGCTGACTTCCCTGGATATGGCTGACTTGGCTGCCAAAGTCATGGTGATGGCAGTAACTATGAGATGCTTGTCATGCCTCCTGTTATTGGGGATCTCTGTAGAAGTACAACAGATTTTTGAATATCTCCCCTTCAAGAGCTGTGCCTTATTCTTCTGGAAGATGGGTGAAGCACAGCATATGTTAAAAGATTCTAGGCCAGTGTTGACATCCCTGCCTCTGTATACACCAGCCCCCAAAAGAACAAAATTTTTACCCGTGTTTCAAACAAGGCAGAAGTATTATATGCCTCGACAAGCAGATCAGTCTAGGCAAATACACAAGCAAGGAGGAAGGAGGCCCCAACCATCCACTTCTGCCGTCGCTTCATCCAGGCAGCTGCATGTCTCAAAGCAGCCTGTTTGGGTCTTTTCCCAGCTGTTTGTCTCCTATGCAGAAGGAAGGGATGGTGTCCTGTAACATTGCAGTGGCTTTCCAAGTGGATCACCAGCTGTATTGTCATATAATTACAAAATTAAGGGGATAATGCCTCATGAAAAGTTCTGAGCATTCAACCAGAGCATACACAACCTCCACAGTGGTTGTGAGAAACATCCTTATCATGGATCTCTGAAGGGTGGCAAAATGGTCTTCAGTCCACACTTTTGCTAGATGCAGTTATTTACCACATCAAGAGAAGACACGAATTTGAGGAAAGCAGTCCTGCAGTCCCTCATCCGATGAGATTCCTAGCCCTTCCTCCAGCAGAAACTAGCTTGGAAGACACCTAGTATAATGGGCATATGCAATAACACAAAGAAAAATGTTTACTCTTCTCTGATAACTGCTGTTCCTTGAGATGGGTTGCAAATGTCCATTACACGACCCACCCTCCTTCCCTAATGCCTCAGAGCCTGTCATCTAAGAATCCAGTATGAAGCTCTTGGCATGGAGCATGAAGAACAGCAAGGTTCAGGAGAGGCCTCCCCTGTGGATACTGCTAAGGAAGACTCATCAACACTGGTGCACAATGCGTTCACACACTTAGTATGATGGACATACGCAACACATCTCAAAGAATAACAGCTGTCTGAGGTGAGAAACCATTTCTTCTAGTGAATATGTTTGTTGTAGTGATTCCACTTCTCCCATAATACTATTCTCCCTCTTATATTGCTTTTCTACATATATATTAAACATCTGCTATAAGATTTTATGGACCTGTTTTGAAAGGAGCCAAATTAAATCAGGCAGTCAACTCCCATTGAATTTTGGTGGGAATTGAACACCTAAATCCCTTGTGCTGCTTTGAAAATCACAGCCTGAGGCATTTTTTAAATAACAATATGAAATTTAGCTATATATTCCTCCTCTGACTGACTGACTGTTTTGCTTTTGTGGTTCCTGGTAGATGTAGCTCTATGGTTGCTGTATGGAATCTTGTTTTGTACAGTGGGAGAAAAGGAAGGACAAAAAATATATAGTTAATTTTCCCCAAAGACCAGATTTCATGGGGGAGACTAGATGTCACAGTCTCTGACCCTTTTTTTTTATGTCCATAAATTTGGTAGGGCTCTAGTTATATATAATGTAAGATTTGTGCACTTAATTTTCATTATCTACCACATGATTATAATTATAACAAATATATTGTTCCATATGGCAATATCTAGATATTATTACAACAATAAAACATGCAAAGTGAATGTTTATTAAGATAAACTATATCTGTTTTGAATAATGTTAATTACAACATTTTAAGACAAAAATTTATTTGAAGTCAGAATTAGAAAACCATTTATAATTACAATTAAAAACTTAAGCTTTGAAAATAAGGTCTTAGAAAATTATTGCAAATTCACAATACTTACTGTTTTAAATAATACTTCTGTGAATTATACCATATAATGCCAGAGTATAATGCCTTTGAGGAACATTTCTTTTCTCAGAGTTGCATTTGGGAACTGCAACGGTTTGGCTGTTGTGGATTTTATGCAGAAGACAGTATTGCTGAGTATGGGAACCATTGACTTATACGGATCAAGTGATCCATACCAGCGTCAGCCCCGTTCTCCACGCAAAAACAAGCAGTTCACTACAGGTAGGAGATAAAATACAGTTGTTCTGAACCTTACTCATTCTTTGTTTTCTTGCTTGCGGCTTTTTATAGTGCTTTTGAAATGCATGATTATCTGCCAGCCAATGGAATTTATAGAACCATATCAGAGAAATCTGACTGCTCCTTAGGTACTGAAACTTCCTCAAATGCAAAGCATTATATACGAAGCTTAATTGTTTGGGATGGTGGTCAGCAAGTAATCTCCCTAGCTGAGTCCCTAAGTAATTGTAAGGAGAAGAAAAACAGATTGTCTTAATGCTAGCCAGCTCATGATGTGCACAGTCAATATGTTGATTTTTTTTTTCCAGTTGCCAAATGCTTCAGACAGATAAGTAAGATTTCACTTTAAAGCAACATGTATCGTCTGCCAAATCACATGCTTTAGTCTTTAAATAAATCTTTATGGTCGAAGGACCAACTAAAGAAACACATCCAAGGGACATCTTCATTAAGTAGCTAAGCACCTTAAGACAGGAAGTAGACATTTTTGTTCTCCTCCATTGGATATAGTAAGTAGAGCCCTTGACAGAAGATTGTTAAATCCGTCTGTGAATTTTTTTAAAATTTTATGTCAAGAAGCATATGGCAGACATCATTAAGTGTTGCATAGTGGAAATAAGTTTCCACCAATACAGTTACACTTTGCCTTATGTTTCTGTTAATATAAAATTTCCATTTGTGTCAGAAAATTAGTAAAATGTATACTTTATATTTGTGTAAAATATTTTGTCTCTATGTTTCATTTTTACACAATTAAACAGTCTTATTGACAGACACAGTTACAAAATTTTAAAGTTTGATAATGAAACAATTTGGATGTAAACTTTCAAGGTTTATAATCTAGTCATGAATTTTGAAAAATGTAAATTATAATGTACTATTTACGTATGACAACTATATGTTTATCAATAAGTCCTACACTAAGCACCCAGTCATGTTCTCATTGGAATCAATGGGAATTTTGCCACTGACGTCGGTGGAAGAAAGATTGGACTCTGAATTATTAAAACTTAAATAAATCTCCATGTTCTGCTTTTGTCCCTGAAATACTGTTTATCTCATTTTACAAATATCTAACCCCATCAGGTTCAGTTCTCAACTATGCCAAGCATAAAGATGATGTAAACTTGCCACTGCTGATGGGAGCAACTCCTGGTCTGGCTGGGGCCAGAGCAGCCCCTGCATAACTTTGCTGCTGTCTTAACCATGCTTCAACCAGACACTGCAGCAACTTCACAGGAGGGGGGACTGTAGGTAGCTTTGTGCCACCTGAGGATTCCCTTGTGTCAGGCAGAATCTTTTGCTATTCCTTTAGGGCAACATTCCAGCTGTTTTGTACAGCTTATAATTGAGCCTATCTTGTATAAATACCTAATGAAAATAACGATCTTTTTTAGACCACTCATAAAAATGATGCATCTGAATAAAACCTCAGCTGCTTTCTCACCATCCATCCCACACCCTTTACTTTTCTGGATTATTATTTTCCTTGTTATATCTTCTGACCAGAGGGTAAACATCTGCTGAAATTTCTCCACCTTGGCTGTTCTAGATGCTGGTTATAATATCACATCCTTTCACTTTAGACTGTTTTTTTTTTCTCTTTTTCCTCTGCCTGCTGCTGATGCTGGTGTACTGGCATGTTCCAAAGACAACTTTTGCATGCGTGGCCTGTCTAACTTTTATCCAGATTTAACGAAACGGATCCGTACTTCCTATCAGAGTAAGTTCTATAAAGGTTAGGCAAACAGCTTTATCACAATCAGAATATGCCTGACTTAAACCCATATGTTAGTGCTCCGTAATGTGTTTCTTTAAACACATTCAGCATGCATGCAAATTTTTTAAATTTTATTTTACAAGAAATGTTAACTATGTTGAGTGCTGACAATTGTTTTCATTACACCAACATTTCAGGTCTGTTTCTGCTGCTAGTGAAGTCAATGACAAAACTCTCATTGACTTCCCATGGGGTTGAGCCTTAAAATGGATTATTCAACAATGTTAACTTCCTGATGATCACTAACATCCTTTGTTTTTATGTTAATTTTAACGTGTATCTACTTACGTGAAGCATCTCTTTTTTTGAGATGGTCCTGCCCCAGTGTCGTTGTAAATAAATTGACTATTGTACTGTTTTAGAACACCAGTGTGGTCTATAGAACTGAGCTATGGCGCGGGAGCTAGGAATACAAAGTTCTGAGCCTGGCTCCGTACTTGGTTTATTGCGTGGCTCTGGACAAATTAGCCTATCTCTCTGAGCCTTGGTTTTCACATGTGTAAAATAAATATTATAATACTTATGTATCTCAAAGGAGGGTTGTGACGATTAATTAGTTAATATTTGTAATATGCTTTCAAGATATAAAGTGGAGTATAAATTCTAATTACAGTTTTATACACAGTGTATGATGCACTGGGCTGTAATTCATTTTGCAAAAATGACTTATGAGGCCTTACTGTGTGCCTCATAAGGTACATCTGCTTTTCAAGCTGGAGATGTAATTTCTAGTTCTGATCGAGTTAGCATGCTAAAAATAGAACGTAGCTGCCACCATGTGAGCGTCAGGAGGTGCTAGCCACCTTGAGTACATACTTAGCGTCTTGGACAGGTACATACTCAGGACAGCTGCTTGCATCACCATGGCTACACTCTGTTTTTAGCTCTCTGGCTCAGTCACAACTGGCATAGATATATTTTCCCTGGAGCTGGAAGTCATACCTTCCAGTTCAAAGTGTGAACATGCCCTTAATGAACTGGTCTCCAGGATGCCTCTTGCTCAACTCTTATTAAACAAGCTTTCATAGAAGATTTGGATAGGCCAATTAAGCTGAGTACTCAAGGAGGGCAAGATAACTAATGAGGAACAGTGGCTTAATAGCCCACTGTGAAGTATTTGTACATAATGCCATTAAAATGGGGTTCTGTGCTTACACTAGATGATCTGTTCCCTTTTTCTATGCTGATTGCTCTTCACCTGCTGTCCACACAATTCCAGTCTACAATATTTAGCCTATCCATAGCAATGGATTTTGTACTGAAAGTGGGTAAAATGTTTGAAGCTTTTAAAAATGTGAACCATTTGTTCACTAAATATGAGACCAGTCATAAATCTGGTAACTTGTTTAAAAGAATGTGAGTTGTGAGAGGAATAACACCTATGACATAAAAAGAACAGGTGTACTTGTGGCACCTTAGAGACTAACAAATCACTCTGAAACCTATGACATAGAATGTTTTAAAACATAATTGTCCAATTCGTGCTAATTTTACTTCATCTATAACTGTAAAATGGAGAAATAAGCTGCTACCACAATTTTTTCGAAGTATGTATTGTCTGTTTTCCAGCTTCAATACCTAAATCAGAAAAGACCTCCCTAAAATCTCCCTAGACTTGTCCTAACTAAAGCATAGACACCTAATCCTTGCACTTTGACTGGTCACTCGGGTATCTGGCTGAAAGCTCCCTCCATCATTTGCCTTCTCCATTTCCTCAGGAATTTTATTTTGTTCTTTATTTAACATTTGTGTTGCTGTATATGTTGTACACACATCATAAATGACAATCCCTGACTCAAAATTGCTTGCAGCCTAAAACATTAAAAAGCACATCTTCTCAAAGGTGGAGGAAGGGAAGGGTTTTTTTCATTCTACTTGAACTCAAAATTTGCTGAATAATTTCTTCTCAAGTTTTCCCAAAATTTCAGCTTTGGGCAGAGATTGAGCCTAGAAATTTCTATGTGAAAATTAAAAATTTCAGAAAAAGTTTTCAGCAACTGAAATCAAGACCTTAGTTTGGAATAGAAATGCAGCCTTGATTGTAGTGGTCACTGCTATTCCCTCTATAATGTCATTTTAGTGTCTATTCTCCTGAGATTTCCTGAAGAAAGGTGGTTCAGAGAGGGGTGACAAGGGAGACTAAGTGCAAAGACAAATTCTCATAGGAAGAGACTTTACATTTTTTTTAACTGTTGACTTTAAAAAAGAGGCAAAAAGAGAGGGGACATGATAATATATATGTAAAAGATAATGAATGGTATAGAAAAAGCAGGTCTGGAGTTATGTTCTTATCCTACAACAGAAGAACAAAGGGATACTCAATAAAACTGAAAGGTAGCAAATTCAAAACTGATAAAAGGAAATACTTTTTCAATCAATATATAATTAGACTGTGGAACTCATTGCCACATGATGTAATGAGGTCAAGAATTTACTAGGATTCAAAGAGCGTTTGAATCATTGTATCAGAGTTATAATACTTTATGCAAAAAGGAATTTGGAAGCAAAAAAATCTCATGCTTCAATACTTAAACCAGTCGCTAACCAGTGAAAATTAGAATAAGACCTTCATGTGGAGCAAATTAACCCACAGCTATCTACTATAGGATTTTTTGCATCTTCTTCTGAAGCATCTGATGCTGGTAATTGTCAGAGACAAGATTCTGGACTGGATGGACCATGGGTCTGATCCATTATGGCAATTCCTATGTTTCTGTATTGTAGAGCACCATATTTGGTGTAGTAGGTTGGCACAATGGGGATAAAGATAAGGGAATTGATACAATCTAATTGTATTTGCTTTTTAGATTTTTCAGAATGGTAATGTATATTAATATGTTTTGGTTCCTTTATTTTTAGTGGCTGTATTGTTTACATTGACATTGACTTTCATATAAAATGTGTTATACTCAGTAACAAAATCTCATGTTGATATGTGTAGAAGGGTTCGGCCCGCCCCATTCTGCAGGCCCAGGCCCTAATTCAGGGCAGGACAGTCGAGAGTCTATGGCTCAGGCCCTTATGCAGGGGCTGAGCAAACAAATGAGTTCAAGAGGCCTAGGCTCTGGCTCCGAGGGGCCGGAGAGAGGGGGAGACTGCCACCCACACGCTGGGTGGCAGGGGGGGCGCAGGCCTTCCCACTCCACTGCGTCCCAGTCTGGGGCCCTAACAGCAGCAGATGGCCTGCTGCTGTGTCAGTGGGGATCCTGGCTGCAACGCACTGACTTCGGCTCTGGGTGTGCTGCAGCAAGACTAGAGTCGGCTGCTTCCTACCTCCCCCTCTAGAGGTACCTGCGTTTGGATGGGGTCCTCCATGGAATCAAGCACCATGGGCTCCTTAGGATACCCGGCGAGCGGTAGGCTTTGCAGCTCCTCTGGGTAGCTTGCCACAGGCAGGCTTAACAGCTTCTCTGGGGTCTGGTCGGCATCAGGCCTCAGCTGGTCTGGCCAGTCCTCAGGTCAATCGCAGACTGCAGGAGTCTCCCCACCGGGAGCTAGGCCACAGGCATCTGGCTTCTCCGGTGGCCGGGGCTCTAATGAGCTCTGGGGTTGGGCTTTTGTACTTCCTGTCCTGTGCCCTGACCTCTGGGGGGGTGGGCGCAAGCTCCAGTGGCTCCGCTCACTTTGGCGTCCGAAGAGGCTCGTCCCTCTCCAGGGTGGCAGGGAACCAGACCACCTTGCTACAATATGTCATCAGCTGTACAAGATTTAGAAAACTTACCATAAACTCAAGTGAATCACAATAGAATCGGCAAAGAGTTCTGTGGCACCTTATAGACTAACACATGTATTGGAGCATGAGCTTTCGTGGGTGAATACCCACTTCATCGGACACATTCACCCACGAAAGCTCATGCTCCAATACGTTTGTTAGTCTATAAGGTGCCACAGAACTCTTTGCCACTTTTACAGATCCAGACTAACCTGGCTACCCCTCTGATACTTGTGACAATAGAATGATATTCTTACAACTTTAACAGTTGCAAATATTGTTATTGTCAAGGGGCTTTTATGGGAATTTTTACTTTTACTTATCTAAAGCCTGTTGGAGTAGATGTAAACCATTCTCTGAATTATGTCTCTTAAAGGCCTTTAATAAACCTGATGTTACTAAGCAACTACAAGTGTTGTATGTTAGTGCCACAGTAACAGGGCTAACTGCATCTCTGTCCCCTTTCTGGTTTCTCTGAGCACACATCCTCATATGTTTGGCCTCATGCTTTTACATCTCTTTTGGCAGAATTTTGCAAATTTCCCACTCTTAGGCCTGGTCTACACTGAGGGTGAGGGGAATTGATCTAAGTTACGCAACTTCAGCTACGTGAATAACGTAGCAGAAGTCGACGTACTTAGATCTACTTACCATGGTGTCTTCACTACAGAGAGTTGACTGCTGCCACTTCCTCGTTGACTCTGCCTGCGCCTGTTGCCAAGCTGGAGTACGGGAGTTGAGGGGAGAGCGCTTGGGGATCGATTTATCGTGTCTAGACTAGACTAGATGTGATAAATTGATCCCTGCTGGATCGATCGCTGCCATACCCTTAGACAGGACCCTGGGCTGCAGTAACCTATATATCCACCACCTTTACCCTGCAGGTCTGTCTGCATTCAAGCACCTGCAGTTCTTTCTTTTGAGAACTATGATCCGTGATAAAACATGACCAAATAGCCTCCTTAAAAACCAAAGCATTGCTTATTTTGTTGTAAGAACAAAGCTTTTGAGAAAAAGGATTTTAAAGCAAGAAACATTCGAAGCCAGGGGTCAGCAACCTCTCAGAAGTGGTGTGCCGAGTCTTCATTTATTCACTCTAATTTAAGGTTTCACATGCCAGTGATATGTTTTAACATTTTTGAAAGTATCTTTCTTTAAGTCTATAATATATAACTAAACTATTGTTGTATGTAAAGTAAACAAGGATTTTAAAATGTTTAAGAAGCTTCACTGAAAATTAAATTAAAATGCAGAGCCCCCTGGACCGATGGCCAGGATCCAAGCAGTGCGAGTGCCACTGAAAATCAGCTCATGTGCTGCCTTCGGCATGTGTGCCATAGGTTGCCTACTCCTGTTCTAAGCAATTGTCTATATTAGCTAGAATCCTGGCATTCTGTGATGGAGACATGAGCAGGCCTAACTTCTCCTGATACCCCCTGTGTTTGTGGGCCTTGAACCTTCAGGTCAAAATAAGTCCTCAGCAGGAGACAGAGGCAAACTCATCAAAGGTAATAGTTCTAGCATTGTCTCTTAACCACTGTTAAGTGTTTACTAAGGTGGCTATCTTAAGCCATTCTTTTCCTTCCTGCCTGTATTCCCATACAGCCCTCTAATAAATTAACCTAATAGATTCATACAGCAAACATCCCAATAATCAGGCCAATGTACAATATTCATAAATTATCTAAAAGCAGCTCCACATCTGTCACAGTTAGATATTGTTCAAGAACGTTGACTAGTTCCATAGCTTATTAAATTGCAAAAATATCTTTGATTTGAAGTTAACTGGAGCTGCAGGTGCTCAGCACTTCTGAAAATCCAACCAATCTTATTTAGAAATGTAATTATGGATGTAGGACCCCAGCTTCAGCCACTCAGGTTTGAAAATGCTGGCCATAATTCTTATGAAAATGACCAAGTCAAGCATGAACACATATTCATAACTGGTATCTGATTCTGAGCCTGCAGTTTTGCAGCTCCAAGGGGGTGCAAACAATACAGGTTATAGGTTTCATGTAAAATCAGATGCCTACGTTTGATTGTACTTCCATAATTAATTGCACCTAGAGTTGATGAAAGTGAAAAATTAGAGGCAGTGCGCAGGTTCTTTGATCCTAAACACTACGATCTTGATAGTGACATTCCCCTGTGCAAGAGTTGAACGCAACTGTAGTCTAAGCATTACTAGATTGATTTAGTTTGGATTTTTTAAAAATTCTCCCTTCATTGTTCTAGCACGGGAATAACTCCATCAATGGCAGCAGCTCTGGAAGACAAGGCACTGTATTTTTAACTCAGTGTCTTTCCCTGTTCAGAGCAGATCTAGATTATGTGGTAGTAAAAATACCAGCAGCCAGCCCATGCTAGCATTCCTACTGTTAGCACCAGCAGGGCCTCACCAGTGATACAGATATGGTGGGAAATTTTACAGCAAATCTTGAGTGTAGACGGCTTTCTATAGACTAGGGCCTCAGATGGGGAGAGTCCATAGCTCTGTGCAAATGGGAGTGAATCCTGTGTTGCAAAAGGCATTGTGCCTGTTTGAAGCACAATGCCCCAGAGGTCCCAATGGGAAGTCGTAACACTGCATTGTCCACACTGCAGTGTGTGGCTTACTGTCACAACTAAACTCCTAAACAGTGTCCATGTGTTTTTAAAACAAACGTATAAACTATCTTGCATCATAAACATTTACTGTTCCTTTCAAATAGCATTGCCATCATCTTTACATCTAATTCTCAAAATTAACCATCATGTGTGAATAAATCTAAAGAACCTGATATTTAAATGATTGGGCTGTTTTTTGTCACTATTACTCAATTTCCTCTTCTTTCTATGTCACTATTTCTTTCCCACCTGAGTGTTTTTTTCTCTTTCCTCAGAAGTTGAAAATATGCAGAATTATTTTTGTATCAATTTTACAAGGCTGAGTAGGGTTGAGTCATACTGCAGCCATTTAACTTTCAAGCTTTATTTACATGATCTCATTTATGATGTGAAGTCAACCAAGAAAATTGATATGCACCCTGTTAGATTTTAACTTAACTTTTTAACTCAATTTTTTTCAGGCCTGACTGAACTCACTGACAGTCCAGTTTCCCTGGAGCTAGAGCGTTGCAAGTCTCCCACTTCAGGTAAAGGTGATTGGCATCTCTTCCTGCTATCTGTATGAGCCATTCATGTCATGCATCTCTGTGTTTCATTAATCCCTAGGAAGTGAAGTACATAGTCATTTATATTTATAAACAGCAGATTTTGTTTCGAGAGGAGAGCTTGCTACATATCAAGGCATGATGCTAAGAAAGTACATTTAAATTAAAGAAAAGGTAAATTGAGGATGGTGTATGGTAGGGGAAAGACGGATGAAATCATTTGAACTGACAGTTTCTTGAAGCACAATATTCCTGTATTTCACATTGACTCTCTCAATTTTTTTGTTAGAAGATAATTCTTCAGATCATTAGAGCGGGCTTTCTAACTGGCCTTTTTAAGTGATGTTTTCAAAATAGGGAGACTCTGTTTTTTTAATTATATAATAATTTGAAATGTTGACAGAACAAGGAGTAATAGTCTCAAGTTGCAGTGGGGGAGGTTTAGGTTGGATATTAGGAACAACTTTTAGGGTGGTGAAGCACTGGAATGAGTTACCTAGGGAGGTGGTGGAATCTCCTTCCTTAGAGGTTTTTAAGGTCAGGCTTGACAAAGGCCTGGCTGGGATGATTTAGTTGGGGATTGGTCTTTCTTTGAGCAGGGGGTTGGACTAGATGACTTCCTGAGGTCCCTTCCAGCCCTGATATTCTATGATTCTATGATGTGGAGATGGTAAATGTTAACTCTTGGAAGTAGCTGATGTCTAAAGACCTTCTACAATTATGTTATGGAAACATAATATCAAAGAAAACTCAGTCACACCAGCCTTCATCTCTGCAAACCATGGGTTGTCTACCAACTTGCTCCTGAAGGTAAAAGGATGAATTCAAACTGGAACAGGTTCAGAGATGGGCTACTAGGATGATCCGAGGAATGGAAAACCTATCTTATGAAAGGAGACTCAAAGAACTTGGCCTGTTTAGCCTAACCGAAAGAAGGTTGAGGGGGGATATGATTGCTCTTTATAAATATATCAGAGGGATAAATATTTGGGAGGGAGAGGAATTATTTAAGCTTAGTACCAATGTGGACACAAGAACAAATGGATATAAACTGGACACTAGGAAGTTTAGACTTGAAATTAGACAAAGGTTTCTAACCATTAGAGGAGTGAAGTTCTGGAATAGCCTTCCAAGGGGAGTAATGAGGGCAAAAGACATATCTGGCTTTAAGACTAAGCTTGATAAGTTTATGGAGGGGATGGTATGATGGGATAGCCTAATTTTGGCAATTAATTTGGCAATTGATCTTTGATTATCAGCAGGTGAGTTTGCCCAGTGGTCTGTGGGGGGATGGGATCTGAGTTACTACAGAGAATTCTTTCCTGGGTGCTGGCTGGTGAGTCTTGCTCACATGCTCAGGGTTTAACTGATGGTCATATTTGGGATTGGGAAGGAATTTTCCTTCAGGGCAGATTGGCAGAGACCCTGGAGGTTTTTCACCTTCCTCTGCAGCGTGGGGCACAGGTCACTTGCTGGAGGATTCTCTTCAGCTTGAGGTCTTCAAACCACAATTTGAGGACTTCAATAACTCAGACGTAGGTTAGGGGTTTGTTATTGAAGTGGATGGGTGAGATTCTGTGGCCTGCATTGTGCAGGAGGTCAGACTAGATGATCACAATGGTCCCTTCTGACTTTAAAGTCTATGAGTCTATAATCCTGGCCTCATAGAAATTAGTGGCGAAACTGCCCCGGAGGTGGAAGTGTCACAGTTCAGAGCAATTTCCCCTCAGTGGTTCAGCAAGGGCACTCACTGTCAGCTTCCTGCTCCCCAGCCATTGCCTTTCTTGGTGTAGTCCTGCATCTCTCTCCCTTTTGACTGGGGTATTGCCAGGCTGCTCCATTTCCTGCTTTCCATGTGTCTTTTCTAGCATAGACATGTTGTCCAATAACACCTGCATGCTTGCTTTCAGAGACAATTAGCAGGTGCAACTGGTACAGTTATAAATACCACACAGTTCTTTCTATACAAGCCTATTTTAGTCTTAAGGTAAAAGCATTACAGAGAAAATGGTAAAAACAAGAAAAGGACCCACACATATGCTAATAAATTTACCAGAGTTAACCCCAATCCTAACATGGATTCTAGCAGGCTCAGTCCTTCCGACTCTGCCCTAAGGATTGGAGCCCTCCGTGGACCAGGGCTCCTGGCCTTGAGCCAGTTTAAAACCAGGCTATTTATCCAAAACCTCTTTCTATGTCTGAGAGTCCGTAGAGAATCCAGTTTGAACTAGTATATACGTAACTTTCCAAGGGGGTGGCTTCTCTGGAGATGTTACAACCTGTGTGGATTTGCCTAAGCACCCCCTGCTTTTCTCCTGTTTATTCTTCCCATAGAAATATGAACAATTCCACAGTAACACATACACAATTGCATTTTTAATTCAGTGAACTCCAAAGACATTGACACTAATTCAATAAGGTTTAATTCAGTAAAATTCATTCAGGATATTGCTGTAAATTGTCAGTCTGTCAAGCAAATTCAGCTCTTTCCCTAGGAACTTCCTTTCTAATTGTCTAGTCAGTGTTGATCTGTCCCAGCATGGGCTCACTGTCTTAAAGGAGCATTGCCTAGCACTGTCTTCTAGTAGCTGATCCTTTATATTTGGTGGAGAGAAGCAGCTACAGCCCTAAGGTGGCCATTTTGCCTCTGGTGCTGCAAGCAGCAACTCCTTTCCATCCATTCGGTAAGTATTTTTAGCTCCTATCCTATTTTCCCTTTCTCTTATTCATGAGGAGGTAAACATCCACAAACATGCTCTTCAAATCTTCAGCCTTTGGCTCCCATATTTTATTAAACTTTAAAAGGACATGGTCACTCCAAATCTGGCCAGGTAATTAGTATGTTACAAAACCTAGGACCAACATAAATGTTTCAATGACATTTTAAAAACTGCAACAGAATTAGTTGGTTTTAAAAAAGAAACAGGCTCTGTAGTATTTTTAAGCTAAGCTTTGCAGATCTGAAAACATGAAAGTGAAACTGGATAGAACAGTATTGCCAGCCCCAAGAATTCAAAATAATGAATTAGGCCTCCCAAATTAATGAAATTGGCTTAAAAATAACAAATCTGGGATTCTTTTTATTTACCTTCAGATTTTTGAGCGAGTGGGGTGTGCATTTTCAAACTTTTTCTCTGGGGGCTAGAAATTTACTTTCTCTTTTCAATATAAGCTGAGATTCTCACATAGGCTCCAACCTTGCAAATCCTTATGCATGTGCTTAACTCTTGTAGGGGTAAGGTGCCATTGGGACTACTCATGGTAGTAAAGTTAAGTGCATATTTTTCTAATACTGTCTGAAACTATCTGCTTTAGATTAGTTGATTTCCAGTTATTTTGCGCTGGAGCTTACATTTGTTCTGCTGTCTATCTTTTTGGGAAGCAGTTTTATGCGTGTTACCTATCTTAGTTCTTCTAAGCACACCAATATTTATTGTATTTATGTCTTTGAAATGTAAAACTTAGTCACCAGCTAAAATGTTATTGCAGTGTGTCATAAACAGATAGCTAAGGGTTAATGTCTCTTTCACCTGAAACACCTGACCAGAGAACCAATCAGGAAACTGGATTTTTTTCAACTTTGGGTGGAGGGAATTGTGTGTCTGAGTCTTTTGTCTGTCTGCCTGCTGTCTCTGAGCTTTGGAGAAGTAGTTCTATTTTCTAGTCTTCTGTTTCTAAGTGTAAGGACAAAGAGATCAGATAGTAAGTTCTATGGTTTCTTTTCTTTGGTATTTGCATGAATATAAGTGCTGGAGTGCTTTGATTTGTATTCTTTTTGAATAAGGCTGTTTATTCAATATTCTTTTAAGCAATTGACCCTGTGTTGTATTATCTTAATACAGAGAGAACATTTGTATTTTTTCTTTCTTTTTTATATAAAGCTTTCTTTTAAGACCTGTTGGAGTTTTTCTTTACTTCAGGGAAATTGAGTCTGTACTCACCAGGGAATTGGTGGGAGGAAGAAATCAGAGGAGGTCTGTGTGTGTTGAATTGGCTAGCCTGATTTTGCATTCCCTCTGGGGAATAGGAAAGTCCTTTTTGTTCCCAGGACTGGGGAACGGAGAGGGGGAATCACTCTGTGTAGTTTCACAGAGCTTGTGTCTGTGTATCTCTCCAGGAGCATCTGGGGGGGGGAAGGGAAAAAGGATTATTTCCCTTTGTTGTGAGACTCAAGGGATTTGGGTCTTGGGGTCCCCAGGGAAGGTTTTTCAGGGGGACCAGAGTGTCCCAAAACACTCTAATTTTTTGGGTGGTGGCAGCAAGTACCAGGTCCAAGCTGGTAACTAAGCTTGGAGGCTTTCATGCTAACCCCCATATTTTGGACGCTAAGGTCCAAATCTGGGAATAAGGTTATGATATGGTGTAGCAGCGGCGGGATATAGACGGAATCCAGAAGCCAGTAGGAATATTATATTTTTCTTTTCTCTGCTAAGGGCTTTTTAGCAGAGAGAAACAGTTTGGTTTTAAAAGGGAACCAGAGAGAATTTTTTTTCTGCTCTCTCTAGCAGTTTGTGGTTTGCATGTTAAGCGAGAAGACTGTTGAGGGTCTTTTGTCATGCAATAGCCCTCCCATTAGGAGGCAAGTACCAGCACTTATATGCATGCAAATAAAGTGGTTTTTTCTGGTTTCCCTTCATTGAACATTAGCTAGAGAGAGAAAGGGAAAAAAGCACTGTTGCTAGGCAGACTTCAGGAGGCAACAGAGCCTGCAGTTCAAAAGAGAAACACCGGAGGGCACCCCAACACAAGAAAACAGGAACCATGTCTACCAGGACAAAAATGGAGGCCGAAGACCAATTCAAAGAAGCTGAACACAGGCGACAACTGGAAATAAAACAAAAAGAGATGGAGATAAAAGAAAAGGAAGAAAGCATCAAACTGGCAGCCTTCCAAAGAGAACAGGCAGCCCAAGAGGCAGCACACAAAAGAAAACTAGAAGAAGAAGAGGTGGCCCACCGCCGAGAAATGGAAAAGCACCAAAAAGAAATGGAAAAGCACCAAAAAGAAATGGAAAAGCACCAAAAAGAAATGGAAAAACAACAAAAAGAGAATGAAGAGAAGGAAAAACAGAGAAAACATGAACTGGAGATGGCAAAAGCTGGGCTGCATGTGCCAGCCAACCCTAACAACCCGGCGCCAAGTATTGCTCCACAGCACAGGAAATTTCCCACCTACAAGGCAGGTGATGACACCGAGGCCTTCTTGGAAAATTTTGAAAGAGCCTGTCTTGGGTACAGCATCCCCGAAGACCAGTACATGGTAGAATTAAGGCCACAGCTCAGTGGACCTTTAGCAGAGGTGGCAGCTGAAATGCCTAAGCCGCAAATGAATGACTATAAACTTTTTCAAACCAAGGCCAGATACAGGATGGGGATAACCCCAGATCATGCCCGTCGGCGCTTCAGAACCCAAAAGTGGAAACCAGAGGTGTCATTTCCCAAACACGCCTACTACATTGCAAAAAACTATGAGGCCTGGTTAACAGGAAACAACATTCAAACCTTGGAAGAACTGAACCTCCTCATACAAATGGAGCAGTTCTTGGATGGTGTTCCTGAAGACATCACACGGTACATACAAGATAGAAATCCCAAAAATATCGCTGAGGCGGGGGAAATTGGAGCCAAATGGATGGAACTGGCAGAAAGCAAGAAAGCTACTGTCAAGGGGAACGATTACCACAGGGGGCACACAGACCATAAACCCTACAACCGAGGACAGCCAAAGACCCCACATACCACCCAAGTAAAGCCACAGATACCCTACCCTTCAACCTCACCAGTCTCCAGTAACTCACCTCGGCCCAGTGACCCATCAGATGGAAGATGCTTTAAGTGTAATGAACTGGGACATATCAAGGCCAACTGTCCCAAGAACACCATGCGAGTACAATTCATTACACCTCCATCACACCAAAGATCCCCAGGCCCAGATGCCTCTCAAATACCCTTGGAGCGAAGGGAAAATTTGAGAGTGGGCGGAAAGAAGGTTACTGCGTGGAGAGACACGGGGGCACAAGTGTCAGCTATCCACCAATCCTTCGTTGACCCCAAATTCATCAACCCAAAGGCCAAAGTTACAATTTACCCCTTCATGTCACAAGCTGTAGACTTGCCTACAGCTCAACTGCCTGTCCAGTACAAAGGCTGGTCAGGAATGTGGACTTTTGCAGTCTATGACAATTATCCTATCCCCATGTTACTGGGGGAAGACTTGGCCAACCAGGTGAGGCGGGCCAAGAGAGTGGGAATGGTTACACGTAGCCAAACCAGGCAAGCTTCCAGACCCATTCCTGTTCCTGAGCCGTCCACAGAGGCCCCGTCTGTGTTACCAGAGACCCAGACAGAGGTAGTGGACCCGGATTCCATGCCTACCACTGAAGCAGCCACAGCATCTCCAGTCCCAGGCCCGGAACTGGAACAGCAACCAGCACCAGCAAGTGCAACCACATCTTCAAACTCAACGCCAGAGGGCGCCAGCAAGCCAGAACTGGCAGAAGCAAAAGACAGCCATACCCAAAAGGCTCAGCCAGAGCCTGAAATACCCTCAGGTGCACCAGCGGAGAGCGGTTCACCAGCAACGGAAACAACCCCATCACCTACATCGCTTCCAGAGGGACCAAGCCCAAGTCCACAGTCTGAGGAAGAACTGGTGACCCCAGCCTCAAGGGAACAGTTCCAGGCTGAGCAGGAAGCAGATGACAGCCTTCAGAAAGCGTGGGCGGCGGCACGGAGCACCCCACCGCCTCTCAGCTCTTCTAATCGATCCCGGTTTGTTATAGACCAAGGACTTTTATACAAGGAAATTCTTTCTGGTGGACACCGGGAAGAATGGCAGCCGCAAAAACAGTTGGTGGTTCCAACTAAGTACCGGGAGAAGCTCTTAAGCTTAGCCCATGATCATCCCAGTGGCCATGCTGGGGTGAACAGAACCAAGGACTGGTTGGGGAAGTCCTTTCACTGGGAGGGGATGGGCAAGGATGTTGCCAGGTATGTCCGGTCTTGTGAGGTATGCCAAAGAGTGGGTAAGCCTCAAGACCAGGTCAAGGCCCCTCTCCAGCCACTCCCCATAATTGAGGTCCCATTTCAGCGAGTAGCTGTGGATATTCTGGGCCCTTTCCCAAAAAAGACGCCCAGAGGAAAGCAGTATGTACTGACTTTAGTGGACTTTGCTACCCGATGGCCAGAAGCAGTAGCTCTAGGCAACACCAAGGCTAACACTGTGTGCCTGGCCCTAACAGACATCTTTGCCAGGATAGGTTGGCCCTCCGACATCCTTACAGATTCAGGGTCTAATTTCCTGGCAGGGACCATGGAAAAACTGTGGGAAACTCATGGGGTGAATCACTTGGTTGCCACCCCGTACCACCATCAAACCAATGGCCTGGTGGAAAGGTTCAATGGAACTTTGGGGGCCATGATACGAAAATTCATCAACGAATTCTCCAATAATTGGGACCTAGTGTTGCAGCAGTTGCTGTTTGCCTACAGGGCTGTACCACATCCCAGTTTAGGGTTTTCACCATTTGAACTTGTGTATGGTCACGAGGTTAAGGGGCCATTACAGTTGGTGAAGCAGCAATGGGAGGGGTTTACGCCTTCTCCTGGAACTAACATTCTGGACTTTGTAAGCAGCCTACAAAGCACCCTCCGACACTCTTTAGCCCTTGCTAGAAAGAACCTAAAGGATGCTCAAAAAGAGCAAAAGGCCTGGTATGACAGACATGCCAGAGATCGGTCCTTCAAGGTAGGAGACCAGGTTATGGTCTTGAAGGCGCAACAGGCCCATAAGATGGAAGCATCATGGGAAGGGCCATTCACGGTCCAAGAGCGCCTGGGAGCTGTGAACTACCTCATAGCATTTCCCAATTCCTCACTAAAGCCTAAAGTGTACCATGTTAATTCTCTCAAGCCTTTCTATTCCAGAGACTTACAGGTTTGTCAGTTTACAGTCCAGGGAGATGATGCTGAGTGGCCTGACGGTGTCTACTACGACGGGAAAAAGACGGTGGCGTGGAAGAGGTGAACCTCTCAACCACCCTGGAACGTCTGCAGCGGCAACAAATCAAGGAGCTGTGCACTAGCTTCGCCCCATTGTTCTCAGCCACCCCAGGACGGACTGAACGGGCATACCACTCCATTGATACAGGTAATGCTCACCCAATCAGAACCCCACCCTACCGGGTGTCTCCTCATGCCCAAGCTGCTATAGAACGGGAGATCCAGAACATGCTACAGATGGGTATAATCCGCCCATCGACCAGTGCATGGGCATCTCCAGTGGTTCTGGTACCCAAACCAGATGGGGAAATACGCTTTTGCGTGGACTACCGTAAGCTAAATGCGGTAACTCGTCCGGACAACTATCCAATGCCACGCACCGATGAGCTATTGGAAAAGTTGGGACGTGCCCAGTTCATCTCTACAATAGACTTAACCAAGGGGTACTGGCAAGTACCGCTAGATAAACCTGCCAAGGAGAGGTCAGCATTCGTCACCCATGCGGGGGTGTATGAATTCAATGTCCTTCCTTTCGGCCTTCGAAATGCACCCGCCACCTTCCAGAGGCTGGTAGATGGTCTACTAGCTGGACTGGGAGAATTTGCAGTTGCCTACCTCGATGATGTGGCCATTTTTTCTGACTCCTGGCCCGAACACCTACTACACCTGGAAAAGGTCTTTGAGCGCATCAGGCAGGCAGGACTAACTGTTAAGGCCAAAAAGTGTCAAATAGGCCAAAACAGAGTGACTTACCTGGGGCACCAGGTGGGTCGAGGAACCATAAACCCCCTACAGGCCAAGGTGGATGCTATCCAAAAGTGGCCTGTCCCACGGTCCAAAAAGCAGGTCCAATCCTTCTTAGGCTTGGCCGGATACTACAGGCGATTTGTACCACACTACAGCCAAATCGCTGCCCCATTGACCGACCTGACCAAAAAGACCCAGCCAAATGCAGTTAAGTGGACTGATGAGTGTCAAAAGGCCTTTACCCAACTTAAGGCAACCCTCATGTCTGACCCTGTACTCAGGGCCCCGGACTTTGACAAGCCATTCCTAGTAACCACGGATGCATCTGAGCGTGGTATAGGAGCAGTGCTCATGCAGGAAGCAACAGATCACAACTTCCATCCTGTCGTGTTTCTCAGCAAAAAACTGTCTGAGAGGGAAAGTCACTGGTCGTCAGTGAAAAGGAATGCTATGCCATTGTGTACGCCCTGGAAAAGCTACGCCCATATGTTTGGGGACAGCGGTTCCAACTACAAACTGACCATGCTGCACTAAAGTGGCTTCATACTGCCAAGGGGAACAACAAGAAACTTCTTCGTTGGAGTTTAGCTCTCCAAGATTTTGATTTTGAAATTCAACACATCACAGGAGCTTCTAACAAAGTTGCTGATGCACTCTCCCGTGAGAGTTTCCCAGAATCCAGTAGTTAAAAAGTGTTCTTAAAATGTAAAAGTCTGTTAGTTATATACTTAGTAGTATATGTAAAGGTGCATGTGTTGTATTAATCTGTTTATTTTCAAGTTCTAGAAGGAAATTGCCGCCAGTGAGCTTCCCCACTGTCTGCAATTTGGGGGGCGTGTCATAAACAGATAGCTAAGGGTTAATGTCTCTTTCACCTGAAACACCTGACCAGAGAACCAATCAGGAAACTGGATTTTTTTCAACTTTGGGTGGAGGGAATTGTGTGTCTGAGTCTTTTGTCTGTCTGCCTGCTGTCTCTGAGCTTTGGAGAAGTAGTTCTATTTTCTAGTCTTCTGTTTCTAAGTGTAAGGACAAAGAGATCAGATAGTAAGTTCTATGGTTTCTTTTCTTTGGTATTTGCATGAATATAAGTGCTGGAGTGCTTTGATTTGTATTCTTTTTGAATAAGGCTGTTTATTCAATATTCTTTTAAGCAATTGACCCTGTGTTGTATTATCTTAATACAGAGAGAACATTTGTATTTTTCTTTCTTTTTATATAAGCTTTCTTTTAAGACCTGTTGGAGTTTTTCTTTACTTCAGGGAATTGAGTCTGTACTCACCAGGGAATTGGTGGGAGGAAGAATCAGGGGAGGTCTGTGTGTGTTGAATTGGCTAGCCTGATTTTGCATTCCCTCTGGGGAATAGGAAAGTCCTTTTTGTTCCCAGGACTGGGGAACGGAGAGGGGGAATCACTCTGTGTAGTTTCACAGAGCTTGTGTCTGTGTATCTCTCCAGGAGCATCTGGGGGGGGGGAAGGGAAAAAGGATTATTTCCCTTTGTTGTGAGACTCAAGGGATTTGGGTCTTGGGGTCCCCAGGGAAGGTTTTTCAGGGGGACCAGAGTGTCCCAAAACGCTCTAATTTTTTGGGTGGTGGCAGCAAGTACCAGGTCCAAGCTGGTAACTAAGCTTGGAGGCTTTCATGCTAACCCCCATATTTTGGACGCTAAGGTCCAAATCTGGGAATAAGGTTATGATACAGTGGCTGTCATTCAAAAACACCTCTGGTTTAAAATAAAATGTTTTTTTCATATGAGCCTTTTTAATATGTCGGAAAGGGTAATGGATTTGCAAAATGCAAAAATGGTTCTGCTTCAGCTGCAATGAAGGCAAGTCCAGGGCCCCTCACAATTGGAGTAACTAAACTATGAAAATGAGATTTCCAGGGAACTTATGAGTGGAAATCCACAAGAACCAGAGTACCTTTTTTTATAACTGGAGATATACCAATCTCCTAGAACTGGAAGGGACCTGGAAGAGATGACTGCAAGGTCATCGAGTCCAGCCCCCTGCCTTCACTAGCAGGACCAATTTTTGCCCCAGATCTCTAAGTGGCCCCCTCAAGGATTGAACTCACAACCCTGAGTTTAGCAGGCCAATGCTCAAACCACTGAGCTATCAGGGCTTCAGTAACTGTTGTAGCTATCGGTTCTTGCTTTTCTTGAGGAGATGATTGGTGAATGTGCATTGTTATGGATTCACTATCCACAATCACTGATGCAAGAGGGTGCAAATTTCTCTCTTTGGGCACACTGGGCGATGCCCAGTTTCACCTCCAGAAAAGAGCATGTGGAAGGATTCTGTTAGGAATCCAGGGACCTTTCAGTTGCAGTCAGGCCTTCATAAGAACTCTACATATGGGAGCTGCTTGGATAAATTACCGCATATCCTGCCCTGCCCTCCTGGTTTGATCCTATCCAGTGCTTTGGCTGTATTAGCTAACTCCAAGTCCCCTGAAAAATGGGATTTGCAGAATCAAACCCTGCTCCTTGTGGATTTTGTACTTCTGCCCATTGGTACTGATAGTGTAAGATCAGGCCTATTAAATATAGTTTAACCCAGGAACACTCAAGAATTCCATACTATTATCTGTTTATACTCCTATTTTTCCACCATCATTTGTCATTTGAGCTCAGTCACTGATGACTCTACTTATAGAGTCCATGTTGTGAATATTAGAACTCTGAGTTAATGAGGCAGCTCTGATGGAATACGCCTTATTTTATACATGATGACAGTGTCCTAGTTACAGTACAAATCCAACCTGTTCCAGCAGGCAATCATTTAAAGTTCTTACCAGGGGTTATCTTTTTACTTAGCCCTGTTGTATGATTTTAGAGGCCACAGGGATGCAGTGAATAAAACTGGAAAATCAAAAGGCCATCCTGAATCCTCTTTGGACTTAGAACATGGAATTACATGGCTTGAGGGAAAGATTTCTCAAACTTAGTGTGCCACGTACTGTCTTTGAGTGGGGAAAAAATTCCAGCCCACACTTTGATGGGGTTTGGCAGGAGAGATGGAGAACAGTCTTTTTGCTGGTATGCCCGTGGAATTTGATTAGCATTTAAATACTAGTGTTGGATTCATAATACTATAGATATATGGGAAATGAACTTTAACAAAACAATTTGGAAAATTCTGTTTGTATGTGAATACCTGAGTTGTGGCAGATTGCACAAAAAGTCGTCTTTTAATGGAAATGTGAATTAGGAAAAATTGCAGAATGTAAACAGTTCTTTTTTTAAACGTGTCTCTTATGATGACAGTATGGTTTGGTGACATTTGATTGATTTATTGCCTGTCTAAAAATCTCAGACAATGGAAAGAATATGTGGTTGATGTTTTGAGCTCACTCTTTGTGGGTGTTGTTATGATGCCTTATTTTAACTCAGGAGTGCAAGATTCATTCTTTGAATGAAGAAAGCCAAATTACATTTTTATTTATCATCTGTGATTTGGAGTTCAAAAGTTAAGTCTGTATACTGCCTACACTCTACTACTGGAACTGTGAGTGCTCAGTATCACTGTGAAAAAGCAGGCCATAAACTCTGAGGCTTCACATGAAACTTTTATTCCATGACTAAAGTAAACAGGGCTCTACAAAAGCCCATACATAACACATTTTAGGATCAGTGCCTTATTTAGTAAATGTACTATTTTTCACCATATCTCATTAAGGAAAATTGATTCAGGAACTTTTAGGAACAGATAATTCTGTCCCTTGTTTATTTGGCTATTTGTACACTAAGCTATAGCAATTAGATATACAATTGAGAGCACATACTGTGAGCACAAAAAATCTGTCCTTTACGTATAGGCTTAAAAGGATTAGATTTTTATTGGTTATGATGGTAAACATCAATTTCACTGTAAACACACAGACACACACTGACAAAAACCATTCAGTAGATAATTGAAATTTACAGATAGGCAAAGTAAGAAAAATGCTGCTTGAGAACTTAAAGTTCAATTTAAGGATATTTACTTTGTATATTTTGACATGTGATGTTGACAATTTGTGTTTCAGTGGTTATGAAGTTTTAACTTTTTGAATCTCAATATTTATGATAATTAAATAATTATCATCTGACCCTCCATATTCTGAATCCCATAATTTTCCACCAGTGTAAACATTTAAATAAATGAAAATCAAATAAAATGCTTAAAAATAAGCATCAATATTATCCATCAAACTTACAATAAATTAAAAATCAAATTCTGCCAGGCCTATTTAAGTGTCATTATTAGGTGTGTGAAGGAGCAGAGAAACTGGTGCCTTGCACAGCAGAAATTAAAGAAAATCTGTGGGTTCAGCTAGCCCCACCTTGCTATACCTGCAGCCATGCCAGCCTGAGATTTGGCTCAAATTAAAAATATAACTCTTGTGGCAGAGACCAAGCAAGGAAACTATCAGAGAAAAAATAAATATTTTAAAACATTTGAGCACATGTAACAAATACATAGAATACACAATAACCGCAGGACTAGAGAGAGATAGAGAAGCCTCCTGCCTGGTGACCTGGCTTAACTCCGAGACTTTAAGAACATAATTTTCAATATAGATACATACTCCTTAAATATTATCCATCCATACATTTTGCAATGATTATGATGCCCAGTGGGCTACTGCATTCAGTAGAGACCTCACATGTCACCCTTTGGCAAATTAATATGCATATACCTGATGCAAAGGTTCCCTGTAAAACTCTATGCACCCACTGTTTCCTGCACCACATATCTGTACAAGCTCTGAGCTGGCCAACACACTACAATTAAGAGTAACCACAGCAACATGAGTGGCTAGCTTCCCCAAGTATGTGCCTTGCTTATCAGATGGGTATATACTTGGGGCAGCTAGGCCCTTGTGCCACCACAGCTACACTCTATTTTTAGCGCGCTGGCTCAATAAGAGCTAGCATGGGAATATCTCCTTGAGCTGGTAATTATACTTGCAGCTTGAAGTGTACACATAACTGAAGTCTGGTCTTCTTCTCTTTCCTCAAGACCAAAGCAGGCGATACCAGTGCTGGTGCTTATCCCTTTTCTTACACAGGGCTGTGCAGAGGACTCTTCATTCTCTCTCTTCCCTTGGGATCTGAAGGAAAGAGTATACGATGGCAGCCCAAAAACAGGAAGGGTTTTTGAAAGGGATATATATGTGAACACACTTATCAGCACTCCGTATAGTCTCTCTGCAAGCAAAGATTGTTGAGGACCAATTAGCTAAGCACTGGGTATGCTGCTGAACAAATCAACAGAATCTACTCCCAGTGTGTTTTTGAGTCAATACATAAGTAGCAGTGTTCAGGTTATTTATCCAAATGTGAATATTACTAGTATTTGTGATATTCATAATACTTGATTCTGATTGCTTCCCCACAGCCCTGTTCTGCTTGTCCTGCATTTGACTGATGCAGTGTTTAAAATTAAACCACCAAATAAATTGATTTAAGAAATCCTTTGAATGGATACAACCTGACTCTGAGACTTTACCATAAAATATAAAACCATCCAAACTATGAAAATAAATAATGTTGTGTAAATAATACACAATGCTATGTAAATAAATAATGCAAGACAATAGCTGTGAAGGAAAACATTTCTCCTTTTGAAAAGTGTGAAGCAAAGCTATAGTGTAGAATGAGACAGATATCAATAATTGAACCATATCACATGGGTAGGCAGTAATTTCTTTATTAGAATGACTGAATATGTTTTAATATACCCAGATACACACAGATTTTTAAAGCTTTTTGTTGATAGTCTAGGACTTGGGAATTCAAAAGGAAAAGGAAGATGCTTGATGTGCACCTTTCATTTTAAGTCAGTGCCACAGCTATTTCATGACAAGGCCAGTGTCTAAACTCTGTGGACAAACAAGAGAGTTGAGATTCTGTATGGAGGAGGTGAGCTCTGTACTGTTGAGAATCCTGGCAGATTTCCCCACTTTCAGCATGAGAGAAAGGTGAATTAATTACTTCTGGTAGTTATTTTCTGAGGGTTTAGTACCTTGCTTAAATCCACAATTACTCTGTCACCTCAACTTGAGACCTGAAAACTGCCTTGACCTGGTTTCTTCTAGCCCAGGTCATTTGGAACCATTAGTCAGGAAGAAAATGACAATTAAAGAATGTGCCAAAATATGTATACCTGCCCCTCTTTCTGTCATGATACGATTTTTATAGCACTCCTCAAAAATGTGGCCTAAGAATGTGAATTGGTACAACTAGATACTAGGTCAGATTCTGCTCTTAGTTACTCTGCGCAGCCTCCAATAAAAAAGAGGGAAATGGCATAGGAGAGCAGGGTGGCTAAGGTGCAGTGGTCAGAAAGGAAAACAACATGAGAGAGAGAAGGAAGGAAGGAGAGAGGAGGAGGGCAGATGCAGATATTTGATCAGTCTGTCAGTTTTTATAGAATTACATCTTTAAAATTATTCCAGCTGTTTTCCCCCCGACTGAAGGGAATGCAGAATGGAAGCATTCTGGCTGTGGCTTCCTGCCTATTAGCTAGAGTCAGGGTATATGAACAATGTATTCCCATTTGCCAGGGGAGTGCAAGTGAATTGAATAACAAGAGACTGACTTGGCATTTGGAAGTAGATAATGGTGTGATGGGTGAGTGAGTGAGGCCAGCCAACTTGATCATTGCCACCAAGAGCTACCAGATACGTGACTTCACCCTGAATCAGAATCTAACTTGAGTGACCAGATGACCAGCGAATAGCTGAACCTGCGAATGTCACAACCTCCTTTGTAATTTGTTCTTACATAGACTAATTGAGATGAGTTCAGTTTAACTGTTTGAGGGATTTTTGTTTGTTTTTTTAGTTAGGCCAAACTCTTCAAACTTGGGTGCATAGAGTCAGGCTCCTAAATCCATAATTAGGCACCTGAATAAAAGTAGCCTCATTTTCAAAGTTGCTGAGCACCTGCAACTCTGCATCTCCCATTAAATTCAGTGAGGTTCATGGATTTTCAGCTTTTTTGAAAACCAGGCCATTTTTGTTCAGGTTTCCAGCTACATATTTAGGGAATGAACTCTGGGCTATAGTGGTGTGATAATGGATTTTTTGATTCAATGGCAATTCCAAAAAGTAAAGGGAAAAAATGTGTTCCACGTCGAACTGAAAACAGGTTTTTAAAAAAAAATGGGTAAATCAAAAAGTAAAAAAAAAAAAAAAAGAATTTGGGTCAAATGAAATGTGTCATTCAACTTGAAATGAAACACTTGTTTTGATTTCAAGCATTTTTTTACATTTTTAGTATTTTAAAATAAATGTATAAGAAATTTTTATACAAAAAGTTGTTTCAAACAAACGTTGAAACATTTAATTTAAAAAATGTTAAAACAAAACATGTCAACTTTTTGAGGGAGGTTTGATACACACAAATCTGTGAAACCTTCACAAATTTGCAAAACATTTAAGTGTCACTGAATTTGCATTTTTCTCTGAAAAAAAGATTTACCAAAATTTTTCACCCAGCTCTATGCTGGGCACCAAAATATGAAGATTTTAGAGCTAGTGTTTAAAAAATCACATTAGTGAATTTGGGTAAAGTGTCAGGTTGGCTACGGGACATAATCACATACTTATCAGCTCAGCCTCTTTAATCAAAATGTACATGGACTTGAAAGGCAACTGCAGGATGGGGCTTTAAATAATGTAATAAAATAAGATCTTGAAATTTGCTGATTAATATTTAATTGTTCATTTTATTACCAAGCAATATAGGTCTGATTTGAACATAAGAAAGAGTGGCATGCATTTCTGAAAACAAAATGAATTACGAAATTAAAAATAAAAGTCCTGCATTGGAAAAACAGTCTTCTAAGTACTCAATAAATGACTTCCTAAGGCATTTGTCCAAATCCAGAATCCCTTGACGCTATAAGGCATGCTACATTTGAATTCCTCTGTGGTGCTCATGGCTTAAAATGTTGTTTGTGTTGAAGTGATATTGAAGGAAAAGTTTCTGAACAGAAGCAAAATGAGAAATTCTTAATTGCAACATTTTTCAGGTAATCTCTCATTAAAGTACACATAATTACGTTTTCAGCAAATTAAATAAACTCAATATAGTGTTTTGATTTCTAGAAAATATTTCTATGCAATCTGTCCCTTCATCTGTAATATGTACAGTAATGTGTGCTGCCTCCATCATATACGCAATAAGCCCTCTCCTTTACAGTTGACGTCTTAAGGTATAATGTCATCAGAACCCGTTGACTCAGTAGCACCCTCTTATTAAATTGATTTCCAGTTATTAAAATACTTTTATGCAGTGTTACATCACCAGCCTTTGCAATATTTTCCTTAATCTCATTTGCTTTTTTGGTATGCCAGTCATGGTAAGGTAAGATATTGCAATACACAACAAAGACTTTGTAAAGGACCATTCACTTCTTTGCAGCTTTAACACTGGCTTTTCGAGTACTTCTGTCTTCAGATTAATTTATTTTGCTGAATGATGCTAGGCAAACACCATTTCTGAACACATTTGAACACCATTTCAGCCTTTCTACACTGATACAAAATGTGCAACATGATTTTAACGAGAAGATGGCATGTTGTTCTCCCTCGTTCCTTTTTCTTTCTTAATTATTAACAACTGCCTTTCTCCTTTTTCTGTTGTTTCAGTTAAAGGATCAAGAAAGTTAAGTCTGCCAACAGATCTTAAGACTGATCTTGGTACGGTAGGCGAAAGCCGACAATTTTAAGTTTCCTTACATTCATTTGGCAAAACATTTTTACCAACTGATCCATAAGGTAGCACGATAACCTTTGAAGGCTTTGTTTGAAAAGGCTTTCTTAAAAACCACCTATTAACTCATACAGTTCTGTTGGCAGCATTCAACATTTTGCTTGTTTAACACTCATTTTTCATGTGATTACATTTTGCAAATCATTGCACACTTGAGTGTGTAATTTTTTATAATGAAATGACTTCAGACTTTTGGAAAAAATTGAACCATTCTGATTGGTTGTCAACGATGCTTATCTGTGTCTGTAACAATGCATGCACTAGTGTATTCTCCAAATTGTATGTATATATTCCATTACATAACAGTGATGAGACACTTAGGCTTATGTATTTTATAGTGTCTGTTGCACTTCTCAGATGTCAGGTCAGGTTTCGGCCATTTTTTTCTCAGAACACCACTTGAAACATACTATAATAAGCTCTTAAATGCACTGCTTGTTGTGTCTTATCCTTCAGTTATCTTCTTTAATTATTTTAGTGAAGTGGAACAATAAATGAGGGCGAAACTTGAGCCCAGGGAGCCTAAAACCAAAATTTAAAAGCGGGCAGATAAACTGAAAATAATTGGGCCATATCATGGGAGGGGAAGAGAGGGATAGCTTAGTGGTTTGAACACTGACTTGCTAAACCCAGGGTTGTGAGTTCAATCCTTGAGGAGGTCATTTAGGGAATTGGGGCAAAAATCTGTCTCGGGGCTTGGTCTTGCTTTGAGCAGGGTGTTAGACTAGATGACCTCCTGAGGCCCCCTCCAATTCTATGATCTCTACACCATCTTAGACACATATATAGGGCCCTACCAAATTTTCAGCCCTGAAAAACACATCATGGGCCATGAAATCTGGTCATTTGTGTTCTTTTACCCTATACTATACTGATTTCATGGAGGAGACCAGTATTTCTCAGATTAGGGGTCCTGCCCAAAAGGGAGCTGAAGGGGGTGTGTCACAAGGTTATTTTAGCAGGGGTTGCAGTATTGCAGCCATTACTTCTGCGCTGCCTTCAGAGCTGGGTGGCCAGAGAGCGCCGGGCACCCAGCTCTGAAGGCAGTATGCCACCACCAGCAGCGCAGAAGTAAGGGTGGCCATACCGTACCATACCACCCTTACTTCTGTGCTGCTGCCTTCAGAATTGGGCGGCCAGAGAGTGGCAGCTGCTGACTGAAGGCCCAGCTCTGCAGGCAGCAGCGCAGAAGTAAGGGAGGCAATACCATCCCATACCATTCTTACTTCTGCGCTGCTGCTGGCAGTGGCTCTGCCTTCAGAGCTGGGCTCTTGGCCAGCAGCCGCTGTTCTCTAGCTGCCTAGTTCTGAAGGCAGCAATGCTGCCAACAGCAGCTCAGAAATAAGAGCAGCAGTACTGCAACCCCCCAACAACTCCTTTTTGGGTCAGGACCCCTACAATTACAACACTGTGACATTTCAGATTTAAATAGCTGAAAACATGAAGTTTTAAAAATCCTATGACTGTGAAATTGACCAAAATGGACAGTGAATTTGGTAGGGCCCTACACATACATGAAGGGAATCCCTCTTCCATGCTTACAGTGGGCTTAGCATGGCACCATCCCCTTGCCTCTCTCCCTCTTCTGGGGTCTATTCTGGAGAATGGGAGGAGTCAGGGTGAGCCAAGTTTATTTGGTTGACAAGGCTCACACAAAGGATTTTTACAAAAAATGTCTTCTATTATAAAAACTCTCAATCATGAGGAGTCTATTCGGCTCTTGAACTGTAGTAGTGATATCTATCTATCTATCTATCTATCTATCTATCTATCTATCTATCTATCTATCTATTTTTTAAAAGTAAAGAAGGAATGACTCTAACAATTGCTTTCCTGTAACACTAACTTCTGTCCCTAGTAAAATAATGTTGATGTCACTTGATAGTGACTCCTGAAATCTGAATTGAAAAATTAGTTTAAATTGGCTTGACTAAAAACACTATCATATGGACTGAAAATCTGATGACAGAACATACACAAACAGTAATGTATGTGATAATGTCTGGAATTGAGAAGATGTGTCTCTTGGGTAGAACAGTAATCAGTACTAAAACCATCTTATTAAATATGTTTATCAGTGATCTAGGAAAGGGAATTAAAAGGATATTGATTAAATATGCCATTGATACTAAATTGTGTGCAGCTGCGAACACCAGTGAAGCCAGAGAAATCATACAAACTGATCTAAAGAGGTAGAAAATAATAGGGTAGAAATAATAATAATAAATGTGATTCATTTTAGAAAATGAACCTAATATCTAGGGAAATTAATCCAATAGTTCAGATTGTAGGGGTCACTATTAAATGTATTACTAAAATTCAAAAAAAATCTAAAAGCCAAAAGTGATATATAGAGAAAATGGACGAACGGGAGTGTCACCATGGAAGTATACATGGAAATAAATGCAAGCATGTAGGGACAAAATCAGGAAAGCCAAGGCAAATAATGAGTTATAGCTGGCAAGAAATGTTAGAAACAGCAGGAAGGATTCTTCAAATATGTCAGACAAAAAAAAAAACAAGGATGGTGTAGATCCGCTGCTCAATGGAGAAGGTGAGCTGGTAAAGAAAGATGATAGGAAGGCCGAGCTACTCGATGCCTACTTTGTTTCAGCATGTGGCCAGTCAACTAGCGAAGTTTCCGTTATTCTGCCTGTTGTTCCAATATTATCTAGATGTGTGCACAGTTCTTCTTACATTATTTTATTCGGTATGGAAGGTAGTTTTACAGGATAGTAATTGCCATGATCACTCTTCTTTCCTTTGTTTGAATATCAGTGCTACAGTTTCTTAACTTCCAAGTTTTCTAGTGTCTCCCCATATGTTATTTTTTTCAAACATAATTGTCAGGAATTCAGTAGATTTATTAGCTAATTCTCTTCACACCTTAGGATGCATGTAATCTTTATTAATAACTATAGTTACTCTGTATTTCCTTACCTACTCTTCATTAATAATTATTAATAGCTTTCTAAGTTCCTCAACCTTTTATAATGACAGGACTATATTTTTTTCTCACCTCCCCCGTTGAGGAACAGCCATGCATCTGTTTACCATGTCTCCTGGTGAGAGACATTTGAGTGGGCAAAGTGATACGATGCCAAAAAAGGTCAATATATTTTTGGACTTCATGCACAGATGCTTCATATCATGAATCAGAGAGCTAATAACTCCCTTCCTTAACAGCTGTCTTGCAACCACATGTAGAATATTAAATTCTGTTGTTGGCTTTACCAGGAAAATGTTAACAAATTGGAGAAAACTTAGTGAATCACAACATAAAAGATTAGGGGGTGGGGAAAACTGATGGCAAGATTGAAAGAGAGAAATAAATTCAGCTTGGTTCAGTGACCACTGAGGATATGGGAGACATGATAATGATCTAAAAATATACCTTATGATGTGATGTTCTAACTTAAAGTCATCCCAGTTAACGTTGTTTCGTTTTTACGTTGCTGATCAATTAGAGAACATGTTCCTTCAAATTTGCACAATGCTCCCTTATAACGTTGCTTGGAAGCCACTTGCTTTGTCCACTGCTTGCAGAAAGAGCAGCCCACTGGAGCTAG
This sequence comes from Gopherus evgoodei, assembly GCF_007399415.2. NCBI lineage: Eukaryota > Metazoa > Chordata > Testudines > Testudinidae > Gopherus > Gopherus evgoodei. The sequence goes on from NC_044322.1 coordinate 212,030,929, forward strand.
CTGGTGGGGGCTTGGAACCTGGGTGGGCCAGCAGCCCCCCTGTCAGCTCCCCGCTCCTCTAAATTCCCTGTGCAGCAGCCGCCCAGCAGACTATCAACTGCTGGCAATTCAGCTGTCCCTTCCCCCATTGCCATGTGGTGCTCCTGCCCTCTGCCTTGGAGCTGCTCCCCAGAGCCTCCTGCTTGCTATGCGGGGAGTGGGAGGGGATGCTAATGTCAGAGTGTCCCCCTTCCCCCTGCTCCTGTACCCCATTTCCAGAGAGCAGAGGGGACATGACAATACGGAGGGAGCTTGGTGCTGCCTTGTAGAGTGTGAAGCTACATTAACAACAATGTGTTAACCCTTGAGAGCTCAGCCGAATGCTAGTTCATCATTGAGCAATAAGGCATTCCCTGGGAAATATCCCTCCCTCTTCCACCCTCTTGACTTCACCACCTCAACTAAGCTTCACAATCATCATTGCTATGTACAGTATTAAATTGTTTGTTTAAAACTTATTGTGTGTGTGTGGGGGGGGGCAAAAAAACGTCCCCAGAACCTAACCTCTCCCCATGTACATTAATTCTTATGGGGAAATTGGATTTGCTTAACATTGTTTCGCTTAAAGTAGCATATTTCAGGAACATAACTACAATGTTAGGCAAGGAGTTACTGTACCAGGTTTTCTAAATGCTCTCCCCTCATATGCCATCCATACAGGTGGCCTTGATGTATAGATAACTTGTTACAAATAAAGTACATGTAAATTGGAGTCAACGTTTTAGGGATAGTCATTCCACTCTAAGGCTGATCAGTTGCAGCATGGAGAATTTTTTAAAATCCTATGCTATGGCTGTGGCAGAGGGGAAGAAAGTTTTCTTCCCTTCCATATTAGTATCCATGAAGTTTCATTTCTTGAAACTGTATTGAGTTGTGGATAGCTTGATAAATCTAGTCTACCACTGTCTGGAGGAAAGCATAAGATTTTCTCACTGTGAGGAGTTAAGCTTAGAACATAAGATTGTTGATGGTTTCACTAACTCTTGCCTTGTCTCTATCCTAGCTTTTTGGGACAAAGTTATTGAGACATTGTGGTAAGGCATCTCCATCTTCACCTGGAGTTCTCTGATCCCCAATAATACAGTTGTTGGAATGGCAATTCTACTGAGGATACTTAAGTTTTATGGACTAACTCCTCCTATCAGTGAGCAAAGGTCAGGTGTCCATACTTACTCTCTTAGATCTGTCAGCGGCATTTAATACCATTTGCAAAGTAATTCTATTCACTTGGCTGTTGACCGTGGCAAGGCTGTAGAATAGAGTGGTGTCTAATTGCTCATCCCCTCTTGTTCAGCATGGGTTGAAGTTACTGGGGAGAAGCAGGGGCTTGTGCTGCAGTTCCATTAATATGGGAATGATGGCCAGCTGTGTTTCTTTCATGGGACATGGATGATATAATAACTTTGTTTTCCTATTGTTTTGAATGACAGTAAGTTGCGTAAGACTTAATCCATTTAAAATAGAGGTGGATGGTGGTTGGTTAGGGTGCAACTTGAGTGTATGTAAAAGAATAGTTACCCTTCCCATGACTGAGATCTGGCCATCCTTTCTCAATATGATTCATAATTTGGGGTGCATCTGGATCTCCAGTTTGCACCTGGACAACTTGGTAGTTTTGGTAGCTAGAAATGTCTTTTTTCACCTGTACTTGATAAATGATATCTGGCATTTGTTGGTGGGGGAGAAGGGGGTGGCAGAAAATCCCTGAAAATAGGGGGTTGAAAAAGATAAGAGTGGGAGTGAGGTGAGACACTGAGACTCAGACAGGGACAGGAGAGCCGGCTCCAAGCTGGGAAGGAGGATCCTAGGTTTTCCTATCTGAATCCAGGCCCATTCCAGCCCTTCTGGGTCCCACTTCCTGCCTTCTGGCCTGATCCTGGTCCCCATGGCTGCTTCAGGTCCTCTAGGAGCAATGTTCCTTTGCAGGTGCACTCATCTGCCTGCTCTCTTGCTTCTGCTGCCCCTAACATTTGTCTTGGATGAGGAACTTATCTTAGTTAACTCTGATTCTGGAACCTCCATATTGAATAATTGTTATGTACTCTTTGTGGGATATGCTGGAAGACCACTTGGAAGTTTCAGGTACTGCAGATTGTAGGAGCCCACATATTTATAAGGACTGGCCAGAAGCAGTATATTATACCAGTGCTCCCTGTGCTTCACCGGTTGCCTGTTAGTGTTCAGATGCAATTCACTGAGTTGATATCTGTATTTTTAGGCCTAATGTGGTTTGATCCAAGCTACCTGCAAAGACCACTTGTCTCCCCATGGCCTGTTACAACAGTTTAGATGAACTGAGGAATCATTCTAACCATCCTTATATTTGGTCATCTCAGGGGTAGGAACAGTAGGGCGCACACGCTCAAATATGTTGCTGCTCTTACAAGAAGGGTTTTTAATTTGGCCTTATCTGCCATTTCACTTCTGCAATTCTGCGTTTTCCTCATCTCGTGAGAGAATTCTCCTTATTGCATTATAAGCTTTTAATGTTTCCAGAGTGATTACAAGGATTCAGAGCCATCATCCATCTGAAAAGGGAATAATTATGGCCTCATTTAAATATTTTAAAGCTTTGTTTTAATTACTATAACTGCTGCTTTGATCACATGCATTTGTGCTGTGGACTGTCATGAATCCAGACTCTGAGTTATCCTTTGGTCTTTGACTAAAATAAGGCACCCAATCGTTAGCCATGAGTTTGTTTTACCCCACTGTTTTAGTCTCCTATTGCTAAGTAGTTGCCTTGAAAAGATAAACATCATTTCCTATGGTTTATCCAGACATTTTTAGGTAGGTGAATAAAATATATACAGCATTTAGGGCAAAAAAAATCTATTAGTCTGGTGTTCAAACTGGGACAAAAGGGAGTGATATAACATCAGTTATAAATTTCTCTGTTGGCGTAGCAGGAAAGCTCATTGGTTCTCCTCAAGCAACTTTGTTGATATGTTACATTTCACTCATAGCAAATTACTGGTGACAGTCATCTATCCATTTCCTGTAGCAAAATACCTGCCCAAAAGAGAGAGATACTATAACTGCAAAATGGCTTTGAGATGCTGCTCTTACAGGCACAGTACAAATACAAAGCACCATCACATGAATAATGTGATGATATCAATAATTTGATTAGAAATTATAAAGACTTTATTTACCAGTTATACCAGAGTACATAGAGCTTAAGAGAAGCTGCCTCTATTGTCTGGGGACAGTAAGAGAGCAAAGCTATTATCTCCTCATTCTCCTGTTGAACAATTTGAAGTCAAGCTGAATGTTTTTAAACAGAAGTTGTCTTTCCACAGAAGTACGGCAAACATGTAAAAGCTACCTAGGATCACGTGTTTCAAAAGTAAATTCAGCAAGAGCTGCCAAGTGTTGAAAAAAATATTCTACCATTTTGAAAGGGAAATATTCCCTGAGGGCCTGACCTGGCTCCAGTTAGGTCTGTGCAGGTCTGTCCATTGAGTTCAGTGGTACTGGATAAGGCACTAAGGCCTAGATCCACCAAGAGACAATGCATGGGAGGAGAGAAGCACCTAAAAATGGGATCTACAAAAGTCAGTGTAGGGAGCCACCTAAGCTAGCCAATGCAAATTGTCAGTGAGGGGTTTGCCCTGAACACCATCTCTTGCAACAGTACACACCTAAGTCCTGGCTGCAGGGAGACGCCTATCTCTGCTTGTAGTCCACAGGAGCTCTCTCCTGGAGTTAGGCAGGTGAGGCACCTAACTGTTCTTGCAAGAAACACCAGAGGAGAAGGTGTGGGTGCTTCCATTGTAACTTTTATCCCAGTGGTTAGAGTGGGATGTGGGAGATGCAGGTTCAATTCCCCCCTCACCTTTTGGAAGGAAAGGATTTGAACAGGAATTTTCTAGCTCTCAGGAGAGACCTCTGACTACTAATCTATTCAGATGTGGGGTTCTCTGTCTGTCCTTTTGAAGCTGTTCCACTGTGGGTAAATAATTTAAAGAGTCATTGGAGCAGTGGGACTACACCCTGGGTCTCCCACCTCCCACTGTACCAGACTATAGTGTCTTTCTTCATTTGCTTTTTTTCCCCACAATACCTTTTTAATTGTTTATACAAAGTAGAACAGTTAAACAGGAGAAACTGAGGTGAACCCAAGTCAGAATTTTACATAGCCTGTTAGTTACCTGTTAGATCACTCTCCTGAGAGATAACAGATCCTGGTGCAAATCCTTTCTTCCCATCATGCAGAGGGGCGTAATTGAACTTGTGTCTCCCACATGCCAGGTGAGTGCTCTAACCACTGGGCTAAAAATTATGAAGAAGGCAGCTGTTCCTCCTCTTCCAGCTGGGTTTTAAATGGGGCTTGAGCCAATAACTGGCCTCTGAGTACACCTACTGGATTGAGTCCAGAGACAAGATGGGCTGGCAAATACCTGTCTTCTCCTGGTCTAAGGATTGCACTGAGGCACCAGTACACATGTTCAGATACCGAAACTTAGAGACGCCTAGGGAACTTCTGCTGTGAAAATGTAGGTGCTGACTGACTTTACATGCTGACAGGGTTAGGTGGTAACCACTTTCATGGATTGCAGTGGGTCCTAAAAGTGGGATTTGGGCACCTAAATCTGGGGTTTAAGTGCTTAAGTCCCTTTGTGGATCTGGGCCTAAATACAGAAATTGAATGTTTTAGATAACAACACACCAGTTATGCTGTTAGGAGCATCTCTTTTCTCCCGATGGATTAGCAGTGCTTAATTTGTACTAAAAGAGGTGCCTGGGCTCAAGCAATTTTTTTACATTCATAACTGATGGAGCAAGCCCAGAGGTGCCAGGGCTATGAAATGCCAAGCCTAGAGCCCTGGCAAGCTCTGGCACAAATTAAGCACTGCTGATTAGTTGCTAGAGCCTAAGTCCACACTATCTGAGGTGCATATGTAACTCACACACCCTCCTGGGTGTGATGTTCTGTCCCCTCTAGCGGTACGTAGACCACTTGGAGGTTAATGAGTTTGCTCTACAGCCTTAGCTAAGAGCCATATGGCTTTTAGGTCATACACTGAGTTCCCAGGTTCGATCCTGCCCGCTGCTGACCGGCGTTTGTTGGCATCACGTATATGAAATTGTAGCTGTTGTCCATTTGTACAATGGCCTTTCTGCTTCTTTGTGATTTTTCTTAAGATTGCAACTAAATTAACAACTAAAAGTACAGAAGTCACTGTCGTATCTCTGGACGAGCTGTTACACCATGGAACTTTGAGTTGGCTTTCAGATTTTATGGAATTTTTAAGGAAGTACTCGACCAAGTACAGGGGAGGGATAGCTCAGTGGTTTGAGCACTGACCTGCTAAACCCAGGGTTGTGAGTTCACTCCTTGAGATGGCCATTTAGGGATCTCAGACAAAAAAACACTGTCAGGGACAGTACTTGGTCCTGCTAATGAAGGCAGAGGACTGGACTTGATGACCTTTCAAGGTCACTTGCAGTTCTATGAGATAGGTATCTCTCTCTCTATATATATTATATTTTATAATTAAAGTAGTGGAAAATAAATGTTTTCTCTTAAAAAACATATCAAATACATCTCTTTTGGTTATATAAAAGAACAAAAAGGGACAATTAAGATCTCCCAGACGGTCCAAACTAGGACATAAATTTCTTGCTCAGCATACTTTTTAATCCTCACATAACAGTGACGAGTTTTCCCAGTTAAAGTGAAACAATTTAGAGAACGTCCATCTTACGCCCACCTCTTATCCCATTCAACAAGAGAGAAGACTGTTACTTCCCTGAAAATGGCTTCTGATCACAAGACAAGTTCTCCTTGTAACCTACAGTGGATAAATGGACAGAATTTGCCTTACCTCCCAGAATAATAATCTTTGCCCCTATACAAGGAAAAATAGACCAATTCTACTCTATCACATCTATATTCAATGAGAGGCTTTCAATTGGACCTTGCCAAAAGTGTCAAGATCCCCAAGAAATGAAATATGAGGGAACAAGAACAATTTTAGCTTTCAAAGGGTGAAACTTAATTTACAAGAAGTATATAAAGATGACCTGATTCTACCCAGCCTTACCCCTTGTCAATTAACTACTCATCTTACTCTTAGCTTATGCTGCCCCCATCTGCTGGGTGTATCAGGATGATGTCTGTCCTCATATATAGTAAGCTCTTTGGGGAAGGAACATCTTTTTCTCATGTGTGTGTACAGTTCCTCACACAATTGGGGCCTCAATCTTGATTGAAGTTTCTGGGTGCTACTGTAATATATAAATAAGTCATAGTAATGATTGTGATATCATTTAGACCTTTCAAAGTAAGGTGGTGTAGAATGCCACCAAATTAGAATTCTTAGCTCACATTGATGATAATATTTATATTTAGTACACACTCACTTTGCACAGTTATTAATGGCTACACGAAGTGCTTGGTAGTTGAAAATCAGGCTCAAAGTGTTCAAGAATTAATCTGTGAAGACACTTCTGATGTGGAGCCCAGAGAATCATCCATTACTTTACCTTGAAAGTTGGCTTATCAAAGAACTATCACAGGAGTTATTTTATAACCCTCTTTTTGAAAATGTAGTGTCTGTGAAATCTGTTTGTCTCTAACAGAACACCTCTTTTTGTACTCATAATTTGTTCAAGGGTTGAAAAGAAATAACAAGTCTTCCTTCTATCCAGCCATATTTAAATTTTCATAAACATAGGATGATATTAAAAAACAACCACAGACTTTTTTCCAAAGTTTTGTTCATACAATAGTTTCACCCTAACAAACCATGTTGATCGCCCTTTTAGTTCACATGAATCATAGAAATGTGAGGCTGGCTGGGACTCAGGAGGTCATCAAGTCCAGCCCCCTGTGTTGAGGCGAGACCAAGTAAACCTAAACCATTCCTGACATGTGTTTGTCCAACCTGTTCTTAAAAACCTCCAATAAAGAGGATTCCACAACCTCCCTTGGAAGCCTCTTCCAGTGCTTAACTACTGATGTAGTTAAAAAGCTTTTCCTAATAGCTAACGTAAATCTCCCTTGCTGCAGAATAACACTTTACTTCTTGTCCTACCTGCAGTAGACATGGAGAACAATTGATCACTGTCCTCTGTATAACAACCTTAACATATTTGAAGACTGTTATTAGGTTCCCCCCTTGGTCTGCTTTTCTCAAAACTAAACATGCCCATCTTTTAACCTTTCCTCGTGTATCAAGTTTTTCTAAACCTTTGATCATTTTTGTTTCTTTCCTCACCAGTGCCAAGTAGATGGGGGATAGTTACCTCCCGTGTCTTACATACTATACTCCTGTTAATACACCCCAGAATGGTATTAGCCTTTTTTACAACTGCATCACACGGTTGATTCATCTTAAATTTGTGATCCACTGTAACCACCAGATCCTTTTCAGCAGTATTACCTCTTAGCCAGTTATTTCTGATTTTGTAGCTGTGAGTTCGATTTTTCCTTCCCAAGTTATTTTGCACTTTTCTTCATTGATTTTCTTTTTGTTGATTTCAGACCATTTTTTTAATTTGTCAAGATTGTTTTGTTTTCTAATCCTGTCCTCCAGAGTGCTTGCAACCCCTCCCAACTTGACCTCATCTGCAAATAGTATAAGTAGGGCCCTCCCAATTTCACAGCCATGAAAAACATGTCACGGACCATGAAATAAGCCTTTCCCCTTGAAATCTGATGTCCCCTTGTTCCTAGGAGCACCCCATCAAGGGGGCTCTAGCTCCGCCTAGGCAGGGGAGGGACAGGACTTATCCATCACCTGCACAGCTGCTCTGGGGAGGGAGAGACCAGACCCACCTCCAGGTGTCTCACCCTGCTGCAGTACACTCTCTGGGACTGGACAGCAGCTCCAGAGGTTCCTGCAGCTGGAGGAGGCTTGTGGAGTTTTGTCCAATCTTCTCTGTGCTGCTGGGAGTGCCCCAGCAAAGGGGGCTCCTAGCTCCGGTTGGGCAGGGGAGGGACTGTCCACCTCTGAAGGCAGCACAGAAGTGAGGATGGCAATCCCATGACCCCCCCACAACAGGTTTGTGACCCGCCCCATCCTCTTTTGAGTCGCGACTCCCCCATTTACAACACTGTGAAATTTCAGATTTAAACATCTGAAAGCATGAAATTGACCATAATGGACCATGAATTTGTATGTCCCTAAGTATAAGCATACTCTCAACTCCATTAACCAAGTCATTAATGAAAATATTTAATAGTACCAGACCCAAGCCTGACTCCTGTGAGCCCCCCTGTGAGATAAGCCCTGCCATTTTGCCAATGAACCATGAATAATTACTCTGAGTTTGGCCTTTCAACCAGCTGTGCACTCACCTTATAGTAATTTTATCTAGACCACATTTCCCTAGTTCGCTTATGAGAATGTCACGTGAGACTGCATCAGAAGCATGACTAAAATCAAGATATATCACATCTTCTCAGCTATTCACTAGGCCAGTAACCTTGTCAAAGAAGGAAATTAGATTAGTTATGCCTGATTTGTTCTTGAAAATCCATGCTGGCTATTCCTTATAACTGTATTATCCTCTAGGTGCTTATATATTGATTGTTTAAAACTTGTTTCAGTATCTTTTCAGGTATAGAAGTTAGGCTGACTGATTTATAAGTCCCAAGGTCACCTTTATTCCCCTTTTTAAAGGTAGGTACTGTCTTTGCCCTTCTCCAGACTTCTGGGACGTCACCCGTCCTCTATGAATTCTTGAAATCCTGCTCAGGCAAAACAGTTGATTTCAGTTGGAGTGTACCCTCATGATTTTTCAGGCCATAGAAAAAGCTACCCAAAATTTGAGGCCACTTTTGAAAATTTGGGTTTACATGTCTAGGCCATGGTTTTCCAGAATGTCGGTGGCATTGTTAAGAATAGAAACCCAGGATCCTAATTTCCAGTTCTCTCTCCATTTGCTTGGCAACATTTCCTCTCCCAGAAAACTGGCCATAAATTTTTTGGCATATTCATTCAGACATGCACAGATATGTATTATGCACAGTCCACAGTAATGGCAAGTTAACCAGAATGGCAAGCTAACCACTATTCACATCCGAAAATGAGGACCTCTCCATGAGAAATAAAAGAAAAATTTTCAGTGCCTTCTTGTCTGATACCAGTCACAGATATGATAGGACCAATTTTCTTCCAAATGAGAATAAAGAAGGTTGATATACAACTGTCAGATAATTTAGAAAGAGGTTTTTACGCTTTGGCAGAAATTTGTGAGTATCCTGTCAGTGAGTAAATGGCACACAAAAAATAGGCTAAGATTGTGAGATGTAAATTAGACCTGTAGACCATCAGAGCACAAAATAAGTTATGTGCTGTAAGATCTTTTTTAAATGACAGGAATTATGCCAGCGAAGGGCTATACTCTGACCTGAAAAGCTTCACTATAAATGTACATATTTGATGCTTTGTTATTTTTTAAACATGGATGATTTATGTAAACAAGAAGAATTTAGTTAAAGGAAAAGAGGAGCTGAGTTGAAATGTCAGTGACAGGAATAGTGTTTTGTACAATTGCTCCCTTTATTTGTTCATTCTCCTAGGTACCAAAATCCTATTTTTCTCATGAAATGAAAATCATTTCCCAGTTTATCATTTTGATATCTTCTTCTTTGACTGTGGACTCTGTAGCATTATTTCTTTTTAAGCTGGACAACAGGGCTAAGCTATAAATGTTATGAGAACATATATACACCTCTACCCCGATATAACATAAATTCGGATATAATGCGGTGAAGCAGCGTTCCGGGGGGGCGGGGCTGCGCATTCCAGTGGATCAAAGCAGGTTCGATATAATGCGGTTTCACCTATAACATGGTAAGGTTTTTTGGCTCCCGAGGGCAGCGTTATATCGAGGTAGAGGTGTATATAATTATGAGTGGGCAGCAATAGAATCTTGCTGGTTAGTCGAATCTCAGTATCAAAGTTAACTCTCCCTTCTCCTATACCTGTCGTTGCAGCCTAATGAAAGTTCATTAGTGAGTGCTGTGAGAGGTCAGATGCTTTCTTTTCTTCTCCCTCTTCCTCCTTGCCTTCCTCTTCAAAACATACAAAACATTATAGCACCTTTCATTCTATCTCAAAGCACTTCCCAACATTAACATCCTCAACAACTTTTTTAGTTAGACTCTAGTAAACTTGAGACCATCCATTCTTGTCACTCTTGCAGTCACCAGGCTTTACTTTGTGTCCCACCATAGACTGCAGCAGCTGTTCTGGCTGCACTTCTTAGGAATAGGCCACTTCTTGTCTTGTACCTCTGGCTGAATGCTAGAGGCCAGGTATCTTTTTACCCCGTTCCGCCTCTTAGGATGTGTCTTCACTAAGAAAAATGGTGTGTTTTTACCTTGTGTTAGTTAACATGTGGGACTTAACATAAGGTAAAATCCTAGGGAAGACAAAGCAGTTTGTAGTTTTCACACATTGGTAATTAAAGTAAAGACTATGATGAAGCATAGAGTTTACCTTGACCTGCTAACTTGTTTTAAAACTACAATTGCCTTGTCATCGTGAGGTTAGAACACACCTTTTTTACAGTGAAGAAAAGGCCTTAAAGTCCAGAAGATTTTCTTTATCTCCAGGAGCCAACCACTGTGGTTAACCCAAACGTTTCTTAAAAAAAGTGGTATTTATTAGAAAATCATACTTTTATTCAGAATCACATCAAGGCTAATCTAGGTTCTGGGAAACAGGCTTCCTAGATGGAGTATCCTCTTGAAGTTTCTGTTAATTTAAACAAGGAATGTCTTACATTCATAGACTGTCCGATCTCTCTCTTTTCCTCTCTCAGCATCTATGATGGGGTATACAAAGCCCACACTGGGCAGCGTGGGATTAATGAGCTAATGTGTGTTCAGGTGGCTCCGCCCAATCACACTTGTGGTAGATGTCAGAATTGGAGGGAGGCACTTAAGAGGGAAACCCTGGCTTACTTGATGGTAGACCAGGGAGGAGAGCAGATCTTCAGCCCTCAATCCTTAGAGAGAGGGCTGTCTGAAGGCAAGAACTCCCCAGATGGCTGCTGCCTGATGGCTCCTCCCTGAAGGAAGGGAGGGCGAGATGTATTCTTTCTATTATTTATTAATTCAGTTTAAGGGCACAGCCCAGCGAGCACCCTCTGAAGGAAGAAAGCCTCAACTCAGCTTTGAGATGATTCATTTATATAATTTCCCCATGTTTCTGTTAGTTAACTACCCCAGAATGGGAAAGACTTTAAAGTGACTGGTTGGAGGGCCAAATCCTAGGAAGAGGCAGACCACTGCAGGGCTGGAGTAACCCTTGGCAAATGGTACCAGGCAGAGCTACGCCACTTCTGACCCCTTCTCAGCATCTCAAAGTCAGTCAGACACTGTTCTCTGACAGAGAAGCTCTCCTTCCCTTTGTGTCTTTTTCTTGCCTCATTCTCCTGAGAGTCTTTGAATTAAAGCTCCATTCTTCTCATCACCGTTCCAGACAAGAGGTCATTCTTTAAGTTAGTACACAGAAATATTAGTTCTCCGTTTCCATGCTTTTGAGTATATTTAGTTAGCTTGGTTCCAGTCTGGCAGTATCCCATGAAAGCAAAAATTTCTAGATGGACAGTCAAATTTTATTTCCAACCCATAGTACTTCAAAGCAACATTTTGAATCTGGCTAAGTGTTAGATGAAGAGAGACAACACTTGTACATATAATATGTGTAGAATAAACTGGATTTACATATTGCTATGTTTTCACTCCCAGGGCTGGCTTGACAAGTTAGATACTTGACTCTTTTAGTCATAATTTTACAATTACAGTGTTACTTGAATAGCTCCAGTTACTTGTGGTTGGTACTCAATCCTCCATAGTAAATAAGTAGTAATATCTTCATATTATCTTCATATTGCAGAAGGGGTGAACTGACTTACCCTAGGTCACATAGTTAAGTCACTAAGAGTATGTCTACGCTGCACTTTAAGGCTGTGCTTGGCCCTGGGCTCAAACCAAATCCCCCTTCCATCTACACTGCAATTGCACAAACCCAGAGCTTGGACCCAGGGTCCCTGAACCCTGCAGGGCTGGAGGGTCTAAGCTCAAGGGACCCAGGATCAGAGCCCTATTGCTTTGCAGTGTAGACTCAGCCTCTCTTGACTCAGCTCCTGGGAGTCAGCCAGAAGTACCCCACAATTCCATGGGACAACTTCCTTAGTCCTCTCTATCTCAACAGCCTGTAATCGTCTATAATTAAAACAGAAGCCACCCCTCTTTGCGAATGGCAGCAGCATAGGTCCACATTAACCCATTCTCTTCTGGTTGCCAATCTACAAGTACACTGTCAGAGAGCTTCCTGGGTTTGCAATGGAGAGCGAACCAATCAAGACTTTTGTAAAGCTACCTGTTTCTTGGTGACATGCTGGGCAGGCAGTAAAGTTTTCCCACAATGCACCACAGTACTAGGACTAGAGCGGCCACATTTCAGAGGCGGGGGGAGCAGTAGGGACTCTGAGATAGTGTTACTTTGACTTGGATCTGTGGATGCCACAGCCCTAGACTTGAGCATAAGAACATAAAAACATAAGAGCGTCCATACTGGGTCAAACCAAAGGTCCATCTAGCCCAGTATGCTGTCTTCCGACAGTGGCCAATGCCAGGTGCTCCAGAGGGAATGAACAGAACAGGCAATCAACAAGTTATCCATCCTTGATCATCCTCAGCATCGGGGCGGCAGGTCTGTATAATTTTTGGTGGTGCTCAGAACAGGTCAAAGTCCTGCCCCCCACCGCCTAAGACTCTGGGAGGGAGTTTGGGTGCAGGAAGGGGTTTGGGGTGCAGGCTCTGGGAGGAAGTTTGGGTGCTGGGTGCTGGTTCTGGCCAGGGGCAAGGGGTTGGGGTGCAGGAGAGGGTTTGGGGTGCAGGCTCTGGGAGAGAGTTTGAGTGAAGGAGGGGTTTGGACTGTGGGCTGGGACAGGGGGTTGGGTTGCAGGAGCGGGTGCAAAAGGGGGTTTGGGGTGTTGGGTGGGGGAGGGGTGTTGGGTGCTGAGTGCAGGCTCTGGGAGGGGGTTTGGGTGCTGGGTGCAGGCTTTGGGCTGAGGCAGGGGGTTGGGGTGCAGGAGGAGGTGCAGGCTCTGGGAGGGAGTTTGTGTGCAGGAGGGAGTTTGGGGTGCAGACTCTGGGAGAGAGTTTGGGTGTGGACTCGGGGAGGGAGTTTGGATGCTGGGTGTGGGCTTTGGGCTGGGACAGGGGATTGGGGTGCAGGAGTGGGTGTGGGGTGTGGGGCTGGGCCAGGTATGAGGATTTTGTGGTGCAGCAGGCAGGCTGCCCTGGGACTGGGGCGGGGTGCCAGAGAGGAGGACTCCCTCCCGCCCGCCGGCAGTAGCAAGCTCCAGGGGAGGGGAGGGGGGCCCCCTCCTCAGCCGCTCCGGTATGACACTCACCCAAGCCCCCAGCCCCCTAGCCTGCTGCCCATGAAGTCCAGCCAGGATAAGCCCCCCAGAGTTGACTCAGAGTTGCCTGCCAGGTGGTGGTGGGGCTGCCATGCACCTCCTCCAGCACAGCTGCCACCTCAGCCAGCCCCCAGCGCTACTCCCTTGTAGCCGTTTGATCAGCAGCTAGTGAGGGAGCACAACGTGGAGCTGTAGGGGGTAACTGCCCGCTGCCCAGGGCAGGCAGAGATGCTTGGGGGGAGGCACGCAGTGGTGGCAGGCGGGGATGGGGGAGAGACCCAGCCCCAAACATTGGTGGAGCCAGGACCCCTGGGCCCTGAATTTGCTGGAGCCTGGGTACCATGGGCCCATATAACTTGCTGCCTCTGTCAGCATGGGTCAGAAAAGTCTTAACATAAGGTTAAAATACAATATAAGATGCTCAAGGCCAGGGTTCACTAACTTGGGTCAGCTGACTCGATTCCCACTAATCCTGCGTTTACATTGTAATGTAGACATACCCCGAATAGAACCAGGATAGAATTAGAACCAAGGAGTACCAATTCTCCAACTTCACTCACTAGTCAACATTCCTCCATCCCACCCCCAAGCAAATGGCTAAACAAATGATCTCTGTGTACAGTGAGACAGCAGCCAACAATTATTAATTCTCCAGACTTAGGCATTTTGGCAGCAAATAAACTGAGGACAAACGGTGGATAAACAAAGAACTGAAGATTAGCAGTTCCCCTGCATAAAATCTATTCCTGCTGCTGCATCCTACTTATTCCCTTCTTGGTAATTAATTCTTTAATGCAATCACCTGGCAGAAATTAAATTATGTATGGCATGTAGAGGATTAATGTTACACCGTTTTATAAAAGAAAGATGTTGTTAGAATTGGCTGACTACTGCAGAAACAGTGTTTCCAAACATTTGTTCATATTTTGAATGGCTGTTTCATGTGACCACATTTATGCCCTTTTTTATTCACTATTTGCAAATGGGATCTTTGCCTGTGAGTATCCGTGGAATGGCTGTTCTTCATGCGAAAGCTATACTGGCCTGCTAACCAGGGCATTTGTGCAAACAAGAATATTCACTATTTGTTATAGTTTATCTATGCACACAACAGAAGCAATACCATGGATCTTAGGTGACCAAATTGTTGCACCCAAATTCTTTGGCAAATAACTATGAATAAGAAATATATAATTTACCTGTAGTATTGTTAAATAATTCACTAATAGCTTCAGTTCTTTTCCCAGAGAATGGTTCAGAAATACTTGTATTTAGTTTAGGCAGAGATGGCAGCCTGAGAACAGATCAGTGGAAAATTCTGAAGATGAAAATTGTCCTATGGAGGACAGTATTTCCAGGATTTTCAGTATTTCAAGGATGAACTATGCCTACAAGTCTCCAGAGGTCTGTAGGGGATTCTCCTGTGGATGAGCAATGTTCCATTGTTACCTGTTTCAGTCACAATGTATCCCAATGAATATATCAGGATAACAGCAAAAAGTGCACTACAATCTATCACTGTGCCATGTGTCACAAAAGAGTTATCTGGAAGTGATCTGGGAAAAAATGAGTTTAACACAGATATCTACCTAGAAACTTTTTCAGATTTCACACATTCTGTTCACAAAAGGTGGTAGGCACTAATAAGTCCTTTTATTACTAAACATTTTTTTCATTTCTTAAAATTATTAATGATTTTTTAAAAATGGACACGTATAATAGAGCTGTTTTGGACTTGAAGTGGTGAAATTTAAATTCAATAAAAACTCTGTCCATTTTCTGCACTCCAAATATGCCCCACCAAAATGCATATGTTTTTGTAGGTCTTGCAGAGATTTGCACAGACTTCCATGGCAAAGTTGATGGTGAGAGGGCCAATTTCCCCTGTGATGATGAATGGAGTAACAGTGGTCATTCCATTGTGTCTGCCTGACCTCTGTCTTACATGGAGTGGGGATTCACTTGAGGGCAGGTGCTGTTTTCATCACTGCCCTCCCTTGAGGTCTCTGTGGTTACCACAGTGGTACATTAAAGTAGTGCATTCCTCAGCCATCCTGTCTTGAGCCTGTGCAGGTCACCTGTGAGCTTATTAGGTAGAAGAGAGGTTGTTAGCATTTTACACCTCTGTAACCCTGAGTTGGTGAACTTGCTGCACTGGATCCTTTTGTCTCAGCCAAGGACTCCACTGGCAGAAACTGGTGCAGACCTTTGTATCTGGCCCAGTACGTTCATTGACTGTTCATAGACTCAGGGCTGTTCTAAATACACTGGCTCATAATCACACCCAAGGAGCAAGTACACTGGTTGGAAATCACAAGAGTGCAGTGTCCTCCAACCATGCCCCTTTCTACTGCCAGAGGCCAGGGAGGTAGTGCTCTTCAGCCTGTCACACCAGTCCTGTGCCAGCCCAGAGTTCCTCCATCCCAAGGGAATTCTCATCTGCCCATTTAGGGGAGCTTTACAGCTCCTTTGCACTCCCAGAATCTGGCCCATGACATAAAGGATGTGCACATGAAAACTTTTTTCAGAGTGATAGCTGTGATAGTCTATATCAGCAAAAACGAGGAGTCCTTGAGGTATCTTAGACCTTGTTAGTCTCTAAGGTGCCACATGAGAATGTTTATATAAAACTAAAAGCTCTCACTGTATAAATTAACAAGGTTTGGTGCACTTTTTACTACTGGACCTGTAAGCTAGACATTTTCCTCTCTAGATCCCCATGCTGGCAAGGCTTGGGATTCCTCTACAGGCAGCCCATTACATCCATCCAGGAAAATACTTTGTATTGCTTAACAGTATCACCTCCAGCTGCACAAAGGATGATGCTGGTGAGTTCTCAAGTGTCCTGTTCAATCACACAGGCTTGGTAAGGCAGTGGTTGTAGTGTAGGTCCTTACGTGTAGGGAGGTGTAAAGTGATGGGTAATAAGGGGGATTTTCTGTGCTCCATTAACAACACTGAGAATCATTTCCAATAAAAAGGAAAACTATCTTTGCTAGCTCAGAGAACGGCTTTTCAGTATTGCAGGTTTTTCCAGTAAACCTTGCCCTCCACAAAGAAAATGTCCTACCTTGAGGTCTTGAATCCTGAGACCAGTGAGGGAAGTAGTGTTCCTGTGGTTTCTTCAAATGATCTCTACAGGTAGGTCTACATAAAAGTGACCAAATTCATCTCTGGTATAACTTCAGTGGAGTTACACCAAGGTTGAATTTGATTCTGTCTCAAATATTTGCTGATAAAAATAGACCAAGTTCATGCGAACATTACAGGACATTACTTGTATTCCATATTCCATACACAAAGCTACCTAAATGGGTAGATAAAACTGGGCGACAAAGATCTTACCTGTAGTACAAACCTGAGCTGGTTTGGAAAATAAATGCTGGCTTTGTATTCGTTGTTTCTTTTGTTGAGGCACATGCTTCTTCTTAGTCACTTAAGTATTTAAATCTATCAAGTTCTTTGTGACTCCTTAAGCACCTCACAGATTTGAACCTTCGAGATGCCTGACATTTCATCCTATCCTCCCATCCAGTGACGCTCTCCTTTTTGCAGATCAAGGACCAAATCCTATTCTTAGGCACCTATCTCTCCCCATTCATTGTATAGGAACTGTGGGTGCCTAACTCCAGCTTCGCGGATCCCATTGTTGTTCCAGTTATTTTCTACATGCCTAAAAGTTAGGCATTGCAAAGTTCAGCATCACAATTTCTAAGTCTTTTTCTGGTTCTGGGCCCAACTGCCAACAAAAAATTAAACTGTGGAAAAACAAGCAGTTTTTATATGGGACATACTATATTGTACTGTGATGCCACATAATATAGCACCTATACTGCAGGACAGCTACCTGTCTTACAGTGAAATTGTACATTATGACCTATACATTTTTTTGAATCCACAGAGGAGAAATTAGTGACAGGGCCAGCTTTAGGCCGATTCCCCCGATTATCCGGAATTGGACCCTGCGCCTAAGAAGGCCCCATGCCTTTTTAATTTGTATTTTTTTTTTTTTACATACCCAGCGGTGGTCTGGGTCTTTGGCAGCACTTCAGAGGCGGAGGGTCCTTCACTCACTCTGGGTCTTCGGCGATACTTCAGTGGTGGGGGATCCTTCACTCACTCCTGGTCATCGGCGGCATTTCGGCAGCAGAGGGTCTGGAGCAAGTGAAGGACCCATCGCCGCCAAAGTGCCACCAAAGACCCAGACCACCGCCGGGTATTCGAATCCAGCCCCGCAGTTCCTAAAGCCAGCCCTGTGACGTCCAATTTGTTTCCTTCTTCACAGGCAATCCCTTTTGAGAGATTCTGTGGCACATTAATTCCTATCATTAACATTTTATTTCCAGTAGACCTCATTTACTTCTAGATCGTTCATTACTGAAATCAGGGCAGTTAAATCAGCATAAAACTAGAGTAAATGTTGAATCTGGCCACCTATCTGCATCACTCTTTGAGATCATATATATCAAGTTAATTTTCCAAACTGTACTATAGAAAATTCCCTTTAAACTGTAATATTGCTTTCCCTTTCAGCATATAATTCATACTCTTTCATATAATGCAGTGAGAGATCTTCCTTCAAACTGTAATTTAAATTTCCTTCTGAAGAATTCTCTAACATTCACCTTGTACCGTAACAACATGCAAGGAATTCCTTTTCAAATACAATTATGTAATTTTCTCTTCATCTGACATGCTAGGTTATGTCTTGCTGATTCCCCACAGTCTTTCAGTAACAATGTAGCATAATGCAATATATCCAAAGCTGCATCAGCATATGTGTGGGGTCATTGAACTCAAGTTTAACTTAAAATTGTATTGAGTAGCAGGACTAGAACAGTGTAAAATATAGAAGTATGGAATTTTTTTAACCATCACTTAATTCCCCATCACACACTAATGTGGCTCTTCTAAAGTTCATCAAGTTCAATTCTTGAAGAAATTTCTGTGAGCAATAATGGGTCAGAATTCATAATTATAATCACTGGACTTCCTAAAATCTGATCTATTCTGTGAGAAAGAACCAGCCTTGCTTATACCGGATGGGATTTTCAGAGACCCATTGGAGTTAGGCTCACAACTTCCATGGATTTTTAGTGGAATGTGGGCACGTAACTCCTTTAGGCCCTGAATACAAATTGAGTCTAAGAAGCATATTATGAGAGAGGGCAAAGTCTATTAAAGTTTGATATATTAAGTAAAATCACAAGCCTAGAGAAATTTTATCCATTCTATACAACACACAGGAAAGGGTCTTAGAAATACTATTGATGCTTCTGTAAAATTGACTCATTTTACTCTGATATATTCCTCACCCTTTCCTAAGATTCCCTAGGAGATAATGAGCTATCATGCCAAAACTCCTTTACACAAACTAAAGTTTGAAGACAGAAAGCTGTGCGTTATGGTGCAGTTGTGTTTGGAACTCAGGACATAGTGCAACCTTCTAAGATCTGTGGATTCTGGGGTCTGAATGCTGTTTTTTTTGTGGCAGAGATCTTCATACTCCCTTTTTTCCCCACCTCCAACTTCAGCAGATCATTTGAAGAAAACATGGGGTTACCACATTTTAGTCAACTTTCACTAAGCGCGTCAAATTATATTCCATACTGTAGAACATCTTATTAACTAGTTAGATAATTATAGATGGAGCTGGTAGCACTGCCTGCTGTAAAGGTTGTCCAGCACTTCCCATTATAAGACCTTGCTTTCAATTGCTTTTAACTTTGCTAAACTTTAATTGTTTGGGATGAATTTTCCATTCTGGATGTGTTGCCTCAGGCTGATTTCAGGGGAAATTTCAGCCAAAGAGTCCAGCTGTTTCCAAGAATGAAGCTAGAAAAAATATATTGTCTTGCCTATGTTCAAAAATCTTGAGACCTTTTCTTTGGGAACTCTAGAGCCCCCATGCTTTGGAGTAGAAATTTGGCAGGGCCGTGGCCTCTGTGTCAGGAATGTGCCTTTTGGGAGCCTGTGAAAATCTGCCCAAATTTGGCCAAGTTATAATTCTTTGAAAAATTGCAGTTTGCACATACTCAGACTTGCAAGAGCTTAACAGCTAAATTCATAAAAGATTCTTTCTTCACTGAGCGTGCTCCATCCTGTCACAGCTCCTGTGTGTGACTGGACTGCTCGTGCACCATCCTCACAAAACAAAAGGGCTGCAGGGTTGAAGCTGGACTTTCCTTATAATGGCTGCTCTGGGATGAGATAGGGATGGGCACTGGAACTGAGAGAAAGGGAACTCTCTTTCTTGTGCTATCAGTGACTCTCTGGCTGACTCCCAGACAGTGAGAAGGAGGAGGAAGCCATCTGATTTGAATGCAAGACCGAGGGGAAGGAAAGGAATAGATTGGGATTAGGACCCTGATAAGACTTGGACTGGAAGTTGGGGGAGAGTAATTGTGACTGGAAGTTGGAGGGGGGAAACTGGGCTTGGTTGGGCAATGAGACTGAGATGTGTGGGAGACTGAGCTTGGCTGCACAAGGAGACTGGGATAGAGAACCGGGGGAGGAGAGGCTGGGATTAATTTAACCAGGAGGCTGAGACTGGGAGCTGTAGAGGGGGAAAGACTGAGAGTAGGAGCCAGTGAGGAAATGGGGGAACAACTGGGACCTAGTTTGCTGGAGGGACACTGAGATTGGGTAATGAGTTAGGGGAGAGCCTACAACTGGCTTGAACGAGGAAACTGGGACAAGGAAGCAGTGCGGGGTGGAGTACAGGGACAAATGGGAGGAGAGAGAAATCTGACAGGTGATGCACGGGGGCAGAACTAGGACTGACTGGGCCAAGATACTGAGACGAGGAGTCCAGGGGTGGTGGTGGGTGACTGAGATTGAATGAGGAGCACTAGCAGGGGGATTGGGACTGGCAACTAGTGCATGGGAAGAGGGGAGATACAGAGTGGGCCAACAGCAGGGAGCAGGGAACTGAGCCTGGCTGAGCAAAGAGACTGGGACTGGGATGAGAAGCCTCAGGAGTGGAGAGTGGGACTGGGATAAGGAGCCAGATGTGGGGAAGAGACAGGACTTGGACAGGGACAGGCTGGAGGGGACAGGGTAGAAGTGGTCAAGTTTGGGGAAAAGGGACGGAAGAGAACAATCTTTTTTGGTGAATTTACTATTTGCTGACAAAATTTTGCCCAGCTCCACTCTCTTCTGCAGCTGAAGTCAGGGGGAGCCATGCTTGAATATATAAAGTTCTACATAATTCTACTCTGAAAAACCAAGTCCACCCAAAATTATTGAATACTTTTGACCTTAATCTCTCTCTGCCTCGCCATCTGTAAAATGGGGATAGTACTACCTCCTTGTCTCATGGGGTATTGTGACAATAAATTAATATTTGTGATGCACACAGATTCTATAATGTTGAGCACACACAGAAAAGCCTATGAGGATATTAATAATTCTGTCTTCAGATCAGGGTTTGAATAGTATGCAGTAAATAAGGCTTGGGACCACGCACTGAACAATGAGAAGAAAACAAAATATTGAATAGCTTGCTTACTAAGTGAACATGGTATATCCTGTGCACTGAGTGAGGCAGGAGTCCTTTGGGAAGAATTGTTTGTAACAATTAATATATGTTAATTAAAGACTGTATGTTAGTGGGCTGAACTGAGGTGGCGCAAACAATCTTAATTCTGGCATTTCCTAACTTTTGAGTGCTTGACTCTGCAACCTTTATAGTGTTCTTTTAAATTCGTACGTTTGTGTAATATTGAAATAACCTTATCTTGGTATTTTAAAATTTATCATTTTCTTAGATATTGTGAAAATTTGGTACTGAGAGAAGTAATGGAATATGAGGTTTTTATACAAAATTTATAGAGATAAGAACAGCCATACTGGGTCAGATCAAGGGTTCATCCAGCCCAGTATCATGTCTCCTGACAGTGACCAATGCCAGGTGCTTCAGAGGAAATGAACAGAACAGGTAATCATCAGCTGATCCATCCCCTGCAGCTGTCAGGTTTCCCTCCCCACTCTGAACTCTGGGGTACAGATGTGGGGACCTGCATGAACGACCCCTTAAGCTTATTTCTACCAGCTTAGGTTAAAAACTTCCCCAAGGCACAAATCCTTTCCTTGTCCTTGGATGGTATTGTTGGCACCACCAAGTGATTTAGACAAAAATTCAGGAAAAGGGTCACTTGGAGTCCCTAGTTCCCCAAAATATCCCCCTAAGCCCCTTAACCCCCTTTCCTGGGGAGACTTGAGAATAGTGTGCGTACCAGCCAGACCCTTTGTCTGTAGGACACTGAAAATCAATGAGGTTCTTAAAGGAAGAATTTTATTTAAAGAAAAAATAAAAGAATCAGACCTGCAAAAATCAGGATAGAAGGTAACTTTACAGGGTAATAAAAAGATTTAAAACACAGAGGACTCCCCTCTGGGTTCAACTTCAAAGTTACAAAAAACAGGAATAAAACTCCCTCTTAGCATAGGAGAAATTCACAAGCTAAAACAAAGATAATCTAATGCATTTCCTTGCCCTTACTTACAATTTTTGTAATCTTAGATGGTTCACTTTTGTTATGTTTTCAGGAGATGTTTTTTCCTGCCTGCTCTCTCTCTCTCTCCGTCCATAGAGGGAACAACAAAGAGAGCACAAACAAAACATCCCCCCAGATTTGAACGTATCTTCTTTCCTTATTGGTCCTTTTGATCAGATGCCAACCAGGTTACTTGAGCTTCTTAACCCCTTACAGGTAAAGATTCAGTACAGCTGCTCAGGAGGGATTTTATGCTTCCAATAGCTGAATGTTTATGACAGCAGCCCATTCCCAGCATCTGGCAAACACAGGCTAGAGATACTTCAGAGCATAGTTTTGCATGATCTAATTATAAGATATAAATAATCTAAGATCTAAATAAAGGCAGATGGTCCAGCTCTGTCGTTACATATATGGGAGACAAAGTGGGTGAGGTAATATCTTTTATTCAACTAATTTCTGTTGGTGAAAGAAACAAGCTTCCCAGTTTATACAGAGCTCTTCTTCAGGTCTGGAAAAGCTACTTATATGGTCATGATACATATGGGTATTGTTGTGAATTACAATTATTGTGCATATTTGCATAGTTCTTAATTTTTGTTATGTTTATTGTTTGCATAAGTTACAGTGCAAATTGCAAACAATGTATCTGATAGTAAATCTGAATGATCTGTGGACCAAGAATCATTCACTACAATAAATAAATAAATAAAAATAAAGACCAGTTTTAAATAACATGTCCATTTAAAAATGTTGTGATTTGCTTATTCACAAATAGGAACAAAGGTGGGATTTCACAAATCAGTTATTCCTTGTGAATTATTCATTCAGCTCTTGTGCTCCACTGTAAGATTCAGCTACAGGAATTGCAAGTTCTATTTTTATTTTAAAATGGTCAGCATTTTTTTGCACTTAAGTACCTCCATCACAATACTTTCAAGATTGTGTATTTGAATTCAGATCCTTACATTGCAGGAGAAAAATGGCATTCAGATAGACTGTCATGTATAAGTTAGGGAAACGGTATGTTACCTTAAGATGATATATGCTGTAGTCCACCAGTAAAATAAATACATGTAATATAAATAGAATGGAGTATAAAGAGAATATAATACAACACTCAGAGATATTATCGCCTATTTTTTAATGTCCCCAAAGAATGACAGTTAGGCATATGCTACACTGCATCTGCATATCTGGCAGTTAGATGTCTATCTGCAATAATTTGTTCTTACAGTAAACTCCACCCATAATTAGCTACTTACATTTTTATAGGAGGAAAAAAGGAAGGATGTTTTTCAAAATCATGCTGTCTATGCTTATAAGATGCAATACAAAAGCTGTCCTTAAGCACTACCACCCATAACTGAAGTGTCTATATATGTAGGTCCAGAGAAGACCTAGGGATCCAGGGTCTCCAGTATGTATAACTAGCATGTACAGTAACATCCGATCTAGAAACAGTGGGTCAGATTTTCCTCTTGCCTAGCAGTGAAGTCAGTGGAGTTACACCATTGTGAACGGGATGTGAGGGAAGAGTCAGCCCAGAAGGCTTCAGTTGTACACGCCTCTTTATATTTATAAAATAGTTACACTGCTAAGGAAATGGTAAGTCATTCCCACAAATCTTTACTGTACTTGCAGAACAAATATACAGTTCTGTGGGAAGTTTCATCTTAAATTATTCTCAAGTATCACATTTACACCTCCCTTGCATTCTGAATATTGGAAGCTGCCTCTTTACCTTGGACCTTGTCGTTCTTTTTGCAGATCATGTAAACGGGCACTGTACAAGCCCAACCTCCCAGACTTGCAGCTCTGGAAAACGGCTCTCTAGCACAGATGTTACAAAATCAAATCGCCGAGGGCCTGGGAGGCCCCCATTTAGAAAAGCACAGTCTGCGGCTTGCATGGAGATTTCCCTTCCAGTCACAACAGAAGGTGAGTGCCAATGAGCGTTTTCATTAGGTATGTGTCAGTTTCACTTTTCCACAAGATGTGAAAGTAAACTGGTTACACACTATTTAGCATGATCCCTGTCTTAGTCACTTCTCTAAACTGCTGTCTTCATTTAATTGTTTAGAATTAGAATGCTCCGTGTGTTTTAGTGTTGTTACTAACCAGCCAGCCTGCTGCTGACTTTTGTGCTACCTACAGATGCAGTATACCAAACTCCCTGAAACTCTCACAGCCCTCCCACCATTTTTTTGAGCCTGGAAGCTTTGCTCCAGAAAAATGATTGTTCATCAGAATTTATGTACAGTAATTCTGACAGCCAGTGACCTCAAGAGCTTAAAATATTCTGATCCCTGTTTATTCATGAGTAATAGTCTGAAAAATGAGAAATATATTTATAAGACTGAGAGTTTAACCTTTGCTCACACATTGTATTATTCTTTGGTATTAAATAGAATTAAAGGCTATAAATTCTGCAATTCCCTGGCCATGGGATTTACCCCTTGCTGGAGAATTGTGGTTCAGAATCAAAACTTTCTTTAAAATAATTTGTTTTGAGCACTTATGTTTGTGAATACAGCCTCCAAGTTTTGAACTAAGTATGAGCCATGCAGTGTTGTCTACCTGAGTGTTCAGACACATTCAAACCACAGTTCTGAGGAATGTAAACTGTCCCATTCATGTCAGTGGGTTAAGTGCGAAACCTCAAATATGCCCATTTAAATGTCACCGTTGCTAACTATTTCAGTGCCCATCATTTTAAACAGAAGCATCCAGCTAATGTGCTTTTTCCATAACTGCAAGACATCTCCTGTGCCTTGTGAGATACTGTCACTCCCAATTATCTCTCACCCACCAAGCCTGCAGCTTCCCCCACACCCTCCACTGCTTCTACAACGCAACAATGTGTTGTCCTTACAAAATGCTTTGGCAATCAGCAACTGAAAAAAATGTAATATCAAAATAAACTCTTCTACTCTTCTGCCAATAATATTACTCTTATTCATTTTAATATTTCACTTACTAAAAATTCAATTTTTAACTTAAATGAGGCTGCCACAGAATTTCCAATCTGCTCAAGTAACGACACTTCCCAGGGCTACCCTCTGGGCCATAGCACTCCCTGGAGTCTCTGCAATGCTGCAGTCCCACCCGCAACATGCCCCTTCTGCCCCCCGCATCACCTCCAGTATGCCCTCCACACCATGGCTTGCAAGGAGATAATTGGAAGATGGCCTTTTGCCCGTGTTCAGCAATGCCTGCACCAGGGTAATTCTCCCAGAGTCAAAATGAGAGCGCTTAGAGCCACTTTACCCAGCCTCAGTCCTTTCACCCGTTGTAAGGGGGACAGTGCGAGAGTGATGATCTCACCCACAGAGCCTGTTGATGCCCCTTTTAAATACAAACTGCAGAAAATACCTTTGTTCCCAGATGTAAAAAGATCCCTCTACGTACTGGAAATGGATAGAACATCAGAGCCCCTTTCATTAGTATTTCTGATAGCTAGAGCTTCAGAGTTTATTAATTAGGTTGTGATAAAATAGAGGAATCACTGCTGATCCTTTTCTCCATGGCTGTTTGAGATTACACCACAGCAAGACAGAAGAGATCACTGTGTAGGATCTATGGAAGCTGACAGTATGGAAATGAACTCATGAATCATGTCATTATCCCATTAAATTATCCCGTGGACCATTATCCCAAGATGGTGACCTGCTTGGGATTAGAGTGCAAGTCCCAAACTCATGGGCTGGCAGAAGTCAGGTTGGCGGATGCAGCATTCTGTGCAGAGAAAGCACGCTGCATTCTTCTCAAGGAACTCCATCCAGCTGATCTAAGAGGCAACACTGATTACATCCAAAGGAACTACATTTAGAGAAGACATTAATGTAATGTAGAGTCACTGAAGGGGGGACCCAGAAATCCTGATCTCTAAAAAAAACCCATGAAATCACACTACAGTCTCTCCGCAGCATATAGAAAAAGTGTGATCTTCCAGTTCCCTATTAAAGGAAATAATTCGTTCAAAGAATATGCCCTTTATAAGATCAAATGTAAATACAGATTACTAGATAGTTCAGGAGTGAGTACAGTACCAAGATAGACTTAGAGAGCTCCAATGAAGTCATTGTAAACAGCTTATGAATAAGAGCAGACTTCACTCATGAACTAACCTGGGTGTTCTCTTCAGGTTACTTATTGCTAATAATAATTAATATTATAATATAGTATATTATAATACTTAATTAATATGGAGCTCATAGCACTTTTTATGTGTAGATCTCAAAGCACTTTACAGAGATGGTAAAAGTTTAAAAACTTTCCACAGGTAATGATTTAGCTTTCTCTTGTCACTGAAAAGGTAGTCTAGCTTTCCTGGATGTCAACAAAAGAATTCTTAAAGGTATCAGTGATGTCAGTGAAATGGTACTGCAGCTCTCACTAATGTCACTGAATTGACTTTAACAGCCTATTCTCTGTCATAGTTAACAGCAGAATAGTTGGTCAGGGTATATTCTATTAATATGTAATATGAGGTTTTTCTATATATATACACATACACACATGCGTACAAGTTATTAGAGTATATATACACTAAAAAAGAAGAGCCTTCTTATACTTCACATTCTCATATTAATAATGGGATGGATTTTTTTATAAGAATCCTTTTTTTGATATAAACCTAGGATGTTATTTCCATTTAACTAGGTTAAACATTTAGCAGATTGCTACTGTGTTAGCTCTTTTGAGTTTCGGTTTAGTAATTGATCTGCATCAAATGACTGATATGTAGGAATTCTTCCACAGACATTGTTTTGTCATATTTTTATTCATCTCAGTAGTGTTTTGTATTAAATACTACTGCCAAAAGTGATGTGAGCCCTGCGAGGGTCGTAGCTTAAAAAAAAAAAAGAAGACTTTGCAAAGAAAATGCTGCGAATACATTTTCTGTCCGGATGAGCTCATTATATTTCAGACATTGATCAAAATAGAGGCTCCATTTGGCCAAGCCATTAAAAAGCTTTGCTAAGCTTTTCACAACTGGATGTCAATCTTTCATCCACTATTTAGGAAATTATGCCACAATAAACAGCACATGTAATTTGGACGAATTGACTGCCTGTGCTCTGAAGTGGTGAGCGCATATGAATAAAATATAGATTTTGTTCACTTGATACTTCACAAAAAGAGAAATGGGCTAGATTCACAAAGGAACCTAGGTACTGCGACACTGAGCATTATCATCTCAAATGTTTAGGGCGCCTAGAAAATCACTGAGATTTGCAAAGCCTGGGTTAGGCACTTAGGCTCCCCATACAATGAGTAGGGAGAGATGGGCACATCAGAATGGGATTCACAAAAGCCAGTATGATAAGCAACTTCCTCCCTAAGATAGCCCATAGGATGTGCTAAGCTGAGGGATGGGTGCTAAGCCCTGCCCCTCTTGGAGAACTAACTCCAGGCTGCTGCCTGTAGGGACCCCATCCACTAGGTAAAGTCTGAGCATACCTACCAGATCAGGCCCTGTAGATGAGTTATCCTGAGAAGCACCTATCTTCACCCAGTGTGTGAATCACACTGGGGCTTAGGCAGCCAACCTCCAAGTATGAGGGCTACAGTCCACATGCTCAGAGGCAGAAACTTAGGGAACTTCTACTTCAAAAAATAGGCGCCAAGTCAGTTTAGGTACCAGGGCTTGGCGGTAGCTGAGTGGGGATTTTGTGAATCCCAGTGTGACCTGATTATGGGATTTAGGTGCCTGAAGTGGCATTTAGGCATCTACATCCTTTTGTGAATCTAGCGTGTGGTGTTTCCAAATCAGAATGGAGACATTAGGTAGTATTTTATTTATTCCAGTATCATTTAGCTTTAGTAGAACATCAGTCGGTCCTTACAGATGACTATCTAAATAACTTAAGCAATTTTCAGAAGTAATAAATATACTGCCATGGTAAAGTTGGGTGATTCTTTCTTATGTATAATTTGGTGTCTTTAAGGAAACCCCTACTGCACTAATAGTGTCTGTTGTTTTAATTTCTCCTTCCAGTTCCTGCTGTTTCTCCCATGTGATCATTGAAAAAGATAATCAAGTTCTGTGACTAACCACACAAAATATATTAAAACAATAAATCAACCAGTTCTTCCCACACTGCATTACAATAATAACCATGACCTGACCTTTTAACACAATGAAAAAATAGTCTGTATATTTCCAGCAGTTTCTTTGATGTTTTTCATGTGAACGTATGTAGGAGTGTATATTTTCCCCCAGCTATCACCTTGAAAATATTTTGCTAACACTTGCCTGTTTATTTAAGAGGAACTGGCATGCGGAAGGAGATTCCTTATCTAGAAAAACATTTTTGATGAACCTCCCTGTTAAGTAGACTGGCATGTGAGAGAGGGAAGAAAATTGTTCTTTCTTATTCCTCTTTAGCTGTTTCAAACTCTTAAGCTTCATAAAGAATTGTAGGCTTTTACAGATTCTTTAGAACAACCACAACTCAAAACTAAAATATCTTCTCGTGACAGAGCAATGGTGACTATGACTTGATCTTTATAATTATTGCATTAAAATCTCTCCCCCTTGCCTTCTTGGAGCTGGTGTGAAAGCTTTAAAATAAAACTCTTTTCAGATGTAAGTAGAGTTTTTTTTAAAGCCTCTTTTGACTCAGAATAGAGTCAAAAAGGGATGCCTTTTCAAATATTGTGTATGGTTAGTATTTCAGCTTCAGAGCCTATTTTTTCCAAAATAATAATGTATAGATCTGATAGTTTTGTCATGGTGATAGACCTTGTCAATATTTGTTCCTGGACATCTGATACACCCTTTGTGACATTAACATTTCTCAGTTAAAATTTGATAAGTTTTTCCAATGTGCCTTTTGGCTTATCAGTTTTCAGAAATGTGATCTTTTCACAGCTGCAACAGTAAACTTGCTAGTTGAACCTTTGATACCTGGTTCTAACAAGACAAGTATGAGGAGAATCTTGCAGGCTGTTAATAGCCTATTAATTCTGGATAATCATGCTCTCTCTCACTTTTGATAAACCTGTTTCCTGCTTGTGTTAATTAAACTATTACTTATTTGCATTGTATCAGAAACTGTTGCTATAGCAAAGCCAAATTCCATTGCTGCACTTAATTTTCTAATTCAATCCTTTTAACAGTTACTGAGACTCTTTGAAATTAAAGATCATGTGTCTTAAATAAAACCAGACTTCCTTTCTCATGTTATAAATGACACCTAGGATTATTGAAAATTACAGAATTTTTAAAACCTAATGCACATTTCACAACTTATACTGTTGATGTCATTTCACCATTTATGGGTGTAGACACTTTTTTCATTTCTCTGATTGGACATTGAAACTAGACTAGTCAGTTTCAGGCTTTGTCCGAGATGAAAACATTAAAAGAGAACATTTGTTGTTTTTGAAGTTCCACAAGCATCAGAAAATGTTGTTATTGATCTAATTTTTATTAAAAGCTTATTTTGATAAAATCTAAATTTGGGTCCAAATTTGACCTAGCAGTGTGTCTTTAAATACCAACATCTATAAAAAAATCCAAGGACACAGATTCTCCCTTCCCCTCGTGAAAAGCAGCAAGACAGGACATTTTGTAAAGAAATTTTTTTATATTGTCTCAGTGTTGCATAAAGCAAAATGTGGTTTGCTGCAAACTTGGTAGATCTTCTGGCAGGCCAGAGTCACCTGGCCAGAGTCTCTAGCCCTGCTCCACCTCTGAGTTTCAGCCATCTTCACACTTTGATTGCAGCAACTCCTGAGAACTCGAGTGCTCACAAAAAAAAGTCAGTAAAGGTTGGGGTTGTATTCACTTTTTCACATATCTTCCGTGGAGATGACATGCATTCCCACCTGGCCTACCTTGAGTTCTTCCCCTGCACAGATCCTAGAGCGTACAGAGAATCCTTAACAGAGTCTGAGGGACAGTACTGCAGAGCCATCCCAGTCCATTTGGAGCAGGGGAGATCTGAACCTGAATATTGGTCTCTGTGAGGATGAACTGGCCCAAGTGTGTGTGCTGTTTCTGTACATGAGAGACCACATGCACTTTCAGTCTCAAATGCTTTTTTACTTTAGATTCAGGAAAACACTGACATTAAAGAACAAAAGTAGGTTGCCATGGGGGAGCTCTCTGTGTCTCCTTTATAATAGATTAGAAGCAACTCTAAGAAATGCCTTTGGAGATTTGTCAATAACTACTGTCTTTAAACCTTCATGATCTTCTGATCACACAACCACTTCTTATTCTCTGAAAGGTTCTGTCTAGGGAGGGCTGTTAGCTAATGAGGTGGAGCTGCCATTGGCTGACTGCAGGGCTGTTAACTCCATCAGCATAGATGTACTGTCAGTAGCATGCTGGATATCTTCAGAAAACGACGTGCCTCCTTGGGTTTGTGTAGCTGTCTTCTGTTCTTCTTCGAGTGATTGCTCATATCCACTCCAGTTAGATGTGCACGAGCTGTGTGCACGTTCGTCGGAAAACTTTTACCCTAGCAACACTCGGCGGGTCGACTGGGCACCCCCTGGAGTGGCGCCGCTATGGCACCGGATATATACCCCAGCCGATCCAGCCACCTTCAGTTCCTTCTTACCGCCCGTGTCGGTCGTTGGAACAGTGGAGTGCGGCTTAGCTGACCTCCACTCCCCTAGCTACTCGTAGTTTCTCGCTTATTATCGTGTATATAGTTATAATTCTTTGGGGTTCGGGGAGTAGCCCTTTCCCCGCACCCGGTGCCGGAGCCTATGCCCGGCTCACCGGGTTTCAAACCATGCTCGGCCTGCCACAAGCCGATGCCAACAGGAGATCCGCACGACTCCTGTTTGAAGTGCCTCGGGAAATCGCACTTGACAGCTAAGTGCCCAATTTGCAAGGCTTTCAAGCCGCAAACAAAAAAGGAGCAGGACATCAGGCTTAAACAGCTCCTCATGGAGGCGGCTCTCACCCCTCCACCTTCGGCACCGAGCGCTGGTCAGTCGGTGAGCAGAAGTGCCTCCGCGGCACCGGACCGCACCAGTACACCCAAAGACTCACGGCACCGGACGTCGCTGGTGCCGAAATCGGCTCCACGACGCTCCCTCCCCCCGAGGTTGTGGAAGTCCAAGACTCCTGCTGCTCCGGCACCGCCCGCACTGCAGCCAGAGAGTACGCCTAGGTTGGATCGCCTGGCACTGACACCCACTGCGGCACCGACTAAATCGGCACTGTTGATTCCGGTCCCACAAGGGCCGTCAAGTCCGGAGCCTGTTAGCTCCCTGGCACATGCGGTGGTAGAGCTCACCCATGCCGTCCACGCCAGAGGCGTTCTCAGCGCCACAGGACCTGATCGCCTTGACAGACTCGGCACTGCCTCTACCCTCGACACCGCTGGTGAGGGTAATCCACTCCATAGGCAAGCCGACCTTGATTAGACCACCCTCTGTTGGCGCAGCGGACCGGTACTGCTCACGTTCGCGGTCCCGCAGACGCTCCAGGTCCAGACAGCGCTCCCGCTCTCAACGCCGCTCGCAGTCCTGGCACCGTTCTACTACATGGCACCGGTCAGACTCGCGGCACCGGTTGGACTCCTGTTCACCAACTCATTACCCACGGCACCACTCCAGTTCCCGGCACCGCTCCAGGCACTATGCCTCCCAAAGCCAGTCACGACACCGGGATTCGAGATCTCGGTCAACCTCCCGGCACCTATCTGGTCGCAGGTCCCGCTCTCGATCCCGGTACCGATACGCATCCCGACACCGGTCCCCAATTCATAAGGGAACCAGGTCCATTGGAACATCTGCACAAGGCTTCTCCGCTCCTCCATGGCCATCCAGACATACGTCGATGTCCTCCCAGGCGGACAGCTACTATGGCCAAGACCGCAATTCCGATGTGCCCACCGGACTGTTCGAAGAAGCCCGGCCTCAGGACCCAGGACCTCACCAGTGGTCCTTTTGGACACCTTGGGCATACCACCAGGCCCAAGGTGCTCCGCTAGTTCTGGCCCGCTCCGCTTCATCAGAGCACCGAGCACCAGAGGCCACAGTTAGCCGTCCTCCTCCACCCGAGACGGAGGAGCCACTAGTCCACCCACTGGGTTCCCTGGTGCTGCTGGAGCAGGAACCGGCACATGAGCAAGAGGCCATACAGGACCCGCTCGTCCCTGGCATTTCATCTTCTTCCTCTCCAAACAAGGCAGTGGCAGGGACTTCCTCCTCGAGGACGCCTCCAATAGACCTAAGAGCCCATCAGGACCTCCTCAGGAGAATAGCGCTCAACATGAACCTCCAGGTGGAGAAGGTCCTGGAGGTCGATGACCCTGTAGTGAGCATCCTGTCGGCAGATACCCCCACTAGGGTGGCTTTGCCTTTTATCAGGACCATCCAGGCAGTCCCCAGCCTCCATCCCCCCTACAGCAAAGGGGGTCGAGCGCAAATACATGGTATCCTCTCGGGGTACGAGTATCTATATGTCCACCCTCCTCGCTAATTGTCCAATCGGTCAATGAGAGGGAGCGCCATGGCCAGCCAGCCCCAAAGTCAAAGGAGGCTAGGCGAATGGACTTACTCGGCTGCAAGGTGTATTCGGCAGGCACCCTACAGCTCTGGGTGGCAAATCAGCAGGCTCTACTGAGCCGTTATAGCTACAACACCTGGGCAGAGGTGGGTAGATTTACAGAACTACTCCCCCCGGACTCCCACCAGGAATTCGCTGCATTCCTAGAGGAAGAGAAAAAGGTGGCCAGAACCTCTCTCCAGGCTTCTCTAGCAGCCAGAACTCTGGCCTCTGGTATCACCATAAGGCACATCTCATGGCTACAGGTTTCCAACCTCCCGCCTGAGTTGCAATATACCATCCCAGACTTACCCTTTGATGGTAAGGGTCTGTTCTCGGAGAAGACTGACCCCAGGCTACAAAGCTTGAAAGACAATAGGGTCATCATGCGCTCTTTGGGCATGCATACACCTGTGACCCAATGCAGACCTTTCCGTCCACAAACTCACCGCCTGTACTTTGTGCCCAGACACAGGCAAGACTTTAGCAGATGGCGCAGGCGGGGTGACCATAGATGCCAGTCCAGACCCCAAGGGGGCCAGAACCATGGCCCCTCAAAACCACCAGTGGGGCCTAAGTCTGCCTTTTGAAGGTACGCCCGAAGACGGCGTACCAGTTTCAAGACAGGATCCTTTTCCTCCCTTCTCCAGCCGCCTCTCCTACTTCCTCCCGGCGTGGTCCCGATTGACCTCAGACCTATGGGTCCTACGCACAGTGAAACAAGGATACCACCTCCAATTTGTTTCATCCCCGCCTTCCCACCTGCCAACCCAGTCGCTCTTCAGGGACCCCTCTCACGAACAATTTCTCCTACAAGAGGTGCAGACGCTCCTCACCATAGGAGCAATAGAGGAGGTACCACAAGACGAAAGGGGCAAAGGGTTTTACTCCAGTTACTTTCTGATCCCCAAGTCGAAAGGAGGCCTCAGGCCCATCCTAGACCTGCGAGGCCTCAACAAGTTCATGATAAAGTTGAAGTTCCGCATGGTCTCCTTGGGAACCATTATCCCGTCCTTGGATCCTGGAGACTGGTATGCTGCCCTCGATATGAAGGACACATACTTTCACATCGCCAATTTTTCTCCACACAGGAGGTACCTTCGCTTTATATCCAACCACCAGCATTTCCAATTCACGGTCCTCCTCTTTGGCCTCTCCATGGCCCCAAGGGTGTTTACAAAGTGTATGGCCGTAGTCGCCGCACACCTCCACCGCCATCAGATACACGTATTCCCATATCTGGACGACTGGCTCATCAGAGGGACCTCCGAGGCGCAGGTCAGACAGCATATAGGCATCGTCAGGACTTATTCACACGTTTAGGCTTGATGCTCAATGTGGAGAAATCCACACTGGTTCCCATACAAAGGCTAGACTTCATAGGAGCTACCCTGGACTCCAATCTAGCCAAGGCCTGCCTACCCGAGCCACGATTCCAGGCAATGGCAACGATCATTCGAGGTTTGCAGAACTTCCCGACGACCTCAGCTTACACCTGTCTCGGTCTCCTCGTTCACATGGCAGCCTGTACTTATGTGACCAAATATGCCAGGCTCCGCCTCTGACCCCTCCAAGTGTGGCTCAATTCAGTCTACCATCCGGACAGGGACCTAATAGACACAATAGTCACCATTCCCCCAAGCACCCTACGCTCCCTCGACTGGTGGCTAACCCCTTCCCTGGTATGTGCAGGGTTACTGTTCCATCCGCCACAACCCTCACTGTCCCTGACGATGGACGCGTCATCTCTCGGATGGGGGCCTCACCTCGGACACTTTCGTACCCAGGGCCTTTGGTCATCACAGGAGCTGAGGCTGCACATAATGTCCAAGAGCTGAGAGCGGTCCGCTTGGCGTGCCAGACATTCCAGCAGCATCTACACAGCCGTTGTGTCTCAGTGTTTACAGACAACACAACGGCCATGTATTATATCAACAAACAGGGAGGGACTCGATCTTCCCCCCTCTGTCAGGAGACCATCCGACTCTGGGACTTCTGCATAGCCCACTCGATAGACCTGGTAGCATCCTTTCTCCCAGGGGTTTGGAACACTCTAGCGGATCAGCTGAGCAGATCCTTCCTCTGTCACGAATGGTCAATAAGACCAGACGTCATTCATTCCATCTTCCAGAAGTGGGGCTTTCCCCACATAGACCTGTTCGCCTCTCGCACGAACAGGAAATGCCAAGCGTTCTGCTCCTTCCAGGGTCTTTCACTAGGATCAATTGCGGATGCATTCCTCATGTTGTGGAAGCACCGGCTGCCCTATGCCTTCCCTCCGTTCCCGCTGGTTCACAAGGTCCTGATAAAACTCCGCAGGGACAGAGCGCACCTAATCATGATCACGCCAGTGTGGCCCAGACAGCACTGGTACACCACACTGCTCAACCTGTCCATAGACGACCCAATTACCCTGCCTCTCCACCCGGACCTCATAACACAGGACCACGGCAATCTTCGCCACCCGGACCTGCAGGCTCTTCACCTCACGGCATGGCTCCTGTGTGGCTAAACAGGTCGGAGTTACGCTGCTCTGCTCCGGTGCAACATATACTCCTGAGTTGCAGAAAACCTTCCACTCAGTCAACATATCTGGCCAAGTGGAAACGTTTCTCCAGCTGGTGTGAAACACAGAATACGGCTCCCTCTCAGGTTTCGATCCCTGCTATCTTGGACTACCTCTGGTCCCTTAAGCAGCAGGGCCTGACGATATCTTCTTTGAGAGTGCACTTGGCCGCCATCTCCACATTCCATCCAGGAGAAAGTGTCCACTCCGTGTTTTCCCACCCTTTAGTTACCAGATTTCTTAAGGACCTAGAGCGCCTCTACCCCCACGTACGCTGCCCTGCCACTACCTGGGACCTCAACCTAGTCCTAAACAGGCTTATGCTTCCACCTTTCGAGCTGTTGGCAACTTGCTTGCTGCTATACCTGTCCTGGAAGACAATATTTCTAGTAGCCATTACATCCGCCAGACGGGTCTCCGAACTTCGAGCGCTCACGGTGGACCCACCGTATACTGTCTTTCACAAGGACAAGGTACAGTTGCGACCACATCCGGCTTTCCTCACTAAGGTGGTGTCGGCCTTCCATACCAATCAGGACATCTTCCTTCTGGTCTTCTTCTCGAAGCCTCGCTCATCTCAACGGGAACAGCAGTTACACTCTTTAGATGTCTGTAGGGCGCTTGCTTTTTATATCGATCGGACGAAGCCTTTCTGGAAATCACCCCAACTCTTCGTTGCAGTGGCTGACCGGATGAAAGGCCTTCCTGTCTCCACCCAGAGGATCTCCTCTTGGGTGACGTCATGCATATGCACATGCTATGACCTGGCTCATGTTCCCTCGGGCCATCTCACTGCACATTCTACCAGAGCTCAGGCTTCATCAGCTGCCTTCCTGGCCCATGTACCAATCCAGGAGATGTGTCACGCAGCTACCTGGTCCTCGGTCCACACCTTTGCATCGCACTACGCTCTGGTCCAACAGTCTAGAGATGATGCAGCCTTTGGCTCAGTGGTTTTGCACTCTGCCATTTCTCACTCCGACCCCACCACCTAGGTAAGGCTTGGGAATCATCTAACTGGAATGGATATGAGCAATCACTCGAAGAAGAAAAGACAGTTACTCACCTTTGTAACTGTTGTTCTTCGAGATGTGTTGCTCATATCCATTCCAAACCCGCCCTCCTTCCTCACTGTCGGAGTAGCCGGCAAGAAGGAACTGAGGGGTGGCCGGGTCGGCTGGGGTATATATCTGGTGCCATAGCGGCTCCACTCCAGGGGGCGCCCAGCCGACCCGCCGAGTGTTGCTAGGGTAAAAGTTTTCCGACGAACGTGCATGCGGCATGCGCACACCTAACTGGAATGGATATGAGCAACACATCTTGAAGAACAACAGTTACAAAGGTGAGTAACGGTCTTTTCCTCCTAACTTTCATGTGTTTATGACGAGATCGTGGAGGCAGATGGTATACCTGTTACATTGGCAGGTGCCAGCCACTTTGTGTTTGAAATCTTACATTTTCTCCCACTTGCAGTGGAATAACCGGCGTTCTTGTTGTAGTATTTCATCTGCTCTAGTTTTCTGCTGTGTGGTGTCTTTTTTACTACTTCAAGGTTACTTGTCTTTGGCTGAAAAGGCTTGTTAGATGTTAATACTAAGATTTTTTTTTCCTCCTACCTCTATCTCTCTGAACAAATGATTGTAATAAGACATTCTGAAGTGTGTTTACTTCCCTAATAGTGCCAAGTAGAGATTGCTTTAATCTGCCTCTGCTTATGTGCTATTTGTGATAATCCTTTTAATTCTACATTTTAAGGCTTTGACATGGTATACTTGAACTGACCCATCAGTGAGAGTTGCCAAAATGAACCATTTATGAATTGTGTAATTAACTCATCTGGAAACCACAGGCAGGTACAATGAATGATCATTTCTATAGGCCCAATAAAAAGTTATTAAGCATAAAAATTTATTTTGGCCATCAATCTAGAATTATTCAAGTTTTTGTAAGTTTGAGTTACTTTGTGTTTCTTGTCTGAGCTTATCAGATTTTCTTTTGGAAATAGCTAGTATTTGAATCAGATACGCTCCAAACTCCTTCTGCAGCTAGGGTGACCAGATGTCCCGATTTTATAAAGACAGTCCCGATTTTGGGGTCTTTTTCTTATATAGGCTCCTACTACCTCTCTCACACCCACATCCCAATTTTTCACATTTGCTGTCCTATCTGCATCTCCTCCTTTCATTATTTATAGGCACTCCTGATAGCATGACCACTATAAGAAGCTCCTTACATGCCCTGTATTTTACATTTAACAAATATTTTGAAATTCCTTTATAATTTTCTGCAGTTGCTTTGGGCCACGGTGTCTGTTACATGGCTTCCAAAAGTTTAGGGCCTGTCTCCATCTTGACCAATTTCTGCCCATAAACATATTTCTGAAACCACTCACAACCACAAAAAATGCTGGTGTTTCTTTTTCAATCTGAGTTTAATTCTGTTGTGTTTTAGTTAGCACTTTGGAAGCATGTGACACGGGGCAATCTTCTTGAAACAAGGAGTCTCCAATTTTGGGAGTCTGCATCAACTGAGTTATTAGGCTCTCTGTTAATGTACAAATATTGTAGTACCAGTCCTTCTGGCAGATTATGAATGGCACGTGATCCAGTAGGCAGCCTGTGAGAACACTTACCAGATTGGGCCCCATGGATGAGAACGGCACTTCTCTGCCTGTCTTCCAGCCGTCTGTGGACTGCTCTGGGGCTTAGGTGAGAGGTGGGCATCTGAACACCTAGAGGGAGGCAGCAGTGTATGTGCTCGGAGGCAAACACTTAGGTGTTGAGTGAGTTTGGGCACCTACAGAGCTAGGCAGCAGCTGAGCAGGAGTTCTGTGGATGCCATTGGTACCTAAAACTGGAATTTAGGTGCCTACATCTCAGGTTTAGGCATCTAAGTACCTCTGTAGATCTCAACCCCATCTCTGCCCCTGCTAGCTCATTCCTGTCAGAAGTAACTTAGCCCTGGGTGTCAGATAAATATGTCTGAAGAGCGAAATTTTGTACCTTTTGGAACAGAACTTTTCACCAAAAAGTCAAAAACTGTCCCATGCAGGCTATTCCAGCACCTCCTACCAGGGCTTCATCTCCCTGTGCTTGATTTCAAACTACCCACCTTGAGCACTGTGCTGTGTACCCCATATGTTGTTCAAAAATGAAATATAAACATTTCCAACAACATGCAATTTGCCCCAATGGTATTGCATCCTTCCTTTGTTACGCATTTGATGAGAGAGTGTTTTTACTTTAAATGGGAAAACAAACAAATTCTTCCCATTCCCTCCTGCCTCCTCTATGAAAGTATATGAATGGATATCCCCTGGGTGCCTGGGGATTATTCACAGGCAAAGGGGAAGCCCCTGGTTCAAATATTAACAGCATACTACTCAATTGGCTCTAAGTAAACAACAGCAGAGGACGGTTGGGGAGAGCAGTTTTGTTGTTCTGGGAATAGTTTCTCAGTATGGTTCTTCTAGTAAGATTTTTAAATTATCTTGTTAGCTGTGTAGAAAGCTCACCTACATATCACATTTTCCTTACTTTTAAAGTGAACAAGAATAAAAGGGAATTTGCTATCCTACAGTTATTTGATGTCTGCTTAATTTTAATACAGATTACTGTCTGTTTCATTCCCAGGTTCAGATGATCTCATGAAACACTTTAGACCCAGCTGAATATTGAGATTGTTGTTTTGCACTGTGCATTGAGGGTTTTATTTTGCAATTGTTTCACTTGCGAGCAATTAATTATATGAGGCAGAAATTGTTTTCCAATATCTGAAGGAATTTGTGAAGCATATAGTTAGAGGCTCCTCACTGTCTCTATAGCTCCAGTTAGCCTGGCTTGTGGAGCAATATGTAGAGCCTTGCAAATCTGCAGATACCTGCTTTATATCTGCAGCTATCTGCATCCGCGGATTCGGCTATCTGCAGACCATGTGTGCAGATCGTGGATTGGATGCGGATACAAATTTGTATCCGCACAGTGCTCTAGCAATATGCACACAGCTAGGGGATAATTTATTTAGAAGTGCTTGCATTTTTGATGATAATGTTATGCAAGTATAGCTATTCTAAATGTTTTTCAAATGCGAAACATTTCAAAGGTGCCTAAAATAGTTAGTTGCAAACAAAAATGCAGGTAGGGAACCCAGCAGAGCCAAAATTGAATTTTAAAATGCTCTAGGTTGCGTGCTTCAAGAAACAATATGAGATATTTTGATTCCCCTATAAATGAACAGGGAACTTTGTTTTCCGAAGCACCCTTTACATTTTCCTTGCCCTGAAGCAGTTTTACATGGAAAGCTTACCACAAATCATTCCTGACATATAAATTGCATCATGCATAAATATAATGTGCTTCAGAACAAGGGGATATTTTGGACTCTGATAAGCAGTTTCAGTCTTTTATATAAGCTCTAAAGAGTTTGATATCTTTGAATAAAGATGGGCCCAGATCTCAACAGCCCACACACTGGGAGCTTTTGAAATCCAAATTCAGCTCAAATTCATAGTAATTTGAATGTGAAAACACTTCAGTTGTGTAAGTAGAGGCGAGTGATTCATACAGTAGAACGTGGGAATCTTTGCAAATTAAATACATGAGGATTTCTGATGGAGAACGTAGCTCATGCAGTGAAAATGTTTAGCTGTCTGTCTTCGTATCAAGTGGGATTTTTGCTTTCCCAGTTCCTGGTTATTTTTAAAATAGACTGAACCAAAACCCAGGCCTGAACCTACCCACACAAAGGTGATATAATGCTAAAGATCCAAATGTTCTGCCTTCAATCTGTATCTTCTGAGAGGGTCCGATTCTCCATCAGTTCACACCAGTTTTATTTCCATAAACTCTAATGATTTCAGTAGAGTTACACAAGCATTCAACATGTGTAACCTGGTGGCAAATAACGTGCAGAATCTCTGTACTAACTGCTGAACAGTTAGTCTGTGAGCGCCTGGTGACCATCTCACAAGATTCAGCCCTACATTAGTGGATAAAATTGCTCTGATTTAGGAGATACTCCACCAGTAATCTGTTCACATACTTACCAATACAACTGAAAGTCTGAAACTGTCCGAGTCTATTCATAGGAGGGCACTCACTATAAATTCCCAGTTAATTTTCCAGTGGTACTTGTTTGTGCTTAAAAAAACTCTTGCTGCTTTCTAGTGAATTGCTTTAACATGCAATGTAGCTTGAGCGTGGCACCAGTAAAATGTGTTTAGAGATGTTTCTTTATTCAGATCTATGTGCAGCATTCTTAAGTGTTTCAATACCCTGTGGTGTCAGTTCCTATCCTTTTGCTCCTCTGTGTTGCTGAAGCATTGCCATCAATTATTTGATTCGGTCTCTGTCTGTGTGATGATACCATCTGTGAAGTAATGTTTAAAGATTCATTTTACGACTGTTTGTTTATATTGACTATCAGAGTTTTGTGGTACTACAAACAAACTAGTAATACTCAGGAAAAACATTTGAATATTTGCATTGGCTTCCATGAAATCAGATGTTTGGTGCTTGGAATTTACAGGAGTGCCTACATGAGGAGCCTAAAAATATTTTCAGCTGTGTAACTTTGCTTCCAAAATATCCTGATTTTTTTATACCGAACATTGGCTTTGTGTGTTGATTGTAAGGGTCTCTGATGGTGAATGTATACGT
Source organism: Gopherus evgoodei (assembly GCF_007399415.2). NCBI lineage: Eukaryota > Metazoa > Chordata > Testudines > Testudinidae > Gopherus > Gopherus evgoodei. The sequence goes on from NC_044322.1 coordinate 212,071,606, forward strand.
TACAGTGCAAAGGTTCATCTTAGTCACTAGTATTTTTCTTTCATTCTTCATATCAAGTAATACTTTTGCTTTCACAATTCCTGACTATAAAAATGAAGGATTTTATGCTTCCTCATTAGTGTTTATTCCATTATTTTGACATAATCATGCCACCTTCATGGATGAGATGATGTATAGGGATATATTCCTCTTTCAAAGCCCTTGAAGAAGTTAATGAGAACAGAAAGGAGAATATTTCCCTTTAGGTGCGTAAGTCAGCAGCATACACATTTTCATTATCATTCTTGTGTTTTTTAAGACTGCATGGGGAAGTGAGGAAACTGTGGTGTTATTTTCACAAGGCCAAAGAGAATAGAAACCATTATTCATTTTAAGACTGCTCCATAAAGGTTGCAAGTTTGGGTTTTATTTCTATAAATTAAAGCATGGGAAATGTTTCATTTGAATTGCCTTTTTAATATTCCAAAAAATATAAATCAAAATTTCTTTTAAAGTCACCAGCTCACTGCAGCGGGACCACTGTGTCAGCCAAGAGAACTGCGCTAGGACTGTAACTGCTCGGGGCTGCTTTCATATAAATGTCATGATGATGGTTGGCTCAATTGTTCTTGTCCTTTTGCAATGCATGCGTTTTTGTGGCAGTAGGTTACATTTCCAGACGGGCAATGCTTCAGCAATTACATGGAGTCAGTACATTCTCACACGACGAGCGTCACTATGCCACTTACACATGGATGGACAAAGGTAAGGCTTGATAACACCACCTTCGTTTTTATCCTAACATGTTAGTTGAAGTATCCTGTATTTTTCTGTCGCAGTGAGCTGGGCAACAGTTAGAGGTTCCATGTTCAGGTGAAGTCAGATACAAGACACTGATTTTATTTGTCAGAAATGTTTCTCCACAAACTAACTATTGCTAAAAATTAGAACAGTAGAACTAATGTTATAATGTTATAAAACAGCAATTGATTCATGTAGGTCAAACCATGTCTGAATAACCTAATCCATCTATAGGGCAGAACATTGAGGAGACAGGAGAGTTATTTTTAGGTGGGCAAAGGTCGCCTGATTGGCTTACTCCTTCCTTCGCTGAAGCTCAGAATTTATGATTAGTCGTTTAGATGGCACAATCAATGTACACAGTATAATGCTGCCATGCAGTAGGTAAGCTTCAAATGAGAGAGCCCCTGTCAACAGTTGCTTGCAATCTAATGGATAAACAGGTACCATACAGCATACCATACCAACCTGTGGTTCATGAAGCACATGCTAAGTGGTCTGTGGAGATTTGGCTTTTCGTATGGTGGTGGCTGCCTCTCCCAGGCTTCCAGCTGCTTCTACAGGTATCGAGGAGGAGCCTGGCGACCTATACAATCAGCTGGAAGCAAGAAGGAAGAGCAAGCATAGCTCCATCTATGAGGAGGAGAAGAGGAAACAGGAGCCACCACCAGGGTCTGGAGCTGCCAGGCACCAGCAAGAGGAAACTGTTCAGGGGAGAAAAAAAATGAGGCAGTGGGGGGTTATGGCCATTGGAGAAATGGCTGGAGGGGTCGTGATTGTCAGGCTGTGAGTCCAGGACACAAGGAAATTTAGTGGCAGAAAAGCATGTTTGGAGGAGAGAGGACCACACGACAGGGTACTGTGTGCAGGAAGAGACCAGGATAAGGGGATGGAGTAGCAGAGGAACATTTGCCCTGAAAAGAGGAACAGAACATATTGGAGGAGAAGTGAAATTAAGAGTAAAATAGAGACAGAAAAACAAAATTAAATGCATTAAAGAGAACTGTAAATACATTCATTTCTTAAGGGTACTGTCCCAAGTAATCAATTACTTTAGTTGCCAAGGAGCTGTTCTGTGTTCACAGATGGGAGGGACAGTGGCCCTTACGATCATCAGTGGGAGGAGAGGAGTCCACAGAAGAATCTCTATTAAGAAGTGGTCCATACAATGAAGATATTTGATAGCAATATAATACAGAATAAACACAGTATGGCCTGTCATCTTTGTTGCTGAGCTGTATTTTACATTAATAGCAACTACATTCATAGAAAGAAGTGGGAAGGTGGGAGAGAACATTAACTGTGTGGAGGATTGTAGAACAGGCTGGCACTGTTCGACTAAAACATTCCCACCTGGTGGCAGATACTGAGGCTGCTGGGAAATGAGTTCATCTAACTTGGTGGTTTGCAGGTAGCTTGTTAACTGTCCCCTGTGTATGGGAGATGGGAGTGCTCTCTACATAGAGAAGTAAAGGTGTGGGCAGAGCAGGGAGGAGCCCTGGGGCAGCCACACCTGTGGAGATGGTTGGAGCTGAAGGTTTTGTTGTTTTTTGTCAAACCCAAGGAGGGCGGTGAGTGTGACTCTACTCATGGTGTGGACTTTGTTTTAGAGCAGGCTGCTCACGCAGGGTGAGATATTTTTGACATATTCTGCACAAGGGGCATGGGGGTGGGGAGCGAAGCAAACTTGAACTGAAGAACATGAGTGCAGAAGTGGCAACAGGCCCAGACTGCCCCCAAACAACAGCTGTTGCAGGCCTTGTGGCAATTTGTGAAGGAGTCCAACAAGAACAGCAGCAACAACTTTGGGAGCTGATGTTCCACAGACTGATTAACCCATGGCCACCATCTGGACTGCCGGTGAGCGTCAGCCCTTCTCTGTCTATCATGAAACCGGATGGTGACCCTGAGGCCTGCTGGTCACCTTTGAGTTGGTGGCTCCTGCTCAGCGTGAGTCTTGGAACATCTTTTTAGCTCCTTTTCCACAGTAGAGGTACAAGGAGTAAAAGATAAATATATATATTAAGTGCCTAGATGTGAGAGAGGTCACGCTGCCCCAGTTTCAGCTCAGTTCCATAGCACAGTTCATAGAGCAGCTCTTAGACTCAGGGACTCAATGGTGGGCAAGGAAACCAGAAGATTGGCCAGACACAGAGGGGACTGATGGGGGAGGGGAATGATGTGTTTTGCTTATTAGGAAAAGGAACACGTAAGAAAATTGGGTTACATATTGCACTGTAATTTTGGGAAGACACATGGACTTATGGAGCCCACAGCCAAAAAGGACAATCACCAGGAATCTAGGAGGAAGCCTCCAGCCCTAAGTATTATGTAAGGAACAGAGGTATATTCAAAAACATTGTTCCTCATGGATGTACTGACGATAGAGAGATGAGGTCTAGTAGGGGCCAGGGGTCTGGCTCTCCCAGTGGGTAATAAATGGACCCATAGAAATGGAAGGGCCAATTGTTAGAGCCCTGCAAATCTGCAGATATCTGCTTTATAGCTGTAGACCATGTTTGTGGATCATGGCTTGGATGCGGATATGAATTTTGTATCCATGCAGGGCTCTAGGAATGGTGGCCTGGTTGACTCATGGTACACTCAGACTTTGATGTAACAGGGCTTGAAATGACTCAAGTGCCTTAAGAAATTAGATTCCATACAGGTCCCCTATGACTACAAGGACTCCAGGGCCTACCCAAAGGCTATAATCCCCCTATGAGAGGAGGCAGCTTGCTTGTGTTATCCTGCCCCATTGAAATGCAGGGAGCCTGGGTAAACTTTCAGTCTGTCCTGGTTTCCAGGGTGTACCCAGGGGTTTATGACCATGCAAAATGAGATGTTGCAGATAGCAAGTCTTCTGGTCACTGCAGGGGCTTTGGGAGTTAGGTTGTCCAGGAGAGAGAAAACTAGGGTGCATGCCCAAGCATTGGCTCTAAGGGGCTGTAACAGGCTGGCAGTGTTTGCATAGAAATCATAGAAAGGTAGGACTGGAAGGGACCTTGACAGGTCATCTAGTCCAGTCCCCTGCACTCATGGCAGGACTAAGTATTACTAGACCATCCCTGACAGGTGTTTGTCCAACTTGCTCTTAAAAACCTACAGTGGCGGAGATTCCTCAGCCTCTCTAGGTGACATGTTCCAGTGCTCACCCATCCCGACAGGAAATTTTTCCTAATGTCCAACCTAAATCTTGATTGCTACAGTTTAAGCTCACTGTTTCTTGACTTGGCATCGGTGGTTAAGGAGATCACTTTATCACCCTCCTCTTTATAACAACCTTTTAGATTATCATGTCCCCCCTCAGTCTTCTCTTCTTCAGACTCAAAAAACCCAGTTTTTTCAATCTTCCCTTGTAGGTCATTTTTTCTAGCCCTTTAATCATTTTTGTTGCTCTTCTCTGGACTTTTTCCAATTTGTCCACATCTTTCCCAAAGTGCGGTGCCCAGAACTGGGCACAAGATTCCATTTCAGGCCTTATCAGTGCAGATTGGAGGAATCACTGCTCATGTCTTGCTTACAACACTCCTGCTAATGCATGAAACACACCTCCCTGTGAGCAGTCATTGATCCTGCTGGGTAAGGCTTAGGCTGAGGCAGGTGCTTTTATACCTCACTTATATAAAAGGGAATGGCTCTCTGAAGAGAGAGAGAGAGAGCAGATCTACAGTGGGTGAGACCCCGAGGGAGCAGCGCAGTTGAGAAGAGGCCTAAACGGAACGTTATCAGATAGCTAATAAAGAAAAATTCCAGGAGGCGGTGCAGTTTTGACTTTGTTTTAGAACAGGCTGGGAAGGTCACAGTGGGCCTCTGATCTTTCCTAAGTTACGTGTTTCAGTTTAGAAATCTTTCATGAGAGAGGTGTCATGCTGAGCTTTTGAAATTCAATCTGAATATTGTATTTAATGGAAAACAGCATGACATGTTCCCAAAGGGGTCCCAAAAATTGTACCTGTTAATGTCAGTTCTGCTAAAAGGCATTAGTTAATTGTACCGCACAACAGCAAGGAACATCTATTCTTATTTAAAGGAAGGAAAAAGTCCTGTGACACATGCAAATGGCAAATCACATATTTTAAACACTCTGCATGTCACCTACACAGACTGAGCAGACATATTTGTCCCTTCAGCACCTTTCACAGCTTGAACACCAATATGTTTGCTTTTTACATGCTCTTGTCATTAATACCAACTACTAAAGGGAAAAATACATACAGCCTCTGCACCCTGTGGGGAAAATGAGGTTTGGGATCATGGACTGCCCTGTGTTGTGGGGTCTGGGACACCTGCAAAGCCTCTTCACTAACTCTCTTTGGTCAGCAACTGCAGTGCTGATGAACTGCCTCCAACGCTGCATGGCTAGAGTGCTGCAAGGTCTGTGAGGGTATCGGGCACATTCACTCATAAGGTATTAGATCCATATATCCTCACAGATAAGCCACTCCCTGCTTTTATGCAGGTCTCTGCAGTAGTGTTGAGCCAGGGCCAGGCAGCAGCACTAATACCTGCACTGACAGTTAAATGTGAACTCCCTGGCTGGGGAGCATGTGGCACTTGGAAACTGAACCAGGCATAACTTGCTCTTGAGCATGAGGGGGACTAAAATCCTGCAGTGCTGCGGAGCTCACATTTGGCAAGGCAATAGCCTCATTGATGGCCCCCATTCCATGCACAGATAGACCTGATGAAGGCATCCATAGTCACCCAGTTATCTCAGCAACTAGACTCCAGTGAGTACCTGAATATAGTCTGAGGCACTTAGAGACGTCTCAGGCCCATGAGCTCCAAATGTTTGTTCCAAAGTCTCTCAGCCTCTAGACCAGAGGTAGGCAACCTATGGCACGTGTGCCAAAGGTGGCACGTGAGCTGATTTTCAGTGGCACTCATGCTGCCTGGGTCTTGGTCACCGGTCCGGGGGGTTCTGCATTTTAATTTAATTTTAAAGGAAGTTTATTAAACATTTCAAAAACCTTATTTGCTTTACATACAACAATAGTTTAGTTATATATTATAGACTTATAGAAAGAGATCTAAAAACGTTAAAATATATTACTGGCACGTGAAACCTTAAATTAGAGTGAATAAATGAAGACTCAGCACACCACTTCTGAAAGGTTGCCAACCCCTGCTCTAGCCTTTTGTGTTGCAGAAAAGCACTTGTAACTTTCAGTGTTGTGTTGCAGCCTGCCTCTGGCTCTGCCTGACTCGGTGTAGATGGATTGCAGAGCTGACTCAAGCCTGTCTTGCAAAGACTAGCCTGGGTCCCTGATTTCTTCTAGTCCAGGAAGCACGGTGAAGGCATTAGAGATGAAAGGGATCAGCAGCAGTGAGATACAATGCAGACTACGCTATCAGGGAGACTAAGATGCCTACCTAGTGTGCCAGGAAATGAAAAAAGGCCAAAAATGAACCCCCCTTCCTCCTGCTGCAGCCACCTCCTGCTCCCTGCATCCTAATGCCACTCCTGGATCCTTCACTGTTCAGTCTCTTCTCAGCCCCAACTCCCTCCCCTCTGCTCCCACCCTGCGAACGCAGAGCAAGGGCATGTTGAGCAGCTTATTCTGCCTGGTCTGATGACAGACAAGGCTGAGTGAACATAACCCAAATCAGTGCCTTCAGCACCCAACCAAGCTCGATGCTGTTCCTCCCCAGGAAGAGCTGGAAAGAGGCCCTTCCCCGTGGGAGACTCCCAGTGAGTTTGGTGAGGGGAGTGTATGTGTGTCTATTTCTAACTAGTGGTCACAGTTCCCAACGAAACCATACACAAAAAATGTTTATGGTCCAATCTCATGGTGTGGAGGCAGTTAAGGGGCAGAACAACTTTCTCATTCCATTGTATGGGAAGTGGGAGGTGAATTGGGGGTGAGAAGGTTTAAATGATATTCCTTCCCCCTGCACATTGCCTGGAAGAGGGGCCAGTTCAAGGGTCAGTGTCTCCTCTCAGCCAGCCAGCTGCCAAGAACATCACAGTCTAAGGAGGGTTACTCTGAACATAGCCATAGCAGTGTTTGGCGCAAGGCAAAGGGCATGCGCAACAGGACGTGATGCTGGCACTGAGCCCTCACTTCATGTCCTGTAATAAGGTAGATGATTTAGTTTTAAATGATGTAATATGTGAATCTAGGAGACCTCCCTTGAGCCATGACCGGAGCAAATTCTGGTTAGCCTATGCAGATCTCTGTAATAAGCAGCTATTTCTAACAGCCTGATTTGTCTGGAGAGGTCTGACAGCATTCTCACTGCTGTTTATGCACCGGCAGGAAGTTTAAGACTATGCAAGTAGCAAAACGTTCACCTAGTGTATAACAAGTCCGTGATGTCCAGGTACAACTGAGCATTTGCATTTGGTTTTCAGATTCATTTGGGTCTGTGCTATAGCCCTGCCAGCTTGTGTCTGCTTGATTGTATTTACCTTATTTATACAGAAAACCGGGAAAACACCTTCAGCCGTTCCCGAAGCTCCAGTGTCTCCAGCATCGACAAGGAGTCCAAGGAAGCAATTACAGCTTTGTACTTTATGGAGACCTTTTCACGGAAGAATGACTCTGCTGTCTCCCCCTGTCTGTGGGTTGGAACAGGCCTTGGTATGGTTTTAATCATCTCCCTTAATCTGCCTGCTACTGAGGAATTAAGGCAGACAGAACCGGTCATGGTGTCTCCAAGTGGTAAGAGTTTTTGTCTGCTTTCCTGTTGTCTGTCTTGGTAGCAGGAGAGGGTATAAATATCTGCTTTTATCTGGTTTCTCTGACCAAAATCTCTCATGCAGTGAATATTAACCCCCGGTGGTTCATTACACTGAGTGCACAGAGAGATACAAAGAGGTGATTGTAGCAGTGATAGCTGTAACTTAGAGACGTGGGACAGTCTATTTTATTAATCACGAAGATTAGATGTTACATAGAGCTGCACATATTCCTTGTAAGGACTGGAAACAGGAGACTTTTTTTTCCAGACTAGAAAAATAGATAATTTCCTCCTGGGAAAGTGTATCTGGGATTCCGTTGAACGTGTCAAGAATTTGATGGATCATGTGGCAACAGAAATGTCACTAAATTCCAGTAGAAGGTATCTTTAGATGCATTCATAGTACTCAGCACAAATAGCTATTTTCATAGATCTAAAGGTCTTCATACACCTTAACTGATTCTTCCTTCCCTGTGACATAGGGAGCTGCTCCCACTTCTGCAGATGAGGCAACAGGCACAGACGATAAGTGACTTGGCCAGTGCTAAGAGGGCGCCAATGATAAAGCCAGGATTAGATCTCAGTCCTGTGTACTTACCCCTTCAGACTGGTCTCACTCCTAGCAGAAGTCTAGCTTTCAGGACAAAAACTCAGTTTTGTGTAAAAGCAGGGGCAGAATGAACTAGGTCCTTGTTTCCCACCAAGTTACGATGATGGTTACAATTACAAGATTATTGACACACAGGATGGTCAATTGAGTGCAGTTATGGACACTGATGAGGGCATACCATGAGAGTAGAAACAAGGGCAGAGAACAAAAAACAAGGCTCAGTTTTGGACAATACAAGTTAGTGCATGTGAGGAAAAACAATTGCAAGTACATACACTAACTGAGAGGGGGAAATGCAGAAAGCAGAGACCTAGAGCTAGCAGTAGGCAGCAGATTGGTCGTGAGTTCGTGGCTATGGCTTGGAAATAAGGCTAGTATAATTTTGAATGGCTTAGACAAAAGCATTTTGTCACTGAGCAGAGAGGTTATAGTTCTCCTACATACAGCTCTGATCCAGCCCCAGCTGGAATACTGTGATCAGGTCGGGGGTGTCATTACCAGAGAAGCCAGAGGGAGTTCAGAGAAGAATGACAAAATGATTAGGGGGTGCAGGGGATAATTTCCAGGGAAGGATTGAAAGATGCCAAGCATGTCTTGGCTAAGTGACAGGCACAGGTTACAGGGGATACTGGAGGAGGGTAAACACCAAGGAGGGACAAGATTTATTTAGCAGTTTTAAAGGGAGCTAACTAGGAATAATGGGAGGACATTTAAGAGTAAAGAACTGTAGTCTGTATTAGACAAGGAAAGGATAGGAGCCACCTCCGTTGCATGCTTAAAACCTGACTGGAAAGATACTAAAAACTGCACTCTAAAGAACAGTCCTATTGGTAAGAGAATGGGATACATGCCATAATTGGCCATTTTTATCTCTAAATTCTACTGTTTTCTATTGAATTTTTTTGTTAGGTTGCCTTTAACATTTTTAATAACTGCAGCCTGCTCGTTCACCAGCTCTGCCTGGCTGCAAAAATATTTAGTTTGAAGCAGAAGGTTACTTTGTGCAGTTAGCTGTGCAGCTTGTTAGCTTAGTAGGGCTGAGATGTGCTGCTGTACCCCTAAAGCAGTGGGCCACACTGGGGTTGCAAAACTAAATGGAGGACTGGGTAGGGAAGGCTGTGCCTCCCAAAACAGCCTGCCCTGCCCCCTCCCACTTCCCGTCCCCTGACTGCCCCCCTCAGAATTCCTGACCCATCCAACCTCCTCCTACTCCCTGTCCCCTGACTATCCCCACCAGAGCCTCTGACCTATCCAACTGCCCTCTGCTCCATGTCCCCTAACTGCCCCCGGGACCCCTGCTCCCTTACCATGGTGGAGCCAACCACACCACCACGTTACCCGGCAGGAGTGGTGGGTCAGAGCGCTGGTGGCACAGTGAGCTGAGGCTGTGAGGGAGGAGGGATGGCAGGGGGCTAGCCTCCCCGGCTGGGAGCTCAGGGGCCAGGCAGGATGGTCCCGCGGGCCAGAGTTTTCCCACCTCTGCTCTAAAGGGAAAACCTGGGTGCAAAATAGACCATGATGCACATGTGCACTAGTGACAACTGGATTTGTTGACAAGCATATGCCAAAGCTAGAGCATTATATTTTACAGGTACAGTTCTGACATTGAAGGGAGCAGTGCTGACTTTTTCATGCCTGGACTGCATGGGAGCATTGATACATCCACCCTATGAAGTATGGAGGGACCCAAACAGCATAGATGACAGTGAAAAAACGAGAAAAAGGAAACTTGTCATGTATTCTCCTTCCTCCTCCCAGGATATGGGAGATCATCAGTTTGCTGTCATCTGCTCAGAAAAACAAGCCAAAGTTTTCTCACTGCCTTCCCAGACATGCCTCTATGTTCACAACATCACAGAAACGTCCTTTCTATTGCGAGCAGATGTGGTGACCCTGTGTAACAGCATCTGCCTGGCTTGCTTCTGTGCCAACGGGCATATCATGACAATGAGGTACTTACCTAGCTAATCATTTGGCAAAATTGTAAAAGGCAACAGAATTAAGGCTGTAAAGGGGAGCAGGATGTACACTGTCCCCCTGCAATCTGGTTCAGTGGGTGGCTGAGCATGTTTTTATTATAGACACACATGTAAAGGAAAGCTGTACCCATTTTGCTCTGGTATATGATTTCTCTCAGTTAGTAATCCTTCTCACCATCTAGTACCAGATTATCTCTGACAGCAATAGCATGGCAGAAGCAGCAGCGCTCACTGTGGCTTAAGTTGCAGAATAGTTTCCATGCAATCTCTCTTTGGTCACTTATAACTGTCAGCTTTCAGCTTCTGGGCTAAAGGCTTCCAAGCCTGGTCTCAGCTATGTATGTTCAATGACTTGGAAATCAAAATACCATTCCCTACGTTATAAAAAAAAAATAGGGCTGTCAAGTGATTAACAAAATTAATCACACAATTAATTGTACTGTTAAACAAGACTAGAATACCATTTATTTAATTTTTTTAATGTTTTCTACATTTTCAAATATATTGATTTCAATTACAACACAGAATACAAAGCGGACACTTTATATTTGTTTTTTATTACAAATATTGCACTGTAAAAAACAAAGAAATAGTATTTTTCAATCCACCTAGTACAAGTGCTGTAGTGCAATCTCTTTATCATGAAAGGTGAACTTACAATGTAGAATTATGTATAAAAAAACTGCATTCAAAAATAAAACAGTGTAAAACTTTAAAGCCTACAAGTCCACTTAGTCCTTTTACTTCTGCAGCCAATTGCTAAGACAGACAAGTTTGTTTACATTTTCAGGAGATAATGCTGCCTGCTTCTTAGTTACAATACACCTGAAAGTGAGAACAGGCATTTGCATGGCAGTGTTGTAGCCAGTGTTGCAAGATATTTACGTGCCAGATGCGCTAAAGATTCATATGTCCCTTCATGCTTCAATCACCATTCCAGAAGCCATGCATCCATGCTGATGATGGATTCTGCTCAATAACGATCCAAAGCAGTGCGGACCGACACATGTTCATTTTCATCCTCTTGAGTCAGATGCCACGAACAGAAAGTTGATTTTCTTTTTTGGTGGTTCGGGTTCTGTAGTTTCTGCATTAGAGTGTTGCTCTTTTAAGACTTCTGAAAGCATGCTCCACACCTCGTCCCTCTCAGATTTTGGAAGGCACTTCAGATTCTTAAACCTTGGGTCGAGTGCTGTAGCTATCTTTAGAAAGCTGATATTGGACCCTTCTTTGTGTTTCGTCAGATCTGCAGTGGAAGTATTCTTAAAGCAAACAAAATATGCTTGGTTGTCAGCCAAGACTACCATAACACAAAATATATGGCAGAATGTGGGTAAAACCATGGAGCAGGAGAAATACAGTTCTACTCCAAGGAGTTCAGTCACAAATTTAATTAACATTTTTTTTTTTTTAAAACAAGCATTATCAGCATGGAAGTATGTCCTCTGGAATGGTGGTCGAAGCATGAAGGGGCATATGAATGTTTAGCATATCTGGAACAGAAATACGTTGAACACTGGCTATAAAAGTGCCATGCAAACACCTGTTCTCACTTTCAGGTGACATTGTAACTAAGAAGTGGGCAGCATTATCTCCTGTAAATGTAAACAAACTTGTTTGTCTTAGCGATTGGCTAAACAAGAAGTAGGACTGAGTGGACTTGTAGGCTCTAAAGTTTTACATTGTTTTGTTTTTGAGTGCAATTATGTGACAAAAAAAATCTACATTTGTAAATTGCACTTTCACAATAAAGAGATTGCATTACAGTACTTGTATGAGGTGAATTGAAAAATACTGTTTCTTTTGTAATTTTTACAGTGCAAATATTTGTGATAAAAAATAATATAAAAAGAGCACTATATACTTTGCATTCAGTGTTGTATCGGAAATCAGTATATTTGAAAATGTAGAAAAACATCCAAAAATATGTAATAAATGTCAATTGGTATTCTGTTGTTTAACAGTGCAATTAAAACTGCAATTAATCATGATTAATTTTTTTTATCATATGAATTAACTATGATTAATCAACATCCCTAAAACAAATAATTCTTACAAATTCTTTTTTGGATAGCTCCTCAATCAGAATTGCTAAGGTAGAATGTTGAAAAGTGGCATTAAAGCAGTCCTCATTCAGCAGCAGTGTCTTTGAGAGTTCTATCTAGCATTGGGTTGGATTTAACCAAACTCTTAACTTTTGAAAACCACAAGCTACACATTCTGTGGATTTTTTTTTTTGCCATGGGTGCTTAACCAGGGTTAGGTGGCAGCTGAGCAGGGTTTTGAGATTCTGAGTGGCACCTCAATGGAGGACTTAGATGTCTTACATGCAGCTTGGTGTTTAAGTCCTTTTGTGGAGCTAGCCCTAACAACCTATTTTGGTCACTGAAATGTGCTTTGAGACCAATACACAAAGGGAACAGATCTGTGAAGTGGAAAGGTGCCATTTTTACAGTAGCACATTTAAGAGTAGGACTGCATTTTAAATACCACAGCATTCTAGGCTATATATGGAAAATACTAAGTTACCTGTGGGTTTGAATAACATGATAGAATAAAAGCATTTTCTGTAAATCCCAGCATAACACAGGCATCTGCTTCTCTTCAGCTTGCCTAGCCTTCGCCCAATGCTGGATGTCAACTATTTGCCAGTAACAGACATGAGGATAGCACGGACATTTTGTTTCACCAATGAAGGGCAAGCTTTGTATCTCAGCTCTCCCACAGAGATCCAGCGACTGACATACAGCCAGGAGATGTGCGACAATCTACAGGTAGGGCTTGTAAACCTAGAAAGCATACATGCTGCTTGGCTTTCTTATTGTGGAGAAATCTTTGAAGCACTAATGGGCTCCCATTGTCAAATCTGTGCTTCCTACAGAGGAGGGCTGTACATGTTTCCAGCACTTCTGAGCCAGACAGAGGCATCCCAACAGAGCCCTTCCACCACTGCCTTGATTACAGTGGCTTACACCATTCTCAGGCTTTCGGCTGGTAACACCATGTCCTCTGGTTTAAAATCTAGTGCAATCTGTTCCTTTTTCAGATAATTTTCATTCAATCCAATTCATTCTTATTTTTAATTTGGAACCTGAAACTCCATATAACACCACAAAGATTGCCCAGGATGTTTTGTAACATCTGCAGTGTCATGCATAAAATATATGTCAATTTGCATCAACATTTCCAGAGAGAACCAGTTTTCTCAAGAGAAAAGCTCCTACATTTGGAAAGAGTAAAATGGAAAAAGAAATGCTTAGTGTCACTGTCTAATGCTCTGGTCCCTGAATATGCACGTTCCTTGTGTTAAGGCTATGAAAGGATGCAAAACACTAACCCACAATTCTATCAGCTAAAGATGGGGAAACAAGATGCTTCTAAAACAACATTGTTTCCAAAGAGCAAATGATGTATTTGTAAATAGTCAATTTATCTGGAATAGTATGTTCTACTTGTAGGTTTCTCAAGGTAATGACACTTTTTCCTCTCCTAAGTTTAATTTAAATTTCAATTTAAGTTTTAAATGATTAAAAATGGTAACAACTTGGATTGTAATATTATTGCCAGCAGATGTGCCAGGCCTTAGCTTCAAGGTAAGAAACGATTTACTGTGAAACTTCCATGAAAAGACAGTGACTTGCTTTTATTGTTTAAAGTGAAACCAGTGGTAGTTTCACAAACCTAAAGATGAAAGATCCCTGTTTATTCATAGCAGAGGACAAAAGGCAGCAGCAGGCCACCCGCTCCCCCAAGTACACCTTATGCTTGCCCTGCAGGAACCCCCTCATTGGAACACAGAAGAGGTCAACAGTGCGTTTGGTCTGTGGCCTCTGTGGAGTAGCTCCTGTCCCCTAGCGACTGGACTACGTCCACAAACTGACATTAACTGTAGCAACTTCTAAGTGGATCCAGAGTTGAAGCAGGTTGGCACTTGCCCTAACAAACGTGCTGCTCTGGGTGAAAGAGGAACTGTTTCAAAACGATATGAGTGACTGCTTAAAAATGTATGGCACTCGATACCAGCACAGGTCTAACGGAAGGGAAAGTGCATCAGCACAACTCTGTTCCTTCCCTAACTTTAGTATTGCTTATTTTAATCTAAAAGTAAACAGACTCCACTCCCCACATTCATACAGGTCAGTAGGCTAGAAGGGCAGGCATTCAGAGTTGGATATAAACCATTAAAAGTCTCCAGAAAATCTATTAGAGATTAAGACATACTTTTGAATTACTTACAGTATTTTCCACTACAGTAACTCATACAGCCCTTAGTTGCAGGTGGGAAAAGGTTCTCACGTCATACTATACATCAAAATACAGCAGCTATGGAGATGGTCTAAGCAAGGAAAGTCATTTATTCCAAGCAAAAGCTAGTTCATTATGTTAGATTTTTTTACACTCTAAATGTCATTTATTGAAGGAAGTGAATTGTGGGGGGTTATTAGGGAAGGATCATTAGCAGTAAAAAAGGGAACTAAGCTTGAGGTTGTGTAATGAGCAGAGAACCAGGATGCCCAGCTGTCATTAGACCATGGCAATGTGCTGAGCAGCAGAAGTCATCACAAAGTGCTGGCATTTTCAACCCTGAAGATTGGTATGAGGAATGGGTGTTGCAGCCAGGCTTGGGCTCACTGGAGAGGAGGAGGACTTCAAACGACTTTTTACACATTACTGGAGGGACTCTGAATACATCACTGAAGAAGGGTTTAAAACTAGGGGATGGGCTAGATTTGTGTTAGCCCAAGTAAGGGAATAAAAGGCTCCTACCTCTCAGCACTGCCGCACTCCAGCTGCTCACATCACAGCTTCTGCACAGAGAGGAAGAGCAAAGGCTTTATACACCCAGTATCTTCCTTTCCCCACAAAAGCAAGTGGGAGGAGCATTGGCAGAGAGCCATGGTTTCACCCACCCTGACCTACCAGCTGGCAGAGCAGTAGTGTTAATGTGCTAACATCTCCCCACAAATGGTTGATACATAAGAAGTTACCCTAGCAGACTGCAAATAACATTGATCTCTAGATTTGTTTCTAAAGAACCATTGGTTTGAAGGATACAGGTGTAAGCTTTTTGGAGGCAGAGATCATGCCTTCAGCTGTGGCTGTAAATGTCTCGTGCACAATTGGTGCTGTGTAAATAGTAAAATTAAGTGGGAGGCAGGCACCGCTAGCATCCAACAGTGAGCTCACGGAGGGAAGCTGTCATAAACAGATAAGAAAAGTTAATAGCACAGAAGTACTTTATATCTCTTTGACTGTAAAGGGTTAACAAGTTCAGTAAGCCTGGCTGTCACCTGACCAGAGGACCAATCAGAGGACAGGATACTTTCCAATCTTGAGGGAGGGAAGTTTCTGTGTGTGCTGTTAGTTTTGGTTGTTGTTCACTCTGGGGGCTTAGAGGGATCAGACGTGCAACCAGGTTTCTCTCCAATCTCTCCAATACAGGCTCTTATAAGTTCAGACTAGTGAGTACTAGGTAGATAAAGTGAGTTAGGCTTATGGTTGTTTTCTTTATTTGCAAATGTGTATTTGGTTGGAAGAAGTTCAAATGTGTATTTGGCTGAAAGGAGTTCAAATTGGTATTTTGCTGAAAAGATTTTATTTTGTACTTGTATACTTAGGCTGGGAGGGTGTTCCCAGTGTCTATAGCTGAAAGACCCGGTACCTATTCCATTTTTTTTTAATTTACAAAGATAATTTTTACTGTTTTTTCTTTCTTTAATTAAAAGCTTTTCTTGTTTAAGAACCTAATTGTTTTTATATTCTGGTGAGACCCCAGGGGACTGGGTGTGGATTCACCAGGGAACTGGTAGGGAGAAAGGAGGGAAGAGGGAAAGAGAGGCTGATTTCTCTCTGTGTTAGGATTACTTTCTCTCAGGAAGAGTCTGAGAGGGAGAAAGAGAAGGAGGGGGAAGGTAAATTTTCCTCTCTGTTTTGTGATTCAAGGAGTTTGAATCACAGTGATCTTCCAGGGTAACCCAGGGAGAGGAAGCCTGGGAGAGGCAACGGTGAGGGAAAGGGTTTACTTTCCTTGTGTTAAGATCCAGAGGGACTGGGTCTTGCGGGTCCCTGGGCAAGGTTTTGTGGGGACCAGAGTGTACCAGGCACTGGAATTCCTGGTTGGTGGCAGCACTACAGGTACTAAGCTGGTAATTGAGCTTAGAGGAATTCATGCTGGTACCCCATCTCTTGGACGCTAAGGTTCAGAGTGGGGGATTGTACTATGGCAGAATTGTACTATGGGGGAATTGTACTATGACAGAAGCCAATGGCCTTTTGTAAAAATTGCTTCCTATCAGCAAGCACTAAACTCATCTTTATTGTTTTCTTTTTGTGAAGTATTGATGGTCTGGTTGCCTGGATAATTACCAGCTGATTGTGATTTCTTGATTTTAATCAGCATTTTTATGTTGTGGCTTTGTTGCAAAATTTGCTCTACGCAAATCATAAAATATGAACCCACCAGAGGAATGAACACAATTTTTTTTTAAAATGCGAGTGCCTTTGGTTGGACATGTTAGCTGCACTATTGATCCAGCTCTTGTAGTAACCAGACATCAAATGCTGAGTTTTTCATAGTATGATAAAAAAAAAATTAAATAATTGATTTTGCAGACAAACTGACAGTCAACTGTTGTCCCTGCTAGCCCGGGTCTTGCAATACAACATATGGCATAGATCAGAATTTATCTTTTATTTGCCAAACATCTGATGTCAATGACTCTCTATGCTAATCCAGACATTTAAAGTAAATGGGCAATCTTCATTCCTCTGTTCCCTCATGTGTTCTTCTGTCTGATTTGGGCCAGGACATGCTTGGGGATTTGTTTACTGCAGTGGAAACACCCGAAGCCCAGAACAGAGGCTTTCTCAAGGGGCTGTTTGGAGGAAGCGGGCAGACCTTTGACAGAGAAGAGCTGTGTAAGTGATTATAACTGAAACTAATGAAAGTACAACAGTTAAACCGATACAAGAAGAGGACACATAATGTAGGAAAGAAGGGATGTTAAAAATGTTAAAGATAACACTATAAATGAAGTTAGAGAATTTGTCCCACAAGCTACTAGGAGCTAGAGCTTGACCTTTCAGAGCCTTGTTTCTGTCTACCCAAAATGTTTTCTCTCTTTCCCCTAAGAGCAAGTAAATATAAAATAGGCCCCATCCCTGCAGTTACTGAAGAATCAGGTTTGAGATGGCACTAGTATCAAACCTGCCTGGTTAGCTTGAGGCAGTCTCTATGTACCACAGTACACTCCAAATAACAGCAAAGGAGTGAGGAACTAGCAGTGAACGCTCTAGGTATTGATGGTGGAATGAGCTAACTCCACTTTCCCTGTGTAGTTGGCGAAGCTTCAGCAGGAAAAGCCTCTCGGAGTCTGGCTCAGCACATCCCTGGCTCAGGTGGAATCGAGGGCATGAAAGGAGCTGCAGGAGGGGTAATTGGAGACTTGGCTCGTGCGCGCCTTGCCCTTGACGAGAGAGGACAGAGACTGGGAGAACTGGATGAAAAGACTGCAACCATGATGGCTAGTGCAGAGGCATTTTCCAAACATGCACATGAGGTATGGGTTCCTTGCACATACATGTGGAGAGCATTTGCCCTACCCAGGGTTACCCAAAGTTAAGAAAGCTGAACCTCCTTCAGGAAAATTAAAGCAGGCACAGTCCCCCAGGTGTTGCTACCTTCATTTATACAGCACCTTTCCCCACACATTGGGGACCCCTGGTGTAGATTGTCATCATTTAACACTTTCTCTCCTTTCCTACATGCTTGATGAGCAGTAAAGTATCATCATTCACATTTTCACCCACTGAAATAAATGGGGTAATTTCCCAGCTGTTTCAGGCTCTCTGCAAACTCAGGCAGCCATCTACTTTGGTTACACTTACTCCAGAGTTTCATAGCATTTAAAGCCAAAAGGGGTGATCAGATCATCTAGTCTGCCCTCCTGTGTATCACAGGCCATTTCATTTCATCTGGGTATCCCTATATTAAGTCCAAAGACTTCAATTAGACCAAAAAAGTTCAGTCCTCAGGAAACAAAACTGTGCGCCATGGAGAGAGAACAAGGGAGACCCAAGGTGCCACCAATGCCTGAGTCTCCTGCAATGTTTTCTTCATAAATATCTGTCTTCAAAACTGCCGACATCTCCCGTTGGTGTCAGTTAAGATGACATTACATCCATTCATTGATGTGTCAGTGTTGCTACTTTGGAAACAATGGGAGATAAGGGCAATAGTCATTAATTGCTCTGAAGATTTTTTGTGCCGATCCCTCCTGTCAATATTCAGTTACGAACTATAACAGGAGAAATATTACCATTAGTCCTGTTTCTTTCTTTTAAAAACCCACTAGTTGCACAAGATGTGCTGAACAGGGAGGGGGAAACTAGAGCGGGTCACAGGTGTGCATCTGGATGCAAGGGCACAAGTGGGGCACTACAGAGAACAGGAAACTAGGGGCATGACCATAGTGTGTTATGCTAAACTGGTTTGCTCTAAATAGGCTGCGTAGCATGGAGACATTTGCTCTGTAAAACTGAAATGATGTCACCCTATGGTATAGTCCTAGGAGGGGGAATCAACTGAAAAGTAGTAGTAGCACATTAAGGAATATTTACCTGTATCTCCAGATATCTGTACAGCTAGATTATCACCTACCTCATGCCCCAGGAAGAATGTTTGTTGTTGGTTTTCCTATTGGCTGTAATAAGTGTGAGGCAAAAAATACACATCTCTTTGACAGTACTGACAGATGGTATTCGAGGCACCTAATCTATGGCAGTTCCTACTTCACCTTATGCAAAAAGCAGTGTGCTAAAGTAGGAATTCCCTGAGAAGCGTCTCTTCAGTGAACAAAGAGCTATGGGTAAATAATGTTCTTTATGGAGTTTAATACTTAATTATGAAGTTAGAGAAAGCAAATATATATATATTTCACAGCAGCAAAGGGAAATGACATGTTTGGCAAAACACAACCTGCTGCTGTTTGTCATGGACTTCATAATCAAGTAGAAAATTTGGAGCAAACAATGAATGGACCCACTTCATTTGTGGTACCACTAGTTCAGTGGAATTCTACCACATACTAACTTAGCATAAGTCTTTACCGTTAGCAAAACAGATTTTTGTATCTAATTTTCATTTTGCTTATTTCCCATCTCTGTAGTTGATGCTGAAATATAAGGACAAGAAGTGGTACCAGTTTTAGACTTTTAAAGAAGCTGCTTGGCTTTGATGAGAGCACTATTCAGGGAAGTGGAACTTACTCTCAACACTACCAGTCACTGGCCAGAAGCAAAACTTTCTCCTAGGAAACATTTTCCTGTTATTTATTTGTTTGGATTCACCACAAGCGGGAAGTCAAGGAGAAGTTTTATATCCCACAAAATGGAGCCTAGACTTGTATTGGTCTTTTAGTCAAAATACCTGGCTCATGGTGTAGTAAATCTTTTTCCAAAAGCAACTGCACAGTCACATTGGCATGTAGCTCTTTTCAGAAGATCTAGGAATGAACTGTGGAGAGTATCTCTGGTTAAAAATATCCTGTACAAACCTAGAATGTTAATGCATTTATTAAAAAAAAATGAATACAATTTTGCATGATCAATTGACATCTTAAAAAGAAAGCATGTTGTGACCGAAAAAAAGGGATTTATTTCTATGTTGAGCAAAAAATATTTAAAAAGAGCAAAAATCTTTATTTTTAAAAACTACACTACAAACAGCCAGTACGTTTCAAGCATGGCTGCTGCTATGGACAGGAAAATTAGATGAGCTGCATTTTCTTATTTGCTGCTAGTTCTTTTCCATATAAAATCTTAGGTTGAAATCATCAGTGCTATTTAATTCCTATCCAAAGAATAAACCAACATCCAAATGCTTTATTTAGTGTTTGTGAAGGAGCCAGTTGGGATGTCACCTAATTGAGAGTAGAGTAGATTGGTCTTTACAATCCAAAGAGTGCAGGAAACACCTTCCATAAATACTAATTTTCTGAAAGCAATCGTTGAGGGGGCTGTGATAACTTTTGTCACCCCAGGAGTGTCTGAATCACTTGGTTGCCTTGTTTTTTCAATATTAGAAGCGGAAGAGAAGGTGAGTCAGTAATCTATTGAATTAAACTGAAGAAAGTAGAGGGCCCAGTAGGTCAAATCTCCTCAAGTCAGTGACTTCAGTAGCTTGCAGGAAAGAGTTGCACTGAAGTGATGCTAAGCAAACTGCACAGTAACCCAATTTAAAGCTGGCTGGCTTAAGATCACACCAGCAACTAGTTTGAGCTGCAAAGCCCCGCAGATTAATTTTATATAGACCAGTTTCTACACTGTCTTGCCTGGTGTATCACCACTTGCAACCTGTGCAAAGCTGTTGTAAAACACTGCCACAGAGATGAGTGGAGAACTCAGGAGCACATTGTATCTACTTTGCACAAGTGTAAATGCCTGTGCAAGGTACTGGTGAAATAGGCTGTTCATATCAGTAAAGCTGCTGCCACGGGGCTTCATGTGGTTTCCATCATGGACTTACTTTTAATTTCCTTCATTTCGCAGATACTGTCAGCTTCTTTTCCACAGAAGTTTATCATGATGTATTTGCCTGAACAGCATTCCCATTACATAAGTCAATTTCCTTCCCCAGCTCAGTTTTACTCCTCTGCATCAGCACAATTTCCAAAGTAACCAACTGTGAAGTCAGATGGATTCTAAAATTGACTTGGGAACAAGGTGCCACGGTCATGTTTGCCAGCAAGTATGTACAAGTACAAACTAGGGAGAGAGAGAGGAGGAGACACTTTGCATCAGGAGAATTCACTTTGAAGGAAAATGCTCTGAGAAAGCAGCTGCAGCTAGTGACCCCCCCACCCCCAAATAGCCATGGCCATCAGCTTTGCTTTAACTTCCTACATGTTTGTATCATGACAGTTTAATGCACACTCTGGACCATGAGACACTGCTCTGGCTTCTGCATTTCCATGGAAAGCCCTGCTAACTCTCACTCAGTAGCTCTCTCAGCCATTCCTTTCTCAGATCTGCTCTGTTTTTAGTTTTGGGGTAGGTGCTCACTGGCAAAAACACCTATTGCATATTTAGTTCAGCTCAATTTTAGAGATGGGTTTTGGACTCAGAAGTCTGGCACAAGTTTGAGGCCTTATGGCTCAAAATGAGTTTTGTGCTATTCAGAATTTTTAAATTTTGCTGCAGGCAAGGTTAAAATGCCAGCTTTGACCATTGTTGTTCATATGGCTAATCCAGCCCATGTGCATTGCATGTTTACTCTACACATACTCTGGCCTATCATTAATCGAAATCACTAAGCTTATGGGCACTTTAGCTTTACAAACACCTTAGAGAGGATATGTTCCCTCATTTAGCTGCAAGACTAGAGAAGGTATTTAAACTGTCAATGAATTAGGCTCAGACCAAACAGGTAAAGATTCAGGAAGGAAATCATTCCAGCAGGGACAAGAGTCAGTTCTGTAACTTACTGCACCTGTCTCTATACTAATATAACCTCTATGAAAAAGATAGTCCTGGTTCACGTGGTGCCATGTACACCACCTCTACTGGCTACACTGGGAGTTTCCATTGCAATTCCCTGACATGTTGCAGTATCCATTGATGTATCACACATGACTGTATGGGCAGACTAGCAGAAAGCTTGGTGAGTGATTAGGATGGTACTAGTTCTGTAGTGTATAGAAATTCTTGGCTTGTTATTCCGCTTTTAGGCAGAGGTGTTGCTTTAACATCAGTTCAGGGACCTATGATCCTGAATGAAATGAGAGCCTCCTTAGAGTGAGCTCTAGCATCTGCCTGTCATGAAGCAGTTGCACAAGTCCAGTATGAACAGCTACAGCCTGCATGAGGGAAATATGCCTCCAGTAGGTCATTTACATTACACTTGCTCTATCAACAGTCTCTAACTTAACACCACGCTATATCAGTGGGAAAGCCAGCCAGTAGCTTTCAATTTGCCTCTTTACTTCACAAAAAAAGAATTAAGATTCCCCAAACATACAATTTTGAATGTTTAAATTCTTCATCTTTTTCTCTAGAAAAACTCCCCAGGAGGTCACAACTGTATCTTCCTTTCATCTATGGCATATTGTACATCTTTCCAGAAAGTTACAAATTCCTGTTTCTGTAATGTTCAGCTCTTGTGACTATAATTATTAATTTTCTTGTAGTCTGTAGAGATCTAAAAAATTGTATATGTTTGTATATAGAACCATCTATATATATAAATATATATATGTAATGTATATGTTGTATAAGTTTGTTAGTGCACACTGTTAAAATGCTTTCTATTGAGATTTACTGTGGATGTGGGGAAAAGCCTTCACCTTAAAATTTAATGAGGGTAGGGGAAGCCTGGCTGGTTAGTTTCTTGTGACATGAGGAGGAGTGTGGGATTTTTAGAGGGCCTATCCTAAACATTTTTTGTTAATAACTAGAGTAATAAAGCTGCAGCCTTCAACCTGATAAGCATAGCAATGACTTTACTTGCTGAGAAGAAAATTAGGCTTTCTAAGAAGAATGTTGAAATCAAATGTGCTTTCACCTTTTCTACCAAGCCAGCATCGGTTCACACAACATCCATAACTTTTAGGCTCTTTCTACATCTGAACTCTTAGTTAAAAAGTACAAATTCCAGATAGGTTATATTAATAGGTTATATTAGATTTAAAAGTATAAAAGACGGTCTATAGTGACACTTTGGCATAATGTCGCTCAATTAAAAATTTTATGTTAGAAAATACATTTTTCACTCACAAAAATTTATGCACTATCCCAAATAATCCGATATACAAAATACACACAGCTAAGGGTGTAATATGCAAATAAATATATTAAATTAGATTCAATATGTGGCTTCTCATTAGACAAGTCCTTACTAGTAAGAACTATTTTTATGTGCAGCCAACTCCTAGACCTAGACCACTTTAAACTTCAATTCTGAATTAAAATTTAAAAAAAAATCTAATGAAATTCTGTAACAGCACCAGGATTTGTTCTCTATAATCACATAAGATTTTTCTAAATCATATTTTTTTTACATTCCTATGTCCCAACTATTTATACTTTTGAGTAGATGTAGTTTGACTGCATTTCTGAATTCAAATTAGACATTTCTATTAAACAGAATATAGGTTTTTGCATAAATATTTAAATATACACAGATATTCAATTACTAGACATGAAGTTATCACAAAAATTCTCTGTACTTTTTATACATTCCTTTTTCAGAAACCATCTCACACCCAACTCCTTGTGTGTATTATAATAAATTGTATACTGAAAAAATAATTCTGTATGTATCTAATGTGGAAAAACATCACAAATGTAAGTCTTGTATTCAACCTCAGGATTATTCTATTTATAAATTGTCTCTATTATACAACAGGCATATTGCCAGACTGCATTTAATTGCACCCTTTAGGTATTCTACTCTGGGTATCTATCCCATATCACTTTGCATTCACCTTTAGGTCATGAAAACACAATATATTTCAGTCTTGATTAATTTTGCCTTGGTAAGGTCTCAGTAAGAACTCTCTCTCATTAATGAGTTGCATGTTTCCATTTGTTGACAACACTTCATCTAGGTGTAATTCATATAAAAGTTTCCATTCATGTGTTTTCTCTTATGTGATTATTGACTAAAATCAAAATATTGTACTTTTTTTTAACTAGTGTCCCATATTCTGGCTCTGTCAAGGAACTGTTGACAAATTATGTGTGGTTTTCATTAATAAGGCACCACCTATATTTCAAATGAAGGTTAAATTCAAGAGTGAACCACACACTCCTCCTGTTCCACTAACCGTTTACTGTTTTGACAGGTATCCTAAAATTGGCATCACGAAGGTAAATTAAGGCACCTTTGATTGAAGCTATTCTGAGTTCCTGGTGAAAGAACTGATGGAAAGAAAATAAAGGAAAGAATTGGCATTATTTTGTGCAATTCTCTTTTTTCAGGGGTATGTAGTTAGGTAAAGGGTTTATAATGCATATTCCATGTGGTTAAGCATCCCTACCACAACAGGCATTTCTACACACGGCTTTTTTGGTTTACAACTTCCATACAACGTCAGGCCCCACTAATGCCATCTTGTAAGTTAGTCTCTTGAGCTGTTATTTCTGTATTTTCATGACGTCTGGGGGGCAGAAGGGTGAGCTTACATATATCTAGCCATTCTGGTTATGAGTGCTGTACTGCCTTGGCTCAGGAGTTCCTGCTTAAGATTCCAGTGTCAAAATGCAGACACACTTTCACTGTGAGTTGTGCTCCTAAATAAGTGAAGCACTTTTTAAAACCCCTCCTCCCCCATAAGCTTTGAATAAGTTACAGCTGCACTATTTGCTTAGGCCTTGGCTACACTGGTGCTTTACTGCACTGCAACTTTCTCGGGTATGAAAAAACACCCCCCTGAGCGCAGCAAGTTACAATGCTGTAAAGTGCCAGTGTAAACAGTGCCCCAGCGCTGGGAGTACGGCTCCCAGCACTGTAAGCTAATCCCCTTGGGGAGGTGGAGTACGTGCAGTGCTGGGAAAGCTCTCTCCTGGCGCTGGCGCCGCGACCACACTCGCTCTTCAGCGCTTTGGAGTTTCAAGTGTAGCCAAGGGCTTAGGTCACTTGTATTATACAAAGAAATTTAAAGAACAAAGTGACACAGGAACTACAAAAAAACCAACACATGTTCTACACACGTTTGCAAATGGAACCAATAAGCCCAATTCCCCCAGTCTTAGGAAACGGCGATTTGTTGGTTGGTCTTCTAGCATATGGACAGGGCCCCTCACCCCGCTTCCATATCAGGGGCGCACCATGATTTTTACAGAGCACCTGACCCAGCTGCAAATACCGTCACCATGGAACACCACACCCAGGCACCAGATGATGGCTGTGGAGTCTTTCTGCACGAGTGGCTGCTGTGCAAGCCCCTACTCCTTGGCTGGGAGGTGAACAGGAGCATATGATTTTTGTCTCCTTGAAAGTGACACAGAATCTCAGTCAAAACTAATGAACAAGAACCAATCTTCCCACCTCTCTTTCAACTAGAGACTGGCCAAGCAAACTAAGGCCAGAGAGAAACATCAAGTTATTCTGCCTAGAGAGGGGAGGGGGAATGGGATGGGAGAAGAAAGGACTGAGCAGGATATGCAGAATTACAAGTGAGCAATCGTTCCCCAGCATACGTCTTTCTTCTTTCACCCTAGCCAGCAACAACAATTAGACACCATATGCTGCAAGCAATGATCCGAAAAAGCCGTTACTATACAGTAGTGCCTGGAACAGGTTCTGGCCTGAAGCAATGTCAGCAGACAAGGTCTGAGCAAACTGTGAATGTGAGTTGGAGGTCAGGAAAATGAGCCTTCAACGTCAGTGGGAACTGCTTTCGCTTTCTGAGCCCAGGAAAGATGCTACACCTCTTACAGCATGGGACTTAACACGGCCACACACTTTGGACCCAGTCATTACTTGGGGGCAGGGGGGTTCAAGCTACAATTCATTGAGCTGTTATTGTGGATTCTGTCCCACATATCAGCCTTCACAATAAAATCTCTTGTGGGAGATACTTAAAACTTCAAAGCCTGCCTGACAGCCAGGGAGAGTCATGTCCTCTGGTGCAACCAAGAGAACCTGGGACCATGTCTACACTACAAACTTTGGTAGATGCAAGTTGTGTCAGCCTAAAGTCACTGCAGTTAGTATATTACAGATGTGAGTGCATACTTGATTCCTTCCACCAGTGCTGCATGTCTTCATCAGGAGTGCATGTCAGTGCACAGTGCAGCACATCATGGATAGCTATCCCAGTGTGCCACTCACCAACATCCAGTGCACTCTCTTTTGGAAAAAATTGGCAATGCATGATGGGGCAGAAATGAGTCATGCAGGGGTGACTGGAGCAAGTGTGTGTGTGGGGTCAAGTTCCCATCATGCAACTTTCCCCATCCCATAAAGCGATACATATCCCATAATTTTCATGTCTCTTTTAAATAGATCCCACTTCTTGTTGTTCACCATCTCTAAGAGCTCTGTTGTCATTCATGAGCATTGCAAACCCAGAACAAACAATCCTCTCGTATTTGCAGCACCACAGGAAGAACCATACCAATGGAGGATATGATGGTTTGAGGACAGTTTGTTGTGGGACATAGCGAAAACAATTCAAGGTTGTTGATGACATTCAAGGAGCAGCTGCCTATTTGGCCTCTATTTCCATTGGTACAAGTACAATGCAGTGGCACTGAATAGTGGCACTATTTTCCACAGGTGGTGGTGATTTTAGCTGATATCTTACTTCTGAGGGCAACAAAAGCACAGTTGCTGCTGGTGTCCCAAAACTGTCTGGGGCCATATGTCACTAGCCCATTTACTGCTATGGTGCCTACTGAAGTCATTGTTGAATGGCATTGGAAAGTGTCCTATTGTGGAGGAGGAAATGAGGCGGCCTACCCCAGAAGCCTTCAAGAGAGGGTTGCAGAGTTTCATCAAGATCTCCCAGGAAGATACAAGGAACCATCCAATGGACATAAACAAGCTGCTCTGCATGCCCAGCCACCCAACCCTACTATGGAATAAAAAACAGATACCTCTATCTCTGTTTGTTGTACCACTGTCTCCTCTTGGAGAAGTAAACAAACGAAAAGTCAGTGCCTGACTCCTGCTAACTTGAGGTTGGATGGGTCATCATCTTTATATTTAAACATTGTAAAGAAAAATGCATGCACACTTACCTGAGGTTCCTTCCTCTTCATTGGGCTTTTCTGCACTCGGCTTGTGGGACTGACTTGACTGGTGGAGTCTCAAAAAGATCCTGGCTCATGGCATAGCTGGATGCCCCTGCTGTGTCCCTCCTCTTCCTCCTTGCTGTGAACAGCAGGGGTCTGTGTCTCGGGCTCCTTGGACGTATCTAGAGTGCTTTGGGATGCTGGTGGGGTCTCCGCCAAGTGTGGTATGCAGCTCATTGTAAAAGTAGTAGTCCAGTGGCTCAGCACCAGATTGATTGTTGGCCTTCCTGGCCTTGTGGTATGCCTGTCACAGTTCCTTTGCTTTCACATGGCATTGCTGCTGGTCCCTATCATACCCCTTTGCCTGCAATCTTTTCGTAGATGTCCATATGTCTACAACTGGTCCGTAGCTGTGTTTGCACAGCCTCTTCTCCCCACTGGCCAGGGGATCCAATACCTCCTGTCTCCTCCAGGCAGGAGAGCATCTAGTGTGTGGAGCTGTCATGGTTGGTTGGGTAGTTGCTCACAATGAGGAAGAGATGGTAGGTGTGATCAGCAAAGTGGACAATAAGGAAAAGGCATTTCAAAAATTCATGAGGGTTTTAAACTGGGCAGTGGAGTTCACTATCGTGACCAGAGCAGTCACTGCAACAGAGGTGAAATGAGATTCATTAACCTGAAACTCGGAATGAGTCTCCAGAATAAACTCCAGGGGATGCAAAAACCTGAGTTCTCATGCAAGTTAAAATGAGTTTAATTCCCCTACTTTGCAGCTATCATGAATGGCACCTTAAGACAAAGTAGTTTCCATCCCTCTGAGGTGTTTTGCTCCCAAAAGGGACCCAGGAGCACCTAGAGGAGGGAGGGCAGGTTCCACTGAAGAACCAAGTGCTGGTGCTTAACTCTGCAGTAGAATGGAACAAAAGAAGCTTTTAGCCCCAGGAATGAGCAATTTCTCTATCCTCTGATGGCACTGTGAATAGCAATGAGCTGACACACATCTATGCTGCTGTAACAGTCAGCAGCAACCCCCTAACAGCTAGTAGTTCTATAATAGCTGGCAACCATTAAAAAAAATTAAACATCTCACAAACACAGCAGCCTAAACTTTTAAACTGTCTTCCCTTATCAGTCTTAAGGCAGTTAAAGCTGGTCCTAAGCTGGTTTTTGCAAAGCAAATTGCAAAAGTGCAGGGTTTGCTAACCACCAATCAATGCTAACACAACCAAAGCCTGTGTGTGAGTGTGTATAAAAAATTCTTAGTTTTTGTATGAAGTAAAGTTTTTTTGTACCAAGGTACAAAACTCTCCTTTCTTCTGCAAAATAAAGCAACCTTTCCTTATCCTTGCCTAGCTGTCATTGGCTCTCAGCTAGGCAAACCCAACATTTCGGTAACAGTTTCTGGTGACCCCAGATGGGACTCTCCTAGCTCGGACATCGGACGGCTGCAGCAAACTAGGAGCGGCACCACCAGGGTGCTTAGCCCCTCTTCCTCACTTCACCGTGGCCCCTGGGGTTCGTGCTCCGATAAGGTGAGCCCTAATAGGATAAAAAAACCACTTTCTGGGTTCTTGTTATATTATTTCTGTCTTATACTTTTGGGTGTTAGGTGTGTGGGTGGAACTAAGCTTCTTGTTCATAATTCCTCAGGGTAAAAGCCGTAGCATGCAAAAAAGCCCTAAGGTCATATTAAAATCTTTCTGTTCCGTCCCCTGTAGCAGTCAGTGTAAGCAAAAATTGCTGGCTTGATTTTTTTAAATTAAATTATTATTCCCTCCTTCTTTCTGTTTAATTTTTATTTAAGTGCCAGAAAGGGAGATGGGTGGGTCTCAGCAAAAACCCTCTAAAAATAGCCCTTTAAATTACATATTAAATAAATAGTCTTTACCCGGTGTTCAAAAAAAAAAGTCAAAAAAACCAAACATATTCTTGTCTTCTGGACTCTGGGGCTGCCCTCTCCACTGTTACTGTCAAGCTGAAGAAGGGAAGCCTCATAAATAAAAGTATTCCGGTAATGGGTATAGGCAGAAAGCCATTTAACTGTTCTGTATTGCAAAAGACTACTATAAAAATTTCTGGTGTTTCCACCTCCCATGCCTTTTTGCTAGCTCCAAATTCCCCAGTTAACCTCTTGGGCAAAAACCTGTTGTGTAAATTGCATGCTCAAATCTTTTTTTCAAACAACAAAATTGTCCTCCAGTTACCTCAAAACCAACTTCCCCAGCTGTGTGCTGTTCTAACCCAGGCTTCAGAGGACTCAATCCTGCCTGCAAACCCAATCCTACCCAAGCGACTCAGACAGGAGGTAAAAGCTTCCCTATGGGGCACTTTAAAAACAAACTTGGGCACTCTCCGAACAAAACCAGTGCGTATAACCTTAACACCAGGCATTGTAATTCCTCAAATTCGTCAGTATCCCATCCCCAAAAAAGCTCTGCTAGGCCTCCAAAACCTTATCACCACAGTCCTACAGTTAAAAGTGCTAGTTCGCACCAAGTCTCTTTTCAACACCCCCATTCTGCCAGTCAAAAAACCTAACACAAATCCAAAAAAAAAAAACGTATACCAATTTGTCCAAAACTTGCATGCAGTAAATAAAGTTGTCCAGGCTAAACACAACGTGGTACCTAATCCTCACACTATCCTAACTGCCATTCCAGCAGGTACTGCTTGCTATTTGGTAATAAACTTGTGTAATCCCTTTTTCGGTATTCCCCTAAATCAAAACAGCTAAAATATCTTTGAATTTACATAAACAAATCCAAAAACCGAAAGGGCAAAACAGCTAACCTAAACTCGGCTACCACAAAAATATTTTAAATTGCCAACCATTTTCTCCTCTATCCTAACACGCAATTTAGCTAATATTAAGCTACCTGGTGGGTCTACTTATCTCTTGTATGTAAATAACATCCCGGTTTGTTCTCCAAATCAAGTATGCAGCCCAATTTCAGTCCTTACCCGCTAATGTACCTGCTCACCAAATCCAGCCAAAAAATTGGGTCTATGTAAAAAAAGTAAAAAATCAGCCTCTCCAACCCCGTGGGCTGGCCCTTTTCAGTCCTTCTTCCTCCCATGCTGCAATTCAAGTAAAAACCAAAATACCTAAATCCACCACACCTAAATCAAGCTAGCCCCTAGGCCGGGGCCAAAAGCCAACAACATCAACTTCAAAAAAGCACTGCCAGCTCTTCCCACCAGAGCCCAAAAAAGCCAAAAGCAAAACAAACAATACCTAAAAAGCTAAACCTCTAAAATACCTGCAGCACAGCTGTGGGTGGACTGGGTCAAACTGAGTCAGGCTCACAGTGCTTGGGCTGCAAGGCTACAAATTGCAGTGTAGACATTCAGAGTTGGGCAGAAGCCCAGGCTCTGAGACCCACCCCCTCATGAGGTTTCACAGCCCACACTCCCTGCCTGAGCATCTATTTTTAGCCCTGCAGCCCTGAGTCCCACAAGCCTGAGTCATTGACCCAGGCCCTGAGACTTGGTGCCAATGATTTTTTATTGCCGTGTAGACCATACCCTTAGGGGAAATTGAATACATCTTTGAGATAGCAGCAACACATGACCAACTTTTTCTGAACTCCCGGGACTCAATTCCATGACAATACCTCTGTTCCAGAAGAGCTCTGCTTTGCAAGCAGAAATGGTGTTGGTTTTGAAAGTAGCTGGAGGCAAACCATTCCACCAATGGAAAGCCCAAATGCTAAACAAGTCCACTAAGGACCAGATGGTGAAGGCTCTGCTTGTCAGGAACCATTACTCTTATTAAGATCATCTGGCTTATGCTAAACAATCTACAGTGATATTCTTTCCTCCAAGATAAACTGACCAGCAGGATGGAAGTCACGACTACCCAGGAACCCAGCAATAATCTTTCTGAAGCCTCTCAGGAGCACTGTCGGTAAATCTCAGTGGCTATCTGGTTGTTACTTTCTCACAAGGACAGACTCTGATGGAGAACTGGAGAACCAAAGCTATTTCCTATGACTAGGCTGTGGGAAAGATTACTTCTTGACAGACACAGACCTGCCTTATCCTGCTGGACCTTCAGCCAGCCTGGCAAGAGCAAAAACAGAACATGAATGAGAACAGCAAGTTGTGTGGATACTGGAGCACAGTGAATGAACACACTGCAGCAGTAAAACATAACCTTTACCTCACTTTCTCCTCTCATTCCCGTTCACACATCATTCTTTGTTTCTTCGGCCTGTGTACACTGCTCCAGAGTTCAAACTAAGGAGGTGTGAATAGCAGCATGTCTCCAAGTGCTGTGCTGTAACTACCCCCATGTGGACACTGCCGGGTGTGAACTGAAACGGTCCCAAGTTTGAAACTCCAGACCTTTTAGTTTACACCCTCAGAATCCACACAGGGGAATTACAGGACAATACTTTGGTGTGCACTGCTATTAACACCTGCTTAAGGCTTGTCTACACTACAGATTATGTCAGTATAACTTATGTCGCTCAGGGGTGTGAATAAGCCACCTTCCTGAGCAATGCAAGTTACACCAACCTACGTGCCAGCATGGACAGTGCTATGTTGGCAGCAGAGCTTCTCCTGCTGACATAGCTACCACTGCTTGCAGAGGTGGTTTTATTATGGCAGAGGGAGAGCTCTCTCCCATCGGCACAGACAGTCTTACCAGATGCATTTCTAGAGTAGATTAGTCCTTAGCCCAAACTGCTGGGCAGCGTAGACATGCCCTTTCTCTTCCCCTTCCTTCTGGGCTGCCTAGGCCAGGGGCAAGGTGGTGAGGCTCTGAAGGCAAGAGCAGACTGGAGAGAGATGCACTAACTGGGGAGCAGAAAACAAACCCTTCATCTGACAGGCTGCATCTTGCCTGTGGAAACAGAAGAGGAGATACCCTTTTGGCCTGTGACGTGAGAGCCAGGTCACAAAGTCAGTTCAGTCACTGGCAACAAGGCTCCAGGCCTCAAAACAGCAAAACCAGCCTCCAACTAAATATCTGCTCAGTCCCAGCACAGCAGTGTGTGGATCAGAACATCCCAACAGCCAGTTCTCCCCCTTCAACCTGCTTATCAATTTACAGTGCAAAACAGGCATCTTCTAAAGATGCCAGTAGAGTCAGAGCTAAGGTCTAACTACATTAATTCAGCACAAGGATTCCTCCAACAAATCATTCAAAAGGACAAGAGCCCAATTTCAGAGAGATTTAAAGTTCAGACGGACAGGAGCACACTTAACATGGCTCCTTTTTTCAGCAAGTTCTCTTCTAGTCTCTTTTGGAGATTTGTTTTTGCCAATGACCAAAGCCTAACCTCAAAGACTACTTCCACCAAACTAACAGCAAAGCCCTCCCTCCCACCTCCCCTTCTTTCCTGCTTAGCTTTGCTAACAATTGAAGAAAATCTAATTCGAATTTAGGTACAAAAATAGCAGCAGGCAGGGGCTCAGAATTTTAATACGACTCAAATGCAGCAGCGTCCTCACCATCAGAGCAGTGACCACCTTTTATCTTCTTCTTTGCTCTAAATTATTGCTTAATTATAATGAATCCAATGAGTTTATCAAATAAAGTTTAACTCTGTGCCAATCATTTTATTCATTAGCATCCCAACATACATATTCTCAGCAAAATCTGTGTATGAGGTTCATCCTTTCATGAGTTCTAAAAACAGAACTCAAGAGGGAAAAATAAAAATATATCAAAGAAGGAGTAACTGAAACGAGTGTCCCTGTTGAGGCCTGAAGCAGGCACCCAGGCAAAGGAAAGCATTAGTCTCTGGTGCCTAGGTAATGAATTCAGACTGGCTCATCCAGCCTTGCTCAGTGTACACATGTGGGCAGACACCAGGCTAATGTCTTGCTGCCAAGGCCCATATCTGTTAATTCTAAGCTTTAATAGCTTGGAAAAGGAGAGAAAACAAGCATGATTCCTGCAGCTGAACTGGAGGGTGAAGTATACAAGAGGTGTCAGATACCGTGGCAACAAATAGCACATAAACCTAGACAGACAGACACCCAGAGGGTGATAGTGACACAGTGAAGGTGGTGTGACTTGAAGGTAAAACACTGGAGGAGACATAAGCGTTGCAGGACAGATCAGGACTAAGCTCAGTAGTATAACAAAGGTGGTTATTTTTCAGTTAGCATCATTTGTCTTTTCCCCAGTACAACAGCACACTCAGAGGAACAAGGCCCAGCAGTCAGACCCCATGCACTCGGGCTCTGTTCACATCTTTAAAAACTCACTATGTGTTCATGAAATCTCAATTCCAGACACCCCTTCCAGCAGCACAATGGCCATGCTTGAAATTAATAAGCAATAGCACAGTATCTGGTTGTTTTCAAAAGCCAAAGGTGCAAGTGTACTCCATCTAGATGTAGGTTAAAAAAGGATTTACAGAATTAAAGGGAGTTCAGAAATGAGATGATGAAAAAACTCTCAAATGAGGAGAGAGTGAAAAGACGGATTGCTTAGCTTAGAAAAGAGATGAATAAGAGAGGACGTGATAAAGTCTATATGCTAAAAAATGGTCTAGAGAAGGCAGATTGGGAGCTTCTGTTTTCCCTGTCTCATAATACACAAGGGAACATTTGATGAAAGTAAACGGCAGCAAATTTGAGACCAGACATTTATATGGATAACACGAATTCCAAAGTTATAATAGTTAATGTTAATGTGATATTTTGTAAGGGAGACAAAAACCTCATGCCTCAAAGGTTTAAACCAAATGTCTAACATTTAGGGATTAGGACCTAATGGGGGGTTCTAACCCCTTCCTCTGAAGCAGCTGGTGCTGGTATTTGCTGGAAACAGGAGACTGTCCAAGATAGACCTCAGGCCTGCTCCAGTATCACTTTCCTAGAAAAAATGTTCTACATGTTTATGAGGCTAAGTAACAGGCACTGAAGTGAAGATGTTATCACAGACGTGAATCTAGACAATCTCCCACCCAGGTTGACCAGTAGTAATTGTACCAAAGTAGGGGAAAGATTGGTATCTAAGGCTAAGTCATTTACAGCAAGAAGTCAGCTACTGTATAAATGACTCATCAACAAGACAGACCCCAAAATGCATGTACTGGGAAAGTTGCTTCTTCTGGTCACCCAGCTCCAGATTTTCCCCAGGTAAGGTTTTTATTTTTTTTTATTTGTTATTTGTTTTAAATTGAGCATTGCAGGTTTTCAAAGATGTGTTGTTTTTATTCAAAAACAACATTACTCTCCAAGGGTCAATTCTAAGATGAACGGCATGGAGGCAACAGAGATACAACAAACCACTGATTTTCTTAAAACATCAAGGCCCTAGCATGCAGACAGCGTTCCTTCTAGCAAAGAGAATTCTCTGCTCTGGCACACCACAAGGCAACACTCTACTAATAAAACACAACCTGTTTATAAAATCATCTCCACACTTTAATACCATCTCCAAAAATATTGGCATCACATGAGGCTCACAGCAGGGCTCCAAGTGTTGAACATACACAAAGTTTTTCATTAAATACAAATACAGTGGCATCCTATTTCTTCTCCTGTACACGGCTCTGCAGGAACACTTCCTGAGTGACTCATGTTTTATTGTATTAAAAAGTCCATTTAATTTCAGATGCAGCAAATTCATTAGGTTTGGGTTTTTTAAAATCCATAGCCTCAATTTACATATTTTAACGAGAATTCATTTAAATATTAGCATTTAGAAATTAATAAATGTAAACTGTAAACACTCCTTGCTGAGCTATATGACCTCACAGAGAAGTCTGCCTGGGGAATTCATACAAGGCTTTCAAAACACATTTAAGAAGCCAGTCTGTAAAATGCTTAGTAAAAAGAAAAGCACCAATTAGCTACCAACTTGATGGATTTACTAAGAAGTGTGCAGTTAATAATGTCTCCACCTGTGTAAGTTGGCACCTGCCTTGTAGAGTCCATGGAGCATGAAGTTTCATCACTGTGAGAGGGTCTTGCTTCATGCTCACAATTCCAGCTCCTGCAGGTCTCCCCAGCTAGGCCCAATTTTCACTTTAACATTCAGCTTCACTGAGAGTTTTATGGCATTTTCCATCTCAAATTTGACAATCTGAGCTACCTGCAAGGAAACAAACGAGGTTAGAATTTTCAATGCACTGTTGAGGGATCTGGAGCCACACACTTCAGGTGCTCCATTTCATCATCATTAGTTTGGCAGGTCAGAGGCTTGGAGCTCTCCACTGTGTTTGTGTGTTTGGATAGATTCTCCATTTACAGGAGTCTGACTGAATGTTTCAAGTACAATTAAGATATATGAAAGGAGAGACTCAGGAAAGTATTAATACACTTTCTTAAGGAGCTGCATACACTGGAGACCTATCTTCCTGCTTTAGCCAGAAACAGATTCTACCAAACATTCTTCCCAAAACATGCAAACAAGAGAAGTTAAAGCAAATCATATGAGGCGCTACACAAAAGGAGAGACACAAAGCAAGGATACCCAGTAATAAAGAGCTCAGTGTGTCAGTATAAGAGGTCCTCTACAAGAGACAGCTATAAGCAATTGGAAAAACAATAATTTTACCAAAATCGTCCCAATGGAATGTCATAATACCCATGATCACAATAAATACATAATCACACAGATATGTAACATACTGAAAGAGGTATTACAACATACTATACTGTACCCACTGTACAAATGTCAACTTTTTCTTCTAAAAATCTAAGCCAGCCATAGTTCTTCCCCACTTGCCTGATTGATCTCCCCAATGTAAGTTTTTTAAATTTTCAGACTCAAATGGACCAGTGTCCCACAAAAATTTCTATTCTCCATTCAGTGTATGCTACTGATATCAGAAATGTGAATCATGACATTGAGGGTACAGAAAATACATAGTGAAGAAATAAACCTCAAGTTATAGCAAGCTGCTTTAATATATCTAGCTTGACAAAGTAAGGGATAAGGTGTGCTGAACATAAAAGTCTGCACTGTCTGAAGATCTGCATGATGGTAATCTTGGCGAGGGAAAGGAATTGTTTAGTGTGATACATAGGGATGTAACTAGGAGCATTGGCATGAAATTAAGAAATAGAATAGGAAAAATACTCAATATCAGGGAATGTGCCCTGAGAGACATACTGGGCTGTAGGACTGTCTCTCCAGGGAAGTAGTGAAAGCTGTATCCCTTGGAACTTTTAAAGGGTTTGATAAAACAAAAGAGTGTCCTGGGAGGAGCAATTCTGCACTGACCCTAAGAAGAAGAACCAGATTGGATCTGATCAGCAAATTCTAAAACACTGACAACTCCTAGTGCCTTTGGAGGGGAAGTGGAGCACAGGCCAGCCCTGCTTACACATCAGCCCTGACTACATGCATTACAAGTAAGGAATCTGCTTCAGTTTAGAAGAGAGTAACACAACAGATTCTCATTTTTGGAGAACGAAACCTTCCAAGGATGTCTCTTTAGCCCAGCAGATCGTCTCATGGACACCTTCCCTCCAATTTGCCATCATGCAACATATAACGATTGCTTTCATGGAATAGCATCATTAGGAAAATATTCATTTATACACGTAATTAGCAGCCATGGATGCCCTGATGACATTTATGCTATCAGCATACTCTGAACCCTGCCCTTTCTGAATGGTGAACGAGAGTAGAGAATATTTGGTACTCCCATCCAGCAGATAGTCAGCACCTCCTTTGATACAGGGAACCTGCCACCAAAATTGAAGCATGCAATAATCCAGCCAGGGCTAAAGAAACTTTTCACCACACTTTCAATCTCCCTTTTCTAAGCAAGCTAATTGAGAAGATAGTTAATCACAGTATTCAGTGTCACCTATAGGGATCCATACCCTGGCCCTGGATCCCTCTCAGTCAGGCTTCAGGACAGGACACCACTGGTGGCTCTGGTGAGAATTCTCTCTTCTTGTCCATACTCACCAGATGGGCCTCTACAGCATTTGATTCTTTTGATCACCAAATATTTCTGTTCTGCCTCCAAGAGGCTGCAAGAGTGAAGGGGAAACACCCTGAAATGTCTCAGGCCCTTCCTCTCAGACAGAACCCCCAGAGTCGATATGGACAACTGCTTTCCACTTCCAAAGGCCCCAGCTGTGGAGTCCTGGAAGGCTCAGTCTTCTCCCCATATTATTTAATGTGCGCTTGTCTTCACTACAGTGTTAACTTTTGCCCAACAATTTATGTTCTTCTATGTGTCTGACAATTTTATTTTTTACTACTGTTTCAACTAATTTGCCTGGTACGGACATTAGACTTACCGGTCTGTAATTGCCAGGATCACCTCTAGAGCTCTTTTTAAATATTGGTGTTACATTAGCTATCTTCAAGTCATTGCATACAGAAGCTGATTTAAAGGACTGGTTACAAACCATAGTTAATATTTTCTGCAATTTCACATTTGAGTTCTTTCAGAACTCTTGGGTGAATGCCATCTGGTCCAGGTGACTTGTTAATGTTAAGTTTATCAATTAATTCCAAAACCTCCTCCAGTGACACTTCAATCTGTAAAAGCAGCAAAGAATCCTGTGACACCTTATAGACTAACAGACGTTTAGGAGCATGCTAGAACGGGGCCTCATCCTCCCTGATTGAACCTACCTCATTATCTCTAGCTTGCCTGCATATATATACACACACTTGTCCCTGGAAATTTCCGCTACATGCATCTGACGAAGTGGGTATTCACCCACGAAAGCTCATGCTCCAAAACGTCTGTTAGTCTATATTGCTGCTTTTACGGATCCAGACTAACACG
Source organism: Gopherus evgoodei (assembly GCF_007399415.2). Classification (NCBI taxonomy): domain Eukaryota; kingdom Metazoa; phylum Chordata; order Testudines; family Testudinidae; genus Gopherus; species Gopherus evgoodei. The sequence goes on from NC_044322.1 coordinate 212,109,123, forward strand.
GCTACCCCTCTGATACTTCAATCTGTGACAATTTCTCAGATGTGTCACCTACAAAGGACTACTCAGGTTTGGGAATCTCCCTAACAGCCTCAGCCATGAAGACTGAAGCAAAGAATTCATTTAGTTTCTCTGCAATGACTTTATCATCTTAAACACTCCTTCTGTATCTTGATCGTGCAGGGGGCCCACTGGTTGTTTAGCAGGTTTCCTGCTTCTGATGTACTTAAACATTTTATTACCTTTTGAGTTTTTGGCTAGCTGCTCTTCAAATTCCTTTTTGGCTTTTCTAATTACATTTTTACACTTAATTTGGCAGTGTTTATGCTCCTTTCTATTTACCTCACTAGAATTTGACTTCCACTTTTTAAAAGATGCCTTTTTATCTCTCACTGCTTCTTTTACACGGTTGTTAAGCCACAGTGGCTCTTTTTTAGTTCTTTTACTGTGTTTTTTAATTTGGGGTATACATTTAAGTTGGGCCTGTATTATGGTGTCTTTGAAAAGTGTCCATGCAGCTTGCAGGCATTTCACTCTAGTCGCTGTACCTTATAATTTCTGTTTAACTAACCTCCTCATTTTTGCATAGGTCCCCTTTCTGAAATTAAATGCCATAGTTTTGGGCTATTGAGGTGTTCTTCCCACCACAGGGATGTTAAATGTTATTATATTATGGTCACTATTTCCAAGCGGTCCTGTTATAGTTACCTCTTGGACCAGCCTCCTGCGCTCCACTCAGGACTAAATTGAGAGTTGCCTCTCTCCTTGTGGGTTCCTGTACCAGCTGCTCCAAGCAGCAGTCATTTAAAGTATTGAGAAATTTTGTCTCTGCATTTCACCCTGAGGTGACATGTACCCAGTCAATATGGGGATAATTGAAATCCTCCACTATTATTGAGTTATTTATTTTGATAGCCTTTCTAATCTCTCTTAGCATTTCATCATCAATATCACTGTCTTGGTCAGGTGGTCGATAATAGATCCCTACTGTTATATTCTTAGAGCATGGAATTACTATCCATAGAAATTCTATGCAACATGTGGATTCATTTAAGATCTTTACTTCATTTGATTCTATATTTTCTTTCACATATAGTGCCACTCCTCCACCGCGCACAACCTGTTCTGTCCTTCTGATATATTTTGTACCCCGGAATGATTGTGTCCCATTGATTGTCCTCACTCCACCAGGTTGTTATGATGCCTATTATATCAAAATCCTCCTTTAACACGAGGCACTCTAGTTCACCCATCTTATTATTTAGACTACTTTGAGTAAAACCCTTTTCCCTTGTGATGAGAAGGGATTGGCTCTATTGCTCCTAACTGAAGGACATAGTTCAACTTCTTGTCTCAGTGAAAGCTGAGGGATCCCTGAAAAGGGATGGGGAAGAGGGTGGAAGGGTGGGAAGGATGTAAAATGGATGATACAACCCAACATTATGACCTCTGAGATCCATTCATTTGTAGTGATCTGCCTCCAAGCCTGATGGAAATGAGAAAGGTGGTCTCCAAAGGGGATGGGGTGGGCAAATGGATGCAGCTGTAAAACCAGAAGCGTGGAAGGATTTGAACCCTTGACTGACCTGTCAAAACTGTTGCTTTGAAGATGACTGGGTGGTCTTGGAGGACAGGTGAGCAGCTCTCTTTCTCTGAAATGTACATCTTTTCCTGGGAGGTCCAGTATCTATCTGTGATTGTCCAGAAGTTTGCACCCCCTCTTATCTTATCAGACACAGATTTGGCCACAGTGAAGCACACATTCCTAACTTCCTGGCTTGGTAATTGCAATTTATATTAAGAATAAGCCATATACCCTGAAAAACCTCTCTGGTATAAATTGCTGCAGCCTGTCAGTTTAGCAACACAACTCACCATGAACAAACCACCCTAGTGCTTGATCTCAGTGTGATGGCTGTGGAACTGCCATATAATAACCTAAGAATACTGAGATGTAATAATTTTATGAACATTGTATAGGGCCTGCTCAGTAATGGGAAGTTACTGTATATTGGGTTATAAGACTTTCTTGCAGGAATCCATTGATCTAGCCTAATAGGGGACTATGGGAAAAATGAGCAGGAAAGCAACAAAATGGATGCAAATAAGGAACTTCCACACAAAACACTTGGGGGACAATTACAAGAAAATGGAGGAACTGTTAGCCTTGAGGAGCCTATATCCTGTCTCCAACAAAGATACGAGACTTGTTTTGCCAGGCAGGGAGCCCAGAGATCAAAAGACACTAAACAAGAGAGGAACAGCGGGGCTCAATTATCAAGGGCTGTCCAAGGGGACAGGCTGACAGAGAGAGACTCTGGGTATGTCTACACTATGAAATTAGGTCAATTTTATAGAAGTCGATTGCGTATGTCCCCACTAAGCACATTAAGTCGGTGGAGTGTGTCCTCACTACCGTAGCTAGTATCTACTTATGGAGCAGTGCACTGTGGGTAGCTATCCCACAGTTCCCACAGTCTCCGCTGCTCATTGGAATTCTGGGTTAAGCTCCCAATACCTGATGGTGCAAAAACATTGCCATGGGTTGTTTTGGATACATGTTGTCAGTCACCTCTCCCTCCGTGAAAGCAACGGCAAACAACTGTTTTGCGCCTTTTTCCCTGGGTTACCCGTGCACACGCCATACCATGGCAAGCATGGAGCCCGCTCAGCTCACTGTCACCGCTGCTGTTGTGGGCAAGTCTACTGTGGGGGCTGCTGTGATCCAAGTAGCCAATGCAAACATTGATGTTCTGTTATCAAGGGTAGTGACTCTGGGAAATGTGCAGGCCTTTTTAGATTTTAGGTGCATCATATTCCTGTCCTTTGTCGCTGGTGAAGTCGTCGTGCAGCCATACATTCCAGTCTGGTCAGCACTGTACACTCCATAGCACTTCTGTGGTTGACACATGTAACAGCTCCAGGGCTCTTGCTCTTTTGCCTTGGCCGAGGTACCTTGCCCTACCGGGACCTCCAAGCATTCGACACAGAAGCACCTGGCATTGCTACACAGCAGCAGCTCCTTGCCTTCACAGCAGACGGTGCAGTAGGACTGGTTCCCTTCCTCATCGTACATGTAGAAGAGCTCCAGGAATCTATCCCTGCAAATCTGGCAAAGGTCCCCCTCAAACAGTGGGTGGAATGTGGCTGGGTTTTTTCTCTTGCAGGATAAACAACTGTCTTCAAGGCTCCTGTTGTTGTTTGTGACTTCGGAAACTATTTGCTCTCTGCTCTGGTCCTCCCTCACTCACTCCTTGCTGTTGTTACAGAAGTTAGTCTTTAGCCGCTTGGCCGAGGTTCTGGCAAGTCTTTCCTGCCCAGCTCCTAGCAACCTCGAGGGCATGGCGTATGGCTTGTCGATAGTAGACCAGCTTATTAAACGTGGTGTGGTTGAAATGCTGCCTAAAAGCCATCAGACCCACCTCTGTTGAAACTCTGGAGAACTTCCCGTGCCCAATCCATTGCACCCAGTGCATTTCGGACATTGCCTGACATTTGGACATGACTCTGTAGGAGACGACGATTGCAGGCCACCAGGAGAAGCCATTGAGCTTCCCCCACAAGTTCCCCAATTCCAAATCTCTCTCATCTGGTATTCCACCTCTTCCCCTGCAACTCTGCTCTCCTGCTCCCCATAAATGAGCTCGGGGGATCTGTTTCTGGTGCTCCTGGTGCTGCCGGCAGATGTGGTACTGCTGCTCTAGAAGGACTCATTGGAATCCTCCCTCCGTGAAATCGATCAGGGGTGCCTGGACAGACATGGCCATCCTCCTCTTAGAGCACTGAATGGGAGCCAGAGACTCCAGGTCATTCTCTTCTTTAAGTTTCGTCTCATGGAGATTCAGTCCTGTTTGGAATATCATGCAAGCTGGAGGCTTCTGCCTAAGGCTGCTCTCCCAGCCGGCAGCACCGTGAGGTCGTACCTACCCCAGCCTACACCTTCCTCCCATGCCTCATGAAGCCTGGACTGTAGTAAGGAGCAGTTCAACTATAGGCTAAGCAAGTGCAGAATGGTGTTAGAATGTGCCTTTGGACATCTAAAAACTCGCTGGTGCTGTTTACCGACTAGGTCAGACCTCAGCGCAACCAACATTCCCATTGTTATTGCTGCTTGCTGTGTGCTCCATAATATCTGAGAGAGTAAGGGGAAGATGTTTATGGTGGGGTGGGAGGTTGAGGCAAATCTCCTGGCTGCCAATTTGAGCAGCCAGATACCAGGGCAATTAGAAGAGCACAGCAAGGTGCGCTGCACATCACAGAGGCTTTGAAAACCAGTTTCACAACTGGCCAGGCTTCGGTGTGACAGTTGTGTTTTTCTCCTTGAAGCAAACCCGCCCCCTTTGTTGATTTAATTCCCTGTAAGCCAACCAACCTCCCCCCTTCAAAATAAAGTAACTATTGTTTTGAAACCATAGATTCATTTTTTTTTAGATCAATAGAAATAATGGACAAGGTAGCCCAGGTGGGGTGGGGGAGGAGGGAAGGACAAGGCCACATTGCTTATTGTAGCCACACTAAAAATCAAACTGTTTGAATGACAGCCTTCTGTTGCGTGAGCCATCCTCTGCAATGGAGTGGCTAGGTGAGGAGTGTCTGGGTGAGGAGGCTATGAAACATGGGGATGAGGGTAGGTAGTTATACAGTGGATGCAGTGGGGGTCTGTGCTCTTGTTGGTTTTCCTGCAGCTCCAGTAGATGCTTCATCATGTCCGTTTGCTCCCCCAACAGATGCTTCATCATGTTCGTTTGCTCCACCATTAGCATCAGCATCACATCCTGCCTCCGCTCTTCATGCTCACTTAATGCTTTCCTGGCCTCTGCCACTGAATGCCCCTATGCATTAAGCTGTGCTCTATCCATGCGGGAGGACTGCATGAGCTCAGAAAACATGCCATTGTGAGTGTGGTTTTTTCGCCTTCTAATCTGCGATAACCTCAGGGATGGAGATGATAGGGGGAGCGTAGAAACATTTTACATGCTACAATTCTGGGAAGGACTGCACAGTCATTTGTGCTGCTGAGTTTACCACGCTGACCAAACAGGAAATGAAATTAAAAAGTTCCCGGGGCTTTTCCTGTGTACCTGGCTAGTGCATGGGAGTTCAAAGTGCTGTCCAGAGCGGTCACAATGGAGCACTCTAGGATAGCTCCCGGAGGCCAATATCATCGATTTGCCTCTGCACTACCCCAAATTCAATCCAGCAAGGTTGATTTTAGTGCTACTCCCCTCGTCAAGGAGTACATAAGTCGATTTTAAGAGCTCTTTAGGTCGACAGAACAGGGTTGGTTGTGTGGACGCAGTCATTTTTAAATCGCCCTAAGGCAGCTAAATTCAACCTAACCCCGTAGTGTGAACCAGGAATCTGTGAATACAGCCTGAAGAAATTGGGCCTTCCCCACATCCAGGGAACAGTAAGCCTTAGGGAGAAGCAGGTACACATAAATACAGGATTATTGTTGTAAGATCTGTTTTTCTGAAATGCATTTGTACTAAATAATTAATCATTTGCTTTAAGAATGCTGTTTGGTCATTGAGTATCACTGTCAAAACTCCTGGAGAGAAATTAACTGCAAGTACTGAACCCAAGTCAGGTCTTCTCAGGTAATCACAAGTGACTGCAGCCCAGGACCTGGTTAGTGAGTGGGAGAATGGCTTGATTCCATGCCAAGTCAAGTGATGGCTAGAGGCCAGAAGGGGTGCATCTGAAGAGACAAGGAGAGTGGTCAGAGGTGCAATATGTCTGGTAACTGTGACAGACTGCATGGGCTCCACACTGACTGCAGAGTCCAATTCATGGTCTCTGTCCTGATATTCAAAGTCCTCCCCAGTTTTGGTCCTAGATGCCTGAGAGATTGCCTCTCCCACTGACCATGACCTCCAATTACCGCTATGTTCCAGCAAAATGATGAAGCTGTCAAGCACCGTGGAAATCTTATGAGCACAAGACACAAAACTTCCACAGGCACTGAACTTAAACTAGAGAGAGCTTGCCATTTGCAGAACTGAGTTCTTCTCGCTCTCACATGCACAAACGACAACCCGATAAATGAATCACATGTTTCCCTACAGACTGGGAAGGGGAAAAGAGAAAGCAAGAGATTATCATTGCTTCTATTCTAAAATGCTTGGAAGGTGCTCAGATACTATGGTGACTAGGGACATAGGTTAGACAGATATTTTTTGTTGTTTTTGAATGCACTTTAGCAGCTGGAAATAAATTGTAGCTAGCATTATGCATGTAACCAGGCTAACTCTCCACAGACCAGAACTGCTGTAGCAGCCAAAAAACATAATGCTAAAACCTTTACATGAGGCACCAGTAGAGAAGAGAAACTTTTCTCTGATCCAATCTGAAAACTAAAACATTCCATGTTTTTCTAAAAAATATGCTCTAGTTCAGGGGTCAGCAACCTTTCAGAAGTGGTGTGCCGAGTCTTCATTTATTCACTCTAATTTAAGCTTTCGCGTGCCGGTAATACATTTTAACGTTTTTAGGTCTCTTTCTAGAAGTCTATAATATATAACTAAATTATTGTTGTATGTAAAGTAAATAAGGTTTTTAAAATGTTTAAGATGCTTCATTTAAAATTAAATTAAAATGCAGAGCCCCCCAGACCAGTGGCCAGGACCCGGGCAGTGTGAGTGCCACGGAAAATCAGCTTGCCTGCCGCCTTCGGCACGCGTGCCATAGGTTGCCTACCTCTGATCCAGTTCAACAAGAAGTCTCAGGGCCTGTGTTATACAGGAGGTCAACCACCTCACCCCACCAAAAAACAATCCAAAACAGAAACATGCCTTCAAAATGAATATGAAGGGAGGAGGGAAAAGGTGATCACTAGCCCAGCTGGAAACAGATTCTGTAACATTAGTTAGATAAATCTGGAGTAGAAATGCAAGACTGATTCCAGGCAATGATACCTTGTGCAAATATGTAAGGGATTCTAGGCATCTGCACAAAAAATCTATTGGATGGAAACAGTTCTGAGGCAGGCAATACAGAAGCTGATATTAATTCTATCTTAAGGTGACCATGAAGTTGCAGGCCTGTTAAATAACAATGAAGGATGCATCAGAAAACATATATGGCCACAGTTCATTTGGAGACAGCATGACATATTGATCCAGAGTCAAAGTGCAGAAGACTAGATAGTCTAAAGGAACTTTAGTCCACTTCAGATTGAAAGATTAGAACCTTTTCATATCAGTCTTAAGGAGAAAGGCCGCTCTGGAATGGACGTGTAAATGTGGAGAAAACTACTGACCGGATGCAGAAGGTGGAATTCTGACACCTGTGGAAGGAATTTGGGATTTTTTTTAAAAAACACCAGCCTATCTTTAAAAACTTAGTTTTAAAAAATGGTTGGACCAGTCAACTACCATCTGAAGCTCTCTCAGTTGAGGAGTTGATGTCTGCCACCAGGAAAATGACCTCCTTTTAGAAACATGAACCCACAGCCTTAACAAAGTTGAAGAAGAGGTCCCAGAAGCTGGTCTACCTTCAGTGCATTCGTGGAAAGACAAAATAGAAGAGGTGAACTCTAAGGGAGTATGGCTCATGCAGACTGACAAGTGAAGAACAAAACCAAACAGAGAAGCAGGAAGGGATCCATATCAGACTTTTTCACAGCAGGCCACCTTGCCATCTGAACTGGTATCTCATTCTGTCAAACTGCTTCCAGGCAGCTAAAAAGGCTGCACTTGCGTAAAAACACCATATTCTTGATTTAGAGTAACAGCTTATAAGGAGAGGGATCTCAGAGCAGGATGTCAAGAGGTGTCCCTGTTCTGTGTGATGTAATATAATGAGATGCTCTGGAATAGCCACTTGTAGTCCTAAATGGAGTTGAGAACCTTATTTGCCAGTGGGTGGACCATTAAGATAATGGAATCTTTATTTATATCACCTCAACTTAATCAGAACCAGAAGTAATGGGAGAGGAAAGATGTACATAAACATTTCCCAAACAGTAGTGAATGGAGATGTCATCTTTCAACACAGCCTTCACTTGACACTTTGTGCAGAAGAGCATTTGGTGCTCGCTGGAGAGAAGAGGAGAAAAGATCTCTCAGGCATGCCCAACTTTAGAAAGATATTATCTGCTTCTCTTTGATCCAGAAACCACTCCCATAAGCCTATTACCAATTGGCTTAGCCTGCCTGCCAAATGGTATACAAGGTACATAGCCTTCCATCATACTTGAGGAGAGACAAAACGTAAAAGCTGAGTCACTAGAGGTTTTGAAGTATCCCATCCAGGAGTCAAAGATGTCAAATATGATCTCCTTGTCTCATGCCTCATTGAGTGTCTGGAGCATTACATGCTTGAAATCGATGCCAAGCACCTGCAGAGCACTCTCCCTCTGTCCTGAGAGAGTCAGCCAGACACACTGAAGGTGTGGAAGCACAGCTTGGGGACTCTTCCCTCTAGATCTGCACTGAAGCGTTCAGTGCCAGACGGGGTTTTTTAATTCCAGCATATCATAATATTTGTTATTGGAAATATTCTGGGCTAACTTCACTTTGGATTTATCTGTGGTCATAAATGAAGCAAGGAGTGCATCTAGACACACACACTCGGCACGAGACTTCTGGCACTGACGGAACAGCACAGCTAGCCATGTTCCTTTTCCAGGCAATAAAAACAGTGAGTAAGTTTGCCTGTGATAAATATTTTGTGATTGCACCTGGGACACTTTTCAAAGCTGCTCCTTTGGTGACATCCAGGAAGACAAAAAACTGAGGCAAGCAAAGAGACAACAAGCACCAACAGCACAGTGTCCTCCTTCCCACACAAACAGATTTTAAACTACAATAAATAAATAATAAATTTAGTGACCCAATGCATGAAGCCAAGTTGGCCCCATGAAGCAGAAAACCCCCAAACTCAAAGACTCCCCAAAGTAAGGAGAAAAAACTGCCCATCAATACCAAGTTGCCGGTGGAGTACACACATCCAGTGCAGCTGCACAGAGGAGCTACTTTGCCACCCTGAGTCAGTAAGAAAGTTGCAGGTACTAGGTCACCAGCATGCTAAGCCAAGGCAGCACTGCTTTGGGCTAGCAGCTAACAACTTTAGCCAGGGGACTTCCTGTCTTACTCAAAGAGCCCTGGACCCTGTTACTCTCTGTACACTCATCTGGCCTTAAGAGAAACACTGTTTTTATAGGCAAGTCTGCAGACATCTCAAGAAATAGAAGGCAGACCTCTAGAAAGGAAACTTAACCGGTTTGTTATAGAAAATTACATGGGCTGGAAAAGCAAACACACTCCTACCTGAATTACACTGTCTTCTGCAACCTCATAGAGGAGCTCATCATGGAGCTGGAGGATGAAGAAACCTCCACTCTGTAACATCCCTCTGTTTCTTCTCCTTTCCAACCTTCCTACACAGGGAAAATATATACATAGTTAACCAGCATTACACATAATCATATCTGGTTTAGCCCCAAAGACTTATATATGTTCATAATGCTACAAACAAGAATTGTATGGCAGAGCGCCAAGATAAAAAAACATCCATGCACACAAGGGTACATATATAAAATATCATTATTATTCTATTATATCAATATTCATATAACTGTCTGGAAACAAAGACTGTTAATGCAAAGCTTTTCAAATACAAACATTCTAGTCTTAAATTATGAAGATGTAAATTAGGGAAAAAACCCAAAGACAACCACTTCTCTCAGACCATCTGTTCTACAAGCAAATTTTAAACACAATCACGTCAGGTTTAATGAGAACTTGGTGTATAATGTTCTCTCAGGCAATGAATTAGAATTCGGCTCCCCTTCCAAAACCGTTTTAATAGCTAATTCTAAATAGCCAGTGAGGCTTTACCCAGCCAACTCCACTGATCTGGAGTTGCAGCTACTCCTACTGAAAAACATAAGCAGTCCTTGCCCAAAACACTAAACAACAGATGTGTACATGGGATCTTAGCAGGCCACACCCGCCAAAAACAGAATCCCTTCTGCATGCTCCATGTTAAGAGCTAAAAATGGGGACCTAGAAGATGGCAGGTGAGAGTGCAAATGGAGAGATTCCAGTTCAGACAAAATACTAGCTATCAATGGCTTCATTCAATCCTCAGTACAGTCTAACACCTAAAAGAGGGGCAGGCAAACTTTTTGGCCTGAGGGCCACATCGGGTCTCCAAAATTGAATGGAGGGCTGGTTAGGGGAGGCTGTGCCAAACAGCCAGGAATGGCCCAGCCCCTGGCCCCTATCTGACCCCCCCTACTTCTCGCCCCCTGACAGCCCCCCACCCCGGACTCCTTCCCCATCCACCACCCCCTGCTCCTCTGATGAGACCCGGAACCCCCGCCACCCCATCTAACCACCAGCTCCTTCCTGACAGGCCTCCCCTCCCCCCAGGGACTCCTGTCTCACCTAACCCACCCTTGTGCCTGAGTTCCCCCCCCCCCAGGACCTCTGCCCCCATTCAACCACCCCTGTTCCCTGCCCTCTGACCGCCCCGATCCCTATCCACACCCCTGCCCCCTGACCACCATCCCGTACTCCCCTGCCCTCTATCCAACTCCCCCCTTACCGCACTGCCTGAAGCACCAGTGGCTGGCAGTACTACAGCCACGCTCTTGCCACCACGCAGCACAGAGACCGGGTCAGGCCGGGCTCTGCAGCTGTGCTGCCCCAGAAGCTCACAGCCCCACCACCCAGAGCATTGCACTGGTGGCACAGTGAGCTGAGGCTGCGGGGGAGGGGAAACAGCAGGGGAGTGGCCGGGGGCTAGCCTCTCGGGCCAGGGGCTTAGGGGCCAGGCAAGAGGGGCCCGCAGGCCATAGTTTGCCCACCTCTGTCCTAAAATGACTATTATAAAACACACCTCCGCTCCCCCCCAGTAGGATAGCCATGGGATAAATTGCACTGTTGACCACTTCACTTGCCTCTTGCCCACCAGTTCGCTTCTTCTGGGATAACTTCTAACATTTCAAACCTCTGAGAAACTTCAACCATCACCATTAAAAAAAGAAAAAAATCTTCTACAAATGTTTCTCTTCTTTCCCTCCTAAAGTTACACTTTCCAGAAGGGCAAGATGGATAACGTTCAGTCCTGCACCAGTGACAAATTTATAATCCATGAGCCATCAGGATGCTTATTACTGGAAGACTGGAAATTCCCTCCATGCAGACATATACTTTTGAACGATATGTCATTTATTTATAGCCCTGGCACATCACAAGTTGTCAAACCTTCTAATCTTGGCATTTTGGGGCAAAGAAAAGCTACCTGACTTATTGACTTGACTCTGAAGATTAGTTATTAATTTTCTCTCTCTCCAAGGCTTGTAAATTGGACTGTCAGTATTAGGACAATCTTACTACATAGGTGGAGGGCTATGAAATACAGAGCCAATTAAAATTGTTATGACCCTTAATGTAACATGTCTAAAATATATGGGTAAATATACATGTTTTGTGCCATAAAGGTTTTAATGGCACTCCTATGGGAATGAGCCGCATAATTCAATTGAAACTGCTAATTCATAAGTAGTGTGGCCAGCTCAAATTGATGTTGACAAAAGCTTTGTACCATATCTTTATACCTTAAATAAAAACAAACTCCAGACTTAAATCTAATGGAAACTATATTCTTTGGCCAACCTGTTACAATTGGTGTTTTCTCACTGCTTTTGAAGACGAAGCATTTGCACTCCCCCGTCCACTCCTTTTTAAACAAATCAGTAGTAACATCATGGATTTAGCACAATTGAAATCCTGTTTTCCTAGTTCAATTATCCAGATTTCTGATATGCCCCCTGAACCATTCAGGTAATTAGGGTTTTCAGATCAGAGTATTTTGTTCTCATTCACAAGTTGAGCACACATTCCTCCTTAGGACTTGCCTGCTCATCCAACGCAACAAGACAGACAAGTCTGGTACAAGAAAATAAATATTTATTCCCCACCACTTGCCCAAATCCCCGAGCTATAGCAGGCTTTTATTTTAAGCTACTTTTATCAGCTTTGGACTTTTGACATCACATATGAAGAAGAATGAAAGCGTACCTGCCCTGTTGCTCTGGAATGAGCTCTCCACATGTCCATGGGACTTCACTGCTGAGGGGAATGCATCAAGCCGCCTCTGAATGTTCACAGTGGCTGTTTTGACAATGTCAGCAGCAGAACCCTGAACTGCTGTGTTCACAGCCTGGCGCTCTGCCTGAGGATTACAAAGATATAAGCTCTGAAAACTCACCCCATGGTATAAACCCCATATGTTACACACTTCGTAAAAAATCTATGGTGACATACAAATAGACACCACAAATAGACACACAGTTTCAAGAAACTGGCATGGGGAAGAGAAGTCAGAGTTTCTTACACAAACCACAGGCCTCTAGTCATTAGAGAAGAATTTTCAAATACTTGCAATTATTAGTACTAAGGCTGATAAGCCTTTATCAGCCACCAGCCCTTACAGGGAGACCACCACACTTGTGGAGGTCTGATTTTGTCCAGCAGAGGACAATCACACAACTAGTTGGATGCATTATGGGGTGCTTGTGCCTTCCTGCAAAGTATCAAGTATAGGATACCACCAGAAGCAAGATGCTTGATTTCACAGATCAGAGGTCTGATCTATTGTGGCAAATCTGCCAGTCAGAACATTACAACCTGTTCAAAAACCAAAACAAGCTACATTACTATGGTTACGGGGCAGGTTTTTCACATAAAAAAAGCTCTCTCTACTAACGCCCTCCTCAAACAAGAAAATTCTCTTCACAGGTGGTTCTTTCCTCCCCTCCGAATTGAAATTAATAAAGGAAAATTTAAAGGAAGCTGAAATTAAAATAAAATATCTTATAAAAGGGTCTTAAATATAATTTTTTAAAAGTAAAAATTGAACAGAAGTTGCCTCTCTTCACAGTCTAATCAAGTCGCACCTATAAGATTTAGCAACTTTAAAATTAACCCAAATAGTCTTTTTTTTTTGTAAAATAAATAAATAAATAAAAATAAAAAGCCCAAATTCTTGTACCAATTTTGAAAGTCTGCTGTTTCTCCATGCATTTATTTGGTATCTGGATTTCCACTGAGTCCTAATTATAACATTGAGTCTCCTACCGAGAAGTATAACGCTGTGTCAGGAAAATGGCTGTTCCCCCACCGAGTCAACTCACTATTAGGGAAATAGCAAAACAGTGACAGATATTTCTAAGAGTCCCCTTCCAAAACATTTTCTATACATAGTCTAGTCACTGTGGTTTTCCTTTAAAGGGCCCCTTTTTTAACTAGCAGAAGTATAGAATTTGAAATATCTTTTGATGAAATCCAGACAATATGCAATTCATGAGGACTGTTGGGTGGGACTTGTTTATCCCAAAGGGTTAAACATTGCTCTACTTTTTTAAATTGTGCCCATTTAAATCAATAAATAACTCACTGCAACTCCTAGATGAGGAGTCATGAAGTGAGGCTACAACCATTATGATTTCTGCATACCAAGCTGCAGCAGATTTACTTCAGAGTATGAGCAAAAAGCTCTAAAAAGGTAATTAAGAAAACACTGAACTAATGGAATGGAGTAACATGCATGCCATGAATGAACATGGTAAAGCCACACTGATGGTGTGATGAAAGACGCTATTTTTAAAGTGTTCAAAACTATTTGATTGATAAATCTTTTTAGATGACATGTTCTTTGGGGGCAGAGATGGCGCATTCCTCCATATTTGGAAAGCACCAAGCACTGTACAGGCACTATTATAAATAATTGCATTATTAATTATTATTATTATATAATCTACTATTATAAATAATAATAATCTTGTTGAAGGGTCTCTCCTGGAGTTCAACCTCAGGCCAAATGTTGCCAGCTGAACCCCCAATGAACATTAGTATACCTATGTAAATGCCCATTTGTTTTTGTCATGTTACAGAGAAGCAGCAAGTCCATAACCAACTAACCATCCTTCACACTGATGACTACTTCAGAGTGAGGAAATAACTGCCGTCCAGTACAGCTGGAATTTCTACTGCTCAGAAAGAACGGTTCTCAACATACATGAGCTTTGCTGTAAGGGTTTGGATCTTTGATAGCTGGCAGGTATCTGCGCCTCCCGAGGATGGTCTGCACAAAACCATCTCTGCTGCATTTCTTCACCGTCTCCCTCAGGAATTTTTGAATCCCTGGGAAAAGGAAACAAACAAAAAAAAGAATGTCCCATCATTCCACACAGCCAGCCAGAGTTCCATCACCCCCTCACTGTATTGTGTTCTTTATGCTAGAACATCTGTTATTTCATGTTTACTCCATACTCTGTTTTTGCGCTAAGGCACTGACACTAGCTTTGGAATCCCAAATATCACATCACTAATATGTAGAGAACAGGAAGTCCTTACATTTCTCATTGCCCCTGCGAGACAGGGAAAGCAAATGAGGGATCTTTCTTTCAGGTGTATATTCAGCTCTCCTGAGTTAGTTTATTATGACTGGGAGGAGAATGAGGCTGTAGCTAGCTGTGCACAACTATATTCCAAGTGGTAGGATGTCAATGTTATACCACTTCTATTTATTCTTTATTCTGGGAAATCAGGACTCACGGTGGCACTGAAGGGATACATATGAGGAGGAGAATAAATTGAAAGAAAGAATCAGAATCCTTGATGCACCGTACAGTGTGACGTCAGATCTTCAGAACAAAAAGAACTCATCCAACGGCAAGGAAAGGAGAGAATGTGTCTTGGGCAGTAAAAAGAAACTCTAAGTAAGGGTGTGCTGTCCGTTGGGGATGAGAGTTGTATTGAAGTGGTCAAAGATTTACATTTTTAAAACTCCTCCAGTTTTAGGATTTCAGAAAGATTCTTTTAAGGACTTGAAAAAAATTGAAAAAATGTTAAAAAAACATGATATACTAAACGAGAAAAGTATGTAAAATAGAGATAGCATTACCTGATATATGTGTAATTTAGTATGTTGAATCGGTATTACATGTAAGTGTTCTGTATTATGAAATGTTATGAGATACTGCTTCCTTTGTATATTATAGTGGGGGTCATATTCTGATGGACCTCAGTCAAGATGGGAGACAACTCAAAAGTTATCAGCGATAACCTTAAAACAGACCCAGTGAGGGAGCACTGACTCTTCACTTCATTATTTTCCAGCTCAGCTCCAAGCTCTCCTATTAAAGCTTGCTGTGACTCATCCCACTTGACCTCTGCTCATTTTCTGAATGCTACTCCCCTGTTCAGACAGTTCTTTCAAGGAAACCTGAGATGCTCCTTAAAAGTATGATATCTTCACATAAAGTGTGTGGGAGCTACTCTGAGCAGCCAGATAAAAATGGCAGGGCTAGAAGCAAAGCTGTTTAAGATGTGATGAAAGCTGAAGGCAATGTGGAAAAGATCATTCAACATGGAAGATGACTAGTTGTGTTTACAAATGACAAATAGAGTCCTTAGGTCCAGAAATATTACATATCCTTAAAGCTGCATGTTCTAATAAGGAACTTATTCTAAGTTGGGAGCTTTAAAAATCAACCTTCCAGGGTGGACTTATTGATGGTCAAAACAACAAAATAATTAAAGTAATGCGGCATTTAATTTACAGGACATAGTTTAACCAAGCAGGGGCACAGAGTATATGTGGAAGCAGAGACTGCATTACTTTGTGTACACATACAAGTTTGAAAAGCTTTTTCTTTAGGCATAGAAGGAGTTATGAGTTGAACCAGTCTCAGGAGTGGTAGGGAATTTGGGGGAAGAGAATAAGGACCACAAATGTGTACTTTACCTGGGTATCTGGATTTGAAGGATTCGATGTAGCAGGCAGCATCATTTTCCTCAATACCCATCTGTTCTCCTAAAGATTTAGCTCCCATTCCATAGATGATTCCATAGCAAATCTGTCAGAGAAAAGACAGCAGAATCACAAGTACATGGTTAGCGATTCAGAGAGCAGAATTACACAAAAGTTAAACTGTGGAAAAGAGTAAATCCCAATATGATTTTAGGATTTCAGTCTGGATCCTGTTGCTTTAGGGATATCATAACTCTGCATTCATGGAGAAAGACATTTATCACACACTTCAAGGATACAATTTTGAAAGTGAATCTTCTGAGTAACATAAGATTTACTGTGACAGATCACACCACTGGTCCATCCAGTCCGGTATCCTACTTTTAGAAGAGGCAAGTAACTGATACACCATAAAAATTCAACTTCCCTTCACGTATTTTCCAAATAATCCACTTAAGAGTAATGGGGGTGGGAAAAAAAGACTAGAAAATCTTCAGAATTTGCAGCTATTAGCTTAAGCTCTGATGTGTTCATGCCAACAGTATACAATACTAGTCTCAAATCCGAAATGTATTTTGATGACTGCAGAAAATTATGAACCCCATCTCCCTCTTCCCATCTTACTGGAGATAGTTTTTTTTGATAGAACAATCAAAACCTCCTGACAGGGTGCTTAAAAATATTCTGGATAGAGGCCACATGGCAACTATTTTATCTCCTGGAGGGGGTGGAGAATTACGTTCCCTCATTTTATAATCTAATAGCCAAAGGAAACAGGTTTTTTAAGAGACAGAAAGCTCCTTTACTTCAATAATAACCTTTGATCAAGTCCTTTCTACTCATTAAGTTGCTATGTCTGATGGAGTTTAGAAATTTTACCAAAGACTACCTGCTTGGCTTGTTGCCTTATCTCATCTCCAACAGCATCAGCATCAATCATCTTCCACTCAGCTGCAATGCTCTTGAAGACATCAGCTCCACTGTTCAAGACCTCGATGAGCCGGCAATCCTGGGATAAGTGAGCAAGGATCCTCAGCTCGAGTTGGGAGTAATCAGCAGCCAAGATTAAACCTCCTGCAGCCAACAGACCGAATGAATCCAAACAATAACCTTTCATAAATTAACACTCAGATATCATGTCCAAGTCCATCACCTAAGAAATTACAAACCAGATCCTCATCTACCTTGCACTTGGGTCATCATTTTACACAGAAGCAAAGAAAATGCAACACACTGATAAATGAGATTTCTCCACTCATTCACACTGGCAGCTTTAGATAAGTGTAAATACAGGGCTGTCCCAGGAAAAAGGCAGTGGAGACTCATACAAAACAGACTACTGCATACAGAGTTACACCTACTGCCCCAGTTCTGAACAGCTTTTCACCAATATGACTGATGCTCTAGTAGCTTCTCTTTCTCATGCCTCTGCCTTCCATTGCAAATACTTTTAGCTGATTTGAGGCTGGGTGAGAACTCATTTCTGCTATCCTGTCCCAACCTCTTCAGGGCTTGCCTCTGCTGCTGCTCAGAGTTTTGCCACTCAGCCTACCCAAAAAGATGTACATATCAGCATTTCCTCCCTTCACTACTAGAGCTAGATTTTCATTAGCTATGTGCTTAACTCAATGAAAAGATACAAGACAGTGCAATACCAAATCATTACCTGGAAAAGGAACAAAAGCATGCCTCATGCTAACAGAAAATGGCATCCCTCTTTCTTTGGTTCCTTCATCAGACAGAACCTTGAGGCCACAAGGCAAGGTACTGCACCGCTTTCTACCTCTGTGGAGACAAAACATTGTTTACTCAACTGATTTTTTACAGTGCCTATTGCTGCATCAACTGTGGTTACAAAGACTTAAAATCAGACTAACCATTTGCAAAAAACAAACAGTCATAATAACTTTGTATTGTTCCTTGGAGGTCTGACTCTGGCAGATCATCTGTGACACTGGCAGATCAGGTTCCAGCTCATGCCATAGCCACTGGGCCTCACTAAACACTGACAAATGCATAGCTGGAAACAAGTGCACAGCTGGATTGTCTGTGCGTTAGTATTGTTAAAATAGATATTAGAGTTATAAGAATGTGTTTAGACATTATGGAATGCTTGTAGGATGCTGTTTGTATTAATTCTACTTGTAATATCTGTATCCCATGGTAGAAAGTCATGTTTAAATGTTTGCTCTGTAACCATAAAAATGTTTGCTAAAACTGTAAACCTCCAGAGTGGGGCGAAGCATTACCAAGTGTAAAATAGTAGTTTACCATAAGAGGTGTTATATCCTCCCCAACAAAGGAACATCTACAGCAGAGGTGGACAAACTACAGTCCGTGGGCCCCATCTGGCCTGCAGGACCCTCTTGCCCGGTCCCTGAGCTCCTGGCCCGGAAGGCTAGCAACTAGCCCCTCCCCTGCTGTTCCCCCTCCCCCGCAGCCTCAGCTTGCTCCACTGACAACGCAATGCTCTGGGGGGCAGGGCTGTGAGCTCCTACAACAGCACAGCTGCAGAACCAGGACTTGACCCAGTGCTATGAGCTGCTGAGTGGCACAGCTGCCTGTCCCGGTGCTCTGGGTGGCACGGCTGTAGCACCACCAGCTACTGGTGCTTCAGGCAATGTGGTAAGGGGGTGAGGGGGTTTGATAGAGGGCAGGGGAGTTCAGAGTGGTGGTCAGGGACAGGGGTGTGGATGGGGTCGGGACGGCCAGAGGGTGGGGAACTGAGGGCTGAATGGGGCAGGAGTCCCCAGGGGCCAGTCAGGAAGGAGGGGGGGATTGGATGAGGTAGTGGGAGGCAGCCAAGGACAGGGAGAAGGGGTGGCTGGATGGGGCAGGGGCTCCCGGGGGGCAGTCAGGAATGAGAGGAGGCTTGGATGGGGTGGCAGGGGGCAGTCAGGGGCAGGGGTTCCAGGGGCAGTCAGGGAGAAGGGGTGGTTGGATGGGGCAGGGGAGCTGGTGAGTCCCAGACCTGCATGCAGGGTTTTCCCTGAGAACTGGCTTCTGGGGACCTGAAAGCAAGATCCCTCAAGCTTGGCCCTTTCCCTCTCCAAGGACTCCCAGTTTGTAGAGCTTTGTTGGTAAAACATCCCCCACCCAGGTTGAGTTAGCTCTCCAGGTGAGATCAGCCACCAGTTCTACTCTGGCTGTTAGTCCAAGGGTACTGCCTGCTGTGAGTGTATCTGAGTCCAGAGGTGGAAGACTGAAGTTTGAATTTTAGTATAGTTTTGTAATCTGCATTTTGAGCCCTGTACCCCTTTGCTGAGGGGAAATCCTGGAAGCAGCTCGACTCCTGCATGCAGAGGACGCCTGCCAGCAGTGATTCCTTACTTTCCTTTCTGGTTTCTCTCTTCTTTCGAGCAGAGACTACAGGAAACGAAGAGGATTCAGGAGGTTATGGAAAGAAAATTTTAAAGACAGATGGAGAAGGTAGGAGTGGCTAGTAGGGGGGTACAGAGAAAAATCTCTTCAGCAAAAATTTCCCAGTTAAGCCACTGAATCAGGGATTTGCCATGCAGGGCTTGGTATCATCATCTCATTTGGCTACATCAGAGCTGTCTAATAAGGACGCTTTAAAGGACCAGGTTAGGAGCCAAAAGTTAGGAGAATTACTGCAGGCTGGCCAGGTAGGCAATTACCAGAAAATGACAAGGCAATCAAGTTAACAGAAATAGCACAAGTGGAATCGCCACTGGCCACATTCCTACCTGCCCCCAGGAAAAGTAACGCCACACCCTTGTGCTTGGGATGGTGGGCTCTCTCCAATCAAGGTTGGCATTTCAATCTCAAAATCTTTCGGCACATTCTGGATATTAGGTTCTATGAAGCTTATGCGACCTAAAATGAAATAAAAGCAAGAAGAAAATAAGGACCAAGGAGGAAACTGTTAAATGAAAACATAGCATACATCTGAACACACACACACTTCTGTGCAGAGCAGAAAACAAAGGAAATCCTTGTGTCAAAATCACTGCTTTCTGAACTATAAACGACCAAGTCTTAGCCCGACAAATTTCTTGGATTGGCATCTGAGCAAGGAAGGCTGCTGAGGACGCCTGCGCCCTAGTTGAATGAGCTGTTACTATCGCTGGTGGGGGCACCTTCACCAGCTCATAACAGTAGCGGATGCAGGCCATGATCCACAATGATATTCTTTGGGCACACACTGGGCAACCCTTCATCCTATCTGCAACAGCAACGAACAACTGTGTTGCCTTACAGAACTGTTTTGTTCTATCTACGTAGAAGGCCAGGGCCCGTAGATAGAACAAAACAGTTCCTCATCCATTGTGTGAGACTTTGGACAAAGGACTGGCAGTTATGTCTTGACTAGTATGGAACTGGGAGACGATCTTGGACAGAAAGGCCAGGTGCAGACGTAGCTGGATCGTGTAAAGCAGTTCCAATGTGAGCACCCTGATTTTGTACACTCCACAGGCCGAAGTTATAGCGACTAAGAATGAGACCTTCCAGGAGAGAAGCAGGAGGAAGCGTGAAACAAGGGGCTCGAAGCAGGGACCCATCAGCCTTGACAGCACAAGATTCAGGTCCCAAGGGGGAACCATGTCCCAGACATACAGGTAAAGGCACTCCAGGCCTTTCAGGAACCACGCTGTCATGCAGTGGGCAAAGACCAATCTGCCTTGATTGCCAAAATGCCTGCCAGGTGCACCTTGACCAAACACAGTGACTTGAGGATTTTAAAGAGGTCACAAACACAGAGAGAGATGTACTTGACAGTGTCCTTGCAGGGTGATAGCCCATCCTTTTCTGATCTGTTATATTTCAATAGTTCAGCCCAAACTCTACATAACAAATGCACTTATCAGAGACCCCTGCAACACAGAGGCAAAATCAGCCAAGCTAAGGATGTAGTGTAAAGGCTCATCTTTCAACTGGGGGAAGAGTGGTCCTGGCTGGACAGCTTTTCAGCTAGTACAGACTGCTTTTAACATATGGTGAGTCAAAACCTTTGTTTTTAAAGTTACTTAACTGGTTAAGTTAGATATTAGCCTGCGTTTTACCCGGTTATTTCTTTTGTAGCCAATCCTGGCTTTCATGCATCATTACTTGTAATCACTTAAAATCTAACTTCCTGTAATTAATAAACTTATCTTATTGTTTTATCTTAGCCATTGTGTTTGGTTGAAGTGTGTGGAGAAACTCCATTTGGGATAACAAGGCTGGTGCATATTATTTTCCTTTGATGAAATAATAGACTTCCTATGAACTTGCAATGTTCAGTAGTGTGCTCAACAATACAAGATGCATATTTCTGGGGGGAAAGTCTGGGATTAGAGTGCTTGCTGGTATTGCTCTGCAGTTTAATTCATGACTGGCTAGCCAGAGCATTCATGTAACACAACTGAGAGCGATTTTACATACTGGAAGTTGTGTGTGAACAGGCCAAGAGTGAGCGTTCTTACACCAAAGCAATGTAAGAGCTGTTCCAGGGTTGGAGAACTGAAGGGACACAGACTCTACCGTGTGAAATGTTGCAGCATTTTGTACTGATTCAGCAGAGTGCTGGTGGGGATTTTTTAAATTACTAGCACACTTTGAGTTTTGGACACGTGCGTCTAATAAATCAACAATGAATGAATATAATATAGTAAGAAAATGAACTGAAAATTTTCAAACCAAGTTTCAGTTCCATGAGAAGTTTTGCTTATTTTATGCAAGATCATGATGTACTTGAAAAGCGGGGGTGACTATGGAGATGAAAGCAAAGTTAACCACTGTTTGGTGCTGGGTCAGTGAACACAATAAAATATTAAAGTAAAAATACATAGACATATCCCTGACACCAACAGAGTACAGAGATACCCGTGGTTGTGGGAGGCAGACAGATATATTAGAGATGAAAACAAGACACAGATTAAAGTATTCCTGGATCTTGTATCCAGACAGACAGCTTCTTCACTAGTTACTCAGCTGTACCTATAAAACACTGCCTGCTGCTTTTCAATTTATGTAAAAATCTGAGGGGACTTCTCGTGGAACAAATCTGCCAAGAATCAGGTTTGACAGGCAGAAGAGATGGTCCTCAAAGCTTTAAAAGGATGCACATATTGATCCTCTGAAGAAATCCTCCTCCATTGCATTTGACCATTTCATTTATGACTTCATCTCCTACATAACCGATTTACAGTTTCCAGAAAGAGTGGATTTTAATATTCAACACAGGGTTAAAACCTGAACTCTGAAAAGGATAAACAAATGTTATCCTATGCTAATTCTTAAATTTGTATTTTTCTTATTTCAGCTTTTGCAGAAATCCTCACCCCTCCCAAAGCTTCAGAAGGCCTACTCTAAGTGTTGCTCCAACTGAGTGATGTTACATACTAAAAAGACATTGAATTGAAATTCATATTTTCCTGCATACTGTTAGAATGCTCCTCGTAATCTAGAGACAAACACTGCTTTTAACATTCTGGTGCTAGGCAAGTTAGGAACTCCTGTTTGTTTTTTAAATGTATTTTACCATAGCCTTTCACATCAGGAAACCCCAACACCCGGAAAAAAACCCAGTTACCTTCCTTTCTACCTATCTATCTGTTCTTCGAGATGTGTTGCTCATGTCCATTCCATGTTAGGTGTGTGTGTGGCCACATGGATGGCTGCCAGAAATTTTTCCCGTTGTGCAGGCCTGCACAACATGCGGCCCGTGTGGATTCACTGTGCGGCCCACGGGGGATGAGTAGGTGGGCTCATTGTGCAGCCTGCGGGAGGTGAGTAGGGAAGCGGCAAGTGAGGGAGGAGGAATGAAGAGGCGGGCGACCGGACAGTTGCCGGGGATGAGGAGGCGAGCCGAGGAGGAGGGGGGAGCTGAGGATGCAAGCAGGCGGGCAGGCAGTGGTGGGGGTTGAGTAGGGGAGCCAGGGGAGGTGCGGGGGGCTGAGAGGCAAGCGAGGAGTCAGTGGCTCACCTGTTCTACTGATCTGGTCTCGCTCCCATCCCCTCTCCAAGAGTTGCAGATGTCTGGAGGTGCCTGCCTTCCACACCTTCCTCAGTCACACCTCATTCATTCAACAGGGCAATTGATAAAGTTGTGGGAAGAGCTTGTTCTACTTCTAGCAAAGATATTTTTTCTTTTACCTTAATTATACTACCTTAAGGGCCCACTATAACATATTACTAAGGTGAGGCAGTGCTGGGGAAGTAGGGTTTGTTTCCGTGGGGCGGGCGGTGCTGGGGGCGGGGGAAGGAGTATTTCAGGGGGGCTGGACGGCGCTGGGGGGAGTGTTGTGTTTTGGGGCGGCTTGGCGGCGCTGGGAGGAGGGGTTCAGCCCTCAACTGTTTTCTTTGGAGTAATATGGCACTCGCTGCTTTACGAGTTGTGCAGGCTTGCCTTAGTGGTATCCATAGGGACGGCTCTGGGTGGAACAGAACAGCCCCTCGCTGTTCTGTTCCACCCACTTATATATCTTCTGCATAAGGCGGGACACCTTTGTCCCTCACCTCCCTCACTTGCCGCTTCCCCTAGAGCCCCAGTTTCATACGCCGGTATATGGGGCGCCACCGGCCCTGTGCCCTCTCAGTTCCTTCTTGCCTGCAACTCCGACAACGGGGAAGGAGAGTGTGACGGGTTGGATTACAGAAACCCCCTTGGGGCTGCCAACTGATGTGCCAAGACTACTTCTGCCCCTGCTTTCACTGCCAGCTTGGGTCTTCAGAGCCCTGCCTGGCTGTGCCTGACACGCTTGCCAGACACAAAACACAGATCCAGGTCTGAACCACGTCCCACAAACTGCAAGCTTAATTGAAAGCAGTTTAAGAAGTGTTCTTGTCTCCCACACCCACATGCCCAGTTCCCAATGGGGTCCAAACCACAAATAAATCCATTTTACCTTGTATAAAGCTTATACAAGGTAAACTCATTTATTCGCCCCCTATAACACTGATAGAGAGATATGCACAGCTGTTTGTCCCGCACCCCAAGGTATTAATACATACTCCGGGTTAATTAGTAAGTAAAAAGTGATTTTATTAAATACAAAAAGTAGGATTTAAGTGGTTCCAAGTAATAATAGACAGAACAAAGTGAATTACCAAGCAGAATAAAATAACACACGCAACTCTAAACCTAATACAGTAAGAAAACTGAATACAGATAAAAGCTCACCCTTAGAGATATGTTTCAATACGCTTCTATCACAGACTGGACGCCTTCCAGTCTGTGCCCAATCCTTCCCTCGGTACAGTCCTTGTTCCAGCTCAGGTGGTAGCTAGGGGATTTCTCATGATTGCAGCCCCTCGCTGTTCTGTTCCACCCACTTATATATCTTCTGCATAAGGCGGGACACCTTTGTCCCTCTCTGGGCTCCCAGTCCTTCTTCTAAATGGAAAAGCACCAGGTTAAAGATGGATTCCAGTTCAGGTGACATGATCACGGGTCACTGTAAGACTTCATTACCCACTTGCCAGCACACACGTATACAGGAAGACTTACAAGTAAAACAGAGCCATCTACAGACAATTGTCCTGGTTAATGGAAGCTATCAAGATTCCAAACTACCATCAATGGCCCACACTTTGCATAATTACAATAGGCCCTCAGAGTTATATTTCATATTTCTAGTTTCAAATACAAGAATGATACATCCATACAAATAGGATAAACACAATCAGTAGATTATAAGCTTTGCAATGATACCTTACAAGAGACCTTTTGCATGAAGCCTATCCCAGTTACATTATATTCACACTCATTAGCATATTTTTATAAAATTATATAGAGTGCAGTGTCTCAGAGGGCAGATCATGGAATGGACATGAGCAACATGTCTTGAAGAACAGTTACAAAAGGTAGGTAACTAACTATTTTTTCTTCTTCAAGTGCTTGCTCGTCTCTATTCCATGTTAGGTGACTCACAAGCAGTGTCCCTGGAGGTGGGCTCAGAGTTCACAGTAATGCTGCTTGCAACACTGCTCTGCCAAAGCTGGTGTCATCCTGGGCCTGTTGGGTGATAGCGTAGTCGGACACAAAGGTATGGATTGAAGACCAGGTGGCAGCTCTTCTAATATCTTGAATTGGTACCTGCGCAAAGAAGGCTGCTGAAGAAGTCTGCACTCTGGTGGAATAGGCAGTCACGACAGACCCTCTGGGCCAAGGTGATCACTACCAAGAAGGCGACCTTCCACAAGAGGAGCAGCAAAGAGCAGGATGCCAGTGGCTCAAAGTGGGGGACCCGTGAACTGAGAGAGAACCAGATTTAAGACCCAATGAGGGATTGGGTCGCAGACTTGAGGGTAAGAGCCTCTCCAAGCCTTTCAGAAACTTGAGCATCATTTTGTGAGAGAAGATCAATTTGCCCTGGATCAGAAGATGGAAGGCTGAGATAGATGCCAAGTGCACCTTAACTGACGAAAGGGCCAGGCCTTGGAGTCTGAGGTAAAGCAGGTAGTCCAATATGGATTGCAGAGAAGACTTGGAAGGGGAAACTCCCGAGCCTGAGGCCCAATACGTAAAACGTTTTCACTTGGCCAGGTAGGTCGCACTGGTGGAGGGCTACCTGCTACCCAGCAGGATGCACTGGATCTACGCCAAGCATGCCCATTCCTCTGCATTCAGACACACAGAAACCATGCTGTCAGATGAAAGGACACTAGGTTCCGGGGGGGGGCGGGGGGAATCAGACGCCCCTGGTTCTGTGAGAATAAGTCTGGCTGGAGCAGGAGTTCCAGCAGGGCTGCTATGGAGAGATCCATAAGTGTGCGAAACCAGTGATGGCGCGGCCATGCCAGAGTCACTATGCTGATTCTCACCTTGTCTCTCTTGACCTTCAAGAGGACCTTGCGCACCAGGGGTATTGGTGGAAAAGCATATACAAGCACCCCCATCCACAGGAGCAGAAAGGCATTGGACAAGGAGCCTTTGGCGAAACCGCAAAAATTGAGCAAAACTGTTGACACTTTCTGTTCAGTATGGATGCAAACAGGACTGCCTGGGGAGTCCCCCACCTCTGGGGGATCACGTTGACCACCTCTGGTGGAGTGACGACTTGCGGAGAGGAGGACCTACTCAGGAGATCCACCAGACTTCCAGGCTCCTGGGAGGTGTGACACCTAGAGATGAATGGCATGCTGCACACAGAAGTTCCACAGCCAGAGAGCCTCTTGACACAGGGCATATAAGTGGTCTCCACCTTGCTTGTTGATGTAGAACATCGCAACAGTATTGTCCATCAAGATCTGCACCATTCTGCCCTTTAGGTATGTAAGGAATGCCTGGCAGGCCAAATGTATCACCTTGAGCTCCCTTACGTTTATATGGAGAGAATGATCCTCCTGGGACCAGAGGCCCAGCGTATTGAGGTTACCAAGGTGGGCTCCCAACCCCAGATCCAAGGCAATCAGAGACCGACATCACCAATGGGAGTGGGGCTACAAAGGGAACCCTTGCCAACACCAGTCACAGTTCTGTCCATCAAGTTAGAGAGGACAGAACGTTCAATGGAAATCCAAATGGTGTCCACCAGGGGTGTAGACCAATGCCAACCACATCTGCAGGAGTCTGCATGCCAGACTATGTGAGTACATGCTGCATACCCAGGCAGTCATGAGCGGATGGGCTCTGATGCATTCGATGAGCTCTGGCATAGCTTGAAATTGGGTCTCCAGTAGGTAGCTCTGGCCTCAGTAGAGTCAAAAACTGCGCCTATGGACTCTATTGTCTGAACTGGGTCAGGTAGATTTTTGTTCATTTAATCAGCAGGCCTAACTCCTGACAGGTGGCTCAGACTAGGTCGAGGTTGTGTTGGGCTTCTGCCCCAGATCTGCCCTGGATAAGTCAGTTGTCGAGGTATGGACAGATTTGTACACTGCAACATCTCAGATAAGGTGCTACCGGCAGCACTTAGTGAAAACTCTTGGAGCTGCCAAGAGGCCAAATGGCAGGACAGCGAACTAATGATGACCCTGGCCTACTACAAATCGGAGGAATCTCCTGGGTCCACCGAAAATTGAAATAATGAAGTAAGTGTCTCTCAAATTGAGGGTGGCATATTAATCTCCCAGATCAAAGAGAGAATAATGGACGCCAGAGAGACCATGCAAAACTTCAACTTCTTGAGATACTTGTAGAGGCGACGCAGGTCTAAGATGGGTCTGAGTCACCCTTTGGCCTTCAGTATTAGGAAATACTGGGAATAGAACCCCTTTCCTTTTAGCTCTAGAGGGACTTCCTCCATGGCCCCCACGCATAGGAGAGACTCCACCTCCTGGACAAGGAGTTGCTCATGAGAAGGGGACCTGAAGAGGGATGGGAGGGAGGAGTGTAGTAGAGGAAAACTGCAGGGTGTAACCAGTTGCTATGGTGTTGAGCACCCAACAGTTCAAGGTAATTCGGGCCCATTCAGTGAGGAATGGGGACAAACGATCCAAAAATGGAAGGGAGGCCAGATCCCGAGGCAAGTCTGGTGTATTGTCCTCAAGCACACCCTCAAAATGCTCGCCATGGGCCACCTGAGTGGCGCATGGGACTGACTGTGGGGCCGAGGAGGATGGGGCAGACTGGCAGCCTTTAAGGCCTCTGTTTTTCCTCCTACAGGAGTTCTGCCAAGGCAGACCCGAGTATATCGGCAGAGGTAGCCGGAAGTGTCTCCTTGAGGCCGGATGTGCGTACAACTCAAGAGAGCGCAGGGTGGCCCCAGAATCCTTCAGCCCATGCAGCCTAGTGTCCGTTTGCTCCAAAAACAGAGCATTGTCCTCGAAGGGGAGGTCCTGGATTGACAACTGGATCTCGGGCGAGAGCCTTTAGGAGTGCCGCGATGAACTGCGCCACATGGAAATGGCCGATGCCATTGACCATGCTGCTGAATTGGCTGCATCCAATGCCACTTGAACAGAGGCGCCTTGGCTAGTGCCTTGCCCACTTCCAAGATGGACAAGAACTCCTGCCTTGCCTCCTGGGGCAGAGAGTCCTTGAACTTGGCCATCAAATCCCAAGTGTTGTAGCTGGCTGTAAAATACACCTTACTACCAAAGGGTTAAGTTTCTTAGCATCTTCAGTTTTGCCCGCCTATCTCATTCATTGGCAGCGGCGGCAGCAACCAACAGTGAACCAGGGGAAAGGTGAGAGTACATGTACTCAAACCGCTGGCCGAGATATAGTACTTTTTCTCTGCCCTTTTTGATGTTGAGGGCAGAGAAGATGGCTTTTGCCAGAGTGCTTTGACTCTTTTCCCTCACTGCCACCCAGGACAACACAGCAGTATGCACTGGAATAAATTGCCTAGGGAGGTTGTGGAATCTCCATCACTGGAGATTTTTAAGAGCAGGTTAGACAAACACTTGTCAGGAATGAATGGTCTAAATCAGGGATCTCAAACTCAAATCACTATGAGGGCCACATGAGGGCTAGAACATTGGCCCAAGGGCTGCATCACTGACACCTTTTCATATAAAGGTACAAAAGCCCCCTCCTCCCCAAGATGCCCTGGCCATGCCCCCACTCCACCCCTTTCATGAGGCACCGCCTCTGCCCCTTCCCACCCCGCCCTCAAATCCCTGCCCCGTCTCCTCCCTGAGCATGCAGCTCTCCACTCCTCCCCTCTCCCTCCTGGAAAGTGTTAAGTGCCACCAAACAGCTGTTTGGCAGCAGGAAGTGCTTGGAGATAGGCAGAGGAGCAGGGACAAGGCACGCGGGGGGGAGGACAGTGGGTGAGTGGAGCTTGACAGATGCAGGAAATAACTCCAAGCGATTCAGGTGTGGGATGAGAGGTTTCTGTGTGGGCAAGCTGGGTGCAGGCAGCTCAGTGGGAGATCTGGATGAACGGGCTGGTTGGGGGGTTCCAGGTGCAGGGGCAATGGAACTCTGCAGGGGATCCAGGTGAAGGTGGTTGGGGCTCAGCAAGAGTCGTCTGCATAGAGGGAGATGGGGTTCAGTGGGGGTGGGATCTGGCTGTATGGGGCTCAGTGAGGGGGGTTCAGGTGCTGGGAGAGTGGGGCTTGATGGCTTGAGGATCCAGGTGCAGTTGGTTGGGGCTCAATGGGGTGGGAGTAGGGGGCTTGTCAGGATGAGGGTTTGATAAGCCTACTAAATGGGGGAACCTACATGCTGGGCTCCCAAGTCCCCCCACGATTCCCCTATCTCCTTTTCTTCCCTATCTCATCCCACTGCCCCATCCCCTCACTTCCACATTCCCCTCCCCCTGCCCTATTCCACCCCCTCCTTTCTTCTCCACTGCCTTTTCCCCCCTTCCCTCATTTCCCCCACTCCCCCTTACTCAGCCCCACCGCAGACACTCACTGTTGCATGAAAGCAGAAAGACTCCCAGCACACAGAAGGGGAGCACAACTGACACTAGGACCCAGGAGGCGGAGTTCAACTGCAGAGTCTGTGGACCCGAGACCCAGCCTCCTTCAGTTGGGCAGCTTTGCACTTGCAGAAATGAGGGGGGCAGGCAGTGGCATGTAACCCTGTGTTCCCCCCATGCCTCACCTCTGTTTGGGGGCGGGAAATCCGCCCTCCCCCAAACTGCACTCATGGTCATTCCCCCACTTCCCCTCCCGGCTTCCCTGCCATTTTCTGCGAAGAAGCATAGAAATTCTGCCAGAGTGTGTGCAGGCAGGGCCGTTTTCCTCCAAGGAGTAAAATATCTCCCACTGCAAGGGTCACAGCTCCCTCCAAAGATCATGCACACCATTCCAGAGATCAAAAAACACAGTGACACAAGGTTGGGATGGTTACGTAGAAAGACTTTACTGTCAGGCCACTGTGACAAACAGCACAGTCTCCTCATGTATAGATGTACCATAAGTAAGTGTGCATCTTTTTGGAACATGCCCGCATTTTATGTAGAAAACATAACCATACTGATTTTGAATCATTACAGACTTCCATTCATAGGCTTACATTTGTGTGTTCTCTTCTCATACAAAAATAATGGATATCCATACCCTGCACTGAGTTTCTTGATATACCTGGCAGCGTACAAGAAGACTCTTCGATAGGGCTTTTCATCTGTAGATCAAAAAGTATTTTTTAAAAAATTCCTCTGAATCAGGGAAAGAACTGAGAAGTGAATGACTTGCCCAATGTCATACAGCAACTCAGTGGCAGAGCAGCAAAGAAAAACCCAGGCCTTCTTATTCCCAATTCAGTACCCTATACACAAGACCATATTGCTTTCTTGTGTATAGAAATATGTGGGGAAAAATGAAAGGATGGACAAAATAGAGAAAGTGTTTAGCATGGAAACATTGTCCCACTATATTTGTATCCACAGCCAGTGGCACTTACAGGAATCCTGTCTATTCGCCTCATGAGGGCAGTCAAAAGGTGGAGTGGAGGAAGAACAAAAGATGGAGAATGGGGCCAGAGGGCCAAAACACTGAAAGAAGGGAAGGGAGTAATGGGATCTGCTTGCAGGGTCTTCCTATAAGAACATTTACAGATTTTCAGAGCTCTATTTTTTAATTATTCAAATGTTACCTAAAAGATTTTCACGCTACAGAATCTAAAGATCAAGAGCACAGTAAGAAAGCTTAAACACAAGTACAAAAAAATACTATAATATAATAAACGTTATACTTTTATTATATATCTTATATTTATGGCATTACTATATAAACGCAGTCAGGACTACATCCACCCATAAGAAAAGGAAAAAGTACATAACCACTGTGACAAAGTTCCTCCTCTACCTTGGTAGGTCCTGCGCTTACTGGCAGATTTTCTCACCTCAGTGATCTTCCCCACAGTCTGGATCAACTCCTCCTGTGTCTGATCAGGAGTTGGAAGGCTTGGGGGGAACTCGGGCCCGCCCTCTACTCTGGGTTCCAGCCCAGGGCCCTGTGGATTGCAGCTGTCTATAGTGCCTCCTGTAACAGCTGCAAGACAGCTACACCTCCCTGGGCTACTTCCCCATGGCCTCCTCCAAACACCTTCTTTATCCTCACTACAGGACCTTTCTCCTGGTGTCTGATAACACTTGTACTCCTTAGTCTTCCAGCAGCACACCCTCTCACTCTCAGCTCCTTGCGCCTCTTGCTCCCAGCTCCTCACATGCACTTCCTCTCAGCTGGCTCCTTCCCCCTGACTGGAATGAGCTCCTTTTTAAACCCAGGTGCCCTGATTAGCCTGCAGATGATCTAATCAGCCTGTCTGCCTTAATTGGTTCTAGCAGGTTCCTGATTCCTCTAGTGCAGCCCCTGCTCTGGTCACTCAGGGAACAGAAAACTACTCATCCAGTGACCAGTATATTTGCCCTCTACCAGACTCCTGTACTGCACTGGTCTGGGTATGTCACACCACAAACAAAGAATGTCAGCTCATCCATGATAGTCAAAGGTGATATTTAATAAAACCAAATAATTCTGTGGGTAAAATGCAACATCTGGGAGTCAACACTCATGAGTTCTCTTCCCACCTCTGCCACTGACTCTGTGGGACCTTAGATAAGTGACATACCTGCTTTGTGCCTCAATTTCCATACCTGTAAAGTTAGGATAATACTCTAGAGAAGCAGAATGGCAAATTTAATTAGTGTTTTTTAAGTAACTTGAGATCCTCATGTGGAAGGTGCCCCAGAAATGTTTTAAACACTGAAGATCCCACCAAATGCTGCAACTATCTGTGGGGATACACCAGAAACTTATATGTTCACACACACACACAACATTCTAGTAATATTGCTGGAAGAGTGCAAAGCTATACAAAATTTTAAAGGCTCTAATCTTAATACAAATTAGCACTCTTCTGTATTTAAAATAGTCATCCTTAGTTTGGTTGGAAAGTTAGATATTGAACATACTGAGCTCTTCCTCTTTGCCCACAGAGGTTGCCACTGTCTGTGAACAGAAAAGATTTCATATACATCTTATTACCTGTAGCAGTGTGAGTCTGAGATATAGGATAGATCCTCTCCATCCCCAATGCAGGATTCAAACGTTTCTCTCTCTGCAGTGGAAACACCACTTTGGTCATTGCATTGGTGATTCTCCTCCATTCTAGAATCAGGCCCGGTAATGGGTGAAAGGCCTTTAATTTTTCCAAAACATCCTACAAAGGTAACAGCAGAACAGATATATTATTAGCTGTCTTACAAGTTCTACAAAAAGACTTTCTTCAGTTCTGCAGAGAAGATAAATCCTAATCTAAAGGGAGTGATATACTTACAGTAGTCTTCAATTTTTCTAGTCACATCTCAATATTATATGAACATTAGTTCTGCTTATATTTGCTGTATGGGCAGCAAGAATGCCGTGATACGTAGCTGCTGTAATAACATGCAGCCAGAGAAACAATTATTAGAATTAACTTGTGACTTGAGTCCTAAATAAAATTTTTAGAGTTTGCTTCATGCATCTAAAGAAGTGAGGCTTTTTTTACCCACAAAAGCTTATGCCCAAATAAATCTGTTAGTCTTTAAGGAGACACCGGACTCCTTGTTGTTTTTGTGGATACAGACTAACATGGCTACCCCCGACACTTGCTTCATCAAATAAGTCACATGAAATTATAACTTGCACCATCCCAGTGTTGTCTCTTCTCTCCCAGCATGAACTCGCCTCCTTCCTGTTCTTACACCATTGTGCCTTTTCTATCTATACATTAGGAGTGCCCAAACAAGGACCTTGATCACACTCATCCTGGGACAAAGTGACCACTAGTAATTAAAACCTTGCAGTTGAAGTCAAAAAGCAATTTCTATTTATAGATCAAGGAAGGTACAGGCAAAAGCAAAAAAGGTGGCATATAATAATGCACATTTATATACGAGTACAGCCCCTGAGCTCCTAGCAGTTCCATACAGCACTCAGCACCATAAAAGTTAGTCAACCCATTGTATATTCTCACTTAATTTCTGCCCTTCACCCCTTTGTGTTGCCTCTGCTGTGCCACACCTGTGCTGAACATGAAGCAAA
Source organism: Gopherus evgoodei (assembly GCF_007399415.2). Classification (NCBI taxonomy): domain Eukaryota; kingdom Metazoa; phylum Chordata; order Testudines; family Testudinidae; genus Gopherus; species Gopherus evgoodei. The sequence continues at coordinate 212,141,760 of NC_044322.1, forward strand.
ATCTACTAACAGCCTCATCTCCTCGCTGTTGGAAGGTTTCCTGGGATCAGTATTTGCTTGTCAACACACTTGTCATATTGGAGCAAAGGGATACTGGGAGAACACCATAAAAGTTAATGAGTCCTGAAAATAAGGAACACAAAAATCTGCTAATATGTTTTGCCCAACAAAAGCAGTAATTAGCTCCAGGCAGTCAGGATGAGCACTGTGTTCCACAACAGTTAACAACTGACAGTCCTGTTTTGGACTTAGATCTTATACGTGCTACCAATATATTAAATTTCAAAACCCCAACAAGTCTGTGCTTCTGAAAGTTAATTCTGTGAAGCACAGAACACAAGAATGGTTACAGGGAAAATTCATCAGCTACGTTCTGCCACATAAGAACTTGTATATGACCCCAAAGCAAATCTCTTCCATTTACACTTGAACCATATTTTTTCTATGCATCTACTTAGGTATTTATACTGCATTTATTACCATTGTATCTGAGCACCTTTCAATAAGACGAACAACTGACTCATTGATGGGAGATTCTCCAACCGTTAGCCTTATACATTTAACCTGGGATCTAAAACTCAATCAGTGCTATTTCTGGCTGACAGTAAATGCTGCACACCATATTCAGCTCTGACTTAAACGCATCCAAATCTACTGTTTTAGAGTTATGTCCTTGCTTACACCTCAGTCTCTCCGTAAGGCACAGTCGTAACTGAGGGAAGAAGAGTGGCACTTGGTTAAAATTCTGTTGATGAAGAAGGCAGAACAGAATCCAGCCCACATCCCAAGAGCTGAATAGGCAGGGGTGGTTCTAGGTATTTTGCCTCCACAAGCACAGCAGCCAGGCTGCCTTCAGGGGCATGCCTGCAGGAAGTCCTCCGGTTCTGCAGCTTCGACATACTCGCCGCCGAATTGCCACCGAAACCGCAGCACCAGTGGACCTCCTGCAGGCATGCCACCGAAGGCAGCCTGCCTGCCCCCCTCACAGCGACTGGCAGGGCACCCCCCGCGGCTTGCAGCCCTAGGCACACGCTTGGCGTGCTGGTGCCTGGCGCCACCCCTGTGAATAGGTTCTCCAGTGCTAACAGAAGCAGAAGGTAGGAAAATTTATATTTCGTCAGAGTCAGCAGATCTGACTCCCACACATACAGGGAGCAGATCTGTGAAGTAACAAGGAGTTCTTTTGATAGTCATTTTTCAGATGAGAACTATGCTTCAACTGTACCTTGGTTGTACTGAACTGCTTGCCCAACCTGACCCTGTTTCCATTAGCAGTAGCTCTTCTGGTATAACCCAGAGTTTTCTTGTTCCCTTGTATTTTCACGTCTCCATTTGGTGGCAATTTCAGCTCCAAAAACAAGACCTAAAAGAGACCACATTTCAGTAAGTATCTATATTTTCATCCCAGAAGAAAACAGTAAATGACTCTGAGCATTAAAATAGCCTATATGCTAACCAAAGCACAGCACTAATGCTCCAGATTAATTAAATCATTAAATCATTAAAACAAAAATCATTAATTAAAAAGCTGATTAAAGAACTGTGTTACCCTCAACTGTTCCTCCTTATTTTAATTAACTACAAAATGTAGTCTAAAATCTCATTTTCTAATCCTGAAAGTTTGGGAGCTCTGCTTCTAGATAAGGTAATTGACTGCTATAAAGTGATGTTACATGTATCCATGCTTCTTAATGACCGGCTGTAATGAAAATAAAAGTTAAGATGTCAAATGAGATGGAAAGGCCTCGGGGGAGATGGCGGGGGGGGGGGGAGGAGGAAGGGGAAAAGCAAAAAAATGTTAGCAAGGACAAGACTGCAGAACAAAATGCACTGAAGGATGTGGTGGCAACTATCATTTACAGAATTAGCTTCAAATAGTTTGAATATTGGAATTTTTCTACCAAAAATGTCTATCAGTTAAAAAACTAGCCATGATGAAATATTTATTTTTTATGAGATACACAGGCACGCTGATGAAAATGATAAATAGTAATACTAATAATACACGATTCTTGTCTTAAATTATTGTGTAATATTTTACACTATTTAACAGCTGCTACATTTCATTCTAGAGCTGGCAGGCACGAGCGGAAGTAATTTTCACACACATTTGTATAGCATAAAGGTTTTACTGGCATGAGATTAGAATGATCGTATTTCTGGGTTTAGTTTTTATTTGTTTGTGTCTCCTTCTGAAGCATCAGAGATGGCCATGGCTGGAGATGGGACACAGGGTAGGGTGAGGTGGGCCAGGCCAGTAATCTGATGTAGTATAGAGAATTTTCTCTCAGATCTTTGGCTGGGTGGTTCTTGCTTATGTGCTCAGGCTCTACCTGATTGCCATATGTTGGTCAGGAAGGAATTTTCCTCCTGGGTCAGACTGGCAGTGACCTTGGGAGGTTTCCCCTTCCTTCTGCTGAGTATGGGTGTGGGTCATTTGCCAGGATGGCCTTGGTATCTCTCAACCAATTCCCTACTTGCAGGGACCTCAGATATTGATGCACTCAGTTCCTCCTGTTCTCTGCCATTGACACAAAATAGCTGAGCCTTCTGAGGGCTGTAACATTTTTGTCTAAGTCCAGCTTTTCGGTTTAGTGTACAGGTGGCTGGTTGGTGATAGTGGCCTGTGAAATACAGGAAGGTCAGACCAGAAGACATGATGATCCTTTCTAGCCTTAAACTATGACTCATGAGTGGTGAAGCCACAAGAGAATTATATGGATCACCTAAAATGAGTGCTAAAGCTTTGCATCAAATCATTATCATTCTGTACATGCAACATTTCACAGAAACGTTATTTTAGAAAGAGGTTTAATTTTATTTCTTAGCCCTGATTGGTCACAAAACATTGGACCGTATGTTAATCACTAGTTCAGGACTGGTTTCAGACCAGTATTATTCTGTGGGTAAATTCCATAGTTGCAGGAAAGAAAAAAATATTTTTGTTGCATTTTTTTAAATGGCAGCTGTTTGAAACTTCTTAAAGGTTTGCAATGTTAAAATTAGTCCTGGTCGAAAGGAAACGGCAAGGTAATTCCAATTTATTGCTGTAATCAGCACACACAGCACGTGTAGAAAGCATCCATTTGGACGAAAAGTATTATATATTGCGAATTTATCAATAACTAATTTCCTTGAGTCTTTCTGGAAGGATTCATTTGTATGAATGAGTTTACAGGTTCTGACAAGCTTAGCGTACTTGTTTCAAAACTTTTAAAATAAGATTTCCATTTGTTTGTGGCTGAAATGTCGAGGGCAGGAGTAACTGGTCAACACAAATCAGTTCATATACCAGTCAGACTATGCGATGTCACAGCTCATGCATACAAACATCAATGTGTCTTGAAATCAGACAATATTAATGTAGTAATGAAGTAGCTCTAGGGCTTGTCTACATGGGGAAGCTACAGCAAAATAAGGTATATCGTGACTTTAAAGTGCAATAGCTATTCCACACTAACTCCCCGTGTGGACAGTCTTATTCTGCACTAAGAGTGCCTTTGTGCAGTTTACCTTAATCCAAATGGATTAATTTAAATTGCACAAAAGCAATTTTAGTGTGGAATAAATACCCACACAGGAAGCCAGAATGTAGACAAGCCTCTAGTCTCACAGTATTAGCCCAAAACATTCTGGCAGCAATTTGACAAGAGGCACACTCCATACATCATGGGCTGCAGACAGCATCTTTACAAATTAAAGATCTGATTCTGCAAAGCAGGGCTTTAGAGCTGTGCTCCAGCTCCGCTCCAGCTCCAGGCAAAAACCTGCAGCTCCACTGCTCCGGAGCTGCTCCACGCTCCAGCTCCAAGCTCCGCTCCAAAGCCCTGCTGCAAAGTGCTGCAAACCCTCACCTTCCACTGAAGTCACTGGGAGGTGAGTATCATGTAGGAAGTGCCCAGCACCTTGCAGGACTGGGGCCTATGATGGCTGAAAAGGAAAACCAACTTAGATCAGAATTCAACTTGGTTTCTGTCTTTCCTTAAAGTACAATTCCCTGATCATCACACACACACTTCACCCATCACGATTTTTACCCAAATATAGGATAAGTTAATCTAACAGCCCTCAGATCCAATCACCCTACCCAACTCCTTGAAATACCTCTGCAATGTCATCAGGGCTGGTCAAAGAGAAGCTGTGGCCTGCCATTTGATAAGCCTGGGCCTCAATCTCATTCAGTTTAGCTTGCATGACATGTTTTTGGGTCTCACACTCTGTTGTGCTAAAACCTATTCCATTCAGTTCCAGCAGGGCCAAGCAGTATTGGGTGGGCATCTCCACTTTATGGAAAACATCTGAAATATGTAGAAAAGCCAAGAAATGAGTTTATAACATCAATGGAAGGTCTATTTCAGTTGAATTTGGCAAATACCAAATAAACTAGATTTATAAACTCAGACTACAATGGGTGCTCATGCTCATTGTAAATTTCTAATCCCAGGATGACAATAATATTTATGTATGCAGCATTGTTGTAGCTGCATTGGCCCCAGGATATTAGAAAGCTAAGGTGGGTGAGATAACATATTCCATTTGAGCAACTTCTGCTAGTAAGCAGAAAAAGTTTTGAGAGCACATAGAGCTCTTCTTCAGGTCTGGCTCAAAAAGGCTTACCTAAGAAGAGCTTTGTGTAAGCTCAAAAGCTTGTCTCTCTCACCAACAAAATTGAATCCAATAAAAAGACACTACAACCCACCCACCTTGTCTCAACAATATTTATGACCATTCTTGAGAACCAAATATGCAGCATATTATATGGAGATGTTTGCAATGGACTGCAATGAAGTTGGAAGATGGAGAGCCTTATATCAGGGAAATGTTATACAGCCTTGTATTATTCCAGAAAAATAAAATAAAACCTAAACACAGAACTTCCTAAGCTCCTTGATATAAAACATGTTTATTTCTCAGAACAAAGGTTTCAAAGCCCAATTATTTTCTTTATATTAGATCCAGTAAAAGCTGTGTCATCTGGCACTTTACCAATCGGAGAGCTCTATAAACCGGCATTTCTTATTTTCATTGAAAGTCCGGTTGCTGTGGGGTAAGCAGGCTACCTACCTGGCACTGTGTAGCTCCCCAGAAGCAGTGATATATTTCTCCTGCTCCAAGGTGAAGGAATGGCAATGGGGGCCCCGTGCGCTGCCCTCACCCTGTGGCCAATGGGAGCTGTGGGAGCAGCGCCTGCGGCAGAGGCAGCACACAGAGCTGCCTGGCTATGCCTCCACCTAGGAGCAGCAGGGACACGTCACCGCTTGCAGGGAGCCCCCCCAGGTGAGCACTGCCTGAATCTGTTACTCTGAAACCCCTCCCACACTCACCCCCTCCCCCAAATCCCTCCCACACCCTAACTCCCTCCCTCTTAGTTAACCAGAATTTTTGACTTACCAGCACCACCACCCCCATTCCCCAACATGCTGGATAACAATGCTTTTACTGTATTACAGTGATGGGTGTTATAGAAGTACTAAGACCATTCACATGTATAATGTGCCACAATTGAAAGGAAACTGGCTACAGGCCTCAGTAACAACAAGATCCACTTACAATATATAAATATAAACCTTTATTTTACTTTAACCGGATAATTATTCATGTTGTGCTGCCAGGTTCGACAACTCCACAATGCAAATTTCAGTGCAAAGCCACTGAGCCTGCAGACCCATATACCAGGGACTCAAAATAGTTTAATGCACGCATATGTATACATAGTGAAAAGGTCTCAGCAGATTAGTCTGTTCATGGGATTACCTCCAGGTCCTCCTACCTGTTAGATTTTCCTTCTGCAACAAGGCATTGAGTTGGTTCATGATGTTGAAGATGAGCACAGATTCTATGGCTGCTCGGTACCGGCCAGAGTAATCAGCATTGGCACTAAGTCCCAGGCTCTGAACGCCTTGGCCAGTTCCCACCCCTTCAAGCAAGGGCAGTTCGTGAGGGAGAAAGTTGGTTACCATGTTGTGAAGGGTACGCTCCTTAGAGCCAGGATCCAGCAGCCAGCATGCTACCTAAAATGGAGAGAAACCTATCCTGAAAATCTTTTTATTGATTATAATTTTTCAACAAAATATTAATTGGGAATTAGACCAAAAATTCTTAACGTTAGTATTAACTTCAAACATCTGCAAAGTATCAGCTTTCTTGATTAAGTAGGTGAGTTAGAATAATTCCTGGAAGAAATTAAAAGATTTAGAGAGAAATTTTCAAAAGCACCTGAATGATATAGAAGCCTAAATCTCACTGAAAGTCACTTAAGGCACTTTTGAAAATTTTATCCGGAGTCAATTAAACACACACAAAAATGTTGCCCTCAGTCAATAATCCTTTCTGTATAACACACAATTTTAAAAGCTAAGATGGAATAAATGTGAAAACTATAGTTAAAAATGTGACTTCTCTGAAAACTGACTTTGTAAAAAGTGGCTTTATTGGCTTTACCATCAACTTGGGATCTGAGAAGCTGAGCTCTTCTCCTGTTTGCATATCGGCATTAGTAATAAGGATTCAACAAGCCAAATTCTATTTTCAGTAACCCCTGTGCAAGCCCACTGTCTTTAATGAAATCAAAATTTCACCCTGAAACTGAAATATAACTAACAGCTCTGTTGATGGTGCATGAGTCATAAGAGAATCCAGCTCACTCTTCCATAGTGGTGCTTAAGTGCAAAACAGAGTAAAAAAACATACCGACAAAAATGCATGTTTAATAAAGTAAACAGTTTTTACTACACATAGGGAGCAGAGCAAGCTGCTTTTTTTTTTAAAAAAAAAAGTCATTTTATTTTTTACATTAACTCTACATCATCATACTAAAAGCTAAGTATTCTCTTGTGCTGCACATCTTAGATACAGTTTGCTTATCTACATATTTTGATAGTGACATCATGCAATTCCACTTGAAGGCTGGTCTGCTTTATATAAGCAATAATGGCAATATCTCCTAGTGACTAAATCAATCAGAGGTGATTTACAAATTTCAATTTAAGTCATAAGTACGAAGTCAGGCTTTAGTGATTTGCCAGGTGGTAAAAGACACAGAAAAAAATCTATTGATTCCCTATGTGCTCTGTAATTAGTTACAAACAAAATGGTCTATAATCTATCAGATTTACTGATGAAAAAAACATAAATGAAGACATTGATATTTATATGCCTTTACTCTAAAGCCCTAGGGGACCAACTGTTTAAGTGTTCACTGATATATAAACAATACTATGGCAAAATATAAATGAAGGTTACTTACCTGTAATCAAGGTTCTTCGAGATGAGCCACTGCATATTCACAATTGTGAGATCAAGTTACCTGTGCTGTAAGCTTCCGAAACCTTCAGGGAAGCAGTGTCCATTGAGGCTACTCGTCTCTCCCATCCTGAAGGAGTTCAAGGGCATGAAAGAGGGAGTGGCCCCAACCACCTCTCAGTTCCTTCTGCTAATTCAGGAATTCCTAACCTGAGACTCCAAAGAAGCGGAAAGGTGAGTGTGAATATGCAGAGACTCATATCAAAGAACTGTGGTTCCACTGAATAACCTTCATTTCTTCTTCAAATGGCCTCTGCATATTCCTGCTTGCAGTAATTTAGCAAGCAGTACAACCCCCAGGAAGGCCAGGTGAGGAATTCTAGGTGACCAAACTGAGTAGAACTGCCAAACAAGTATCAGTTCTGAATGCCAACAGCGAATAGAAGTAATCGATCTAGTTCTCCCAAAACAAGTCTTAATGTGGGATATTTTTGCTAAAAACGCATATAGCTGTAGCGTCAGTCATATAATATGCTACAATGAATATAATGTGAGGGCACACCACAGATGCTGCCTTTGCCTTGGATGCGGACTGACAATTCCAGAAGATTGAAGTCCTCCCACATCATAATAATTGTGACACATACTGCATAGATGGACAACCTTTTGACCATGACAGACTGGGTCCTCCCATCAGCTCCATTTCTCCAAGGGATTGGGGAAGTTTTAAATAATCTTTGGCCTGAAATAAATAATGACTAAGTTCTCTGAATATGCAGAAGTATGATACCTGGACCTGTGAACGTAAAGGAGGCCAAAAACAAGCAGACATTCCAGTGGTCTGAAAGAGATGGACATCTCAGACACCTTAAACTGTTGGGATGCAGATGTGGACAGGACTACCTATTCTTAAGAATGCAATATTTCTGGTAAAGACGCTTGCATCACTGTGACTATCTGAGCTATTAAGAATGGCAACTTCATTAAAACAACCTGAAATAACAGTTACGGAAGACCTTATCAGATCCACCCCCTCAGGAGGTGCCCAGATGGGAGAGATCTTTCAAGATATAGAGTAGGTTTGACTAGTCAAACTCCTGTTTTTCATTAGAGTCTTTTGGACCTCAGCATAACACTCAAATCAACAGTACAAGTAATCTGGAGTCTAGATGTCCACCAGAGAAACCTGAAACCTGAGTAGATTTCCACCTTATCTCACACACAAGAGACCAAGTAGTTTGGAAAGCAGGACTTTATGGATATTAATAACATACCAACAATATTGATGACAGAATTGCCAATCTCTAACCTTCACTAATGACAGCAACTTGATACTAAATGGACTAACACTAAAAAAACCCTCTTAATTCAATAGACTTATGGGCAACAGACAGCAAGGAATACAGTATTGATGTTAGGACTTGCTTGTCTTTGGATCAGAACCATACAGAAGCATGGTATCCATGTTGGGAAGGGACTTAACTGACATTTACCTCACTTGTAAAACAAGATATCAGATGGAGCCCTTGCTAGAACACTTGTATTGCTGAATGGAAAACTCTTCTCAAAGAGCCTGCCGATATAGCTCATCTATCAGGGAAAGATGTTATCTGACCACCCAATGAGGATATCGAACTTTATGAATAGGAACCCCTCTTTAGTGGGCTGTCTAATGCATTCCCATAATGCTGACAGAATTCAGACAGATTTGGACTTTACGAAGGGGAGAAAAGCCTTGCAAGTCAGAGAAATAGCTCTCAGCTCCAGTACTTTACATGGAAATGCACCTCTTACTACGATCACAAACCTTGGGGTGGATGGGAATCAAGGTGAAGAATCCCTTACACCCTCTAGCACTATTATTGCAAATGGCAGGAAGGTGACAAAGGACTTCCCTGAAGGGCATGTTCTTCTCCTCTCTTACAAAACAAGGCATCTTAAAGCACTGAGGTGTGCCGGCTCAGGTGTTCCTTGCATAAAGAAAAGGTGGCAGAATCACAAAGAACCCTGCTGAAGCCTCAGATGTAGCCTGGTATGAAGGCTACCATGTAACTGCCTCAATAAGGAATCTGTCCACCACCAGAAAGTTTGCAAGTCTGGAATATACCAAGGCTTCAATGCGTATGAAAGTATGCTTCTTTGCGCAAACTATTAGGGAAGAACCATTTAGATACTTTGCTGAAGTTCAGGTAGATACACAGACAGACACCCAGCCATTCAGGGAGAACAGTCAAGCATCTAATGGAACACTGGCTGTCACAGAAAGGCCAAGGGGTAAGATATAGTTTTATTGACAGAGGTCGTCTTTGACTCCAGTCAGAGGTATGTGTAAAGAAGCTGATGTGACAATGGCACAGACTGGGGAGTACCCCCTGGAATATTTCTGGAAATTAGAAAGAATTCTGTCTCTGGAACCCAGAGATGAATATAACAAACATCAGGGTGTTAATATAGCCAGACAGCACTTTGCCACTGCCACACAGTCTTACTGTCCACATTATATGACAGGTGGCAAATCATATTCAGTTTGTGATGAGGAAACAAACCCCAGTCACTATTAAGTGTAGATGATATTGTCTCATCCCTTAGGTGTAACTGTTCTTTCCAAGATGGAAGGAATGTTTACTGAGACCTTCAGAAACACTGGGCTGACTGCTACATTGCACCTGTGTGCCCTACTGGTTCCTAGAAAGGCTTGGTAAAGTACGAATGGGTGCCCCTGCATGTTTCCTGTACCCATACAGGGGGCTACCAAAGACACTACCCAATCCTAGACACTGTACTCTATGGTGGAGCCAGAAGCAGATCTGAAAATTCTCCTTCCTAGTTTCGAACCAGGAACTAGTTATAATGGAAGGTAGGTAGCCCAGATAACAGAGTAGAGTGCAGGATGTCATTGCTGAAAGCAGGTACAGTAAAATGCAATGGACCAGGCATACAGTTAGCTCACTGACAATTGATGGACTACAGCTATTGCCAAATGGTACCCACGGGAACTGAAACGACCACTCAGCTGACCTCCAAAGAGATGGGAAAATTTTATTGTGAAAAGGCATGGCCACACATGGAGAAGGAACACCAGGGTAAGAGAAGAATGGAAGATGTATTGTGATTGGCACAATCTATGAGGGCTGAAGGACTGATTGATCAAGGTGATCGAGGTGAGGTAGTCCAGAGCTCAATAATGTTCTAACATTTCCTCCTAAGAGAAATAAGACACATGAATTCATCAGCATATTTATGATGTCAGATTCTAGGAATATCAGAGTGGTTCTCAACCCCTCACAGAAAGCTCTGCAGAACCTGGGTTATGCACTACTTAACTCCTAGGTCTTTTTTTTTGCCTTTGCCTTCAAGGGTTTGTCAGGAAGTGTAGGGGAGACAAGGCCTTGCACCCCGCTTCCTGTGATTTACCATGACTCTCAGCCAGCCAGTAAAACAGAAGGTTTAGTTAGCCGACAGGAACACAGCCCAAAACAGGTCTTGCAGGTACAGAAAACAGGACCCCTTCAGTCAGGTCCTTATTGGGGGGCAGGGAGCTTGGACCCCGGCCCCAGGTCTCCCTCCATTTCCCCTGCCAGTTCCAAACTGAAACTCTCCAACTTCTCCTCTGGCCTTTGTCTCTTTCTCGGGCCAGGAGGCCACCTGATCTTTTTGTTCTCCAACACCTTTAGTTGGCACCTTTGCAGGGGAGGAGCCCAGGCCATCAGTTGCCAGGAGACAGGGCGTCGGCCATTCTCCGTGCAGATACCATCACACTGGCCTTCTAACACTCTGCAATAATCACACGCCATTATCCTACCACCTAGATACTTGAAAGGCATAGGGGAAACTGAGGCACCCACACAGTATTCAGAGATTATATTAAGAACATTCCCACTTCGTCACAAGGTTATAAAGAGACTCTGAAGACAACAGTCAGTCCTTTCTGGAACATCAAGATGGATCCTGTGACACCGTATGCTGTTTCTCCTACAGAGAATATGTAGCAAAGAAATGTTTGGATCTATGAATCTCAGAATCAATAGAACTTTTGATGGGTATAGTACCCTCACATCCTAAGGCAGCCTCTGAACCTGGCATCAGTTTTTAGCCTATCAAGTTCTTGTAAATCTGGTCCTGGGAAATTGAATTAGCCCTTAGGAATTGGCTGGGATCTCAACAGAACCTCAGCAGCTCCTACCAAGAACAAAGAACTGACAGTTCCAGGACCAAATAAATTAATTTTTACAACTTTTCACAGTAGAGGAATCGAAAGGTATGTCTACACTACCCGCTGGATCGACAGGTAGCAATCGATCCCCAGTTGATCTGCTGTCGACTCCTGTACTCCACCGCGGCGAGAGGAGGAAGTGGAGTCGACGGGGGAGAGGCGGCAGTCGACACTGCACTGAGAGGACGCGAGGTAAGTTGACCTAAGATACGTCGACTTCAGCTACACTATTCTCATAGCTGAAGTTGCGTATCTTAGGTCGATTCCACCCCTGTCGTGTAGACCAGGCCTAAGAATGGATCAGTCCATTTCTTCTCATATTCAGGATGAGGGCCTGATAGATGGGATATTGGAATAGGAAAGCCTTTTCCTAGACAATCAGGGTATCAAGTGTGTGCATCTGAAAAATGGCCAAACAGGAAGCACAATGTGAATACACTACCCTGTAACAGAGATCCACCATTCCACATCTGATCAGAAGCTTGTACTAACCCTTTCTAGTGTGGTGAAGACCTCCACATTGATCTACTTGCTTACATCAGTGTGCTGGGCACAGAGTCAGTAAGGAAAGCATCTCTGAAAAGATCAAGCTGTTGGAAATGTAATACCAGATGCCACTGACCTACGTGGATCAGGGGTCTCTTGGTACAGAGCCACTAAACAAGTGACTCTCAATAGTCAGATGCTCTTACTGGATAGATGTCACGCAACTGAATCCCTTTTTGGCAACTCTGTTTGGCAGTCCTTCATGTTTGACTGTTGAACTGAATTCAGGGTCTGATCCTTAATCCAAAGTCATACCTATCTGCCACAGATCCATACACATTTTTTTTTTAAATATCTCTGGATCAGTAATATGCTATGGATCTGGGTGTTGCAGCTCCGAGCTCCACACTGCCACATCCAGATTTTGCAGCCCAGATACATGTTAGGCTTCCAGATGCAGATCCAGATTTTGCAGCCCCAGATGTACTCTGGGCTGCCAGATATTGGATTTTGCAGCCGCAGATGCATGCTAGGCTTGAAGATCCAGATCCATGTTTTGCAGCCCCGGATCCAAGCTAGGCTAAGGTGAGCAAACTTGCTCCTGGGGCACAGTCTCTGCAGCTGATGCTGAATTTATGCTGTGCCAGCTTAGTTATCTGGCCCTGAGGAGCCTCCCGATTGGTAGGGGAATGTGAGGCAGCCCTTCCACTCCTGCAGGTCCAATCAAAGACCATGCTGGACCAACATCTCCTCAGATCTTTTAAAAGAAAATCTGACTTAACTATAAATAAAATCTTCCTCAAAAAGGGAAGAAAAAAGAAAAACTATGAGGACAGTATAGAGGATGCTGTGTGCTGTAAGCTCGCTGAACCTGGGGCAGTTAGAAAGGAACAAAAGGGTGGCTGGTGCCACTTCCCTTTTCATACCCTCAGAACCCTCCAGGATGGGGAGGGGCAGGTGGCCCCAATGGACACTGCTTTCCAGGAGACGCCGGAAGTTTGTAGCTCAGGTGCTTTGATCTCACAAGTAGGAATATGCAGAGGTCATGAGAAAAAGTTGTAGTTCAGACCTGAATGACTTGGGTTAGTAGTGAACCATGAAGCCTATACACCAATGCCTTCAGCCACACAATAAGTGTGGGTATTTCTGTAAGTACACTTGTTGCATTTATACTGGATACCTGCATGGGTTAGGAACCTAAAGCACCAACCAATGTCTTTGTTTTATCCAGTCTATTTTATATGCCTCAATACCTTTTTGGTCCAAATGAAACTGCACCTTAAGCCATGCTACAGAAATAGGAAGACCTATGGGTTGTTCTGAAGCATGCTCTCTCACAGGAGAGCAATGTTCCAGAGATTTCAGTGTCCAAGAGATAGAAAGCTTAACTCTCCCCCCCACACTATTTCCAAGTATTTGAATCAATGGGCTAATTTTCCAGAGGCACTAAGAGATGGCTTCAACAGGAGCAGAGAGTGCTCAGCAACTATGAAGTTCAAGCTACAAAATGTTTTTAAGAGAATCTAGTGTAGCAGCTGAGAAAGGCCCCTCAATCACTTCTGAAAATTTTAGAACTTCACGTTTTGTGAAAAAGTAATGTTTAAAAAAAACCTGGAAGGCCCCTGGAGACATGAAATCAAGGTGATGGCTAACAAAGTGTTTCTGTTGAGACACACTCTGGATCCCAAACAGGTTCTATTCTCCTTGTCTTTGTTTCAGGTCTTTGATGAGCATGTTAATCCCTTACATTGTACTCAGCTTATAAAAGTTTAAGAAGTTTTCCTGTTCCAATATTTTTATTTGGTTTTAAAATTCTTTTAACTCTTTTTTTAAATTATGTTTCACACTGTGAAGTGAACTTTGAAAGACATCACCAACGACACGCCCCTTCCCCCCCCCCCCGCCCCAAACACACACACTTAAAAGTGGTAGCGCTTTTTATTAAGCAGGGCCAGGCTGGTTTTTAACTCTTTCAAACACTTTCCTTGATTTCCAACCAGTGGAACCTTCCCCTCCTCTCAAACTTAAGCATGAACATAGTTCTTCTGGAAATGAGGGACTGGTGGTACTAGTGAGAGCCTAGGTACCTCTTCTGCCATTCCATCCCAGGCCTCTTGTACCAATGGAATTGGAGCTCTGGAATGCTGGCATTGCCATTAAGACCTGTATGAGATCCAAACTCATCTTCCATATATGACCTAATGAAGATTTGAAGTCAGAACTCCCCGGGTGAAACTCTTACCACCGAGCCCTTTCTGTGTCTATTGCAGATACTGGGAAACTTCAAAAAAATCATAGTAAGAAGTAAATGTAAAATATTAGTTAACGTGGACTTCTATTACTTTAGCTTTAAAATAACATCATCAAAAACTTTGAAAACAAACATTTCTGTCAATACTAAATAAAAAAAACAAATGACTTGAGCAGAGCATTAAACACTAAAAGCTACCCAGACTCATTGGTTTAAATAATGAATGGAAGTTTTACACGAATTAAAAAAATTTAATTTCTGAAACCTTTGGGTCCTCGAAACTTCCTTCCAGGGAGATGCCACAAGCCAGCAGAAGAGTCTTATAGTGCTGGATGAGGTTGTACATGACAAGTGAGTGCGCGCTCTCAGATTCCTTCTGCAAGCAAGACTGTACTTGACATAATCTCTCAGTCACAGACAGGTTCTGATCCAAAGGAGGTGGTGCCAAGCTGGCACTGATTTCTGAGATAAGACACACAAATTAACTTATTCAGTACATGGAAAGAAAGAGGTGAGAGAATGTGGGATTCTTTGAAGCTACCAGACCTAAACAGAAAACACAAAGCGTATAATTGGAGCTTGAACAAATAATAAATCTATATTGTTTTGATGCAGTAGGGATCCAAGAAACTAACGGAGTACTAGTTTATTTATAAAGAATAGCTCAAATGTAGTATCTGGTTATCACCGAGATTTTGTTTTTACCTGTGCATCACAGGTGGGTTGACTGAGGTACAAGGAAATATAGTGACTTGCTTGGTCACATTCAAGCAGATCAGCCAGGAACTCAATGCTTTCTTGACCTTTTCTGTAACCAACAGACTTCACTGCCTCCTTTAGAAATGGAGGAACAGGAAATATATGAAACAGTGGCAAACATGTCCCTCTCAGCCCTGGGTGTTAATGATGAATATGGCTGATTGCTTTTGTCATACAACTGAACTGGGTTAGAGACTGTCACAGGGGACATACTCTTGGATGCCATCTCCTCACAGTTTTTCCCTGAAACGTGTGCTGTTTTGCAGTTTGGTCTATCTGGCAATCCTTACTTACCAGTCTGGTCATCTTGTTTCTGCTGCAATGAGACATAGTAGGCATCCTTTCCACCCCAGCATACAGACAATCCAACTACCAAGATATCTTCACAGCCTTTGATAGGAAACCCATCATCTTTAACCTGGATCCGCTGGGGAGATCTTACTAAACAAACATTTTTTAAAAGTTATAATCCTAAAACAGCATCCATAAATACAGCAGTTTGTTCAACTGAAAAAATCTAATAATGAAACAACCCAACACAGCCTGGAATTCTTAAAACTGCACAAATGCTTTAATTCTCTTATATGTATCAGACTCTCTCTTCCTCCCCTGTACCTCCAGTTCTTTTTAACCAGTAACTTTAGAATAGTAAGGCGCCCAACACAAACAACCACTTAGGATTCCTTAAAGAGATCTGGCTTTCTGCCTCATAACATACCCAAGAGTTGGGGTATAATGGTATTCTCTCACCCTGCATTGGGGCACATCTCATTTTTAGTCAAAATTATTTATTAAATTCTTGTTGCTGAGATAATAAATTTTTTGGTTTGGTTCCTATATTCAGGCAAATCATCCAGTGTTTAACTCCTTGGTTCTTTGTTTTTATGTGGGGTGTGTGTTTTAAGATAGGAATAAGGAGTATAATTAAAAACACAACAGTACATGTGGGGATTTTTGCAATCAGGCACAGAGAGCTTCAGAGACAAGCTGCTGATGATGTTTCCATCTCCTCCCCTGAGACAGATGAAGGGAAGCTGCTGCTTGCTCACACTTCTTAAAAGATGGGGGCAGAGGTTTGGAAAAAGGCAAAAGAAGTAATCCTTCTCTCACTAAGGAAACTCTAATTGAATCAGCCTCCCAGTTGCTCCTGAATGGCTGCCTTCTTTCCACTGCATCAGCCCCTTAGGAGAGTTGCAGAATATGAATACTACACATGAAAAAGTGCAAGAGTACAGCAAGGATCTGAGGGGTTGGGGACTGGATTGAATTTCATAGCTAAACTACTAAATCTACCCAAATTAACTTTTTGTAAATTGGAAAGTATTTAACCTCAGATCAGCCCACAATATCTGTAAGGAATACTGCCTGGCTAACAGAGGACATGAATAAGTTGCTTATGTGTGTTTCTGAATTTGCTGCCAAGATGAAAGCCATTTATGTATCTTCTCCTATATCACCACAAGACTACAACACCATTCCATTTTAAAATGACGGATGTGATATGTTTTCAGTTCATATTTGCTCATTGCACTAATTAGTCCGAGTGAGAGTGATCATGTGAACAAGAGTCTGCAAATAAATACAGGAAGCAAGTAAGTACTTAATGTCCACTGCAGGGTGGTAATGCTGGTAGCCTTTCAAATAAGGCTGGGACCATCCCACACTCCAGTCACCTTCATCTTCCCAGATCCACCCTTTAAATGATTCACCTAGTGCTATTCATCCTTCCCTCCTGAAACCCAAGTCCTTCCTTCTATAGTGGATCTCAGTACTCAGTTTATCCTCTCACTTAGATAAACCCAAAGGAATAAATTTACAGTCATTCCCATTAACTCCTCAGGCTAAACAGAGTATGGTTCACAATTTAACATGGTAGAAATGTGAAAGAGGAACTGACCTTGTTTGAATCTGCCACCTATAGTTGACTTGGGGGACAAGAGACAATTTGTTCTTTCACAAGCCACCGAGATGGCAAATCTGCTATTGTTCCTCCATTCTCTGATGAAAGTCTGGAAGAGAGCTTTGTCACTTGCCACATCAATAACAGTGAAGCTCTCAGCACTACATGAAATAAGTGGCAAAACATGTGGAGATAATTGCAATGAAAAGCCTGGGTCTATAATAGAATAGTCTTTTACAGGGTTAGACTCAAGCAAAACCTCACATGTGTCTTCATTACCAGGCTTATATAGCAGTGTTTCTATATGGTGGTCTGAACTAGGTTTGCCATTCTGCTGTGGTTGAAAAGGTGAAATTTCATCTATGTGGCTGACATTCTTGTTTTTTACAAATGTCAGAGATGTGCCAAAACTTTTTGGAACAGCTTCCTTAGGAGGTGTTGGAGGAATAAGTCCTTTGCTGATATCCGGCTGGGGGTCAGATATTCTATTGCTTCCCTTGAGCAGCAGAGGGTTATAATCTGGTTTCTGAACATCCAGGGCTTCCTTATTGCTCTCTCTAACTTTGAAATAGTTCTTTAAATCCTGGCAAGTGGATAATGACTCTCTCTGACAATAGCTGAATTCAGAAATTGCACCTGGCTCTTGTTTACTATTTGAGATTACCAACTTTCCTTTTGAGGAGGAGACTCTTGGACTTAAAACAACAGGTTTATTATCTGAAGGACTAGGCCATCTGTCTAAAATATCTTGCAACCCTGGGCTTAAGTCAAATGAATGATCAGACCATACCACTGGATTGGTATTCTTTTCCACAGCTTGTTGGGCATTCTGGGGCCTTTCACCTTGATCCAGTCTTGTGTCCTCTGGCCTGGGATCCTCCTCCTCATGCCTTGGTTTTCTTATCCCTAGCTCAACAAGAGCTGCAGACGGAGCGTCTCCTTGACATGGAGGCAAGTCAACATTACCTAAAGCTTCCGCTATCTGCAAAGAATCTATATCAGAGAATATAACAGATGCATCATTAAACTGTGCTGGATGCTGATGCTCATTCCAGTTTACACTGACAGTTAATATATCCTGAATGTGCTCCAGGTTCTGCTGATGCAAAATGTCAGCAAAAGAGCTGGAAGCGGCTTTAGGGGGAGGAGTCACAACCTTCTGCTCCCCAGATTCTGCCCCTTCAGCCTCACTTGTGTGCATATCTGGAGGGCCATTGACATAACTGAAGCTATCATCAAACAGTAAACTGTCACTCATATTCAGACTAGTTTCAGGATGGGGATGGCACTCAACTTGTACACGCACAGTGTGAGGGCACTGGCCATTGGCAGGAGAAACTGCCTTCTGAAGATCTTTAGAAGCACTTTCCTTTACTGAATTTTGGGTCTGATAACCCTGTAAAAAGCTACATAGTTGTGAGTCAGTGAAAGAAAAATCATTTCCTTTAATGCAAAATGCAGATTCTGTGCATTTCATTGCAGGCTGTAAATTAGGGCTTCTAGAGCCCAAAGCATTAGAGCAATGTAAATCTGTGGTATTTCTTGTCCCAGGATTTGAGCAGATCACTTTCCTAAGTGCTGCAGCTAGCTTTTCATTTGCAACATCTTCATTTTGTAAAGTGCTGGCACAGTGTAGTTTCATGGAGATTTTCTGCACAGATATCTCTGCCTGCTCTGTATCTTTTTCTCCCTGCTGTCTTGCAATTTCAGCTGCCACCTGCTGTTGTAATATGCTATCAGTCTGTGTATCCAACTGGAAGCTGTCTTCAAATTCTTTGGAAACTGAATACAGATCAGGAGAATAACCATTTTTAATATCTTTTGCAACACAAATGGCTCTGGATTTTACGGTGGAGTCTTTCAGAAAATCCTCCGGCTGATTATCTGTTTTACCCACGCCTCCAGTTTGTAACAATATTCCATTGGGCTTTTCAGCAAATGTTTTGCCGTCATTCTGAATTTGAAAATGAAAGGATTTATTTTCATTAGGGTAAAAATAAACAGCTTTCTGTTTGCTAGCACTAGTGCTCACATGCATGTTTGCAGAACTGCTGGTTCCATCATTACAAAGATCTGTGCCTAGAACCATTTGTTGTTTGGCAAGTATCTTTTCAGCACAGTTTTTAACTGGTTGGATTTTGCTCTGTTTAACACACATGTATTCATTTTTCACTGACCTGCTAGAAATTCCCAGGTCTCGCATAGTATCATCTGTCTCCATATTCATGGGTGGAGCATCTCTCACTACAGTATCCGTAGCTTCCAGACAATTCACTGTTTCTTTAGAATTGGATTTATTAGTAGTGGAAGGCTCTGTAAGTAATTCCTCCATTATCTCTTTGCTCTCTGGTTGCATTTTGTCCACCTGTAAAGATTCTGAGCCTTTGACAGTGAAGAGCTTGTGAGCAGATGATTTGTTTTCTCCAAATTCCTTGTTCTTTCGATCTGAAAAAGATTTAGCTTTAGACTTGCTATGACTGGATACAGAGGGCCCATTTATCTCTGTTCTGTGCTTCCTTGATTCATCAAGCAGCAACTGATGCTGTTTTGAAACAGCGCTTCTGCCCTCAATTTGACTGAAACTAGTGTCCATAGTCCTCCTATACCCAGATGCCTTAGAAGTTTTCCATGAAGCGAAGTTCAAAGTTGGTCTCTTTCCCTTCTCAGTAGGGAATTCTTGAGTTGTTGCCCCAGAGCCTGCCTCACTTTTCGTCAGAAAAGTAACTTCCCTGTTTTCTTTACCTTTGCCCAAATTTGGCCGCTTTCTAGCACTGTACATGACGACATCACCATTTACCTCCTTTGTCTGGGTGTGATCTTCCTGCAATTCATTTTGGGGTCTGGGGTTTGACATACTAGCATTTAACAGCCTTTTATTTCCCTTTTTAATATCTGAAGAATTCCCAGCTTGAAAATTGGTGCCATGATCAGGTAGAATTCTGTACCCTTCACTGCTGAATACTTTTAAAATCCCTAGTGAACATTCCCCATTCAGTTTACATTTTCTGTCCTCCAACTCTGATTCACTGCTGGTCATGGAAGATGTATCAGACTCAAGAAAAGAATCTGGGCTCCACTGCACTCCCATCGCAGCCAAGTCCTGTTGTAGGAGTATTCTAGCTTCCTCCACAATAAGGGATGCTGCTTCACTTTCGGTTAAGCCCTTCATTCCCACCATCCAGATACAGTGGGTATTCCGACGCTCCTCAGCTGCCTCTTCATCTTCATCCACTGCCCTACGAATGCTAAGGGAAGGAAAACAACTTGAAGTTAGACAGAAAGTTGTTTAGAAACACTCATACTGACCATAACAAACAATCAAAGCAAGCACCATACTACTGTGCTCTTATCTTTAATTAGGATAGTAGTTTCAATGAACCATTATGACAAAACATGTTTCTGGACCACACAGGCTACATCTTCTAGGAAACGAGCATTTGGTTGTGGGTTTTGTTTTGTTTTTTAAGTGAATGTAGTGTTAGTAGAAGGTATAAGAGTGACCATGCTAAGGCTGCAGTGCAGTGCCCCCATGCAGATTTGCCCTCACTCCTCCCTCGGTGTGACAGAAACCTGGAGCAACCTATGTAACAGCAGGTAATTATGGACTTAGCACTGTTCCACTATGTCAGCTCACAATTAGCAGTCCTGAAAGCCCACCATGTGGAGAATGCCCATTAATTTAAATGAGTGCTATACACAAAGGATCCCAAGGTGAACAATTAGGATTTTCTCATAGGGACAGCTGTTTACTAGGAAGTGGATCAAGGCCACCAATATAAATTTTCCTTTGATGTAGTCCATACAAAGTGTAGAGAAACTGCAGGTAAAAAACAGTTACTCACGTCATAACTGTTGTTCTTCAAGATCTGTTGCTCATATCCATTTCAATTAGGTGTGTGCATGCCACGTTCACAGTCATCAGAAAGCTTTTCCCTTAGCAACACCCGTTGGGTTGACTGTGAAGCCCCCTGGAGTGGCACCTACATGGCGCTCAATATATGACTCTGCCAACCTGGCACCTCCTCAGTTCCTTCTTGCCAGTTACTCCAACATAGGGGAAGGCAGGTGGATTTGGAATGGATATGAGCAACATCTCGAAGAACAATAGTTACGAAAAGGTGAGAAAACGTTTTTTCTTCAAGTGATTGCTCATATCAATTCAATTAGGTGATTCCCAAGCCTCACCAAGGTGGTGGGGTCAGAGTTCAGGAAACACTGATTGTAGCAACGCTCTGCCGAAAACTGCATCATCTCTGGCATGCCGGATGATGGCGTAATGAGAGGTGAACATATGTACGGAGAACCAAGTTGCTGCCCTGCAGATTTCTTGTACTGGGACCTGGGCCAGGAACGGAGCAGATGAGGCCTGTGGAATGTGTTGTAACGAGCCCAGAGCTGGTATTTTGGCCAGCTCATAGTACGTGTGGATGTATGACATGATCCAGGAAGATATTCTTTGAGATGAGACTGGGAGTCCTTTCATCTGGTCTGCCACAGCTATGAACAACTGTTCAGCTTTCTGAATGGCTCAATGGAAAAGGCTAGAAGTTTCCAAACATCCAGGGAGTGCAGCCTCAGCTCACAGCTACTGGCATAAGGCTTAGGATAAAAACCAGGCAGGAAAATGTCCTGACTAGTGTGGAAGCGTGACACCACCTTAGGAAGAAAGGCCGGGTGAGGTTTGAGTTGCACCTTCTCCCTGTGGAAAACCGTATAAGGTAGCGGCCTTTAACTCAGACACCCTGCTTGCTGAAGTAATGGCAATGAGAAAGGCTACCTTCCACGACAGAGAGAAGGGAGCAAGTTGCCAGAGGTTCAAATGGGGGCCCCCATTAGCCTGGAGAGGACCAAGTAAAGGTTCCACACAGGGACAGGCTGTCTGCTCTGAGAATGTAGCTGTTCCAGACCTTGAGGAACTGACCAACCACAGGGTTGGCGAAGACAGAGAGTCCAGATGCTCCCAGGTGGAAGGCCGAGACAGCAATGAGGTGTACCTTTATGGAAGGCGCTGACAGGCCTTGCTGTTTCAGGCGCAGAAGGTACTCTAAGATGAGAGGTACAGGTGCCTGGAGAGGGGATGTACGACACTGGTCACACCAACAATTAAATTTTTTTCACTTTGCCAGATATGTGGCTCTAGTGGAGGACTTCCTGCTGCCAAGTAGGACTTCCCTTGCCTGTTCTGAGCGCAGAAGCTCCAAAGCCCTGAGGTCTCAGAGGGACTGCAGGTTGGAGTGATGAAGATGACAGTAGTCCTGAGTGATCATGTCGGAAAAGAGAGGTAACGTGATTGGAGCGTCCACTGACAGTTCCAGGAGTGTAGTGTACCAATGTTGTCGAGGCCACGTTGGTGCCACCAGAATTATCTCAGCCCTGTCCCTGCGGACCTTGAGTAGGACCTTGTGCATGAGAGGGAACGGGAAAGGCGTAGAGTAGGTGGCCTCGCCACCATAGCAGGAATGTGTGATTGAGCCTAGGCTCTGTTTCTAGAAGGAGCATAACATCAGGCACTTTCTGTTGCTCCAGCTGGCGAACAGATTGACCTGGGGAAACCCCCACCTTTGGAAGATGAAATGTATGACATCCGGTTGGATGGACCACTTGTGATTGCGGAAGGACCTGCTGAGGTGGTCTGCCAGTGCATTCTGAACTCCTGGTAGATAGGATGCTTCCAGGTGAATGGAGTGGGCTATGCAGAACTCCCACAGCTGGAGAGCTTCCTGACATAGGGGAGAGGACTGGGCTCCACCCTGCTTGTTGATGTAAAACATGGCAGTGGTGTTGTCCATCAGAACTGCTACGCACTGACTTTGTAGTCAGGCCTGAAAGGTCTGACATGCTAGTCGCACTGCCCTCAGCTCCTTGATGTTGATGTGGAGGGAGAACTCATCCTGCAACCAAAGGCCCTGCATTGGAGGTCTCCCAAACGTGCTCCCCATCCCAGAGGTGACATGCCCATTACTAGGGACAAGCAAGGCTGAGGATTGTTGAAGGGGACTCCTTTGCACACTATCCAAGGGTTGAGCCACCACTGAAGGGACTCGAGCACCTGCTCCAGCATTGTGACCACTGAATTCAGGCTGTCATGTCCCGGGTGATAGGCCGAAGTGAGCCACACCTGTAGAGACCTGAGCCTCCGTCTGGAATGCCAAGTCACGTAAGTGCAGGCTGCCATGTGGCCAAGGTGACTCAGGCATCCCCTTGCTGTGGTGGTCGGGTATTGTCAGAGACCTTGAATGATGTCTGCCATGGCTTGGAATCAGGACTCTGGCAAAAGTGTTCTTGCCTGAACCGACTCCAACGCCGCCCTGATTAATTCTATTCTTTGGGTCAGTGCCAAGGTTGACTTGTTCAAGTTGAGAAGGAGACCCATTCTCTCAAACGTGGATCTGACCAATCAGGCTTGAGACTCCATCTGCTCCCTGGTGCAGCCCCTGAGAAGCCAGTTGTCGAGGTACGAATATACCTGCACCTGCCATGACCGACATGCACTTGGTGAACACGTGGGGGGATGCTGAAAGGCCAAATGGAAGGACCATAAAATGATAAAGTTTGTGGTCAACCACGAACCATAAGAATTGCTCTGTGCAGGTTGAATAGCTATATGGAAGTATGCGTCTTTCATCTCGAGGGTGGTGTACGAGTCTCCTGGATCCAGAGAGGGAATAACTGTGCCCAGGGAGACCATGCAGAACTTCAACTTTACTATGAACTTGTTGAGTCCTCGCAGATCTAGAATGAGTCTGAGATCTGCCTTGGCTTTGGGGATTAGGAATGATCGGGAATAGAATCCCTTGCCCCAGAGCTCCTGAGGAATCTTCTCCATTGCCCCAAGGCGAGGAGTGCCCACACCTCCTGGATAAAGAGTTGCTCATGGGAAGGGTCCCTGAAGAGGGACAGGGAAGGGGGGTGGGAGGGAGTGTAGGAGCAGAATTGAAGAGAATATTCCACTTCTACCATATGGAGAACCCAGCAGTCTGAAGTTATTTGGGACCAAGCACAGTAGAAGTGGGACAGACCATTCAAGAAAGGCAGGGAAGGATCCGGAACTGAGGCTGGCACGCCATCCTTGGGCGCATCTTCAAAAGGCCTGCTTGGAACCCAACGATGGCTTGAGACCATTGCTTCTTGTTCTGTCATCTGCCACCACTGAGAACAGCCAAGCTCCATCCTCTTTGGAACCCTCCTTCAGGTACTTGAAGGCTGCTATCAAATCCCCCTCACTCTTCTCTTCTGCAGACTAAATAACCACAGTTCCCTCAGACTCTCCTCATCAGTCATATGCCCCAGTCCCCTAATCATTTTCGTTGCCTTCCGCTAGCCTCTCTCCAATTTGTCCATATCCCTTCTGTAGTGGGGGGACCAAAACTGGATGCAGTAATCTAGGTGTGGCCTCACTAATGCCGAATAGAGGGGAATAATCACTTCCCTCGATCTGCTCCTACTAATACAGCCCAATATGCCATTGGCCTTCTTGGCAACAAAGGCACACTTCTGACTCATATCCAGCTTCTCATCCACTGTAATTCCCAGGTCCTTTTCTGCAGAACTGCTACTTAGACAGTCGGTCCCCAGCCTGTAGTGGTGCATGGGATTCTTCCTTCCTAAGTGCAGGACTCTGCACTTGTCTTTGTTGAACCTCATCACATTTCTTTTGGCCCAATCCTCCATTTATCTAAGTTACTCTGGACCCTATCCCTACCCTCCAGCGATCTACCTCTCCCCACAGTTTAGTGTCATCTGCGAACTTGCTGAGGGTGCAATTCATCTCATTATCCAGATCATTAATAAAGATGGTGAACAAAACCAGCCCCAGGACCGACCCCGGGGCACTCCGCTTGATACCAGCTGCCAACTAGACATCGAGCCATTGATCACTACCCATTGAGCCTGACAATCTAGCCAGCTTTATACTACTTTAACTTGCTGACAAGAATACCGTGGGAGACCGTATCAAAAGTTTTGCTAAAGTCAAGATATATCACATCCACTGCTTTCCCCATATCCACAGCGCCAGTTATCTCATTATAGAAGGCAATCAGGTTGGTCAGGCATAATTTGTCCTTGGTGAATCCATGTTGACTGTTCCTGATCACCTTCCTCTCCTCCAAGTCTTAGCATTGGCCTGTATGGTTTTGATGAGGGGTTGAGCCACCCTCAACGGGCCTTCCTAGGCCCGAATGTCGACTATCGTGTCCTCTGACTCCACCACCTACTTGGCCTGCAAGCCTATATTTCACACTACCCTGCGAAGGAGGTCTTGGTGGGCACGGCTGTCTATGCGGGCAGTCCAGAGACAGAAGTGCCTGCAACCGCTTCGTCCAGGGAGGATGACAAGGAGGCTAATGGGGGAACAGGGTCCTCCTGAACTTTTTTGTCTCCAGGGGCCTCCTGTCCCGCCTCTCTACCAGGGCCAATCACACCTGGAACAGGCTCACGAACTGGGGTTAGTTCCATGGGAATTAGTGCGACCAAGTGGATGGGGCAACTGGCTGATGCCTCTGGCACCTGTGGTTCAGAGGTCACCAAACCGGAACATTTGGATTGGGTGCCCTGGGCCTGGTGGCATGCCCACAGCATCCGAAATGGCCACTGCACTGGTCCCTGCCTCTGCGCAGGCCATGGCCCTGCCCCCACTTCAGGCCTTCCACAGCCTGACGGGTGCTGGCCCCACTCTGAGTATCTAAACCCTGTCTCTGAGTCCGAAGACGGGGACTGGGACTGTGATGGCCAGGGAAGTGCCAAGTGGCGCCGCAATCGGGGTCTGTGCAGGGACACGGACTGGTGCTGGGAGGACCAGTGCTGGGTGCAGAATCAGTATGAGGATCGATGTTGTGATTGCGAGGGCTGGTGCGACCTGGAGCATTGTTGCAAGTGCGACCAGCGCTGGGACTCCGAGCAGCAGTGCTGAAGGATGGAGCATCAACCATTTTGCCTCAAGATGGTGCCACACATTGCAGTACCGAAGGCTTGACTTTAAGGACTTGGAACTGCGGTGCCATCATGGCGATGAGGTCCCTCACAGCCTCAAAGGTGTCTGGGGTAGATGGCAATTCCAGCTCCTCCTTGACCTGGCTCGGGGAATCCAACGGCACTAGACTCGATGGTCCCCCTTGTGGGGCTGAAGTCAACAGTGCCAGCTCTAAAGTCTTTGGCCCTATTGGCCAGCTCCAAAAGGGGTGGGTCTCTGAGTCGAAGATCTATTCCTCCCCTGCTTTCGGTGCCGCTTCTGCATCAGGGAATGAGAATGCCGTGGGTCTCTCCTAGAGTCCTTCCGTGGTGCCGCTTCTACCACTGCCACTGGGGAGCTGCACACCGATGAGCTCGGTGCTGGGTCTTGCCAAGCAGATGTAAGTTGCAGTCTAAGTGCTGCCTCCATAAGGAGCTGCTTGAGGAAAAGTCTCCCTCCTTTTTTGTTCTGGGGAAAAACTCTTTACAAATCCTACACTTGTCTGTTTGGCATGCTTCCCCCAGACACTAAGCAAGCGTGGTGGAGGGGGTCACCCATTGGCATGGGCTTATTGCAGGACTTGCAGGGTTCGAACCCTTAGGACTTAGGCATACCCCGAGTCTCAAAGGGAAACATAGGGTGAAGGAGAAGACCACCCACTCCCAACAACTATCTGCCGTAACCGAAAACACTAAAACTAAACTTAATGAGGCTAGGAATAACTGTAAACTAAACTAAAGCTAGTAAAAATGAGGAGAGCTTGCTAAGCAGGTCACTGCAGTTCCAACGACCATCCCTGACAGTAGGAAGGAACTGAGGCGGTGCCAGGTCGGCAGGGGTCACATATCGAGCGCCATGAAGGCACCACTCCAGGGGGCTCTGGGGCCGACCCGACAGGTGCTGCTATGGGAAAAACTTATGGATGACCGTGGACCTGGTGCAGACACGCCTAACTGGAATTGATATGAGCAATCACTCGAAGAAGAAACCATGTTCACGTTATAATGGAACACTTAATAACTGTATCAGTTTTGAGTGTGAGAACAGATTCTCTGCAGGGATTTACCTTAGTTCACCCGTGTAGACATGTCATATGGGTTACTTTTTGAATGGACAAACTTTTGCTTTATTATAATGTTAGCTTGGCCAATGATGTAGTTTAAAAAGGTACCTCAAGCACAAACTTCACAAAACCCCCACAAAACCATGGTGGAATCACACAAGTAAAATAGTTAGCAGCCTCTGCAAGTGACAACTTGAATTTAAATAAGAAATGTACAGACACCTCCATAATTAATATGGCTCTTACTGGGTATGCAAAATTGAATTTACGAGTTTCTAGTTGGCGTTCCTTTTGCTGACAAACCAGCTCACAAACTTAGTTGTCCAGTTAAATCCTTACAATAGTACTCTGTACTATTAGTTTTCTCTAACATAACACTAGCAGAGGATCTCAGACTATGTTACAACATGGATTACCTAATTAGAACACTCCTGATGAGTAGAGAAGTATCATCCCTGTTCAGCAGGGAGTGAAACAGACACTGAGGGTAAGTCTACACTGCAATAAAACACCTGTGACTGGCCTGGCTCAGCCGACTAAGGCTTGCGTGACTTGAGCTGTGGGGCTATAAAACTGCGCTGTAGACATTTGGACTGACTGAAGCCTGGGCTCTGGAACCCCAAAAGTGGGGAGTATCCCAGAGACCAGACTCAGCCCATGCCCGTAAATCTACACTACAATTTTATAGCTCCACAGCCCAAGCCAGCTGATACAGGCCAACCCCAGATATTTTATTGCAGCGTAGACATACTCTGAGAGATAAAGTGACTTTCCCAAAACTATACAGTGGGTCAACAGAACAGTAAGGAACAGAACCTAGTACTCCCAAACTTATCCTGTAACCATCACATGCTCTAATTCATTAGAAGTACTCTTGGAACTCATATAGTCAAGACTGAATTACTTAACTCCAAGTATAGTGGAAAGGAATGCACTCAAGAAGGTGTCCAAGTTGACAACTTGTTGATCTCTCACCTTTTGAATGGTACGGCATTCTTCAGGGCAGTTTCCACTTCAGCAGTATTTCCTTTAGCAAGATCAGCTACTGTGATGAAGCCAGCATTATAAAGAGCTCTGGCATGCTGCGCATTCAGCAGAGATACCCGAACTAGGTCACACAGCTCCCTCTGGATTCCAAAGGTGAGGCGACTCTGGAACTGGGAGAGCAACTGTTCCATGTTGTGCCATCCCAGACGGTTAGAGAAAACTGTTACCATCCCTGGAACATGAAAATTACATTCTGTTGGGCTTAATTTAACTTCAATTTTAAAAAGTTAGATCCACTTTCCTCTGTAATATCAGTTTGAACATGCAAAAATAATATAATTTAAACTAAAAATTCTCTCTTTACAAGTCAGGCAGCATTCTTGATTCCCCAGTCTAATAATACTCTTATGTTGCTAAACGTTTTGACCTACGCCCCAGTCAGAAAAATGCTGGATAACTAGGGAACAAGCTATAGCCTCTGTATGAAATATTTGTTCAGGAAATTGCCAATACAGAAGTACTACTCTTCTGGTGGGAGTTCCCAAGACAGGCAAACAACTCCAGAGAAGAACTGCACATACTAGTTCAGAATGGGTTCCAGAGGCCTAGCAGACAAAGAACAGACTTTTCATATAAAGGGGAAGACTGAACTGAGTCAGTGATTCTCTCTGATCCTCCAACTGACATGAAACTATCACTAAGAAGGCAAAACCTTGTTGGAAGGATTTGAAGGACTTTGGCAACCTATCAGGGTCTCCATAATGCAGATTGATGACACCTGGCAAGCTTCATATGTCACAAAGATGGTTTATTGGCTTATGCTGTGTTTCCTCTGTCATGTTTTGTCCTGAAATAAACATACTGTGCTCCATGAAAGCTGGCTGGTCAATCGTAACCCTGCCATTATCCCTTAAGAGTGAATGAACTACAGGTGCGTGAACTAAGGTCAGACCTAATAGGACAGCGGTCTCCAAACTTTTTATGCCCAAAAACACTTTTTGAATTTAAAGGCAACCCAGTATCTACCGTGCCCCTTCCCTTCCCCAAAGCCCCGCCTCACTCACTCCATCTCCCCCACCCCGCCCTCTCTCACTTTCACCGGGCTGGAGTTGGGAAGGGGGTGCGGGATCTGGGCTGGGGTAGAGGGGTTCACAGTGTGGGTGGGGGCTCTGGACTGATCCTGGGGCAGGGGGTTGGGGTGAAGAGGGGGTGAGAGGTGCAAGCTCTGGGAGGGAGTTTGGGTGCAGGAGGGAGCTCTCGGCTGGGGCACAACGTTGTGGTGTAGGAAGGTTGCAGGCTCTGGGAGGGAGTTTGGGTACAGGAGAGGGCTCTGAGCTGGGGCAGAGTGTTGGGGTGCAGGAAGAGGTACAGGTTGCTGGTTCTGGGAGGAAACTCAGAGCTGGGGCAGTGGGTTCGGATGCAGGAGGAGGTACAGGGTACTGACTCTGGGAGGAGGCTCAGGGTTGGGGATTGGGGTGCAGGAGGGAATTTGGGGTGCTGGCTCTGGGAGGGGGCTCAAGGCTGGGGTTTAGGATGCAGGAGGAGGTATGGGGTGCTGACTCTGGGAAGGGGCTAGAGGTTGGGGAGTGGCCTACCGCCGGGCAGCACTTACCTCCGATGGCTCCTGGTCTGCAGTGTAGTACGGCTGCATCTAAGGCAGGCTCCCTGCCTACCCTGGCCCCACACCACTCCTGTAAGGGGCCAACACACCCCTCTGGTCCCTCAGAGGCACGGGGGACATGTGGCTCCACACCCTGCCCCTCTCTGCAAGCACTGCCCCTGCAGCTCCCATTAGCCGCAGCTCCCCGTTCCTGGCCAGTAGGAGCTATGGGGGCGGTGCTTGCAGCCAGGAGCAGTGTGTGGAGGGAGATCCCTAACCCCCCCAGGGCCATGGGGCCACACTAGCCACATCTGGGAGCGGCATGGGGCCAGGGCAGACAGGAAGCCTGCCTTAGCTGCAGCCCTGCTGTACCACCGGAGGTCACGATCGATTGAGAGATCTTCTAGGATCGACTAATCAATGTGATCGACTGGTTCATGACCACTGCGCTAGGATAAACACAATGAATTGCAGGAGGACTGCAAATCTAAACCCCGTGGCTGTAGAGAGGGGGCCACCGGCCATAGAGAGGTACAAGCTGCAGTCCTGAGACCTAAGAGGGAGCCCTTCAGGATATCATGGAGGGAGCAGAAATGCAGCTTACTCCAAAACTGTGCCAGGGACCATCCAAGCTTACATCCTAAGAAAACTATTTCATTTGCGGTTCAAATTCTAGCAATCACAACTATTAAAAGAACAATTCAAGCATCAAAACTCAGGAAGTGCCACAGTTAAGACTGAACATACATCCTTAATTCTGCCCTTTGTGCAAATGTAAATACTACAGATTTAATTACATAAAAACACATACTATTTTCTCAATATATTGTATATATTTTTTTCCTGCAATCCTACATATGTGTAGGATTTGGCCATTTTTTTTTTGTATTCTTGTACTCAGACTATAACACCACCTGATTTTTCATAGAGTATCTTCTCAATAATGTATGCATTTTACTAATTTTGTTAGTCCTAACGTACTATACATTCAGCAGAAAAAATTTCCTTTGGAGACACCTCTAAGCAAGTACTGTGGTAGCAGTCTTAAAAGCTATTTTTTTAAAGTAACACACTGATCTATATTGTATATTTCATGAGGTTTTGTTTTGTTTTTTTTAATATATATTTATTTATTTTAACTGTCTCGTAGAAAAATATCCAGGTTTTCATAGGGCCTATCCTCAAACTATCTTAATAAAGTTCAGATATTACCTTTTTCCAAACAGTGGATGTACTTTAAAATAGTGTTAAAATATTTTGTTTATGAGTGAAAGTTTGAGTATAGAATTTGCTTGTAAATCACAGATCTGAATGTTATCAATATATTCCTAACTAGGCAAGTCCAAGTAAACTGAAAAATATTTTTTTTCAAAATATGTTTTCATTGGTATTTCTAGGTGCTAAATATTTAACTTTATTTAAAAGCCTACAGCTTTAATTTTTCAGAGTTGAATATTTTCAAAAAATTCTGATTTCTTACAGAAAACCCTTTAAATATGTCTAGATTTTTAAAAAAAAAATTTTTAAATTAAAAAGCTATCTGGTTAGCTATTACTTCTAACTATAGTAGTAGGTACATAATTCTCAGACAGAAATATGTCCCCTTACGACATATTATTGTGATTGCAATTAGATATATTAATGAAGCATCATTGATAGCAATGTAATCATTCAAAAGGATTTGTAACTGAATTCCAAACTTCAATATATGTCAGCATGTTTTCACTAATTTTCTATGTTATACTTTCTGTGTTATACTATCTGGTATACTTTTCACATAAATGTCTTTCCCAGACAGTCTGATATATACAGAATAGTACAAGACCTACCAAATGTTGTATACTTTTTTATATCCTCAGCTATAGTATGATATATTAGTGAAACTTTCTATTTTGAGTCCTGTCTCATATGGACATTGGCCCCCAGTTCCTTCAATGGATAACTGCTCTTTACACTAGCCCAAAAGCAGCTGTGCAAAGTAATGGGGTTAAATCTCCCATTTGAACTACACAGAAGGACCACGGAGGAACGTCTATTATCTCTGCGATGCTGCACCCCATATTCATCACTGTAGTATGATTATGATATGATTATGACATAATTATGATGCATCTAGTACATGATATGCCATGTGAGGTGTCAATGGAAAAATTATGATTTTTATTTGCATGCATGTGTCATTTTTGTATCTGAAGTTATGAATATTGACTATGTATCTGTATTTCAAATGTGGTTACACCTGGATGTTACACACTAGGCAAGATGCTTCCAGTCTAGATAGCTGACTGTGAAGGGCCTATTCAAGGTAATGGGCCATTAAGGGAAACAATAGGCCTTAGCAGCTTATCCCCACCTGGTGAGCCTTTCTGGGAATGCTTCAGACAGCCTATAGACAATCGCTGCTATGATTCATTGGGAGCATGCCAGGACAGGTGATCAAATCACATGAAACTAAACTCCATTTTTGTACCTGTATTTTTCCACAAACTGGGCTGGGAACTTAGCTTAGAACAAAGGAGTTCCCGCCATATGGAAAGGCTACAAATAGGGCACTACCAAATTCACGGCCATGAAAAACACGTCACAGACTGCGAAATCTGGTCTTTTTTGTCCTTTTACCCTATACTATAGGGATTTCGGGGGGAGACCAGCATTTCTCAAATTGGGGATCCTGACTGAAAAGGGAGTTTCATGGGGAGGGAGTGTCTCAAGGTTATTTTAGGGGGTCGCAGTATTGCCATCGTTGCTTCTGTGCTGCCTTCAGAGCTGGGCGGCCAGAGAGAAGCAGGAGTAGACTGAGGGCCCAGCTCTGCAGGAATAAGTGCAAAAGTCAGGGTGGCAATATCATACCATGACATCCTTGTTTCTGCGCTGTTGCTGGTGGTGGCTCGGCCTTCAGAGCTGGGCTCCTGGTCAGCAGCCGCCACTCTCCAGCAGCCCTGCTCTGAAGGCAGCGCCAGCAGCAGCACAGAAGCAAGGATAGCAGTACCACACAACCTCCCCTACAATAACCTTGAGACACCCCCCTCACAAAACACACAGGACCCCTACAATTACAACACCATGAACTTTCAGATTTAAATAGCTGAAATTATGAAATTTACTATTTTAAAAATCCTATGACTGTGAAATTGACCAAAATGGACCGTGAATTTGGTAGGGCCCTATGCATAGTACCCTCAGGCCAGTCAGCTGGGTTTTTATTGAACAAGAAAATTGTGGCAAAAGAAACAATGCTAAGCTACCATGGATTGATAAAAATCACACCCTTTAGGAATTTTCACACATCCTTTAGCAAAGGCTACTTTATGGGTTTGGGATAGAACTAGAGGTAAAATAAATTCCTTTCCCTCGCCAATGATACCCATTGAAAATAATCCAGATCTTAACCAAAATCACGAACTCAAGAGTTTTAAACACTAAGAGAGCCATGGAATACAACTGGATGGCCAGCTATTCAGTAAAGGAACTTTTCTAACTTATTTAGACATCAAAACTAACTTTAACTAGCCCAGTCTCACTTAGTACCAGAATTTTCAAGTTAGGCATTATGTTTCTCAGCTTTCTAGAAAAGCTAATTTATACAGAAAGCTAACTTTAATAGAAGAAATGGGGTCTAGTCAATTAGAAAACAAAAAAGAAGTATAACTAATTGATATCAACTTTTGCAGACAACTTTCCTAACCAAAATATGTCCATATATGACACACTGGAAAAAGGAAGTGAATAGACAAATTATCCTAGAGGAATGGGATTTCCTCTGGAAAAAGAGAACCAGCAACCTCAATCTGTAGCATGATGATAGAAAATTTCTTTAAGAAACTGTTTCGATGGTACCGCACACCAGTAAGGTATATATGTATATAGAGATTGAATAGGGAGAAATGTTGGAAAAATTATGGTGAAAGAGAATGAATATATGGTGGACATGCCCAGTCAGAAAATATTGGGATGTATCCAGGACCAAATTTCACAAATTGTTGGATATTTATTAGCAAATGAACATTTGGTAATCCTCCTGGTACTTCCTAGTGAAAATAACCACGCAAAAGGAAAAGTAGTAATGTCTCATCTACTAGAAGATGCTCCCTCCCACTGGAAAGAGAAAAAACAATCCAGCCATAGATAAATGGTTAAAAAAAAAAAAAAAAAAGAGAGAGGTTGCTGTTATGGAAAAACACACCAATTATGAACTGAGTAAAATAGAGAGAACAATACTTAGATATTTGGTTACCATTTTTTCAATATACAAAGTACTTTCACCTGTAACAAAACCAGCACACCTGTCTTTTTTTTTTTCTTTTTCTTTTTTTTTTTTTTTAAAACATTTGATAGACATGCCTGGTCCGTTAAATATGTTTTGTCACAAAGTCAGGCCAGACGGCTGCAGGAGGGTCTGGGAAAACAGGTATGTTAGCCCTAAAATGCTAAAAGGCCCTTTTTCCTACAAGCTGAGATTGGGTTACTTCAGGTCAGTTGGGGAAACCTGAGTCCAATTAAGGGCTGCCTGAAACCTAGCTGCATCTGATGAAATGGGTTTTAGCTCACGAAAGCTTATGCCCAAATAAATTTGTTAGTCTCTAAGGTGCCACAAGGACGTCTCGTTGTTTTTGCTGAAACCTTTTAAAATCTCTCTCCTGGTGAGAGGAGAGGTGGGGAGAGACAAACTGCTGCAAGGCTGGAAGCAGCAGGGTGATAGGCTTCTCCAGTGTGAGAGACTGCGCTCCTCCCCATAAGGGAGACACCCAAAACCCAGTGCCTGTTTAGGAGAAGGACTGACACCCCAGGGCTAGCAACAGGACAACACCTACCCCAGTGAGGGGGCCAGGGAAAGGTATTCCATTTTTGTTTTGGTGCCTTATAGACTTGTTTCCCTTTGTCTGGCAGAGGAGCCCTCCTCAGGCCTGCCCCAAGGCCTACCTGGAAGGCTCTGATAAACAAACCCCGAAGAGGGCTGATCTACCCCAGGACCTTCCCTGCCAGAGGAGGGAGCACTAAGTCCAGCAAGGCAGAAGGGGTGCCTTGCCACAGTGTATATAGTGATTTCACTCAATTTAATAAAACCACTAGAAATGACGTCATACATGTTGTAATGATGCTCACTCTGCAGTATGTTAAATAGAGAGATCTGATGACTATATTACTGAATAACGTCTCTCAGAGCTGTAATGGATTTTTTTTTCCTTTCTGATAATTACATGTGAAGCATTGTAAATTTGTTAATACTTCCTAAATAAATAGTACAAAAAAAAATAGCATGTTCTCAGATACTTAATAACTATCATAATGTATACACATTAGGGGGGAAACTAAGGTTGCACATTCATATTCATTCAGCCTTAGCTTTGGTACATCCTGACTTTTGAAACCTTAACATTGTATTAACAGAGTTGCCCAGATGTTAAATATTCAGTTATTGTTAAAGAGCAGAGGTTCTCAAACTGTGATCTGTGGACCACAAGTGGTCCGCGAGCTCCATTCAGGTGGTCAGTGGATATTTCCCTCTAAGGTGTGCACCTGGGCGATTGAACACGAGAATGAAAGGCCACCCACCTAATTAGTGGAGCCACGCAGGCATGGCTCCAATAATTAGGTGCCTGGAGAAGATGCACATGTAATGTGAGGTGGTGGTCTTCGCGAGGAATAGGGGTGGGAGGGAGAGGGCAGTGGGATGAGAAAGGGGGTGGGGGGAATTTGGGATGTTCAGGGCTGCGGCAGCCAGAGAAAGTCCAGCTCTAGGGCTGCAGCTGCTGAGGAGAGATGCCCCTCCTTCCCAGCCTCAGCTTGGGGGCTGCTGCGGTGGAGGAGAGAGGGCACATCCATCACATCAGAAAGGTAAGATTATGGATATTAAAATATGAGTTCTGTGCTTTTATTTGTAGAACAGTTTATTATTATTAAGGTTTTTTTATATGGTGCTTTTATCCAAAGTGCTTTACAATAGTCAGCTATCGGTACAAACCACATTTGGAAGATCATTAAGTGGCCCGCCGAGACCCGCAGAAATTTTCAAGTGGTCCGTGAAAAAAAAAAGTTTGAGAACCACTGTTAAAGAGGATTAAAAACTCATGTTTTTCTTAAATGTTGCAGCAAAAGCTATGCATTAGACCATGTTTCTTTTGTTCATGGCGCAAATGAACAAAAGTACCAAAATCTTTAAAAAATATCGAAACTTCAAGTGTCTGTAAGGAAAGAAGCCTGCCTCTACAAACTAACAATCCAAGAGTTCATTCTGACTCTATAACTTGCAGCACAATACATACTGTTCCATCCTCTCCAAATCTCACCTCTCCGTACTATTAGAGAACAACTTTCAAAGAGACTTTAAAAAGAAATTTTTATTATGAACCTTTTTAAAAGAAGTCCTACTCTTTTCTTGCCTACAACAAAGGATGAAGTCTGAATCAAATCAATGAAGCTGGCTCCTTCTGGATAGCTCCTCTTGATACTAGTTTTCAACCTAAAAATTAAACAGTTAGCACAATGGGGTCCTGAACTATGATAGAGGTCTCTAGGTGCTACTGCAATACAGATTAAACAGATTTAAAATTTTTATTAAAGTTAATGTTAAAAAAGTTATATAATACATAGGTTGAGAAAAATACTAATCTGACATTGTCTATTTTTACAACCACCACCTAACATTACTGTAACTGAGAGAAAAGAGACTTTGTTTATTTACTTTTTATATTTGACTTATTTTGTCTATAAATTTCACTATTTCCCTGTGGGTCTTGAACACAGTTACAAGGAATAGAAAAAATGGTTACTTATAGCAATTGTGGTTCTTCAATATGTTGTAGTCAGTGTGGATCCCACTCTGTGGTGTGCATGCAATCCATGTGGACGAGCACTGAATCTTTGCAATAGCAGTGTCGTTTGGGGCTGCATCTGTGCAATACGTGTCCTCGAGCCTCTCATCCAAAGGCGTTAAAAGGCAGGGCAGCCACAACCATCCCGCAGTTCCCTTGCCAATTCCAAGTCCCAGACATGAAGCACTCCAAAATAGCAGGAATGGAGGAGGGCAGGTCACAGGATCCACAGTAAAGACAACATCTTGAAGAACCACAGTTACCATACACCAAGTAACTGTCCTTTCTTCAAGTATGTGTGCAGGGAAGCTAGAACAGTTCTTATAGCAGGGATTCTGAGCCATTGAACCAAACTGTAAATCTTTGTATATAATGGAAACCACTTCAAACCAGAGGGTGCTGCAGCACCCCTGTCCCTACTCCTAGTTTCAGCACCATATGTGTGTCAGCGTGGATTCCCCACTGGCCAACAAGCAGCGCCCCACTGGAAGGTGGAACAGAGGAGTCTAGATTGTCTTAAACAGTGGCTGTAATACCCCTCTTCCAAAGCTGGCATCTGATTCTGCAGCTAGAGAGGGGGCACAGTGTCTAAAAAAAAAAAAGAGTAATTGACGTACTGCATGTGATTGCCTTACCAATTTCTGATACTGAAATGTTCCTAAAAGTGGAAGATGTAGCTTGTGCTCTAGTGGAGCAAGCTTTAGATTTGGGGGCAGTACATCAGCCATCTGGTAGTACCGCAATATACAATGTATGATCCATATCCTCTGGAAGGAGATAGTTTGATCCTTCGAAGGCCCAGAAACAACAACAAAGAGACAGGATGATAGTCTAATGGAATTTGTTCTGTCAAGATAATACAATAAAAATCTTGAAACACTTAAGAGTGTAAAAATGGTTTGTCTCTTGACTCAGAATGAAGCCTGGGGAAGACGACAGGCAAGTTGATGGAATGATTTAAGTGAAACTTCAAGATCATCTTAGGTTTAAATTCTGGATGAGGACTCACCACCACCCTGTCCTCATGAAACATTGTTTAAGGGATATCAACGGTAAGAGTTTGCAGCTCACAGATCCTGCTGGCTGAAATTATGGTAACTAGGAAGACCGATTCAAGGGTACAGTGGTGTAAGCACATTCTGCAAGTGACTCAAAAGGGGCTCCAAGAGGCTTCGCAAGGTTAAGTAGCCCTTTCAGAAATCTATATATTGTAGGATGTGAAAAGATTGAACAGTACTGGACAGGTGAGAGACATGAGAAATTGCTGCTAGATGAACTTTGATGGAGCTGAATGAAAGACCCAGTTGGTTTAAATCCTGGAGGTAGTCCAGGATCTTTGGTATGGGAGCCTGGGTCAAGACTGCATTGGGTTGGGTTCACCAAGTGAACAAGGCATCTTGTAGCAAGCCTGAGCTTATGCCTTCTCCGAAACAAAAAGGCTGGACATTTCTTGTTGTCTATTGAGGCAAACAACTCTATCCCAGATTTTCCCATTGTTGGATATTAGGTGTATGATGGACCTCCACAGCAGCCACTTGTGGTTAGTGATGGATTGTTTGCTTACAAATTCTGTCAGATTGTTGCTGACTCCCAGTAGGCGGAGGGCTGTTTGGGGTTATTCCATGAAGTTGATACAGGCCTGATGAGCAGGCACCTCATTGTTTGTGTAACATGTTGCAGATGTGCTGTCCATCAAAATTTGCACTGTAGAATTTTGTAAGAGATCAGAATGCAGGATAGCCTGAATGATCACAGCTTCAATACATTTATGTGAAGAGAGTCATATCCTTTTGACCCCAGATCCCTTGTACTCAGAGGTTCGGATGGGTTTCCCAGTCCGTGGTTGATGAGTCTATGAGAAGTGTCTTCCTCCGTAAGTGAAGGGGAGAGGATGTTTCTTTTGTGGTCCTCTT
This sequence comes from Gopherus evgoodei, assembly GCF_007399415.2. Taxonomy (NCBI): domain Eukaryota; kingdom Metazoa; phylum Chordata; order Testudines; family Testudinidae; genus Gopherus; species Gopherus evgoodei. The sequence goes on from NC_044322.1 coordinate 212,179,936, forward strand.
TGTGGATTTGGAGTTCTCCTGAACCACAGACACTTTTAATGATCCTAACTGGGGTAAGCATAGAAGTGCTTGGATCCCTTCGGTGGCACTTGATACTTTTTCCTCCATCCTTTTGGTGGTAGGAGGAATGGTGACCAGTATTTGCCATAATGCCTTTGCAGGGTCAAGTATCCCCTTGTTAACTGGGAGGGCTAATCTGGCCCATGCTAAGGAATTTGAATGACTGAAGTCTGAATCTCAAGGGCCTGTGCGTCTAAATAGCAGTTCCTAGAATGTCTTAAAATCATCCGGTGCTGGTACTGGAGCTGTAAACTTCACCTTATATGGGAACAATGAAGATTCCTGAGGAGGCAAAGGAAGATGCTGCTGTTCCGCTAACCCCACTTCAACCAGTGTCTGATGTTCATCATATCAGTCCAGTGTGGGCAAGCTGGACAGCAATGCTGATGGGGAATGGGATCTCTTCCGCTTTCTTGAGAGATGGAATGGAGATTGAGGACCACCTTTCCATGCCTCCAGGAGTCAAAAGGCCCAGTAGGACTAAGATGGCATGTTATACTGGTACAGCTGGCTTCACTGGGGTTGGCCAGCCCATTACCATCCATGCCAGGATTGTGAGAAGGCTCTAATGGGGAAGCATTCAGTCCATTACATAGGATCTTCTTCCTGAATATTGATGCTTGATGCTGGCAAAAACATATGGCTCAGTGATGGGGATTAAGAGTATATCTTGTTAAAGAGCAGTGCCAAGGTGTAAGCTGATCTTGGGGCCAGGATGATATCACGTGCCAGTAGTGATGATGGTCTCTGTGCCGAGGAAGACTCTGGTAAAGATGTAGACTCCATTGCAGCACTGGAACATATGTGAGCAGAGGACTCTGCAGCCAATGCTGACATCAGCATTTGCATTGCCGACTGCATAGATGCTGCCACTGAGGTTGGTACTGGGTGTGTTTGTTGATGCTGAGCTTGTAACCAAGCCCATGCTGCTAACCCCTGTGATGTCCGAGGGCTTAGTGAACTTCTCTCTGGCACATCGTTTTTTCAACCACTCCTTACGAGAGGACACTGACCAGTGCCTATAGCAATGCTTTTGTCTGTGCTCCAGCCAACCTTGTCCCTCAGTACCCGTATTTGGTGCCAGAACTGTTGGTGCTGGGATCATCCATGCAGGGTCCTTTGACAGTGTTTTTCCTCAGTGACAGGACTTGGCATAGTGGGCCATCTGGCAGGTGCACTCAAGATTTCTTCAGTGCTTGATCAGTCTTAGGAGCACAGTCTCCTCAGGGTGAGATGACAACTCACTGACCACTCCATAGGATACAGCTTGAAACATGTGCCTGTGAGGAGAATGAACAGCAGACAAAGCACAGATCTAGCTCTCATCAAGGGAAAACAAGCAGCAGCTATGGCTCTCAATAAGCGGAATGAGGCAATCACAGTATGGACAGGACTTAAAGTTTTGAGTCTACCAGGAGGCACATGGTAGTGCAAAACTCCTAGTGGAATTGGGAGTGTGTGTGTGTGCGCGCGTGCGTGTTTTAAATAGTCCCACGCTGATAAACTAAGGGGAAACAGGAACATTTTAAAAAGGTAGGTAGATGACTGTTCTATCAAACTATAGCAAGCACTGAGGAGTAGCGACCTGGACATTTGTTCCGTCTTGCTGTCATTGGCAATAAGAGGGAACTGAGGGCAGCTGCAGCCCCCCTGCCTTTATACCCTCAGATGAGAGGTCTGAGGACATGTGCTGTACATGTGCAGCTCCAACAGACACTGCTATTCAAAAGATTCCACTCTGGCACACATGAGGTGCATGCGCACCCTAGTGTGTGGTGCTCCAAGAAGAAACAATAGATAGAAAAATATAGTCAAATGATTTTGATAGACTGACACTACTCTAATGTTCTCGACAAACTTTACTGAATTACATTAAACCTTACTGAAGTAAGTTTAACATTATTGGAGTTCATTGTATTAAAACCACAAATATTTACGTACTATTTTGGGATAGTAAGGATCTTCAAAGGACCTTTTGAAACAAAGTGAGCTTTTAACATTAAGGGCTTTTTCTAGGAGGAGGGGATATATGCCAATATAATTCCTTCAGTTATCAACCCTTTAAAGTCATCCACCTGGAGGGGTGCACATATACTGGTTCAAACTGATATACTGGCTTGTGGCCTTCTTTCTGATCCAGCAGATGGACAGAACCCCTGGACCATGGGGGGCCCCAGTCCTTAGAGGTTTGGAAGGACTTGGCCTACTGAGGTCACTTAATACTGAATATTATTTCTGAGCTGAAGCTGTGAACTTGTGACCACAAAGGAAATTCCTTGGGTGGTGTGTTGAATGACTACTCCTGCCAGGACTGCTCCATCTGGGATGATGATGGGATGATCTCTGGTTAGCTTATTAGCATACATCTAGGTTCTTTTATTCTTTTAATGCTTTCTCTGTAGTGCTTTTAACCTAATAAGGAAATATGCTTGCATAGAAAGAGCTGTGTGGTACCAATAACCAGGGGCAGTCACACTGTTAACTGTCTCTGAAGAGAAAGCAAGTAGGTGTGCTTGTGGAGACTGTCTCAGCTGGGAACAACACATCAAAGGCAGGGAACTGTGCAGCCTGGAAATGCCCTGGTCAGACGGGAAAGAGACATAGGTCTCCACGCAAAAAGGCAAAGGGTAGAGAGCTGGAAATCTGAGAGTGGGTGTCCTTGAGTGGACCACTGAGGTGAAATCCAGGTGCAGCTTCCCTGAACTATGAAAATTACAAAAATTGGCTGGGGAAGTCAGGGGCAGATTGCACAGAATATATGGCCCACACAATCTTTGTTACTGATGACAATGGGTAAGATGGAGAAAAACAAGCTTGACTCTCACTGGTCAGACTACGTTTGCAAGACTAGCAGTGCTAGGAAAAATCAACTCCTTTTTACCTGTAAACTGAGCATATTGGATATGGAAATCATGGGAAGACAGACACAGAATTCCACTTTTATAGCCACTCAGAATACAACTGCATTCATTCCTCTTAACCACACCTTATTTCAAGAGACATCAATCATTTTAGCCTCAAAGATACCTATGTTCTTGAAAAAAATCTTATATCCCTTCACTGATTGCTGAAAATGATTTACACTGAGAATAGAGAATCATGAAACTGATATTACAAGAAGTTATTAACACTATCAGAATGAATACTGTTAACATTTAAAACTTTCCTTCCTGAATAATTTTTGTGTGCCCTTCATTTTCGGTCTTTGTCACACACTGCATCCCACATTTGGGCCTTGAAAAGTTGGGAGATGTGACCACTCTTTAAAATTCATGGACCCCATTTGTGGAGTTTACGAGGACTTTGGTGATGAAAGAAAAAAAAGTTTTCTTATTCATGTGTCCTGTTATCTTTTGATTTGCCAGACCTATTTTGACAGGAAATTAACACTCTCGGAACCCTTTTTATTAAGTGTTTGAGAAGCTATGGTAAGTGACAAGACGGCTTCTGTCTTTTTTGGCAACTGTAAAATTACAATTTTTCAGCCATTTAGTTTTGCAACTGAGAAATCTCTGAACTAAGTATCAGCTGCATCCAAACTTTGTCCACCTGAGAGCACCACATGGGTAGTTTGGCAGGAGCACAGAATTAGTCTATACTTAATTTGCTTAAAATGGGACAAATTATATTCACTTACCATTAAGATGCAGCCTTTGTAGACTACATTTCCAAACATGCAGTTCTCCATATTTATCATATCCTCCTCCAATGAGTGGTGTAGCCTCTGCAGGATGCTTTTCCATAACAGAGCAAATTGCAAGTACGGATTGCGCTAAAACAGTGCATAGGCTAAATTTATCACTGCCACATTTTAGCCAACAATGCCATATATGGAGAAGATGGACCATATATTCTCCCGTAACAAACTAGAAAGACCAAATATTTAGAACTAGATAACGCAAAACTCCAGAATTTTTTCTGTCCTTTTGACTCACCTGCATAGGTGGCAGCAGATTGTTGCAAGGACTGAAGCTGGCCACGACTGCAGTTATATTTCTTAGTAATATCCTTTAAGGGAATCTCACTGATTAAATCCAGTAGGGCAAGGCTGGTGAAAAACCTGTACAAAAAGCATATAGAGAAATTTAAAAAAAAATAAAGTATTTCAGGCCAAGCTAGTGGTAATGTCACATTACTGTGCTACTCTGGGCCAGAAGTAACAAATAAAGGAAATAACTTCTCGGACCATTTTTTTTTTAACACATACCCAAACTTCCCGTAGCTACAAATCTCTTACCCAATATCGATAAACTCATCAGGGACCGATCCAAATTGCATTAGCTAACAGCTCAGCCAACAGCAGAGCCAATCCCAGACAATGCTTTAATATAGAACAGAACCTAGCAATTGGATCATCTCCTCACACATTTCTCCTTTAGAACCTCCTCCCCGAGGCACTTAGACCCATCTGTTATTACCTTTTATGAATGGCCATTTGCCTGTGCTGTTTCTCTGTTTTAGCTATGATTTTTCCCTTTACAGAGCGAGCCAGGAAGCCTTCTTCAATCCCCACCAGCTCAGCCACTCGCTTCATAGATGAAGGCAACTTCTCCCACAGGCAGAAAAACTGATACCAGTCAATAGTGGTCCACTCCTCGTACACAGGAGTGACCTAAAGGAAACAAATCAATGTCTCATTCTTTAAAGCAAAATTTTACTTCACAAGAATAGGCATAGCACTACATTTGCAAGGAAGAGGATAAATAATAATGTAATCCAGGACATATGGTTACAGTGTCCTACATATAACTCAGATGCACTGAGTCAAACACATACCCTGAAGAATGTAAAAGCTCTTCCAAACTAGTTTTTAATGTTTGGACTAATGAGCTCTGACACATTCTCATGATTACACAGTTCAGACCCTTTCTCAGATTGTTCCCTAAACCCAAGACATTAAAAATAAGGACTTTTGAACAATAGCTTTATTTTTACATCACATAACTGATTAACATATGTCTGTCTATTAAGATCAGCGTCAGTGAGACACGTTTTTCTAGTACATTCCACCAAGAAACAGGACCTCCAGTTACAGCAGCCTTGCTAGACACTGCCATGGTATCTGATCATGTAGAGGAGTAGAGTTCTGCAGTCCACTTTTCCTCTCACTTCATGATAAACCCCAGCACAAAAATCTCTGTGCTATTATTTATAGGAACAAAAATACCCAAACAATTCAACCACTAAGGGACAAAACTAAACATTCTGTTTATAATTCAATCAGCCTGGTTCAATACCAGGAGAGAGAATGTCATAATATTCACATCAACATAGGGAGAGAAACTATTTCGAAATAACTAGTTAACAGTACTTGGGACACATTTAACAGAATACAAAATGCAAAATGCCTGGGGCGCAGCTACAAATCCTCCATCTCCCTTTTAATGTTGGCAAGGGTAAGAATTGTTGAAAACAGGATCCCATTCCAAAGAGGGAGGCCTTTTTTATCTATTCCTAGCCAACAAATATTTCTTCTTTTTATCAAATTCCAAAGAAGGCCATCCATAGATTTGTATAGTCAGAACATTCAAGCCTAAGAGAGTTAAGAACCATTATTACAGTAGACAGAGAAAACTATAACACATAGGATACATTTGGAGAGCAACTCCAGGCAAAAATCATCTCCAGTCTTGCTTTGGAAATGAACAGTTTACAAATAAGGTTTTAGGCAAGGTTAATGGGAAAGAATCTCAAGGATATTTTGTGCAAGAGCACTATTTCAAACTAAACACACTGGACAAACTGCTATGCTTGAAAACTCCAGAGAGAAAATACATTACATTAACATCTCCTGCCTCAGAACACGAACAGAATTCATCCTTTCATTTTCTACTTTTTAATAGATGTCAGCAGGGAAGGAGTGCATTGCTATATACTATACAAGGCAGCTCTGCTTTGCTTACTGAAAGTAGAAACAAAATATAAATTTTCCTGATTACGCAGTTTGCAGGCACATATGGGACACTAGCACACTCTACAAAATCACTCAGTTTTGGTCAGAACCTGGTCAATGACAGAACAAGAAGGGGCATGGAGTTGAGAGCAGGCAAAAGCACGCATTCCTCGCAGTTTATGATCCCAACAATCAGATCATCCTAGCGTTGTTTTGCATGGGTCACATAGTTCCTCAGCAGGGATTTCCAAACTGTCGCAATTCTGTTTCAAAGGCTGTGTTTTGTCTTTATTAGGACAATATGTACAAAGATGCACATTTAATGGGGAGAAAGAACAGTATCAGTTTTTGGACAGCATTCCTTTAAGGCCCTCTTGCCCATGAATTTTACCAGGCTTATCAGGACACCTAATCACTCTCTTGTTAATCTTTATAGGCTCATGACTCCCTCTCCAGGAATTGTAATTGGCTTTTAGGGGCTTCTTGAACATGCATACACAGATCCTTGTTGTCTTGTTGGGAACCCCACCCCACAACAGATTTAGCAGACTCCTCAGTGCTCCCCTCCCATAGTTGTAGTAGGCACCTCCATCCCAAATATGCCAAACAGGCTCAGGGACCAAAAACTTTCTTAAAGCTTATAGGGAGGTTGGGATTGGCCCCCAACAAGCTTCCTTCGACTCAGAATAGGTGACAGGGTCCAATAAGTCTCTGAAGTCTCGGTGGGTGTCTGAGGTACAGCTTGATGAGCCTAAGTGCCTCAGGAGGACGTCCAATTCAGAAAACCTTTGTCCAATTCACTCCAAATATTTTAGAAAAATTCTACCTCTGTTCCAGACAAAAAATTCAAATTTTGAGACAGATGAGACTTTTCTACGGGTTTGAGGAACGCAGATACCAAATTTGGTTTATAATGGATGCAACCAATTGAACCTCAACTATGGAGCAGCAGCTGTTTCATAATATGCGCTGCAGAAGCAGAATAGTTTCCCAACTTAATCAGGGTGGATTGATTTAAATCACTGGATTTCCATCATGATTTAAATCAGCAAGCAGAAAACCTTGATTTAAATAATTGATTTTAATCATGTTTTCATTTGTAGTTTAATTATTTTCTTAAAGAAGGGTTGAGTTTCATTTGTTGAGTCAATAAAACACTGATTTTGCCACTAAATATAACCTTTGTACTAAATTAGGTGCTTCATTTTGCTAACTAGGAGGATACACTATATCTATACACATTTATTTAAGCAATTATATAGCTCAACATGCATTTATTCAGATTTGTAATTTTTACATCTTTATTATGTAACAAAATGATGTAATTATTTACTAAAGGATTATTAATTTTTTTTACTTGTGATTTGTATCAATCTCTGGATGAATAGAAATTTAATTGAATTTGAAGATGCATAAAAACATGCTGGATACATAAGGGGGGAATTATCACAGTTTATCAAAATATGTTTTGCATTTACAACTGATTTATTAAACAAAAATAGTATTATGTGTAGTTAGTAAACAAAACATTGGTTTGGTCACTATGTCCAAGATTTCAGAAGTAGTAGAGTTCATCCTATCATAGCTTATTTTTATTCATAAATGGGAAGAGGAAAATAAATCTTCCTTCTTTTTCAACTCCCAAATGGCTTCTTAACCTTGAATGAACTAGTCATAGAACTGAACTAGTTGAATGAACCAAAATGAAGAAAATATTCTCTGCACCTGCAAAAGAGACTACTGCTGTCAAAAGCTGGTTTAGCACTTCAACAAACTCTAGTCCCAAGTGGTTTAACTTTCTTTAAAACTTCAGCAGCAAACATGTATTCTTTTAGTAATGTTCTTTGTATTTAATTTAAATGATTTAAAAAGATTATAACATCTTTAGGCCTTAACACAGGCTGTCAATTTTCAAATTTAATTGGTGAGAAAGGAGTTCATAAGAACAGCTTCAGGTGTGGTATCCCCCCAGCTGTTTCAACCATACTCCCAGTAGGCAGCCCAACTATCTTGCACTAAACACACCAGACAGGGTGGCTCCAACCTGCTTGGAGAGGGTGAAGCTCACCCTAGATTCTTTCATCTTTTCTGCAAGACCCAGGCCTACATCAGATGGGATTAGCAATCCCCCACCCAACCCAACAGCTATGAAAGCCACTACTGTCTTTGCTTCGGATTAACCTGATTCAGGACATATAAAAATTAATCTATTGGATGGGGTTCTGTACGTACTGGAACATGGAAAGTGTTAACTCTGAAAAAGGAAGACTCCAAGGAGCTGCTCGTCAGATAAATCTAGAGGTTAAAGATGTCCATCGTTAGCCTCACTAAAATACATCTTATAGATAGTACCAAGAAGAGAACATAATTATGTGTTACAGTTGTTTTCACATGAACTTGTCATTACAAACATAAGAACATAAGTACATAAGAATGGCCCTACTGAGTCAGTCCATCTAACCCAGTATCCTGTCTTCCGACAGTGGCCAGTGCCAGGTGCCCTGGAGGAATGAACAGAATAGATAATCACCAAGTAATCCATCCCGTCGCTCATTCCCAGCTCCTGGCAAACAGAGTCTAGGGACACCATTCCTGCCCATCCTGACTAATAGCCATTGATGGACCCATCCTCCGTGAATTTATCTAGTTCTTTTTTGTACCCTGCTATGGTCTTGGCCTTCACAACATCCTCTGGCAAGGAGTTCCATAGGTTAACTATGCATTATGTGAAGAAATACTTTCTTTTACTTGTTTTAAACCTGCTGCCTATTAAATTCATTAGGTGACCCCTAGTTCTTGTGTTTTGAGAAGTAGTATACAACACTTCCTTATCTACTCTCTCTACACCCATTATGATTTTATAGACCTCAATCATATCTCCCCTTAGCTGTTTCTTTTCCAAGCTGAATAGTCTCAGTCTTATTAATCTCTCCTCATATGGAAGCCGTTCCATACCCCTAATCATTTTTGTTGCCCTTTTCTGAACCTTTTCCAATTCCAACACATCTTTTTTAAGATGGGGTGACCACATCTGCACACAGTATCCAAGATGTGAGCATACCATGGATTTATATAGAGGCAATATGATATTTTCAGCCCTATTACCTATCATTTTCTTAATTATTCCCAGCATTCTGTTTGTTTTTTTGACTGCCACTGCACATTGAGTGGATGATTTCAGAGAACTATTGACAATGACTCCAAGATCTCTTTCTTGAGTAGTAACAGCTAATTTAGACCCCTCACTTTATATGTATAGTTGGGATTATGTTTGCCAATGTGCATTACTTTACATTTATCAACATTAAATTTCATCTGCAATTTTGTTGCCCAGTCACCCCATTTTGAGAGCTCCTTCTGCAGCTCTTCGCAGTCTGCCTGGGTCTTAACTACCTTTAGAAATTTTGAATCATCTGCATATTTTGCCACCTATTTACCCCTTTTTCCAGATTTATGAATATGTTGAATAGGACTGGTCCCAGAACAGACCCCTGGGGGACATCACTACTTACCTCTCTCCACTCTGAAAACTGACCATTTATACTTACCCTTTAATTCCTATCTTTTAACCAGTTACCAATCCATGAGAGCACCTTCCCTCTCATCCCATGGCAGTTTACTTTATGTAAGAGCCTTTGGTGAGGGACCTTGTCAAAGGCTTTCTGAAAATCTAAGTACACTATACCCACAAGATTCCCTTGGTCCACATGATTAATGATGATATCTTATCTCCTAGAACTGGAAGGGACCTTGAAAGGACATCAAGTCCAGCTCCCTGCCAGCAGGACCAAGTACTGATTTTGCCCCAGATCCCTAAGTGGCCCCCTCAAGGATTGAACTCACAACCTGGGGTTTAGCAGACCAATGCTCAAACCACTGAGCTATCCCTCCGCCAAATGCTTGTTGACCCCGCTCAAAGAATTCTAGTAGATTAGTGAAGCATGATTTCCCTTTACTAAAACCATGTTGACTCTTCCTCAACAAATTATGTTCACCTATATGTCTGACAATATTGTTCGTTGTTATAGTTTCAACCAGTTTGTCCGGTAGCAAAGTCAGGCTTACAGGCCTGTAAATTGCCAGGATCACCTCTGGCGTCCTTTTTAAAAATTGGCATCACATTAGCTATCCTCCAGTCATCTGGTACAGAAGAGGATTTAAATGATAGGTTACAGACTACAGTTGTTAGTTCTGCAATTTCACATTTGAGTTCCTTCAGAACTCTTGGGTGAATACCATCTGGTCCTGATGACTTATTGTTATATAAATTTATTAATTTGTTCCAAAACCTCCCCTACTGATACCTCAATCTGAGACAGTTCCTCAGATCTGTCACCTAAAAAGAAAGACTCAGGTTTGAGAATTTCCCTCACATCCTCAGCCGTGAAGACCGATGCAAAGAATTCATTTAGTTTCTCCACAATGGCCTTATCGTCCTTGAGTGCTCCTTTAACATCTTGATTGTCCAATGGCCCCACTGGTTGTTGAGCAGGCTTCCTGCTTCTGATATACTTAAAAAAAAATTGCTATTACTTTTTGAGTCTTTGGCTACCTGTTCCTCAAATTCTTTTTTGGCCTTTCTAATTGTATTTTTACACTTCATTTGCCAGTGTTTATGCTCCTTTCTATTTTCCTCACTAGGATTTAACTTACACTTTTTAAAGATGCTTTTTTGCCTCTCATCGCTTTTTACTTTGTTGTTTAGCCATGGTGGCTCTTTTTTGGTTCTCTTACTATGTTTTTTTAATTTGGGGTATACATTTAAGTTGAGCCTCTACTATGGTATTTTAAAAAGTTTCCACGCAACTTGTAGAGATTTCACTTTTGGCGCTGTACCCTTTAATTTCTGTTTAACTAACCTCAGTTTTGTGTAGTTCCCCTTTCTGAAATTAAACAGTGTTGGGCCACTGTGATGTTTTTCCTGCCACAGGGATATTAAATTTAATTACTGTAGCAGGGCGGTCACCCACTCCAGCCTTGAAAGGGTTAAAGCCAGCCCTGGGAAAGGGCTGAGGCTGTGAAGGAAAGCCTGGGCTGACTGGGGAAGGCAGTAACAGCTGGGGCCACATCCCAGTCAGGCCCAGCTGGTCCCTATAAGAGGCTGAGAGCCAGAAGGCCCAATGGTCTCTCTCTGCTTGTAGAGAGAGAAGGGCCTGGCTGCTAGGGAGCCGAGCATGGTACTGGGAGTGGAGCAGGGCAGGGGGAAGGCTAGAGGAGTGGGAAGTTCCAGCCTGGAAAAACCCCAGGCTGCGGGCCGAGCTGGGGGCCTAAGGCAAGTACTAGGGTTGCAAAGGGGCAGCCTAGCAATAAGTAGAGGCAGCAGGTCCAGACCCAACCTTGCCTATGATGAGTGGCTTACACTGCAGTCTGGCCCAGGGCAAAGAGGCGAGTTGATGACTGGCAGTAGCCTACAACTGAGGCAAGTTGGGGGCACTGGGTGGGGGTTACCCTGAGTCGGGAGACCCAGAGAAACTGAGGGTACTGCCTGGCGGGCAGCACCCAGTGAAAGGGTCACTTGGGGTCCAGGAGGGACACAAGGGCCAGCAGCGGTAGCATGACACCGGCCGACGGGGTGCTCCAGAGGCTGGAAGCTAATTCCCTGAGATGACCAGCAGGAGGCACTGCCAGGTGAGTCTGCGCCCACTTACAATTATATTATGGTCACTATTACCAAACCGTCCAGCTATATTCACCTCTTGGACTAGAGCCTGTGCTCTACTTAGGACTAAATCAAGAATTGTCTCTCCTCTTGCGGGTTCCAGGACCAGCTGCTCCAAGAAGCAGTCATTTAAAGTATCGAAAATTTTGTCTCTGCATCCCACCCCGAGGTGACATGTACCCAGTCAATATGGGGATGACTGAAATCCCATATTATTATTATTATTATTGAGCTTTATTTTAATAGCCTCTCTAATCTCCCTTAGCATTTCACAGTCACTATCACCATCCTGGTCAGCTGGTAGATAATATATCCCTACTCCTATATTCTTATTATTAGAGCATGGAATCTCTATCCATAGAGATTCTATAGTACAGTTTGATTCATTTATGATTTTTACTTCATTTGATTCTACACTTTCTTTCACATATAATGCCACTCCCCAACCAGCACAACCTGTTCTGTCCTTCCGATATATTTTGTACACTGGTATTACTGTAGCCCATTGATTATCCTCATTCCACCAAGTTTCTGTGATGCCTATTATATCAATATCCTAATTTAATACGAGGCACTATAGTTCACCAATTTAATTACACCTCTACCTCGATATAACGCTGTCCTTGGGAGCCAAAAAATCTTACTGCATTATAGGTGAAACCGTGTTATATTGAACTTGCTTTGGTCCACTGGAGTGCGCAGCCCCGCCCCCTCCCCAGCCAAGCACTGCTTTACTGCATTATATCCAAATTTGTGTTATATTGGGTGGCGTTATATCGAGGTAGCAGTGTATTTAGACTTCTAGCATTGGTATATAAGCATTCTTAAAACTTGTCTCCTTTTAGCTGTCTGCCATTACATGATGTAATTGAACGGGACTCTTATTTGACTGTTTCTGATCAGACTCCTGCCTGTATTTTATCATTTTCCATTCTCTGTTCCTCACTAGGACATAGAGTTCTCTATTAATAGATCCTCCCCTAAGGGATGCCCGAACCATGTGCTCCTCCGCACCTGTCGGCTTTCCCCCAGCCCTTTGTTTAAAAACTGCTCTATGACCTTTTTAATTTTAAGTGCCAGCAATCTGGTTCCATTTTGGTTTAGGTGGAGCCCGTCCTTCCTGTATAGCCTCCCCTTTTCCCAAAAGTTTCCCCAGTTCCTAATAAATCTAAACCCCTCCTCCCTCCACCATCATCTCATCCACACATTGAGACTCTACAGTTCTGCCTGTCTAACTGGGCCTGTGCGTGGAACTGGGAGCCTCTCAGAGAATGCTACCATGGAGGTCCTGGACTTCAATCTCTTACCTAGCAGCCTAAATTTGGCCTCCAGGACCTCTCTCCCATCCTTCCCTATGTCATTGGTACTTATATGTAGCACAACCACCAGCTCCTCCTCAGCAGTACACAAGTCTATCTTGATGTCTCAAGAGATCTGCAACCTTTGCACCAGGCAGACAAGTCAGGAGGTTCTCCTGGTCATCAAAAACCCAGCTATCTATGTTTCTAATGATCGAATCGCCCATTACTAATACCTGTCTCTTTCTAATTCCTGTTCCCGCGGGATGCAAAGAGGTCCATCCGGGGAAACCCCCACTTCCGGAAGAGTGAAAGAGCAATGTCCGGGCGAAGCGACCATCCATGGGACAGGAAGGATCTGCTTAGGCAATCCGCCAACGTGTTCCGAACTCCTGGGAGAAAGGACGTGACGAGGTGTATGGAATGGGCTATGCAGAAGTCCCATAGTTGTAAGGTTTCCTGGCACAGGGGTGAAGATCTCGTGGCGCCCTGTTTGTTTATATAGTGCATGGCTGTTGTGTTGTCGGTGAATACCGATACACAACGGCCCTGCAAGCATTGCCGGAACGTCTGACAAGCGAGGCGGACCACTCTCAGCTCTCGGACGTTGATGTGGAGGTCCAGCTCGTGAGGTGACCAACGGCCTTGGGTGCATAGGTGCCCGAGGTGAGCCCTCCAACCGAGGGACGATGCGCCCGTTGTTAGGGACGCTGAGGGTTGGGGCGGGTGGAATGGGAGCCCCACACACACCATGGCGGGATCTAGCCACCACTGGAAGGAGTCTAGCACAGTGGAGGGAATGGTGATGACCATGTCCATAGGATCTCTGGCTGGACGATATTGTGAGTTGAGCCAGGATTGGAGGGACCGTAGGCGCAGTCTTGCGTAGTTCGTTACAAACGTGCAGGCCGCCATGTGGCCCAAGAGCGCAAGGAAGGTGCGTACTGAAATTAGCGGCGCTGCTTGCAGACTCCGGATGATGGCTGAGAGAGCCTGGAACCGTGGCAGGCTTTGGCAAGAGTCGAGTCCAAGGTGGCACCAATAAACTCTGTCCTCTGAGTGGGGATTTGAGTTGACTTTTACAAATTGATCATTAGACCTAGATATAGGAAAAGGTTCTTGACAATGCGGACGCGACTGAGGACTCGCATCTCGGAGGTCCCGCGGATAAGCCAGTCGTCTAGATACAGAAAGACATGTATCCGACTGCGGTGAAGGTGGGCGGCGACTACAGCCATACATTTGGTGAATACCCTTGGGGCTGCAGAAAGGCCGAACGGGAGGACTGCGAACTGAAAATGCTGCTGGTTGACCACGAACCGGAGGAACCTCCTGTGAGGTGGAAAGACGGCTATGTGGAAGTAGGCATCTTGCATGTCGAGGGCGGCATACCAGTCTCCAGGATCCAGGGATGGGATAATGGTCCCCAGGGATACCATACGGAACTTCAACTTTACCATGTATCTGTTGAGTTCCCACAAATCGAGGATTGGTCTGAGACCTCCCTTCGCCTTGGGGATCAGGAAGTAGCGGGAAAAAAACCCTTGCCCCGTTCGTGCTCTGGTACTTCTTCTATGGCTCCTTTGGCGAGGAGCACTTGCACCTCCTGTAGGAGGAGTTGCTCGTGAGAGGGGTCTCTGAAGAGGGACGAGGGTGGAAGGGGGGGGTTGAAATAAATTGCAGATAGTATCCAAGTTCCAACGTGCGTAGGACCCAATGATCTGATGTTAGCTGGGACCACGCAGGGAGGAAGGAGGAAAGCCGGTTGGAAAAGGGCGGGGACGGATCCTTCAAAGAAACTGGTATAACGCCCTCGGGTGCACCTTTAAAAGGAAGGTTTTGGCCCGGGGGGAGGCTTGGAGGAGCTTTGGTTCTGGCCCCCTTGGTTGCCTGATTGTCTCCGGCGGCCGTTTCTGCCTCGCGGTCCGGCAAAGTCTTGTCTCTGCCGAGGTTGAGGGTAAGGGCAGTGCTGTTGGGGTCGGAAGGCCTGCGTTGAGTTACAGGCGTGTGCATCGCTAATGAACGCATAATGATCCTGTTGTCTTTTAGGCTCTGCAGCCTAGGGTCAGTTTTGTCCAAAAATAGCCCTTGACCCTCAAACGGAAGATCCTGAATCATGTGCTGGAGCTCCGGGGGGAGGCCAGAGACCTGCAGCCACGATTTACGGTGCATAGTCACGCCACAGGCCAGAGTCCTGGCGGCTGAATTCGCGGCGTCCAGGGAAGCTTGGAGGGAGGTTCTCGCGACCTTTTTCCCCTTGCCGAGGATCGCAGAGAACTCCTGCCGTGCATCCTGTGGAAGCAGCTCCTTAAATTTGTCCACTGCCGCCCAGGTATTGTAGCTATAGCGGCTAAGGAGGGCTTGCTGGTTAGACACCCGGAGCTGGAGAGCTCCTGCAGAGTAAACTTTACGCCCAAGCAAGTCCATACGTCTCGCGTCCTGCGATTTAGGGGCTGGTGCCTGCTGGCCATGGCGCTCCTTCTCGTTAACCGACTAGACGACGAGGGAGCAAGGAGGAGGATGTACATATAGATATTCATAGCCCTTTGAGGGCACCATGTACTTGCGCTCTACTCCTCGCACAGCGGGCGGAACAGAGGCCGGAGACTGCCATATTGTAGTGGCATTGGCCTGTATGGTTTTAATAAATGGGAGAGGCACTCTAGTGGGGGCATCGGATGACAGTATGTCCACCACTGGATCTTGGACCTCCTCGGCTTGTAAATTCACGTTCTGTGCAACATGCCTGAGGAGGTCCTGGTGGGCCCTGAGGTCAATTGGAGGAGGGCTGATCGACGAGGTTCCAGCCACCGCCTCGTCAGGAGAAGACGAAGATAAGAGACCTGGAACAAGAGGGTCTGAAGAGGGCTCTGCCTGAAGCATAGTGTCGGTCTCCCTGGGGAGCTTGGAGTCCTGTGGCTGGGTCACCCCTTCCTCCATAGCAGGAGGGGGAGGGCGGGTAATCGTGGCCTCCGGTGCCCTGTGTTCTGAGGCCATCGAATGCGGTGGACCTGGGGGAGGACCTTGGGTTTGATGGTATGTGCAGGGCGTCCAGGACCCCCACTGCTGCGGACCATGCTCTTGAAGCTGAGGCTCGCTAAACAAGGCAGCAGGCACGTCGGTGTCCGGGGTGTATACACTGTCCACCTGAGAAGACAGGGATGGCTGACGGGACGGCCATGGAGGAGCCGAGTAAGGCTGGTATGAGTCCCTCGCTCCCGTTGTTGGAGATTTGATCAGTACCAGGAATCGTATCGGTGCCGAGACCGAGACCGGGATCTGCAACCAGTGCGGTGCCGGGAGGTCGACCTGGATCTCGATAGTCTACGACGGGACCGGCTGCGAGATTCTCGGTGCCAGGAGCGGTGCCTGGAGCCAGAGCGGTACCGAGAGTACTGACCGGGAGGAGAGGTGGATCTGCGCCGCGAGTACAACCGGTGCCAGGACTGCAAGCAGCGTTGAGATCGGGATCGGCCGCGAGACCTGGAGCGGTGTCGAGACCTGGATCAGGATCGGTGCCGGCTCGTCGACTCCAGCGAAGGAGGTCTCATACCGGCAGGCTTGCCTCTAGACTGGAGAACCCGCACCGGCGGTGCCAGGGGTTGAGACAGGGCCGATTCAGTCATGGCAATAAGGTCCCTGGCCGAGGAGAATCTCTCCGACATGGAGGGAACCATCAGCTCGACCATGAGTCTCACCGGGGAGCTCTCCTGGACTAGACTCGACAGCCCTCTCAGGACTGGAGTCGACGGTACAACAGGTGTCGGTGTCACGGCATGGGTAGGTGCCGGGCAATCCGGGCGAGTCTGCACCGAGGGCATGGAAGAGGATGAAGGCCTTTAGTCAGGTCCCTGCACCAGAGAAGGCCGGTGCCGAGGTGTCTTGGCGGGGCCAGCACGGTCCGGTGCCAGAGAAGCGCTGTCAGCGCTCGGTGCCGAGGACGGAGGGTTAAGGGCTGCCACCATAAGGAGAGTCTTTAACCGAAAGTCCCTCTCCTTTTTAGTCCACGGCTTAAAGGCCTTGCAAATGCGGCACTTGTCAGAGATTTGCTTAAAGTGCCTCGGGGAATCGCATGAGTCGTAGGGATCGCTTGTGGGCATCAGCTTTTTATAGGCCGAGCACGGTTTAAACCCTGGTGAACCAGGCATGGGCCCCAGCACCGGGTGCGAGGACGGGCTCAAGCCCAAACCCCGCTAAACTATGTACAACACTAACTAACAACTGTAAACTATAAAACTAAGATACTAGGAACTAAGTCAACTATTCACAACAAGAGATCAGACGAACGGAGAGAAGCTAGGGAAGTGGAGGACAGCTAAGCCGCGCTCCACTGTTCCAACGACCGACACGGGTGGTAAGAAGGAACTGAGGAGCAGACGGGTCGGCAGGGTATATATCCAGCGCCATGGTGGTGCCACTCCAGGGGGCGACCTGCCGACCCACCGGAGTTGCTAGGGTAAAAATCTTCTGACGAGCGCGCACACCTAACTGGAATGGATATGAGCAATCACTCGAAGAAGAATTGATGATGCTATGACTGTCATTGGTCTCAAAAATAAAAAAAGTGACAAGAAACCCCAGATCTTCCTTAATACCTTACCCATCACTAAAGAGCATTGCACAGCTCATTTCAGAGATGATACGGTCATGTATCGTAAAGCTAAATAGCACTCATAATAAAGCAATACATGCTGATCGCAAAGCTTGTACGGAAGCCGAAGCCACAGCCACTGTACTTAATAAAACTTTTAACAGGAGGCTACACCTCCTTGTATAAACACTTCCGTGACCACACTGTCAAGAAAGGTCATTCAGCCAGTGCAGTCTACTCCAGTTCTGGTTAGCTAATCAAGGCAGAAGTAGAGTGTATAGCATGCTGAAGTGAACATTTCATCCACCTGCTAAATGCACCTCCAGTTTCTTTGGAGCCTGATATTAAGGCCACTGCCAAGACAACCTATTCCACACAAAATGATCCTGGCAAATTAACCATTAACAAAATCCAAGGTGCTCTAATAAAGCTTAAGGAAAATAAGACAGCAGGAAACTGTGGAATTCCTGCAGAAGCATTAAAAAGCATGGGACAAGCTATTCGTTTGTGGCTGCACATGTTGTTGAATATCATCTGAAGAACAGACTCAGTCCAGTCCCACTGGCAAAAAAGCATTATTTTGTAGCTTTGGAAATGTAAAGGCAGCAAACAAGACTGCTGCAACATCACAGCATTACTCATCTACCTGTTCCCGGGAAAGTTTTTCCTTCTGTCTTGCTCATCTGAGCAAGAGAAGACCACTGATATCTTAATCTTAATGATATCTTAATGAGCAAGAGAAGACCACGATATGCTGGCTTCATTCCCAGCCATTCCATGATGGAGCAATTCTTCAGTGCGCCAGCATACTGAAAAGGCATGAGAACTGAAATGCCCTGTTCACATTGCCTTATGCACCACAATGCACAATCAACCACATTTGATTCTGCTGTCAGCGAATCACTTTGACTGATCTTGAAACTCGCAGGCCTTCCTGACAAACTCTGGAGAACTCTTCTATATGCCTCCTCAAGCTAGGTTCTTGTAAATAGAAAAAAAAAATCATCTTCCAAATTAGACTGGGCATTTGATAAGGATGCATTGCAACTCCAGAACTCTTCAATACCATCATAAATTAGGTGCTTAACCAGGGACTAAGTCAATACATACGCCTTGATAAGAATCTCCTTGACATCGATTTTGCTGATGACATAGCATTAGTTACTGAATCAATAGATGAACTAATCGTGGAAAGCTCAGTGGCAAAAGTCAGCCTGAAAATTTAGAGTGGCAACTGGAAGATTTTTGGTTTTAATCTCGAACATACTGCTGGCCCTAGCATCTTAGTGGATGACAACCCCGTCAAGACTGTCAGTGATTTCCTCTATCTCACTTCTGTTGTTGATAACAGGGGCATCACCGAGAAAATGTGAAGCCTGCGCTGCAAAAGCGCTGTTCATAATGAGGTGCCTCATTAAGAACATCTTTCCTAAACCAACAAAGCTGAGGCTATATAATGCTACTATGGTCAGTATTCTGACCTCTTGGACTGAAAGATGGCCCCTCACTGCTTCATATGAAGCATCACCAAATGATTGAGAACATCAAGTAGTACGATTTCATGTCAAATGAAGAGATGTTTTCTAACTAAACAGGTCTTGCCCTCTCAAAACTGTCACCCAATGTTTTTTAAGCTGGCATGCTCATCTACTCTGAATGCCTACCAACTTTCCAACTGTCCTGTAAGAATCACCTCCAATTTTGACCCAATGAAAGCAGGATGGAAAAACCCCGAGAAGACTTGAAACATGATGACTGAACAGCATCAACAGATACCTGTCCCTCAGACATCCTACCCTGTAACGTGCCAGATTTGGCTCAGGACAGAACATCATGGAGGTGCATAATGTGTTCAGTGACCACTATACTGTCCAACCAAAAGCATGGGAACTTAATTTAATTTAAATAAAAAAATCCAATTTAAAATGAAATAATCTGATTTAATTTTTTAAGTCATCAATTTTTATCCACCCTGAATTGAATGCTTTTCAAAACATTTTCCCATGAGGGACCACCTGAACAAAAACAAAGTAAGAGATCCTTGAATCCAAAATACTGTGTATTCTCTTCTCCCTCACCTGTACAACTAAAGCTGCTATAGAGAGACAAACAAGGAACCTACCAAATAGAGAATATGCAGGTCATTCTCCAGAACAAAACCCTTCATAGCTCTCTGGAGGTCAGCAAAGATTCCCAGGGCCTCAGTTGGTGACAGAGAAGAGGAAAGAGTAGCAGTGCCAAGATGTGTTGGACGATAGACCTCTGCTGTAAGAGAAACAGGCATTTAATATTACACAAAAGCTAATACTTTATTTTCAATTTGGAAAGTGCTTTATAAATATTAATAAACCGTCTTTGGGGAAGAGGAGTATTTCTCCATTTTACAGATGGGAAACTAACACTGACACTCTATACCTTGGGGGAGCACCATGTAACCCCCATATTCCTTATTTATATATAATTGTTATATATATAGTATATACATTAGGCCATGAGAGGTATCAGGAAAAAGAACAATACTTTCAGCAGATCGTAGCCTATCTAAATATGTATATCATTAGTATATAAGTATAGTATATAAAAGATTGTGTAGTATGGTTGTCACTAACACACGCTGTAAGTTGGGGAATCAGTCAGATATTAGCTCCCCAGAGACAACAGAAAGGAAAGTAACCGATGCCCAGGCATGCGTCGAACAACCATCAACAGCCATTGTTCAGCAAGGGAGCTACAATTCAATGACTCATTTGCACAAGGCCACACCAGAGGAATTGGTCAACCTTCCCTGGAGACTCAGGAATGCCCACCAGACATGCCTGGACTCGTGTTCTCCAAGCACATGGGACTATGGGTATAAAAAAAGAACACAGTGGCCCTATGCTTGGCCTTTTCTCCTTCTCCCACTTATGCTGCAAGCAACAAAGACACTCAGAAGACTGAAGACTCCAACAGAGGAGACTGGCCCAGGGTTCAAGGGTGAAACCTGTGTACTATGAATTGCAATATTCGGTGAGTGAGAAAAAGACGGTTACTCACCTTTGTAACTGTTGTTCTTTGAGATGTGTTGCTCATATCCATTCCAGTTAGGTGTGTGCGTGCCGCATGCACGTTCATCGGAAGATTTTTTACCCTAGCAACACTCGGCGGGTCGGTTGGGCGCCTCCTGGAGTGGCGCCGCTATGGCACCGGCTATACACCCCTGCCAACCCAGCCACCCTTCAGTTCCTTCTTGCCGGCTACTCCGACAGTGGGGAAGGAGAGTGAGTTTGGAATGGATATGAGCAACACATCTCAAAGAACAACAGTTACAAAGGTAAGTAACCGTCTTTTCTTCTTCGAGTGATTGCTCATATCCATTCCAATTAGGTGATTCCCAAGCCTTACCTAGGCGGTGGGGTCTGAGTGAGATGTGGCAGAGTGCAAAACCGCTGAGCCAAAGACTGCATCATCTCTAGATTGTTGGACCAGAGCATAGGGCGAAGCAAAGGTGTGGACCAAGGACCAGATAGATGCGCGACATATCTCCTAGATTGGTACATGGGCCAGGAAGGCAGCTGATGAAGCCTGAGCTCTGGTAGAATGTGCAGTGAGATGGCCTGAGGGAACATGAGCCAGGTCATAGCATGTGCGGATGCACGCCGTCACCCAAGAGGAGATCCTCTGGAAGGAGACAGGTAGGCCTTTCATCCGGTCAGCCACTGCAATGAAGAGTTGGGGCGATTTCCAGAAGGGCTTCGTCCAATCGCTATAAAAAGCGAGCGCCCTATGGACATCTAAGGAGTGTACCTGCTGTTCCCGCCGAGATGAGTGAGGCTTCGGGAAGAAGACTGGAAGGAAGATGTCCTGATTGGTATGGAAGGCCGACATCACCTTAGGGAAGAACGCCGGATGCGGTTACAACTGTACCTTGTCCTTGTGAAAGACAGTATGCGGTGGGTCCACCGTGAGTGCTCGCAGCTCGGAGACTCGTCTGGCTGATGTAATGGCTACTAAGAAAACTGTCTTCCAGGACAGGTATAGCAGCGAGCAAGTTGCCAACGGCTTGAATGGTGGAAGCATAAGCCTGCTTAGGACTAGATTAAGGTCCCAGGTAGGGGCAGGGTGGCGTACTTGGGGGTAGAGGCGCTCCAGGCCCTTGAGAAATCTAGTAACTAAAGGATGGGAAAACACAGAGTGTCCACTCTCCCCTGGATAGAATGTGACGATGGCCGCCAAGTGCACTCTCAGAGATATTGCCAGGCCCTGCTGCTTAAGGGACCAGAGGTAGTTCAAGATAGTGGGGATTGAGACCTGAGAGGGAGTAGTATTCTGCATTTCACACCAGCAGGAGAAACATTTCCACTTGGCCAGATATGTTGACCGAGTGGAAGGCTTTCTGCTACTCAGGAGTATATGTTGTATCAGAGTGAAGCAGCGTAACTCCGACTTGTTTAGCCACACAGGAGCCACGCTGTGAGGTGGAGGGCCTGCAGGTCCGGGTGGTGAAGATTGCTGTGGTCATGTTATGAGGTCCGGGTGGAGAGGCAGGGTAATTGGGCTGGCTATGGACAGGTTGATTAGTGTGGTGTACCAGTGCTGTCTGGGCCACACTGGCGCGATCATGATTAGGTGTGCTCTGTTCCTGCGGAGTTTTATCAGGACCTTGTGAACCAGCAGGAACAGAGGGAAAGCATAGAGCAGCCGGTGCTTCCACGACATGAGGAATGCATCCGAGATTGATCCCAGTGGAAGGCCCTGGAAGGAGCAGAACGCTTGGCATTTCCTGTTCGTGCGAGAGGCGAACAGGTCTATGTGGGGAAAGCCCCACTTCTGGAAGACTGAATGAATAACGTCTGGTCTTATTGACCATTCGTGACAGAGGAAGGATCTGCTCAGCTGATCCGCTAGAGTGTTCTGAACCCCTGGGAGAAAGGACGCTACCAGGTCTATCGAGTGGGCTATGCAGAAGTCCCAGAGTCGGATGGTCTCCTGACAGAGGGGGGAAGATAGAGTCTCTCCCTGTTTGTTAATACAATACATGGCTGTTGTGTTGTCCGTGAACACTGAGACACAACGGCCGTGTAGATGCTGCTGGAATGTCTGGCACACCAGGCAGATCGATCTCAGCTCTCGGACATTTATGTGAAGCGTCAGCTCCTGTGGTGACCAAAGGCCCTGGATATGAAGGTGTCTGAGGTGAGCCCCCCATCCGAGAGATGACGCATCCGTCGTTAGGGACAATGAAGGTTGTGGTGGATGGAACGGTAACTCTGCACATACCAGGGAGGGGGTTAGCCACCAGTCAAGGGAGCATAGGGTGCTCAGGGGAACGGTGACTATTGTGTCTATCGGGTCCCTGCCTGGATGGTAGACTGAGTTGAGCCACGTTTGGAGGGGTCGGAGGCAGAGCCTGGCATGTTTGGTCACATAAGTACAGGCAACCATGTGACCTAGGAGACCGAGACAAGTGCGAGCCGAGATCGTCAGGAAGTTCTGCAGACCTCGAATGATTGTTGCCATTGCCTGGAATCGCGGCTCGGGTAGGCAGGCCTTGGCTAGATTGGAGTCCAGGGTAGCTCCTATGAAGTCTAGCCTTTGTGTGGGGACCAGTGTGGATTTCTCCACATTGAGCATCAGGCCTAAGCATGTGAATAGGTCCCTGACAATGTCTGTATTCTGTCTGACCTGTGTCTCAGAGGTCCCTCTGATGAGCCAGTTGTCCAGATACGGGAATATGTGTATCCGACGTCGGCAGAGGTGTGCGGCGACTACAGCCATGCACTTTGTAAACACCCTTGGGGCCGTGGAGAGGCCAAAGGGGAGGACCGTGAAGTGGAAGCGCTGGTGGTTGGCTACAAAGCGAAGGCACCTCCTGTGTGGAGCAAAAATGGCTATGTGAAAGTACGTGTCCTTCATATCGAGGGCAGCATACCAGTCTCCAGGATCCAAGGATGGGATAATGGTCCCTAGGGAGACCATGCGGAACTTCAACTTTATCATGAACTTGTTGAAGTCTCGCAGGTCTAGGATGGGCCTGAGGCCTCCTTTCAACTTGGGATCAGAAAAGTAACGGGAGTAAAACCCTTTGACCTTCTTGTTTTGCGGCACCTCCTCTGTTGCTCCTATGGCGAGGAGCGTCTGCACCTCTTGTAGGAGGAAACTGCCGTGAGAGGGGTCCCTGAAGAGGGACCCGGGTGGGAGAGTGGGAAGGTGGGGATGAAACAAATTGGGGGTGGTATCCTTGTTTCACAGTGCGTAGGATCCAGAGGTCTGAGGTCAACTGGGACCACGCCAGGAGGAAGTAGGAGAGGCAGTTGGAGAAGGGAGGAAAAGGATCCTGTCCTGAGACTGGTACGCCGTCCTCGGGTGTGCCTTCATAAAGGTAGACTTAGGCCCCGCTGGTGGTTTTGAGGAGCCGTGGTTTTAGGCCCCTTGGGATCCGGACTGGCGTCTACGGCCACCCCGCCTGCACAATCTACTGAAGTCTTGCCTGTGTCTGGGCACAAAGTATGGGCGGTGAGTCTGGGGATGGAAAGGTCTGCGTTGGGTCACAGGTGTATGCATGCCCAAGGAGCGCATGATGACCCTGTTTGTCTTTCAAGCTTTGTAGCCTGGGGTCAGTCTTCTCCGAGAACAGACCCTTGCCGTCGAAGGGTAAATCCTGGATGATTATTGTAATTCAGGCGGTAGGTTGGACACCTGTAGCCATGAGAGGCGTCTCATGGTGATACCGGAGGCCAGAGTTCTGGCTGCCGAGTGGCCGCATCTAGAGAAGCCTGGAGGGAGGTTCTGGCCACCTTTTTCCCTTCCTCTAGGAATGCAGAGAATTCCTGGCGTGAGTCCGGGGGGAGCAGCTCTGTATATCTACTCACCTACTGCCCAGGTGTTGTAGCTATAACGGCTCAGTAGAGCCTGCTGATTTGCCACCCGGAGCTGTAGGCGCCTGCCGAATACACCTTGCGGCCGAGTAGATCCATTCGCCTAGCCTCTTTTGACTTTGGTGCTGGGGCCTGTGGCCATGGTGCCCCTCTCCTTGACCGATGGGACAACAGTGAGGAGGGAGGACATATAGATGCTCATACCCCGAGAGATACCATGTATTTGCGCTCGACCTCCTTTGCCGTAGGGGGGATGGAGGCTGAGGACTGACATAAGGTCTCTGCATTAGCCTGGATGGTCCTGAAAAAGGGTAAAGCCACCCTAGTGGGGGCACCTGCCGACAGGATGCTCACTACAGGGTCCTCAACCTCCGGGACCTCCTCCACCTGGAGGTCCATGTTGAGTGCCACTCTCCTTAGGAGGTCCTGATGGGCTCTTAGGTCTATTGCAGGCGGCCCCGAGGAGGAAGTCCCCGCCACTGCCTCATCTGGAGAGGAAGAAGATGAAACGCCGGGGACGAGCAGGTCCTGTATGGCCTCTTGCTCCTGCGCCGGTTCCTGCTCCAGTAGCACCGGGGAACCCGGTGAGTGGACTAGTGGGTCCTCCGTCTCGGGTGGAGGACGACGACTAACTGTGGCCTCTGGTGCTCGGTGCTCTGATGAAGCGGAGCAGGTCAAAACTAGTGGAGCACCTTGGGCCTGGTAGTACGCCCAAGGTGTCCAAAAGGATCACTGGTGAGGTCCTGGGTCCTGAGACCGGGCTTCTTGAAACACTCCGGTGGGCACATCAGAATCGTGGTCTTCGCCATAGTAGCTGTCCACGTAGGAGGACATAGATGTATGCCTGGATGGCCATGGAGGAGCGGAGAAGCCTCGTGCAGATGTTCCAACGGACCTGGCTCCCCTCGGTATCGGGGACTGGTGCCGGAATGGATATCGGTACCGGGATCGAGAGCGGGACCTGCGACCAGATCGGTGCTGGGAGGTCGACCGAGATCTCGAATCTCGGCGTCGTGACTGGCTTCAGGAGGCACGGTGCCTGGAGCGGTGCCGTGAACTGGAGAGGTACCACGGGTAATGAGCCGGTGAACGAAAGTCCAACTGGTGCCGTGTAGTAGAACGGTGCTGGGACTGCGAACAGCGTCAAGAGCGGGAGCGCTGTCTGGACCTGGAGCGTCTGCAGGACTGCGATCGGAACGGGTGCCGGTCAAGCTGCGCCGACAGAGGGTGGTCTAATCAAGGTCAGCTTGCCTATGGATTGGATTACCTCACGGCGGGTGCCAGGTGGTAGAGGCAGTACCGAGTCTGTCAGGGCGATCAGGTCCCTCGCCGCTGAGAATGCCTCTGGCGTGGATGGAATGGTGAGCTCTACCATGGCACACGCCGAGGAGCTAACAGGCACTGGACTCGACGGCCCTTGTAGGACCGGAATCGACGGTGCCGATTTAGTCGATGCCGCAGTGGGCGTCAGCGCCAGGTGATCCGACTGAGGCGTAATCTCTGGCTGCGGTGCGGTCGGTGCCGAAGTAGCAGGAGTCTTGGCCTTTCTCAACCTCGGGGGAGAGGGAGTGTCGTTGAGCTGACTTCGTTGCCGGCAATATCCGATGCCGTGAGTCTTTAGGCGTATTGGTGCGGTCCAGTGCCACGGAGGCACTTCTGCTCACCGACTGACCGGCGCTTGGTTCCGAAAGTGGAGGGGTGAGGGAGGCCTCAATGAGGGGCTGCTTAAGTCTGACGTCTCGCTCCTTTTTTGTTTTCGGCTTGAAAGCCTTGCAAATGAGGCACTCAGCTATCAACCTGCGATTCCCCGAGGCACTTCAAACCAGGAGTCGTGCGGATCTCCTGTCGGCATCGGCTTGTGGCAAGCCAAGCACGGTTTGAAACTCGGTGAGCCGGGCATGGGCTCTGGCACCGGGTGCAGGGAAGCGGCTACTCCCCGAACCCCACTAACTATTACTAAACTAACTATGCTAGTAAAGAAAAAAAGAGGATTATAACTATATACACGATAACGAATGAGAACTACGAGTAGCTAGGGAAGTGGAGGTCAGCTAACTCGCGCTCCACTGTCTCCAACGACCGACACGGGCGGTAGAAGGAACTGAAGGGTGGCTGGATCGGCTGTGGTATATATCCAGTGCCATAGCGGCACCACTCCAGGGGGCGCCCAGCGACCTCCCACCGAGTTTTGCTAGGGTAAAAAGTCTTCAGATGAACGCGCACGCGGCGCGCACACACCTAACTGGAATTGATATGAGCAATCACTCAAAGAAGAACTACTCAATCTAGATGTTGCCCAGTCTAATAGGGTTGAAAGTTTAGACTGCATGCTTATATTTTATTGGTAACTAACTCTGAATCTTTGCCTATCGCTTATAATTAAGGCTAAGATTTTTGTCACGGTTATTTTTAGTAAAAGTCACAGACAGGTCACGGGCAACAAACAAAAATTCACAGAGCCCGTGACCAGTGCATGACTTTTACTAAAAATAACTGTACAATCCATGGGGAAAGGTGCACGGCTCCAGCTGCAGCCCCCCTGTGGAAGCTGCAAGGCATGGGATGCACAGCTCCAGCTGCAGACCTTCATGGAAGCCGTGGGGCAGGGGCGCACGACCCCAGTGCAACCCCTGGTGGAAGCCACTGGATGGTTACAGCTCTCACGGCGGAACGGGGCACACAGCCCCAGCTGCAGCCCCCAATGGAAGAGGGAGCACGCCTCCACTTCAGCCCCTGGCAGGGGTCGTGGGGCAGGGGCAAACGGCCCAGTTACAACTACCACTGTGGGGTAGGGGCACACAGCCACCGCTTCAGCCTCCACTGTGGGACAGAAGAACACAGATCTGGTTTAGCCCCCCAGCGTAAGCCCTGGGGCAGGGGCACATGGCCCCAGCTGCAGTCCACACCACGGGGCAGATGCGCAGGGCATGGCCCCAGCTGCAGCCATGGGGTAGGAGCACATGGCCTTGGTTGCAGCCCCTAACACAGGGCAGGGGAGCATAGACCTGGCTCCAGCCCCATCCTCGGCTCCAGCCACAGCTGTTGACAGCTGAACCCCAAGAAGTCATGGAGGACCAGTGAAGTCTCACAATCCGTGGCTGCCGTGACCTCTGTGATTAAATGGTAGCCTTACTTATAATAATTTAAATCCTCTTTTGTAGTCAAAAACTTGTTTTACTGTTTTATCTTTTCCAATGAGTTTGCCTGAAGTGTTTGGTAAATCTGCCCAAGTTCACAACGGCTGATGTATATCCACTTTCCATTGATGAAGTAGTGAACCAATTAATAAACTTGCACTGCTCGTCTTGAGCAATGCAAGACAGTATATTCCTGAGGTACAAGGCTGGGAAGATTTGGCTGGTGCCTTTCTCTGTGTCATCCATGAGTGGCTCTGGGAGCATTCATTTCAATCTAGCTGGGTGTGGGGCTCCACATGTGCTTGTGTTGAGTGATCACAGCACCTGGAGGGGTTTGCTGCTTGTCACTAGTAAAGCATTGTGAAAGACAGCCCAGGCTGGAGAGTTAAGGGGGCACAGTGGTCCCACAGTACCAGGCTGCACCCTGGGAACCCCGTCATACCCACCCCTTTGTTCCTGTTGTCCAAAACTGGAGTTACATATTTCTCTTTTTAAAATTAAAAAAAAAATACAGCCCCCCTTCAATATTCTCATGTTGTCTCTCTTATTTTTATATTAGGAAACACTAAAATGACCAGCAGCTGGGATTCTCCAAATATATTGCAACTGTAGGAGTGGCACTCTTTTGCTTGAAGGTCTCTGAACCTTAGAAAACAGTGTGAACAGTAAGAAGAGCATGAACACTTTCCAAACTGAAATTATGAAAGGGACTGCACCTTCTCAGGTTGTCTCCACTTCCTCTGGCTAATAACAACAGCTGAAGATGCAGGGAAAAAGGGAGGGCCAGTGTGGATCTACAGAGGTAACATATTCAGTGAACTTCAGTTATGAGTAAGTAACTTTCTTGCCTCCCAAACTGAACATTAAACAGTCTCTGAGGCTGCAATTTTAATGGGGTGAAAGCGTAACATATCAAAATCCAAATGCAGATGTCCCACATGTGCTGGGGATCTGGGTTGGGAATTTTTATGCCACACAAAGCACACCTTTTAAAAGTATAACGTTTCACTGGAATCACCATGCTAGATCTAAGGCCTGGTCTACACTGGAGGGAATTGACCTAAGACACGAAACTTCAGCTACGAGAATAGCGTAGCTGAAGTTGCGTATCTTAGGTCGACTTACTTCACAGCGCGGGGTAGACTGCTGCTGCTCCCCTGTCAACTCCACTTCTACCTCTCGCCAAGGTGGAGTACAGGAGTCGATGGCAGAGCGATCGGTGATCGATTTATCACATCTACACTAGACACAATAAATCGATCCGATAGATCGATCACCAGCCGCCAATCCAGCAGGTAGTGTAGATGTACCCTTAGACACCAACAGCAATGAGATTTCTTATCTTTAACTGAACAAAACATTAAAAATTTAACTATCTTAAATAGAAAGTATCCCAAACTAAATGTCTAGTGAAACAGAACGAGAGAAAATGTCAGGGCCAATTTTGCTAGCAAAAGAAGAGGAACTAAGATTAAAGAATCCGAAATATCATGTCCATGGTCAGTGTTCACATACTCCATATGCTTTGTAATTCCATGACTTGTAAGCTAGAACACATGAGTCTTAGTGGGGATCTGCAGAGGTCACACCATGAAGAACTGCTTTTTCTTAAACACATACCAAAAATAAATTAATGAAAAAACTGAATTCATGGCATCCTAATCAAATGCCAGTATCTGCTAAAGCTTTTTTGGCTAAATCACAGAAGGCTAATTATAAATTTACACTTAGCTCTTGAAGTACTGCCCAGCCAAAAGTCTCTAGATTACAGTCACTCAAAGAGCAGACAATGTGGACGCATAACACCCAGAAGCATCCATTTTTACCTTTCATTCCATTGCCAGAGTCTAAAATCTGGATGAACTCATTCTCTAGCAGCCATCTCACACAAGCCTCAACAGCTCCATTCTGAGCTCTGTCTTCATCTCTCTCACTGTCCTGATCTCTGTCTTTCAGACTGGCAGCAAGGAGTGTGCAGGAAGCGTAGGTCCGCACATCATCTGGAGTGCTGGCCACTCCACCCACTATGATCTGTTAAAGAAAATTCCATGATCATCATAGTTGCAAAAGAGTAACATAGAATTTAAAGACATGAAAAATTAATAGAATGATCTATAATGGGTCCAAAGAAAAAGTTTGGTGTGACAGGAACATGTGGTAAAACAGATGCAAACTCCTACTACCACTGAGGAGGATAGCTGTGAAGACAGTTTATCTTTATTTTACAAAGAGGATAAGATGCTTTTGACTCTGCCTACTGTATCAGATTGCTTACTGCAGGAGAAGGTGAATTAGTAACCCCATTTAAAGAACATCCTAACATTTTGGAGGCAGTAAGGCACACAGTAGCCTTTCAGGGTAAGGAGATTAAAACTAGACTCACTGCTTGGACACCGAGAGATTCTAAGAAAAGGGTAAAACATAATTCATTAAGTTTTGGATACAGAAAAACCAAACCAGGAAGCAGGATGCTCCCTAGTGCTGTTCATCTATTGAAGTTTTTTGTTTTGTGGGTTTGTATGTTTTTTAAAAACACATGTAAATATCATATCCCATTACCGTTTTCCTGTTTTGTAGAGGTTTTTGTATTATAATTTTATATTATATATTACCCTCTTTCTTCATGAGTTACTACCTCAGCGCTGGAGGCAAGGGGAGACTTAGTAACAAAAACATTCTGTAGTGAATTCAAATTTTTTTTAAAAGTAAAAAAAACTAACTACCAACAAAAGTGGAGACATTTTGGAGAGCTACATTTTAAAAACAGTTCATTTAATTAGAGATCCCTATACTCTGTACACCTCTCACTGCTAATAAAAACACAGAATCTGGGCATATCTGACCACTCTCCAGATACTAACATAGTTTCTTCAGAGAGATTATATGTAAAACAATTAAGAAAGAAACTGGATTACAAAAATGTTTAAAACCTAAAAAGCAACTTTGTAAAAATGGACAGATCTACTCCCTAGATGTTAGAGTCAGATCAGTTCACATAAGTGGTAAAAAATAGTTCTGTTGCTTTTTTATTTCAATTAGTCCTGCAGAACGAGTGCACATAAGAGAGATCAAGCAGGATTCTATTTCTCGTACATTAACAGAATTACTTACTAAGTTCCAATTAATCACATCAGTAGAAAAGGGGTGCATAACCGAGGGCCTAAATTAGTCTACAGAACCTTAGTATTAATGATTTAAACGATCTAGTTTGACTCTCAAACCATGTCTATACTACAAGTTAGGGGTGTGATTGGCTTGCTTGTGTATCCCTGGTCGCCATATTCGGGGTTGGGAAGGAATTTTCCTCCAGGGCAGATAGACAGAGGCCATGGGGGGGGGGGGGGGGCTGACTTCCTCTGCAGTGTGGGGCATGGGTCACCTGCTGGAGGATTCTTTGCACCCTGAAGTCTTTAAACCACAAGTTGAGGACTTCAATAGCTCAGACATAGGTCAGGGGGTTGTTACAGGAGTAGGTGGGTGAGATTCTGGGGCCTGTGTTGTGCAGGAGGTCAGATGAGAAGATCATTATGGTCCCTTCTGACCTAAAAGTCTATGAGTCTACATACATGTGCTAACTCTTATTCAGCTAGCATGAGTATAAATAGCAGCACAGCTAGCAGGAACAGAAGCACAGCTGAGCTATGCAAAGTATATATCCACCGCATGGACCAGCCATGCCTCTGCGACCCATGCTACCATAGCTATGCTACTATTTATATCCGTGCTAGCTCAATGAGAGCTAGCGCGAGTATATGCACACAAACAGGGGTATCACACCTCTAGCTCGTAGTGTAGCTTTTGCCTCAGATCTCTGTTTAAACATGCAGTGCTAGTAGTGATACCTTTTTCCACCTATAGCCTGGGCACATTTAATATGGAGTCACTGAGACACAAAGATGGAATCCCAAAATGCAATTTTCAGAGTCACTGCCTCTCTGAATTAACAACAATCTCAGCTCCATCTTTACATTGCAGCTGCAAGTACAGACTGAAATGAATATGTATTACTTTCATGTGAAGCTGTCTGGGATGAAGTAATGGGGAAGCAGAAGAAGAATGGGTGTGAAGTATGTTTAACAGTCTCACATAAGCAGTCATCCAAAACTTATGTGGAATAATGGAGCAAACGAAGTTCTAGTCCCTTTCCATGTGCCCCATACCTCCAGGATCGCTCGTATCATGCTAGAGGTAACCCCTTCCCCCTCTCCTCTGAGCAAACAGCTGTGGACAGGCTTGAGTGATCCCTGAAGCAGA
The DNA here is from genome assembly GCF_007399415.2 of Gopherus evgoodei. Lineage (NCBI taxonomy): Eukaryota > Metazoa > Chordata > Testudines > Testudinidae > Gopherus > Gopherus evgoodei. The sequence goes on from NC_044322.1 coordinate 212,211,685, forward strand.
GCAATGCCTTTCGATCTCTCAGAGGACTTGCACACTAGAATGCTCTCACCTATGAGAAAAAAAAAAAAAAAAGATCAAAAAAAAAAGCAAGCTACATTTTCAATTAAGACATAATTTGAAGAGTTTTTAAACTATTTAGCTATCAATTCATGCAAGGAACATCATTTAAATTTACACAGATCATGAGTAAGAAATTTCAATATACTGCAGGTAACATTCCTCCTAGATATCTGGCCCATTTTGCTGTAATAGCTACAAAGTTCAGTAAGGACACATTATCAGAGAATTACCTTGTGAACACTTTGGGTGATATTGGCCAAAAAGCCAAGCAATTTTATATGTACAATCCTTAACAATGTTTACCCAATGCTGTGGAATGGCTCCACAGGCGCATGACAGTTAGATGGCATATGCTGTTTAATTAACAGACACTGCACTCACTAGATCCAATACTAGGGAAAATTCAGGACAGAGAAAGCCTTGGCTTGTCCTGAAGTCGACTAGTTCCACAATAGGCAGAGGAGTCCATTTTTCTCTCTCCTCTGTTGTAGGATGAAATGACTGTGACAAATCCAGAGAGAAAACAGAAGTGAAATGTGACAGAAACTAGGCAGCTCAGATGATAAAACTACACAGCACTTGAATGACACCTCTCTAATACAGTCTGACAGCAATACTTCAGAACATACTGAAAATATATTAATATCCTGATAGCTTTACAGATTCTAAGACAGTAGCCTTAAGAGACTAACTTAGTAACCATTTGTTCTCCAGACTTAAAGTTTCTCTTTTACAGTTGAAACAATATAAAAGTACTGAAGTCATTAATGTATCAGCTAACAATTTAATCTCTGTTATTCATATACCTATGATATTCCAAGGGAGGCAGGGAAAGCCATACAAAGGTCCCTAAGTTGTGAACCAAAACTACTGTCCACTGACATATTTATGACATTCACATATTGTCATATTATCTATAATAATAAAGTGAACCACAAGGGGAAAAAAGTCATGGAAGAAGATACCTTCCCAGTGAGGGAGAGTGTATTAAACATTTGGAGCCAACGTCTCCGGATAGGTGCTAAACAGTTACAACAAGCAATCTTAGTCAGATGAAAACATATTCCTTTTCAAACAAAGAACTAACTAATCTGCTAACCATTTGAGATTAGACAGATTCTTCTAGTGCTTTGGCCATTGAGGAACAATCCTGCATTGGAGAGAAGAAAACTGGATGATCCAACAAGTTTTGTCCATCCCTAACTGCTAGTTCAGTATGTAGTTCTGAAACTAATCCATTCACCATCCTGCACAACTCCATCCAGAAATGGAAAAAGGTGAAACATGGCCAATTTCGTGGTTTCTGCTCCTCAATACTAAACAGTCCTGCTCACTTCTCCCATGGAAAGAGAGAGAGACAGTCAGTTTTGGCAAACACAGAAGAAGTAGGAATAATCCAATTTAGAAACATTAAAAAGTTTAATTCTACTCAGATCAAATGAAAAAACTCAAGTCCCCAGATACTTCAATATTCCAATATTTGGAAGTCTTGACAGTAACAATTAGTCTCTGTTTCCTCTTTTGTCAACCAAATTTCTTCTCTCTTTTTATTCTTAAAAAAAAATCGTATATAGTAATTTATTTATATTTATATTATACACACACACACTATTTAGGAAGTTTTAACAAGTTTACATATCCTTGTCATATTGTTGTCAGTGATCCCTCGAGGTCCAGGATGTTTATTTTTCAATCGGTCCTTTGGTGACTGAGGAGTCTAATACTTGAGCCACAGGCTTGCTAGCAGACATAATAGGTGGTGTTGGATGTCAGGGTTGGGCCGTGATCGCTGCATGTCAGTTGTCTGTCTTTTCTTTTCTGGTGTTGTTCTGTGATCAAGGCAAGGCGATTTTCCTTAAAAAATGGACGTTCCCTCTCTGACAAGTGTTTGCCAGTTATCCCTGTCCTGGGCTACTATCTCCCAGTATGTGGTATTGATGTCACCTCTCTTGATGTTTGTTTATCTCAAGGATGTCTTTAAAACCTTACTTTTGGCCTCCCATTTCCTTTCTCCTTTGGTGAGTTGGGCGTACAACAGCTGTTCTGGTAAGCGTACATCAGGCGTGCACACCCAGTTGATGCTGGATAATCAGGGTCTCAACACTGAAGATGTTGGCCTCTGTAAAAACCCTGGCATTAGTGTAGCTATCCTCACACTATGTTAAGGATCTTCCGAACAAAGTTCTGGTGCTGACGTTCCAGGCTTTTCAGGTGTTTTCTACAGGTCACCCAAGTCTCACAGCCATAGAAGAGAGTTGGGATTACCACCACTTTATAAACTAAAAGTCTAGTGTGTGTTCTTATGTTGTGATTGTTGAACATCAGCAAGACAGTCTGCCAAAGGCAAGGCTGGTGCAGCTGAATCTTGACACTTATGTCTGCCCTCTGTGACAGATGGCTGCCAAGATAGGCAAAGTATTCTATATTTTCCAATTCTTCGTCAATGAAAATCTTCCTTGCTGGGTCTGATGATTGACCATGAACGGGCTGGTGGTGAACTTTTGTTTTGCTGGTGTTCAGATTGGCCTCAGGCTTTTGTAAGCTTCAGAGAAACAATTAAGGGCTGTTTGTAAATCCTCCTTTGAGTGTGCAACTACAGCACAATCATGTGCATACTGGAGTTCAGTTATTGTTGTCAATATTACTTTAGTTCTGGCACGGAAACTAGAAAGGTTGAAGAGATTGCTGTCAGTCCGATATCGGATGCCAGTGTCCTGTGGCAGATGTTTTGAGATAACATTTTCATAACTGCTAAAGAAAATGGAGCAACGGATGGGTGCCAGTTCAAAACCTTGTTTTACACCAGTTCGAATGACAAAGGGCTCAGTAGTATAGCCACTGCAGAGAATGGAGGTCATGGAGTAATCTTACAGTGGTGATAAATTTGCTTGGGCAGCCAAACTGACATGACTTTCCACAGAGCCTCAGAGTTGACAGAGTCGAAGGCTTTGGTCAGATCAATAAAGGCCATATACAGCTCCTGGTATTCTTCCTGAAAATTTTCCTGGACCTGCCTGGCTGAAAAAAAATCATGTCTGTGGTGCCTCATGATGGTTTGAAGCCACACTAGGACTCTTTAAGTACTTCTTCTGCAAGAGAGAGCAGGCAATTTTGTAAGATTCTAGCAAGACTCTTCCCAGCAATGGAGAGGAAGAGCAGTGCCTCATTAGTTGCCACAGTTGGCCCTGTCTCCCTTTTTGAAAATGGTGACTATGTTAGCATTACGTAAGTCAGCGGGGATTCGGTGCACCAGATTTTGAGGAGCAGCAAATGAAACTTGTTAGTCAGTGTTTCTCCCCACTACTTTCAGTACTTCAGCTGGTATGCCATTAGGATCCAGTGCTTTATTGTTCTTCATTCGTTTAACTGCTTTGCGGACCTCCTCAGGTGTTGGTCGGTTGGCAAGAGTTTCCCAAATTGGGTGCTGAGGGATGGAGTCAATATCGTCATCCGTCACAGTTGATTCTTGATTTAAAAGCTTTTGGTAGTGTTCCTTCCAGCGCTCTTCGAAGGATTCATTATCTTTAAGAAGGGTACTACCATCTCTGGATCTCAGCAGTGAGAGGCCACATGAGCTTGGTCCATACCGAGTCTTTGTCTCCTAAAAAATGCTCCGCATATCATGTCTTTAAGCAAATGCTTTGATTTCTTTTGCTTTGCCCTCCCACCATAGAATCATAGAATATCAGGGTTGGAAGGGACCTCAGGAAGTCATCTAGTCCAATCCCCCTGCTCCAAACAGGACCAATCCCCAGACAGATTTTCGCCCCAGATCCCTAAATAGCCCCCTCAAGGATTGAACACAACCCTGGGTTTAGCAAGCCAATGCTAAAACCACTGGGCTATCTCCCCACCCTCCATTTGTTTTTGACTTCTCAGATCCTCCTTTGGACTTCTGCTTTGAGTTGATGGAAAGACCTTTGCTTCTGACTAGATGATGAATGGTTTTGCCAGTCACAGGAAGCTTTTCTCTTCTAGTCCAAAAGGGCTGTGATCTCAATGTTGTCATTGTAAAGCCAGTCCTGATAGTAGTGGGTAGCAAAGCTGAGAGATTCCTCGCAAGCCTCATGGATGGCCTATTTTAGGGCTTCCCAGTCTTCGACACTTGTTGTTGTCATTTCCAAGTGTGCATATGGTCATTTTTTCCCTGAGGAATGTTTGGAAGTTCTCTTGGTGCACTGAGGACTGAAATCTTTGGATGTTTGCCATCTGTATGATTTGGATTGCTTTCTATGTTTTGATGCAATCCAGATAGACATGACTGATCTCACCAGGCAGTGGTCAGTCCAGCAATCAGCACCTCTCACGACATCAGTGATTTGGACATCTCTTAAATCCTATTTTCTTACAATGACATAGTCCAGGAGGTGCCATTGTTTTGAACATGGGTGTTGCCAAGTTGTTTTACACTTGTTGCTGTCTGAAGATTGTGTTTGTGATCACAAGGTCGTGCTTTGCACATTTGCACTGATAATGGTAGCAAATGACTTATTGGCCAATTGAAGGCGTTTGCTGATGCTGACAGGGAGCTCAGTCAGGCAGTTGACTAGAAGGTTCTTGATTGCAAAGCCAACACCATGTATTCGCCTGTTGCTTGCTGGTTTTCCTTTCCAGAGGAAAGCGTAACTGCTGTCCCCTTCCCTCAAGCGGCCTTCACCTACACGTCTTGTCTCACTGACAGCAATGATGTCAATGTGGTACCTCGAGAGGTCTTGGGCAACAATTGCTGTTCTGTGTTTGGGTATTTTCACTTTTTGATTCGTCTAGTAGAGTATGGACATTAAAAGTGGCAAGAAACATTTTCATTTTTCCGACAGCATTGGGAGTGATCCCTCTGGACACAGTTATCCCATTGGGTATGGTGGGAAAGCCTTTGTGTGGGGCACCTTTTTTAGCTCCTTCCCCATATGGAGTGAACAGAGGCGTTCCTAAAATGGCCTGGTCAGTCGTGATTGCTGCTGCCAATAATGCCGACCATCTCAGTCCAGGGGCACATGCCGACCATCTTGCAGTCACTGCCTGTGTGTGGGTCTGTGACTAGGGATTCCTGGTGATCACTTCACCTGTCCCTGTCACCACTCGTCCATCACCACAGAACTTTTATGGGTGGAGGTGGGAAAAAGTTCTTCCTGTGAGAGAAGCCTGTGTGTCAGTAATTTAATGTGGTGGAGCCATTTGTATTAGCAAACCGCACAAATATTGGCTGAAGAGGCGCCTGTGTCCAGCATGACCGGGGGTTTCTCCTCAGTTGCAGGCCTGTGTCCACTTTTGCAGCCATTGAGAAGTGATCCTGCTTCATCCACCTGCTCTGCCGTGGAGATCTTATACTGGGTTGTGTTGTGTGGGCTGGGCTTCACTTTGTTTGGTACCTCACCTTCGACCTAACCACCATGGGTGACCCTACCAGGAGTACAGGACTCCCAACGACATTGCTCTTAGGGTCTTAAGGATACACAAGCTTCTCCACCACATCAAGGTGGCTGCCCAGAAACAAAAACTATCATTACAACAGTTGGCATTTGTTTAAAGACACATTATATGGGAATAAAGTAATCTGATCTTTCTATGTAACAGGGTGCTACCACATTACTAAATGAGTATCATTATAACATCTATGTCAATTTTATTAAATTGGGGGAAATCTCAATATACACATACTTAACAGACCAGGTATGTCTATCAAATATTATTAAAAACAATTGAACAGGTGTTGGTGGATGTGTGCATGGGAGGGGTGGGGGGAGAAGAGTTTATTTGCTTGTTTTTTGCAGGTGATGTACTTTCCTCTGACAGAAAAGGTAACCAATATCTAAGTAACTATTTGTTCAATTTTGCTGGGTACATAATTGGTGTGTAATTCTTCCATAACCACAACCTCTCATATTTTTGAACCATGCCTCCATTGTTTTGCTATTTTCTTTTTACAGTGAGATGCTAATAGCCAAGCACCTACTAGCAGAAGAGAGATCCATTCATTTCCTTTGAGTGACCATTTCTACTGGAAGTGCCAGGAGGATCACCAAGGATCATTTTTTAATATTTGGTCATTGACTGCATCCCAATACTCTCTAATGACTACACATATCCACCATATATGCATACAATCTCCTCTTTCACCACAATTTCACCAATATTATCCCCTTCAACCTCCTGTATATTTTAACCTGATGGTGTGAGGTACCACTGAAACAGTAACTCAAAGATTTTTTTTTTTATTGTGCTACAGATGAAGGTTGTTTGTCAGCTTTCTCAGATCAAACCTTACTTTTGCTCCCTGTTTGTCAACCAATTTCTAATCCATTCAAGGAAGTTGTTGTTGTTTTGAAAATGAATTGCTGTGGTAGAAAGAGCAGCAGCTGGTATTTGCCATTATATTTACATTTCATCCAAAATGCTTTACAGAATGGGGTGAGGAGGGTATATTTATAAACTCATAAGCGTATGTTCAGGACTGCATACTGTGCAAGAGTAAACTAAGGTTCATGTCAGACAGGTAAAAATAAAACACCTCCTCTCATGAGGGGAAAAAAAAAGGAGCTTCAAAGCCAAGCAACTTCATTTTACAGAAGGTTTGGTCAAAGTGTAACCAGCAGGCTACAAGAATTCTACAACAGAGTATGTGACTTCCCTCTTCACACAGCGTGTGTCCTACAGAGACATTAGGTTACAACATGAGTTGCTGCTAGTTGCTCAAATCAAGATGAAATGTTACATTTTCAAGATATGTAGTGTCTGCAAGCTGCAACTGTGCATTAAATATGAATGTAGCCATAAATCTAATCCAGCCGTTCTCAAACTGTGGGTTGGGGCCCCAAAGTGGCTTAAGACTTGCTGTGACCCAGGGCCAAGGCCAAAGCCTGAGACCCACTGCCCTGGGTCGAAGTCTGAGGGCTTCAGCCTTGGGTGGCAGGGCTCAGGTTACAGGCTGGGGCTTTGGTCCCAGCCCCCCAACCCTGGGAGCAGGGCTTGGGCGGGTTCAGGCTTTTCACCCCCTATCCTCCTAGGGTCATGTAGTAATTTTTGTTGTCACAAGGGGTTGCAGTGCAATGAAGTTTGAGAACCCCTGAAGTAATCCATTTATAAAGAGAGTGCAATCAACTTCCAGCACATAGCCAATAATGCCTTCAGCAGGGCAGCTGTTTTATATTTATTTTGATCTTTATACTCTCCACATTGTTTGTATATTTGCAAAAAACTCAATTCCTATCAATTCTAGCCATGAAATAAAACTTCCATTCTGAATAAAACTGACATTAACAAAGTTCTTTGCCTTGCCATGCCAAAAGAGTTCTTGACTGATGCTAGCACAGCTCAAGATACTTTTTTTCTGTGAACTGCCAGAGGGAAGCACTCAATATTTTCAGATTCACAAAACAAGTAGTTCACCTGGAGAGAGGCTTATAAATTCAAGTTACTCATCAAAGTGGAAGGTATATGTTTGCCAAATCTGGGTCTAAAACTTCAACATAATCTCTCAAATTTAAGGTCTGTAAAACTCCTTGCTAAACTAGCCATACCCCACACAAGTAAAGCAAATGATCAGAGTATTAGACATGACATGAAATTCAACAAAGAAAATAGACTGTTCCTCCAGTAACCTGACATGCAGACACCAAAATCAATTCATGCAATGAAACAGAATCCCCTAGGAATTATAAATTATATCCCCATTAATACCAAACAAATTAATCTTGATTAACTGTATCCTACTGAATAACAAAGGAATTCATCACGATTAGTCACTAATTGTAAAGCACTGCCCTGGTTGTAATTAGGTTAACATAGTTCTTAGAAAATGTTAATAAAGCCTCCACTTACCCACTATGTCTACTCCTTTCCTGCCAGCCCTCCCAGCCATCTGTTTGTAAGTTAGGATGTCCAGGAGTCTGCCACCAAACACAGGTGTTCGGATAATTACCCGATGTGCAGGCAGATTCACCCCAGAAGAAAGGGTGGATGTTGCTGCCAGGACTCGAATCAATCCCCGGCGAAAGGCCCTTCAATGATATCCCGTTCATCAAAAGTAAGACCTGAGGAGACAATGCTTTTCAATAAACACACTAAAGGCGTGTTTGTGGTGAAGTATAACCATCAGCAGAGAAGCCTTGTGAGAACAGCCCATGTGTTAATGAACACTTGCCATTAGCAATTAGAACTATGGAGCCTTGTCACACCAGTATTTTGAGCAGTGCATGGCTGAAATAATCTCAATTCTACAGAAATGTTTTCCTTTAACTATTCTAATTAATAGTATGATTTAGAAGTTTGCTCCTCCAAAGTGGCTTGCAAATGCCATAAAAGGTCAGACAAACACAATATTTATTTGAGAATCTTTATAAACAGAAGAAAGTTGGATCTAGCAGTTTTAATACAGGCTGGGAGTTAACAGTTTTTTTCCCTATTTAATTTCTGTGATATGCTGTCTTGAACCTGGAGTCCAACTAAGTTATCTAGTTCATTTCCCTGCAAACCATCAAAAATAAATTTTCCAGTGTTTTCTCCAGTCTAGTTTTGAGTATCCAGAAGGGCTTTAACACTTCCTTCGGGAGGTTGCTCAACAGCTTAATCAATCTTATTGCCAGGAAGTGTTCCGTTTATATGATTTCATCAGTCTACTTCTAAGTCCACAGCCTTGCACCACCCTAAAGTTATTCTTTTTCTTCCTTGACATTTCTAGGCTTTAAATATTAGTAGACTTTTCTTCCTTCTAACCCAATCTCCCTATATTCAGCTCTTTCATCTTTCTTCGTAAGTCACTCTCCTCAGGTCCCCTGATCAGTTTTGCAGCCTTCTCTCAAAGGGCTGTTGTGACAATAGAGCCAACAAGACCAGCTTCCCTACAAGAGATAAACTATCAAGTTTAAGGCTTATAAACTGAGGAGCTGTTAAACTGGGATTCTGACAAAGGACCTAAAATTACTCAAAGTCATGACAAGAAGGAACCTGATGCATACTGGGAATCTTGTTTTGAAAAATGAACTTTTGCTGGCATACCTTCAAGGTTGGGTTGTTTTTTAAATTCAGAGGAATTGAAAGTCAGTGGGGCCATAGGAAGTCTCCAGAAAAGAATGCCATATTAGCCTGAGTAGTTTTCCATTAACTACAGTTAGTGACATCCAAACAACTCAAGGGGAGAGAAGAGCTTTCTTTGGTTGATTCAGCACATTATATTCCATTTCAAGTTAGAGATCAAAAGAGCATTTAGTCTGTCAGAGTTTCACACCAGGATTTTTCTCAAGGTTAACTACACACCCTCATTGTCTCTGGATTCTGGTCTCTGCATATTTGATGCAGTATCCACTGGTTTCTACCATCAGGACAGACGAGGAAACTTCTTCCAACAACTGGACCTTGCTTCCAATCTACCCTTCCAGAGGGACCATACCTATCTGAGAAACAAATTGCAGAGCTGGAGTAAACAGATAGTAGCTACCACTAAAGGTGACAGTTTTTCTCTCTTTCCATGTTCGCCCTTTGTCAGAGACACAGAATAACAGCTCCTGTCTCAGTGTTTGGTTAAGTACATTGTCTTAACTCACAAGGCTAATAGTTTTGACAGCATGTCTTGGTTGTAACTCAATATTTCCAGCATTTAACAAAAGCTGGGTTTGTAAATTACCATTGTCCTTTATGTTGAAATTAATAGAGAAAGGTGGTTTACCGCACAATTATTTAGTTAAGCTTTAGGCCACAAAAATAATCTCAAGCTTAGCTTTAGCTGTGGGTGGCAATAACATTTGATTTACCTATAAGTGACAAAAAGGGACTAAAGACTTCAGAAAATGACTACTAAATATAAGTCCAGCTAGATTTTGGTATCTATATAGTATGCTCAAGAGAAATGAGTAAACTCTTCCAATACCTGCATGATGAAATGCCACTCCCCATGGTAAAGTACGCTGGAGCACAGTGTCCAGACCTGACGGTGAGCGCCTTAGCTGGTCCATCACCTCCTCTGTTCCTTCCTTGTCCAAGGCAACTGGTGAAAGTGCTGAGGTTTTGGTAAACCCTTTAATCAGGAGAGAGAGAATGAATATTTTTATAGCTCTCAGCAGGCTTACTCTGCTATAAAGGCATAGTGCAGCTCATAGTCTCCTATTGAGCTCCTTTCTCATCCCCTCTTACTCTCAGCCTGCTGCAGGGACCAGTGTTGCAGATTGTGGAACTCCCTGGCTATGATGTCTGCCAGTTTTTCACACCAATTCTTGGATGGACAGAAGAGTAGGACTGAATGGCCATCGCGAAGGGTCTCGTAACACAAGCTCACCACATGGTCTTCATCTCCCTGAATTGAGACAGACAATTCTTTCAACAAGTTCTTGTATCATACAGGGTTTGTAAATGCTGCCACTTTGGCTCTATCCCACTTCAAATCCCCTATCCCAATTGAGAGGGAGAAACAAGGGAAAGAAACGGAGCTGAGTTTTCCTGACTTTCAAAAGTCTAGGGATTAGTATGGTACACTGATGAATACATGTCTTGGGCCCAACAACAGATAAATCTGAAGATGTGTGTCAAATTATCCCTAGCTTACTCCCATTGTTACAATCACAATTAAAACCTTTTTAACCTTTTATTAACATAAAAAACAAGTAAAGCATTTGAAACTTCAGAAGTTAAGTAAAAACTTCAACAATTCCCTTATTCTCTTTCCCTTTAGTTGTATAGAGTTTCTTATATGGAAAACTCCCTTGTCCGACAGTTTCTTTAGCTGGTATTAAAGATGACGGTCAAGTGGTTATTAAAGTTCAACTCTGTCTTCTTAAGACAAAACAAGGCAAACATACACACTCCCAAAAGAAGGAAAAGACTAAGAAAGTATAACTTATAACTTCTTGCTGAGAGTGTGTGTGCGCGTGTGTGTAAGTGTAAAATCTGATTTCTTGGAAATTACAGACAAAGCACATACTGTAATTTTAATAGCTGCACAGACACAAACTCTTACTAGTCAAACTAAAACCTTTGTCAATAGCTTGCTTTTTTGATTACAGGCCAACAGCATGTTTCTGACATGGATTTGTTCTGGATAGTTAAACCATATTATTTTTAAGCAGATGGCCAAAGGAGGAATAAAGGAGAAAGCAGAAGTCAGGTAGGGAAGGAAAAACAATATTACACTACAAAGAAAGCAGTAGCAGAAACTTCAAGTGCACGTGACAAGTCTTGTTCAGAATTCTGCCAAACCCAGCAAAAGGGGTGATGTTATCTGGCTCCTTTTTCTTGCCCAGTCTAGTTAGGACATCTTCCAGGATTATGACAAAGGCCCAAGACCTTAATGATAGATCCCAGGGACCCAGTGAGCTGTGGTCACCTTAAAGGTGAAACTCCTTGCCTCAAGCTGTTGAGTCTACAAATTTGGCTTTCCAGCCCACTTAGCTTAAGCATATCGCCATGTAACCTCTAGAAAAAGGGGCAGCAACCTGATCCCATCAAAAGTACTCAATTAAAACACAGTTACAGTTATTCCAATTATAAACATTTATTTTGGTTTCTGGAATCCCTCCACGTGTTATGCCAAATTATCTCTAATCATAGTTCTTTTTGTTTAAATAAATCCAATTTTTGCCACTCTCTCTCAAATTTTGCTTATTTTATATAACAGGCTGAGCTGATCTTAAAATCATAGAAATGTAGGAGTGGACGGAACCTTGACAGGTCATCTAGTTCAGTCCCCTCCACTGACGCAGGTCTAAGTATTATCTAGACCATCCCTGACAGGAGTCTGTCTAACCTCCAATGACAACCTCCCTATGGAATTGGTTCCAGTACTTAATTTACAGTTAGAGTTTTTCCTAATGTCTAATCTAAATCTCCCTTGCTGCAATTTAAGCCCATTGCTCCTTGTCCTGTCCTCAGTGGATCAGGAAAACAATTTACCATTCTCTTCTTTATAACAACCTTTTCCATACTTGTAGACTATCATGTTCCTCCCCGCAACCCCTCAATCTTTTCTTCTCCTGAGAAAACCCAATATTTTCAATCTTTCCTCATGGGTCATGTTTTCTAGACCTTTAACCATTTTTGTTGCTCTCCTCTGGACCTTCTCCAATTTATCCATATCTTTCCCACTTTGTGGTGCCCAGAACTGGCTACAGAACTCCAGTTGAGGCCTTATCAATGCTTAACAGAGCGGAAGAAATACATCTCATGTCTTGCTTACAACACTCCTGGTAATAAATCTCAGAATGATGTTCGATTTTTTGCAACTGTATTACACTGACAATTCATATTTAGTTTGTGATCCACTATAATCCCCAGATCCTTTTCTGCATATTCCTTCCTACACAGTCATTTCTCATTTTTGTATAAGGAAGGAATAATCAATTGCACAAAGTGTAGTACTCTACATTTGTCCTTACTGAATTTCATCCTATTTATTTCAGACCATTTCTCAAATTTGCCAAAATTATTTTGAATTCTAATCCTGTCCTTCAAAGAGATTGCAACCTCTCCCATCTCGGAATCACCCTCAAACTTTACAAGCGTATTCTCTAGGCCATTATCAAAATCATTTATGAAGATACGGAATAGAACTGGACACAGGACAGATCCCTACGGAACCCCACTCGATGTGTCCTTCCATCTTCACTGTGAACACTGATAAGTACTCTGTGTATGGTTTTCCAACCAGATGTGTACCCACCGTATAAGTAGGTTCATCTAGCATATACTTCCCTAGTTTGCTTATGAGATGATCATGTGAGACAGCTGTCACATTCCAGGGTGCAATCCACACCAGTATGGGGTTGTGTCACTGCTTGCCCCGCAACCTTAGGCACCTCACAATGCTTTGCTGTTGTAGCTCCCAACCTGGGCCACTCACAAACAGTCTACCAGCATACAGATCACACTCTGAGTGTTTGTGTATAGCTACAGTCATGGTCCAGCAATTCTGCCCCAGCACCTGTCAGCAACACACCAGCCACATGCTGGCTTCCAGCAGCCTTGGTTACTACCTGAAGGGTGACCCCAACACACTCCCAGTGCCAAATTTTCCCCCAAAACATGTGTTCTCCAGTATCCAGCCTTCACCTGGGCAGTTCAGATATCAGAAGTCTGTTGCCCTGTAAGGGATTAATATTCAACTGTTTACTATTTTAGATGGCGTTACCAAACAGTTTAGTTCAAACACAACATGGGACAGTTTATATTAAAAAATATATATGTTTATTTAAAGAGATTTTAAGCGAGCATATGTATAAGGTATTAAAGTCAGAAATGGTTACAAGAGAAAAAGATGAAACACTTTCTGGTATCTAAAACTTAACAAGCTAGACTTGGCCCAAGGTAAAATCCCCACAATTCCCAGCAATATTGCTGACTAAATATTTAGATCAGAAACTCCCCCAAAGTCAAAGGGCTGGTTCCTTTGTCTTCTGAGATGAAAGTGTGTGAAATAGGGAACGAGATAAGGAGATGACGACATTGGGGTGTTTTTGCCCTTCACTTTTATAGTCCAGTCACACTTCGAAGTTGATTGTTCTGAGGATTATCCCTCAAAGCAAAAGTTTATTCATACAGTAAAGGGGGTGACATGGAGTCCAGTGGTGAAGGTTGCTCCATGCTCTCTCTCCTCCCTGGTGTATGCTAAAATGCAGATCTGTCATCTACTCCCATTTCTCCCTTATGCTGCCTTAAGAACCCTGTTTACTACTTATATGTAAATTGAGATAAACACACATTCCTGTGTTTAGAATAGACCTGTTTAACAACTTTTGTCTAGGCAGAGCTATGTGATTTTGAACATGTGCTATCATCTTACAAGGGAAATTCATAACTTTGCACAGGATGTTGCTACATACAGTTCACCATATTATTGACCAGCAAGATATTAGTTTTCAAATGATACCTCACAAGCTATATTTTGTACAAAGATTATTACAAGGGTGTATGGGGTGCGAATACAGGGCTGCTTTCAGTCAGAACAGTATCAAAAGCTTTACTAAAGTCAAGATGTATTATCTTCTGCTTCCCCCACATCAACAAGGCTTGTTACCCTATCGAAGTATATTAGGTAGGTCTGACATAGTTTGTTCCTGACAAATCCATGTTAACAGTTATTTATCTTCTAAGGTGCTTACAACTGATCGATTGCTCCATTATTCAGGTACCAATGTTCAGCTGACTGGTCTATAATTCCCTGGCCTGTCCTTATTCCCCTTTTCATAGATGGGAAATATAGTACCTCCTTCCCAGTCCTCTGGCATCTCTCCTGTCCTCCACAAGTTCTCAAAGATAATCACTAGTGGCTCAGAGATCTCTTGGGACAATTCCTTAAATATTTTAGGATAGTGGTTTTCAACTTTTTTTTCATATGCGGACCTCTAAAAAAAATTGTAAAATGGAGGTGCAAACCTCTTTGGAAATCTTAATAGTCTGCGGATCTCCAAGGGTCTGTGGACCACAGATTGAAAACAACTCCTCTAGGACTGCCAACCTGAAGACATCTAAGGGTATATGTACAATGCAATATAAGCCTATGGTTAGTGGGACACAAGTCACCTGACTTAGGTTAGAAAATCCTGGGCTTGCGTGACTACACTGATTCTTAACCCTATGTTCAGATTTTTCTAACCAGGGCTTGAACCTTGGCTGCTGATGTCCACACTGCAGCATGCAGACCCAAGTCAAAGCAATCGCAGATTCCCTAGCACCCTCTCAAAATGCAACCTCTCTAGCCGTTTGATCATGATGCACTGTGAGAAAACTTTACTGCCCACCCTGTATGTTACAAGAAGTTTGAACAGCCCGCCAACACAGCCTGTCGAGTCATTTTAGTCTGGGTGCTCCCAGCGGTCAGAGCCAGCAACAGAGAGGAGCAGCCTTTTGAAAAACTTCTCTTGCTTATGCTTTCATTCCTGTGTCAGAAAACGGACAAAGCTTCTGGGATGTGCCAATGGGCATTTTGGCAGCTTTTTCTGACCCACCAAAGGCACCTGACAGATTTCATGATGAAGTGAGAGGAGGAGGCGGCGGAGACGTGGCAGACTCGCACTGGCTGATGCTGCTAAGTAAAATTGGCATATTTTACTTAGCAGTAAACCAGCTGATGCTATGTAGACCGGCACTTCTGACGCTGGCCCACAAGCACAGACTGGTGGGCTCACATTGTCACGCAGACCTAGGATGACGAGCAGTGGATCCAGAACTCTTGTATGAAGAAAGCTACATTTCTGCAGCTTTGTGAGCAGCTTGCCCCAACCCTCCAGCCTAAAGACACACTCACCCTTGCCAGTCCAGAAGCAGGTTTAACAATTGGAGATATACCTATCTCCTAGAACAGCCCCCTGCCTTCACTAGCAGGACCAATTACTGATTTTTGCCCCAGATCCCTAAGTGGCCCCCGAAGGACTGAACTCACAACCATGGGTTTAGCAAGTCAATGCTGAAACCACTGTGCTTTAACAACCTAGGAGGAGGGGGGATAGCTGTCTGGAAGCTGGCTACCCCTGACTGCTACAAGTCTGTTGCCAACCAGTTTGGGGTTGGAAAGGCAACTGTGAACAAAGTGGTGGTGGAGGTTTCTGAGGCAGTAAGGTGCGTGGTTTACCCGAAGGTGGCAGTCATTAAAGATATTCCTTAAGTAACTGCTGGCTTTAGGAGAATGGGGTTTCCTAACTGCACAGGGGCCACCTATGGGACTCCTGTGCCCATAGTTTGCCCTCCTCAAGGAGTACATAAACCACAAAGTGTACTACTTGATTGTTATGCAGGCCCTCAAGGCCAATTTATGAAGGTCAACATGGCCTGCATTCCCAAAGTTCACATCAGAGTTTTTCACCAATCAGGAGTCTACATTCATGGACAGACTGGGACACTGTTCCCACCAAATAACATCAAACACTATCCCCACTGTTAGTCTGGGGGACCCCAAGTATCCCCTTTTGCCTGGTCTTACAAAGCAATACCCTGATTTCAGAGGCCTGGGCAAAAGAAGGTTTAATTACACTCTTAGCAGGTGTAGATCCTATGGCTGTTGAATATGCTTTGGCAAATTAAAATCCAATTTGAGGTGTCAGCAGACCCATTTGAATGCTAACTCATCAATGCTGTCTGCATTATTGGGACTTGCTGTATTCTTTACAATCTTTGAGAAGCCAAAGGTGAGCCATTTTCCCCTAAATGGGCCTAACACAACAAGGAGCAGCTGAATCAGTTCACTCAGCCAGCATATACTACAGTTGGCTGCACCTGGGCAACAGAAATCAGGGATGCTTTGTGTTCTCACATCATCAACTTGCATGGCCCTATGGAAGAGGGGGAATAGTACCTGTAATAATGTGCTTGTGGAGGGAAAGGAGCTGGTTAATTTTTTTTGGGGGGGCGCGCCCATCAGTGCTTAGAATGGGACCTGGATCTCAGATGGGATCAAGACCTGTATGCCGACGACCACCTCGAGTGGGAGCGGCTCCGAAAGTCAGGGCTATGGGACCAGCGCCGCGAGTCGGACTGGCGTTGGCCATGGGCGCAGGACCGGGACTCAGAGCCACGTCAGGACTCAGAGCAGCACGAAGATTCAGGCAAAGGGGCTGATGGACCCAACATGGCAGGCTTGCCTCTGGATGGTGCCATGCTCCGAGGGAGTGGAGGCGTGTCCCTCATAGTGGGAGACTTAAGTGCCATCATCTCGATAAGGCCCCTGGCAGCTTCAAAGGTGTCCGGGGTGGAAGGCATCATAGCTTCCTCCACATGCAGCTGCAGGGATTCCAGGAGAATAGGGCTTGCTGGAAGACGGGGGCCCGCGTGGCTGTGCCTGGCTCAATGGTCTGCTGCCATAGGCCCAACCTCTGCACTGTTCCCTTCCAGGGTACAGCTGCAGTAACAACTTGCAGAGGAGATTTCTCCTTTGCCTGTTTTTTTGTGGGCAGTGGGGAATGAGAGTGGTGCCGGTGAGAATGCTTCTGGGGCCCAGGGGAGCAGCGGTTCCTGGGTTAGCGTGCGAGGTCCTTTCTCAGCACCGTAGATGGGACCACAGTGGGAGCGCTCCGCACCCAAGGCACTCGGGGCAGGTCCTGCCGAGGACAGAGGGCTGACTCCATTAGGAGTTGCTTCAGATGGATGTCCCTCTTCTTCCTGGTACGAGGTTTGAAGCCTTGCAGATCTTACACTTGTCTGATTAGTGGGCTTCTCCCAGATACTGAAGACAGGAGTCAGAGGGTTGCCCGTCGGCACAGGCTTCACACAGGAACTACAGGGTTTGAAGCCAGGGACTGCATACTCTGAGTCCCCGATGGGGCCTGTGCTGGAGTGGGAACCCCTCCAACCTGCTAAGTAGCAAGACAAACCACTAACAACTAACTAAGCAAAATATTTACAGAAGATAACAGAGGAGCTAGGGATTAGTGGGACACTTGCAAAGCAAGAAGTCACTGTTCCAACAACTGTCCCTGGCGGTAAGAAGGAACTGAAGTGGGGGGGTCAGGCAGGTTCGTAGATAGCGTGCCATACTGATGGCGCACCAGGGGACTCCATAGCCAGCCTGGTGGGTAGCTGCTAGGAAAAAATTTCCAACAGCCGTGCCTATGGTGTGTGCACACACACCTAACTGGTATTGATATGAGCAAGCACTCCAAGAACACATTTTCCCAAACACACACTAAGTTCATTGCTTCCAGACAGCTCCATAGACACTGAGTGATTATAGAGTGGTAAACTTAAAGCAATTATTACTTTAAGAAAAACATGAATGACCCTAGAAAACATGAGTTAAAATACTCTTTAAACTTGTTCTTTACTGTTTGCATTTCCCAGTAACCATTTTGAACTCCACATGCTGGGGGATGGCAGGGGCACCAAACTGCTGGGAAACAATCCTCCATTAGTGGATACATGCTGGTAGCTGAGGCGTCTCATAACTTTGGATTGGTTCTTAGAGCAGAAATGCCTCCCATTACTGTAGTAATAAACTTTAATTCAAATCAGAAATTTATCTGGCTGTGGGGCAGCTTCTGTCTCCTCTGGGTTTATTGCAGACCCAGAATTGACTGCTGATCTTGTTCCACAGCCTGTGCTGGCTGGTTTCAGAAACAGAGTCACTTCATGATCCTCATTCGGAGCCTGCTCCTGGCTCCCATTAGTCCCCAGGCTGGGCAACATCCAGGCTGACCAGGTCGTCATGCACCACAGTTGGCTCTTTGATAAGGCGCAGTGCCAAGCACCAGTCAAACTCCTCATAAAAACAGGCATGAGGCTTATGAGTTTCACAAGGTGCGCTTCTGATCCCTGGTCTTCCAGTACTCGCTCTTGAGATTCTAAATTCACTCCCTGCATTGGTCACCAGTCCGGAAAATTTGCAAAGCTGCCAGCTTTTTATCTGTCTGTTGGTACACATGATCATTGCTGGTACTTTTGCTAAAGTCAACAGGTTTACTGGCCTCACATCAGAGATTCACCGAAATCTGGCTATAATCACGTGACCATGAAGCAGTACGTTTTACAAAAGGCTTGTTCTGCTTGGTCTCCATTGCAAACACAGAAGGCTCTCCGAAGATGCATTGCAGCTCAGTGATCAGAAGACAAGAGAAAGATTAATGCTGACTCACTGAGTTGCTGCTGTATGCCCAGGAAGGATGGCTTCTATTTTCAATTGAGTCGACTGGAGATTGTTTGGATAGAGAGGACAAAGGAAGTTCGCCCATGGGATTGTGGGATACTGTTGGTGTACTCCCAGGAGACAAGTCAAGCGGGGCTGCGTCTACATCGCAAAGCAATAGGGCTCAAGCCTGGGTCACCGCTTGACTTGGGCTTGAACCCTTCAGCCTTGCAGGGTCCTAGGACTCTAGATCTGAGCCTAAGTCCGAGAGAGACGAGTGTGTAGACGGAAAGGGGTTTGGGCTCAGCCTGAACCTGGGCTTACACTGCACGTGCACATACCCTAATTTATCTAGGCAATTCTTAACTTGTTCTTTCCCTCTTCTTTCCCTCTTCTAGCCATTTACACTGAGGTTCACTATGTTAGTCATCCAATCACTGAACCTTTTTGGCAAAAAACAAAGAAAGGCATTTGAACAATTCAGCCATTGCTGCATTTTCTGTTAATGTCTCTCCCTCCTCATTGAGGTAAATGGGCCTACGCTGTCGTTGACCCTCCCTCTTGCTTCTAATATATTGTAAAATGGTGCCTCAGTACCTTTATTTCTCTATCAGAAGGGTAGCTGTGTTGTTGCTTTTTTACAGATCCAGACTAAGAGTCCTGTGGCACCTTAAAGACTAACAGATGTATTGGAGCATAAGCTTTCGTGGGTGAATACCCACTTCATCAGATACATGTAATGGAAATTTCCAGAGGCACGTATAAATATGCAGGCAAGAATCAGTCTGGAATAATGAGGTTAGTTCAATCAGGGAGGTGAGGCCTCTCTGCAAGCAGTTGGTGAACACCAAGGGAGGAGAAACTGCTTTTGTGGTTGGCTAGCCATTCAGTCTTGTTTAATCCTGATCTGATGGTGTCAGATTTGCAAATGAACTGAAGCTCAGCAAATGAACTTCAAGACCAAACTTCAAGAGAAACTGCTGAGCTTCAGTTCATTGCAAATTTGACACCATCAGATCAGGATAGCATTGGGATAGTTTGCTTTTGTGCCCGTAATAATGTGACTTTAAAAAAAAACTGCTACCTCGCCTGAACGTTTTTTTCATTTAGACTTGCTTCCCAAGGGAGTTTATCTACCAATTCTGAGTTCACTAAGCTCTGCCTTCTTGAAGTCCATTGTCTTTATTCTGATGTTTTCTCTTCTACTCTTCCTTCAAACCATGAACCATATCATTTCATGATCACTTCACTCAAGCTGCCTTTAACCTTTAAATTCTCAACCAGTTCCTCCCTATTTGTCAGAATCAACTTTGGGACTGCCTCTCTCCTAGTTGCTTCCTCCACCTTCTGTAGTAAACTTGTCTCCAATGCATTCCAAGGACTGTTGGATAATAATATGTGCCCTGCTAGATTTACTTTCCCAATAGATGTCTGGATAGTTGAAACCCCCCATCACCACCAAGTCCTGTGCTTTGAATGGTTTTGTTAGTAGTTTTAAAAAGGGATTAAAAAGAAAAGATGCTTGCTAAAGATTAAGCAGTTTGAATTAACCTAGCTAGGAAATTTTCGTGTACATTTTTAACCAGATAACAGTTTCTGGGACCCAGCATTGGAATGAAAGGCTCTTCTGTTGTATTATTCTGAGTTCAGATGCTCAAAACCTGCAGAGATGCAAAGGTATTTTTGCCAAGATATTCAGTAATTCTCCATCACTGGCAACATTTTAAAAAGATTGGATTTTAAATATATAAATAAAAATGCTCTAGCTCAAAACAAATCATTTTCAGGAAGTTCTATGGCCAGTGTTATACAGGAGGTCAGACTGGATGATCATAGTGGTCCTTTCTTTCCTTAGATCTATGAACTTTTATCTCAGATGTGTCCAATTAGCTCCAATCTAGTTCATAAGAGGCAAAGGGAATAGGGACAGATAGCTTGGCTGGTGAAAACCTAGCTTGGGAAGGATTTTAAGATGGTTTACCAATAAAAACCAAATCACAGGAAAAGGGAACTTTAGCCCTTATTTTGAGTGCACACACTATGTTACAAGCAGGGTAGGAACATCAGCTACTTAAAACATTACACATCTACTGATACATTTTAAGAGTCTTCTTTTAATTAGACAATAGAAACAATGTTATCCTGGAGCACTAGTTAGCAAGAATCAGTAGTTACCTCACTTGCAGCATGGGTTGAAATTCCCGCACCAGCTTCATTGAAGAGTCATAAATATTACGGCCAATTTTCACCCACTCCATAAGGGGTACAGGACGAAAATCAGTATAGTACAGCTCAGCATTCAGCCAGGAAGCCAGAAGACCCAGGTTAGGGAGGGTGGCACTCATGCCTACTATCTGTATGCTGTCAAAAACAGGACCGTTCTCCTTTGTCTGTCTATAATTGGTTAAAAGAAAATGAAAGTTAATAGAACCCTACGCCAATGTTCTGGTGCAGAATACAAAATCCTATCCATCCAATCCGAAATTCTGATGCTCAAAGGAATACATTGACTACCTTGCAGCAGAAAAGTTGATCACTCTCCTCTCAGCGTACATAACTACAAATGTTATATGCTGATCATAACATTACTCATAATTTTAAAAGATGTGGCTACAAGGCTTAGGCTTTGAAGGCACTGATTACCACAAACTGACTATATACACTTCGAAATATGTTTTAAAGATTTCCTTGTTATTAATTTATGTTCAAGTTATGGAATTATGGAAACAAAAGGGGCAGATATATTTTCATTATAACTTTCATAAGCTTAAATATCTCAATGAAATCCACTCCATTTTGTCTCAATTAAATCATAACCTATTTTCAAGTGATGAGCATTCACCAGCTTCCACTAAATTCAAAGAACTAATGGATGCCTCAGCACTTCTAAGTAAGTGGCCTGATTTGTCAGATGTCTAAATAAGGATGCAAGAATCTAGTTAGACTTAAAAAAAAAAAAAGTCTGTGTAAAAACTAGGGCTAAATCACTCACCAAATGCATGGCCCATCCATAACTTTAACCACAGAATACAGGATTGATTTTTTTAAAAAGTTTGTCTGCCACAATAGTGTACAATTTTTTAAAAATTACATATTTCTTAATCCACCACTGTGTATGCTCCTGCACATTCTACATGCCTTGCTGGCATGCTGTTACTGCCAATACATATACAAAGATATAATTATTGTGCAGCATCTCAACACAGATTGAGTCCTGGAACTAGATAGATCACATCTGGTCTGAATTATGTTGAAAAAATTGAATCTCCATGACACACACTTTCCTTAGAAAGTTCACAAAAGCAACAACTATTCAAAGCTTTCTACTCCAGCTCAGGATGGCTTAACACTTAGAGTAATGAAGGGCTCATTATCATATTATGGCATGTAGATGTTTTATGATTTAGTATAGAAGACACTTGTAATCATTGCTTTTTCATCTTTTCCACGTCAAATGGTAATATGCATGTAAGCAGGCAGAATAACTCAGCAGAAAATAGCTGTAGTCAGCTAAGGCTTTTCCTTTGGATATAATCTTTATAATTAAGCAATCAAAACAAACAAACATAAGAAAAAGGGAGGAATAAAATTTCCTCATTTTAAGGTTCATCCCAATCCTACAACCCTGGGTGCAAAGCTCTTCTCCAAACTGTCCCCTTGTCTACCAAAGATCAAAAGAGGATGCCTGATCATATACTTCTTTCACACATATCAAAACATTTTTGATAGAGAGATCTATTAGGTTATAAAAGTCTCTTAAAGGAGGCAATAGTGATAGAAACTCTTTTGCTTAGGAATTAAAAATTAAACAAGACACCAGAAAAGAAAGAAACAACAAATCCAAAACATTTTAAAAATTAGCTTACTTTATATTTGAACTTGAAGCTATATCCTAATTTCTTTTCCGAAAAAGAATGAATTTTACAACTAAACACAAATTTAAAAATACAAGGAAAAAGGTTTTTGACTATAGTGATAGCCTCCTGATGTGATGAAACCTTAATAACTGAGGGATCCTAGACCAGAGTTCTCTCAAATTCCTGGAGCCAATCCATACCTCCAGTAACTCAGAGAACAACCTGAATATTGAAGCTGCTCAGAATTCAGTATTAAAAGACAGATACCCCCAGTCTACCCACCTTTTAGCAACTTTCTCTGTAACAAATCGAACTTTGGTGAGCAGGAGTTCCAGCAAATATCCTCTGTGAGAATCTCCCAGCATGTGCAACTCATCCACAACCACCATCCCTGGTGAAAGAAGCACTACAGATTAAAATTTTTATTCAAGTTAATGTTTAAAATTAATATACGCAAGTAAGAGGGAAGGTCCTGTACATCTAGGGTCAGGCTTGAGTTATGAGGGATTACAGGTACCAGTTATGAGGATCACGAGATACATACATATCACATAACCAGCGTAGACCCAGATTGGGGTGCAGGAGTTTTTAAAGAGTCAGCGGATAAGTGGGCTTGGGTACGCCACCCATGGAATGTATAAAGAGTCCAAGTCAGTATCAGTGTAGCGAATAAGTACATGGGTGGGGTGTGTCCCTTGGTTCATCAGAGAAGGAAGTTTCACCAAAGCTCAAAAGCAAGAACAAACCTCCATCGTCCCTTCAGCATCATATTCCATTATGAATGGTTGAAATTTACAAAATTCCTGTGCATGCCAGAGACATTTCTGCTGCTTCCTGTCACTGTTTCTTCTCAGATATTAGTGCATGAAGCAGATGATCAGTTTCATGACATTTTACCTCCAAAATTTGTTTTGTTTAAAAAAGAAAGTTAAATTTGACAGTGTGTTTGGTGGAGTCTAGCTAGCAGTGCACTCATCTTTTCAACCTCAACATCTCACCAAATTAAATTTACCCTGAGGGCTTGTCTACACAGTTATTCCAAAATGGCTACCTCAATCCGAATTAATACAACGTCTTTCTAAATTTCCAGACTGCACCAAACTTGAGAAATTCTAGATGAAACGAACATTCTCACCTCACTTAGGCCAGGTTTATATTCAAGTTTGCCAGCATATCAACGTCGGGTGGGGAGGTGATTTTTTACCGACATAGCAATGCTGGCAAAAGCTCTAGCGTAGATGTAGTTATACTGGTAAAAGACTGTTTTTACTGATATAGTTTGTTTCGCTCACCAAACCAGAATAAGTTATACTGGCAAAAGCACTGGTAAAGCACTCCTAGTGTACACATAGCTGAAGACTGAGAGAAAAGATGCCCCTCCATCCCCCAAGCAACATAAAAGTAAAAGATCAACTTAACTCTGCCATCTACTGAGAAAGGAGAAGGTGATGACATTTCTACCAAAGTAATGTCTCTGGAACATAACTGGTAGTTCGATCTTTTGCATTAGCCTCTGGCTAGCTGGTGTCCACATAGTCTGTGCCTCTAGCTTGGGAAAGAAAAGTGTATACTCTATTTGCCTCTCCCAACCCCAAGTCTCCTTCCCGGCCGCTGTATGAGCATGCTGAGGGAGAGCGGTGTCTATGTTGTTCTACCCCTTCCCACAGCCTCTGTTTTGGATTCTCTCATCCTGCTGAATAGCACCAATGCTTTCCTCTTAATCTTCTTACAACTTTCCTTAGCAACATCAAAGTGAAATTAACCTGATTCTAGTCATTTTCATTGCTGACCACAGCACAAAACACTGAATAGAAGCAGGAAAAATAACAATGGTTCAATCACTTTTCAATCTGCTAGTTTGGCAAAACTATGTGCAACAGAGGTACTACAGCTGCCTGCAGATTCAGGCAGACAACACTGCATTCATTTACACTTGTTTCACGTTTATTCTCATTAACCTGATGGCTACTGCAACAGCTTCCTACTAACCAAGGGCAAGTGGGTTTTTCAAGTCCTGCACAGGATTTATTTTATTTATTTATTTTAAAATGAAACAGCAGCACCTCACAGGTCTGGCATGAAGAGACTTCCCTAAAACTAGTCTTAGTCAGATTCCCCAGGAGGGCATGTCTCAAATGTGAGGTTTTCTGCCATGCAGTGTTATTCTTGAAGGAATTCTGTGCCAACAAATTAAAAATTCTGCAAAACTCTGCATATTTGATTTGTCAAAATAACACTATATAATCATGCCAGTTTCAGTTATTTCGGTAATTTATTTCAAAATACCTGTCAGCAACTACATCTGTAACAATACAGACACAAAATTTTCCCCCAGGGAATATAGTTACAGAAACCCCTATAACCCAGTACCTGGTTTTCTGCCCCATCCTCCCACAGAGCCAAGCTGAGGGGCTAGACACCCACAACCCCTCCCACCAGATCCCAGCTATGGGGCACCCCACAGCTTAGACACTAGCGCCCAGCCACAGGGCATCCCCCGCCCAGATATTCGCAACCCCTAACTCCCAAAGCCCAGTCATAAGGTGCCCCCCAGCCCAGACACTTGCACCACCTCCTCCCCCAGAGCCCAGCCGCAGGGCACCCTACAGCCCAGACACTCCCACCTCCTACCTCCTTCCCCTCCCCCCAAGAGCCCAGGGATCCAGAGGCAGAGACAGACTGATGCTGGGTCCAGGGCTTATGTGGCATTTCCTTCACGCCGCCTCCTTCCTTCAGGGCGTGCTGGGAACTGCAGCTGTTGGGAACTCTCCAGCTTCCTCCATCCAGCAGTGTCTTCTATTTGCAAGTTGGGCTCTGCCAGGTCCAGCAGCCCCTAGTGGCAGACAACAGCTCTGCAGCCCATTTCTGTTGGGGGGGGGGAAAAGGAAATTCTGCGCAGAACATTAATTTCTGAGCAAATTCTGCATTATGCAGTGGTGCAGAATTCCCCCAAAAGACAGAGTAATGCTGTCTTTTAATTGGCCAGAACTTCTGTACCTCCTATTGTTATTCAGGCATGACATCCAAGCTCTCAATATAACCATGTGTATGGGAATCTGAGCCATTCACAAGTGAGCCAGGCTTCTTTCTCCAAGCAGTACCATGGAGGCATCTGTTGAGATTATACTGTAGCCACCAAAGTAGACACAACAGATCAAACAAGGAGTCTACCCTCATCTTTAAAACAGAAGTAGTCTCCATTGGTTGTGCAAGTCCCAGCATGTAATATTCTTTTTAACTCAGCAACCAGCTGAGCAGTGCAAGCAGGAGGGAGGGGGATTGTAATCTCTTTAAACTGCATCTCTACTGAAAATGAAGATGGCTACAATATGCTCTTTTGTCTTCAAATAATGTGAGACCTTGGGGCTCCTGGCAAAGTGCTCATGTTAATCTGAGGGCTTGTCTACAGTTATTTGAGAATGGCTACTGCTTTTTAAATTCATACCCTACCTTAATTGGAATTAATTTGCAAGTGAAGACAAACCCTGCGTTACTACAGTTCTTCAGGGCGGCCACAGAAGGTTCAACTTGTTTTTTATATCAAAAATGCTAAAAGCCAGAGATTTTTTGGAATTTCTACTTTTTAAACTTAATTTTTAAATCACAAACCTACCACTAGTAACACAATACAAACCCACCCCCAGGGGACATGTTTAACAGGAAGGAGGTTTTTCTTTATTCTGCTCTCCTAAAATTTCTCTAGATTTATTCCTCACATTGATTCTAAACAATACTGAAAGAAAACTTCTCCCTTTCCTGTTTACCAAGATGCAAGCAACTGCATAAATTATATAATAATTAAACTCAAATCAAATTGCTCTGAACTGCCTTAGGCAACAGACAGCTCTGCCAGCAGCAGGAACTGAGTTTCTCTCAACAATTTCCAGAGGCAATGTGAGCTGGCAGCAGGGGGTTGACACCAACAAAAGAAACAGCTCAAGCTTGAGATGAAATCCAGCCAGAGCTGCAGTTGTCTCTCAATAATTCATCTCAAAGAATAAAACACTCCATTAAAAAAGTAGTCTAAAATTAGAATTAATGAGAAGAGTCAAGATACAATGTTGCAGCATTACAGTAACTTGATGCTGGCTATATTTAAAGACATTTTCAGTCTTTGTATTTTCAGGTTTTTTTAAAATTTACCTCCAAATATTACCCTTTGGGATGAAATTTGTCATGATTATTTTACTCCAAAAGTGATTTTTTTTGTGAGAGTGGCAGAAATTAGTTACTTTGCATAACTTTCCAAATAATCAGATATCAGAAAATGATGTTTTATCATCAGTCTGTCTCAGATTTGTTTG
Source organism: Gopherus evgoodei (assembly GCF_007399415.2). Taxonomy (NCBI): domain Eukaryota; kingdom Metazoa; phylum Chordata; order Testudines; family Testudinidae; genus Gopherus; species Gopherus evgoodei. Next base: position 212,238,438 of record NC_044322.1, read on the forward strand.
CACTTTCAAATAATGCAAGACAATTTTACAAATTTTAATGAGGTAGCAGTAAGTAGACACAAGCTCTGCGCACCTAATCATATACTTATCTGACTCTCCACACCTATACGACCCTCCTTTGGCAATATTCCCCATGAGGACACAAAGAGGGGCATACAGATTGCACTAGAACTAATCAAAAACTGCAGCTATCTTAGCACATTCACACACTCCCACTGGTTGGTTGGAAGTATTTATAGCACATAAATCACTGTAGTCTCCAGGGTCCAATGCGTGAATATGTACATCGCATGATTACACAAGAAGATAAACTCATCACGCTCTAATTTTTCTCTCTTACTTTCTTGTCTTTAAGAGCTACCTGGCTGGTACAAAGAAAAATTATGGCATGAAATGCACACAGGTCAGGAAAGTCAAGGATGAGGGTCTGACAATTTAATATTCATTTAGTTTTGTCTTTTCTTGGTTTAAAATATCAATCCAAATACATCACAGGCCAGTGGCAGGGCAGGAGGGATTCTGGATTTAACAATAGTGTATAAAATATCAGCTAGGCAAACACAAAGGAAGAATGAATTTTTGATTGTGCTAGGAAAATACAGCTTCCTCCTCACATACACACAGAACACCCAGAGACTCCCAATGGTTTCACATCTCTTTACATGCATCTTATTTAGTAAGCACCACCAAAACCTAGGACCACAGTAATACAGCAAGTCCACAACTGTGAAAGACAGCAGGCTTGCTTCCTCTTAAACTACTACTGGAAAAAAGAATTTAAGGTTATTGCCCTCTTAGTCACATCAGCCAACACAGATTAGCCTCATCCATAAATTCCAACCAACCAGCCCCAGAAAAGCCTCACCTAAAATTCCATCACCACTTCACACCACAAGTGCGATCCATCCATTCCACACATACACATTTCCCAGCCAGCCCATCTGGCACACAGGAGATCTACGAATTCAAAGACACACCCAGACTCCATTCATTGTTTAAACCCTACCTATGGGTCTCTTCCATGAACATTGACAAGTCCCATCCATGGACTGTCTCCCAGTCACATTGCCCAGCCCAGACAAGCTACAGCGACAAATTCCACCCACTGACTCACCCTCCAGCCATACAGAGAGCCCCTGAGTGAATTCCCAAAGCAAGCATATAAGCAGCATGATAGAGGGAAGATTGCTCGATTTTCCTTGATAGCACCTCCGTCTCATGGAGCCTTGAGGACAGTCCCCATTTTCCCTGATTCTCATACACACTCAAGTTGTATATTAAGTGTCCCAGCCCTACTTAAGTTCCCCTTTCTAGACACTCCCTAGGCTGCTGTATTGGGTCCCACATGCTAGGCCAACGTGCTTTTAAACTTCCCTTGGTCTGGACAGGCAACAACCTCTCTGGCACATGCAGTCTCTCTATCTGCCAATTTCAGTAGGGGTACCAATCTGCAGTCCTAGGCCTCAAGACCCATGCTGAACACACCCATGACTTCCCAGCACATTCTTTCCCAGAGCTGCAAACTGGGGGGCACTCTGGTTTATAGTTTAACTTTTTCAGGGACACGTGATAGGCAAAGCAAGGTATTCTTTAAAGAAGGATTTCTAAAACAAAACACCCTTTATTTTAGGCAGCAAAAGAAATACATAGATTTAAGTCAAACCCCACCTATATGGCATTTCCTCATCACTCAAGGGTTCTTTGAGATTTGGGTCAGTGTCCTTTCAGGACTCCGAGTCCCCTCCAGCTCAGCTCTGACCCCTGCACTCAAAAGCATCCCCTCTCACTCAGGAAATCCGCACAGGAGTCCCTCCTCAACTTCTCAGCCTTTGCATTTTTAAATACCTGGTCTGACAACTGGTTTCTTTGATCCCCTTCTGGGATTTTCCACTTTCAAACCCCACATTCAAGCTGGAGAAAACTGGTATCACCTAGGATGCAGCCATCTCATTGTTCTGCCAGGTCCCAGCCTATACACTTACTGATAATTAAAAACTGTCTCAGTCAGAGATACAGACCCAGGTGCCACAGACTGTCTCCTTTGCATAAGAACTACAAGGCAAGAGTAGAGTAAAAATAAGGTCTTAAACATACATAATGTAGTAAGATGAGGCCCTGAAATATAAACTTTTGTGTCAGAGGCCTAGTTTGAGGCCTGAAGCCAAATCAAAGTACTTCCAGGCATTGCTAAGCAAAAGGTAGGCTGTGAGCCAGAGGCAGGCCTCGCTCACAGAAGATGGCAAGAAGAGGGTTGATAGAAGCAGCTGCATTCACACATGTAAGTGCTAACAAGAGGAACTTGTGCCAAGATGGCACCTGGACAACCCAATACAAGGACAATTCACAGACATAACAAGGAACAGGCAGGTGCATCTTAAAGACAAGACAGCATGATGGATAGATCTGTTTGTCTGAAATAACATGATCAAGGAGGAGACAGCACCCTAATGAACCAAGGGGCTGTACCTCAGTATGTCAGTAGGGATCAGTAATCTGTCCTGTAACCATATAAAAGTAGGTCCAGGAGTGCGCATCTTTGTCCAGCCTAGGGGGCAGCGGAGTGTCCTGCCACTGACTGAGCTGTGTCCATTGCCCCGGGGCAAATATTCATAGTATGTCCTGTAAAGTCTATAGGAAACTATTATTGTGCTTTGTTTGACAATAAACCTGGCTCAAGTTCCTTCGTACTTTACTAGAGTCTGTGGTCTTTGGGGATCTCTCGGGGTTTGCTGTGTCAGTTATTTGCGCAGAGCTGGGGCAGCACACAGAGGGAACACACGCAGCTGACTTATCGAACAAGAGCAGAGCACCACACCGCTAGCTACTGACAACATACAGTGCACATAATCTCAAAATTAACAGTACACAATACACATGCTCCTTCATCCTGCAGACAGATCAGGCTCTAGCATCTTACCCAGTGAGTCCATCTTGTTCTCCTCTATGAGTCTATTGATTAGTCCGTTGGCTCTCTCAATGGTGCAGACAGCAACATCTAGTGCTGAGAAACGTCCAGCAGGGGAAGTACTTCCCATATAGCCTTCTACCCGCACACCCACCTCCTGAAACAGAGTCTATGTGCCGGGGAGACAGAACATTTGTTCACAGAATTAGAATCTTTACTTGCAATCAGAATATGCTGCATACTGGAATCAGCACAGTACATATATTCTAAAACAGACAGATATTCTCAACATTATATCAGATAACCCGATTAAGAGCATGGCTGAGCCAGCTAGTGCCTGCTGTTTCCTATTCAACTGTGCACTTTTCGCCCCACAGCAGAGCAATCCAAGTCACTGCTCTTTATTGTAATAAACTTTGTACCAAATATGCCTTGTGAAATATGATTTGAACATTTATAACTACACCGCTACCTCAATATAATACCACCCGATATAACACGAATTTGGATATAATGCGATAAAGCAGTGCTCCAGGGGGGCAGGGCTGCGCATTCCGGTGGATCAAAGCAAGTTCAATATAACACAGTTTCACCTATAACACGGTAAGATTTTTTGGCTCCCAAGGACAGCGTTATATCAGGGTAGAGGTGTAATTGGCCAAATAATAATATAGTGGAATGTGTGTTGCTACATTATATGTGAAGTTGTGAATGCCCTGTATGACCTTACTAGAACAAGTTCAAACCCACACACCCTCGGCTAGACAAGTTGTTAAAGAGACTTATGCTAAAGAAAAAAGTAGTAAACACGCATTCCTATGTAAATTGAGGTAAACAGGGTCCTCAAGACAGGAGGAGGAGATGGCAGGAACAGAACAATTTGCAATTTACCAAACAAGTGGGTGAATAAAGAGCATGAAGCCCCTTCATCACCAGATTCCATGTCACTTTCCTTACTGCTTAAATACATATTACTTTGAAGAGTAACCCTCCAAAGAATCCACCTCAAAGGTTCACTGGCCTATAAAAGAAAGGGATAGAAGACCTCAAGCTCTCTCTTTCACCTAAGATGACAAAGGCACCAGCACCATTGGGAGAGATCCTGGCCAAGAAGAGAGAGTCAGTCTTGCTGGAAGACTGGGAGTAAGAAAGGCCATCTTAAAGTCTTGAATCAAAACTTGCTGGATTAAGTTTTAGACTTTTAGATGCATGTCTTCACTTTTATTTGCTGGCAACTTCTAACTTTCTATCATACTTGAAATATTTAAACTCCTATCTTCTTCTGTTAATAGATGTATTTTATTTTTAAATCTAAAAACAAATAATGCAGTGCTGTGTTTAAACTGAACAATTTGGTAATTCCAGTTAAAGTCGCAAATTGTTGAAAATTGACTCCATAGCGCAGGGGTGAAAGTAACTTACAGGATTTACCGGTACTGCTGGAGTCTTGAGGGGGGCGTGGCCTCATCCAGAAGAGGTGTGGCCTCTCAAGATTTAAAGGCCCTGGGGAACCAGCTGTTGCTGGGAGACCCAGAGCCTTTAAATCAACCAGGGTCTCCCAGCTTCAGAGGTGGCTGGGAGCCCCCTGGGGCTCTGGGGCAAATTAAAGGGCCCGGGGCACTGGCCGCCAGGGGGAACCTCGAGCTTTGCGGGGCTGGAGCAGGGATTTAAAGGGCTCAGAGCTCCTGCCGCTGAGGGAAGCCCAGAGCCTTTTAAATCCCTGCCCCAGCCCCACCGCCAGAGCCAGAGCCATGGCCGGGATTTAAAGGGCTCTGGGCTGCCCGCAGCAGCGGGGAGCTCTGAGCCCTTTCAATCCCCGCCGTGGAAGTCTATGCGGTCCAGCACGGCGTACTAGCTCTTGCCAGGATGCCATACCGGACCGCACCATCTTACTTTCACTTCTGGGGCAATGAACCTTCATAACTGAACTGTCTAGGAAACAGCTGGACACTGCAGAACACATGTTTTGGGGAAAATCCTTGACTGGGAGCGTGTTGGGGTCACCTGGCAAGTAGTAACCAAAGCTAATGGAAGCCAAAGTGTGACTGGTGTGTTGCTGGCAAGCTGCTGGGGTCAGAGCTGCTAGACCAGGGCTCCAGCTGTGCACAGACACACAGTGTGTAACCTGTAGGCTGGTTGTGAGCAAGCCAGGTTGGGAGCTACAGTAGCAAAGCCTTGTGAGGTTTGCAAAGCAGGCAGTGACAACTTCACTCTGATCTGGATTGCACCCCAGAACGTGACAGCCTTACTGCAGGATGAAGTGCACACAGCAGAAGGAGAGGTGACCAGCACCATCACACTGGAAGTTTGTTTCAGAAGAAAACCAGACAAGTATTCCAACAATGTCAAAACATCCTGTTTCAATGATTTTGGAATAAACATTCATATTTTTTGTTTTGAAATGACCTTTTGTTATATATACACACTATAAATAAATTACACACACACACAACATAAAAAGTAGAAATTGAAATGAAATGTTTTGATCAACCCAAAATTCCTTCACAGAGACTTTCAATGTTTCGGATTTTGTTCTGATTCTAATCTAAACCAATTTTCAAAATCCTTTGCAAAACAGAATTTCTGTCTTCCACAAAGCTCCAATTCCGCCCCCTCCCGCATTTCATACAAATGTTTCCACATGTTTAAGGGTCTGAAAAGATTTGATTTGACAGCTTTGTGCCATACCCCCACACTCCTGTACTCCACTTACCTGCAGGTAATATTTTTTCTCTTTGGCCACAGAGACAAAGGGGAGGATGAACAGAGCTTTCTTATGGGTCTCCAAGACTCTCTTCAAGATGAGTAACTCAGCAACTAGTGTTTTCCCAGCACTAGTAGGAGCTAAAATAATATGATCCAAGAAAAGTGTGTCAAAACTTAAACTGCAAGCGATTAGCTACTGGATGACTCCAGAGGTGGAAAAAGACGGTTACTCACCTTTGTAACTTGTTCTTCGAGATGTGTTGCTCATATCCATTCCAATTAGGTGCGCACGCGCTGCGTGCACGTTCGTCGGAAGATTTTTATCCTAGCAACACTCGGTGGGTCGGCTGGTCGCCCCCTGGAGTGGCGCCGCTATAGCACCAAATATATACTCCTGCCGACCCATCCGCTCCTCAGTTACCTCTTGCCAGCTACTCCAACAGTGGGGAAGCAGGGCGGGTTTTGGAATCGATACGAGCAACACATCTCGAAGAACAACAGTTACAAAGGTGAGTAACCGTCTTTTCTTCTTCGAGTGCTTGCTAATATCGATTCCAATTAGGTGACTCCCAAGCCTTACCTAGGCGGTGGGGTCGGAGTGAGATACTGCAGGATGCAAAACCGCTGAGCCGAAGGCTGCATCATTTCTGGATTGTTGCACCAGGGCATAATGGGAAGCAAAGGTGTGTACTGAAGACCAAGTAGCTGCTCGACATCTCCTAGATAGGTACTTGAGCTAAGAAGGCGGCCGACGGGGCCTGAGCCCTGGTAGAATGTGCGGTAATATGTCCCAGAGAAACATGAGCTAAATCATAGCAAGTATGGATGCACGCCATTACCCAGGACGAAATCCTCTGAGAAGAGATATGTAGGCATTTCATCCGGTCTGCCACTGCAACGAAGAGTTGGGGCGTTTTGCGGAAGGGCTTCATCCGGTCAATATAAAAGTCGAGTGCCCTACGGACGTCGAGGGAATAACTGCTGCTCTCGACGAGAAGCATGCAGTTTGGGAAAGAAGACCGGGAGGAATATGTCTTGATTGAGATGGAAGGCTGATACTATTTGGGGGAGAAACGCTGGATGTGGACGCAACTGCACCTTGTCTTTGTGCAACACTGTATACGGTGAGTCCACCATCAGAGCCCGAAGCTCAGAGACTCTTCTAGCCGACGTCATGGCTACAAGGAAGGCTGTTTTCCATGACAGATATAGGAGCAAGCAGGTTGCCAATGGCTCGAATGGAGGAGACGTAAGTCTCGTCAGGACCAGGTTGAGGTCCCAGGAAGGGGTAGGGCGGCGTACTAGGGGGTATAGACGCTCCAAATCCTTGAGGAACCTCGAAACCATAGGATGGGAGAAGACAGAGTGACTATCTTCTCCTGGGTGGAAAGTAGAAATAGCTGCCAAGTGCACTCGCAATGATGAGCTAGCGAGGCCTTGCTGTTTAAGATACCAGAGGTAATCCAGTATAGTGGGGATGGAAACCTCCGTGGGTGTGGCATTCAGTGTTTGACACCAGCAGGAAAATTGCTTCCACTTGATCAAGTATGTAGACCGAGTGGAAGGTTTTCTGCTACCCAGGAGTACTTCCTGCACTGGAGTAGAGCAGCCTAACTCCGACTGGGTTAACCATGCAGGAGCCACGCTGTGAGATGAAGGGATTGCAGGTCTGGGTGGTGAAGCCTGCCATGGTCCTGAGTTATAAGATCTTGATGAAGAGGCAGGGAGATTGGGTTGGCTATCGAGTGGTTCAGCAACGTGGTGTACCAGTGTTGTCAGGGCCACACGGGGCGACCAGGATCAGGCGAGCTCTGTTCCTTGGGAGAAAGGATGCTACAAAGTATATTGAGTTGGCTATGCAAAATTCCCACAGTTGGATCGCCTCCTGACAAAGGGGGGAGGATCGAGTTCCTCTCTGCTTCTTTATGTAGTGCATAGCCGTTGTGTTGTCCATAAGCACTGAAACACAACAATCCTGCAGATGTTGCTGGAACATCTGGCACGTCAGGCAGACTGCTCTCAGTTCTCGGACGTTTATGTGCAATGCTAGCTCTTGAGATGACCAGAGGCCTTGCGTGCGAAGATGGCCGAGGGGAGCCCCCCAGCCGAGAGATGACGTGTCCATTGTTAGGGACACTGAAGGCTGCATCGGATGGAACGGCAGTCCTGCACATATCAGGGAGGGTGTTAGCCACCAGTCGAGGGAGCCTAAAATGCTCTGAGGAATGGTGACCACGTCTATGGTATCTCTGCCTGGGCAGTAAACTGAGGCGAGCCAGGTTTGAAAGGGATGCAGGGGTAGCTTGGTGTGCTTGGTTACAAAGGTGCATGCGGCCATGTGACCAAGGAGGCTGAGACAGGTGCAAGCCAAGGTCGTCGGAAAGCTTCGGAGGCTTTTTATAATTGAAACTAATGCCTGAAACCAGGATAGTGGCAGGCAGGCTCTTGCAAGTTTGGAGTCTAGAATGGCTCCAATGAACTCTATTATTTGTGTGGACACCAGAGTAGATTTCTCCAGATTGATCATCAGACCCAATCGCCTGAATAGGTCCGTGATGATGCCCACGTGTCCGGTGAATTGGACCTCGGAGGTCCCTTGAATAAGCCAGTCGTCTAGGTAAGGAAAGACATGTATTCACCGACGACAGAGGAAGGCGGCCACTACAGCCATACACTTCGTGAACATGCAAGGGGCTGTAGAAAGGCCAAACGGAAGGACCGCAAACTGAAAATGTTGGCGGTGCACCATAAACCATAGGTACCGTCTGTGCGGGGGATAAATGGTGATGTGGAAATATGCGTCCTTCATGTCAAGAGCAGCGTACCAGTCTCCAGGATCCAGGGATGGGATGATGGTCCCCAGGGATACCATGCGGAACTTGAACTTTTTCAAGAACATGTTGAGTCCTCGCAGGTCCAGGATGGGTCAGAGACCTCCTTTTGCCTTGGGGATTAGGAAATATTGGGAATAAAACCCCTTGACCCTTAATTCCTCCGGTACCTCCTCTATAGACCCGATCGAGAGGAGCGTACGAACCTCTTGCCAGAGGAATTGCTTGTGAGAGGGGTCTCTGAAGAGGGACGGGGAAGGGGGGGTGAGAGGGAGGAGGCGAAATAAATTGGAGGTGGTATCCAAATTCTACCATGCGTAGGACCCAACGATCCGAGGTTAATTCGGTCCAAGCAGGGAGGAAGGAGGAAAGGTGGTTGGAAAACTGAAGGGGACCCTGGGGAAGGACTGGTGCTCTGCTCTGGGGCACACCTTCAAAAGTTCGGTTTAGGGCCCGTCACTGGTTTGGAGGGACCGTTATTGTGGCCCCCTTGGGGTCCAGACTGCCGCCTGCGCTTACTGTGACCGCGCCTTCTGCCAAAGTCTTGTCGTGGCCTGGGTGGGGGTGAAGGGAGCCGAGGCTGGCTACAGAAGGACCTTCGTTGGGTCTGTGGGGTATGCATCCCGAGGGAACGCATAATCACCCGATTGTCCTCGAGACTCTGCAGCCTAGGGTCCGTTTTCTGAGAGAAGAGACCCTGGCCTTCAAACGGCAGGTCTTGGATGGTGTGCTGCAGTTCAGGAGGTAGGCCTGACACTTGCAGCCAGGATATCCATCTCATCGTGATTCCGGAGGCCACGGTTCTGGCTGCCGAATTGGCAGTGTCGAGTGAGGCCTGGAGGGAGGTCCATGCAACTTTCTTTCCTTCCTCCAGAAGGGCCTGGAATTCCTGGCGAGAGTCTTGTGGGACCACTTCAGTGAACTTGCCCACAGCCTGCCAGATATTATAAATTATATCTGCTAAGCAGGGCCTGTTGGTTCGCCACCCTGAGTTGGAGGCCCCCCACAGAGTAGACTTTACGTCCCAACAGGTCCATACATCTAGCCTCCCTTGATTTTGGGCGGGGGCTTGCTGGCCACGGCGCTCCCGCTTATTCACGGATTGGACCACCAGAGAGCATGGAGGAGGGTGCGTATATAAGTACTCGTACCCCTTGGAGAGCACCATGTACTTTCATTCCGCCCCTCTGGTCATGGGAGGGATAGAGGCTGGGGATTGCCAGATGCTGTCCACTTTGGCTTGAATGGAGCGGATGAATAGTAAAGCCACATGAGTTGGCGCATCTGCCGATAGTATGTCTATTACAGGGTCTTCAACCTCCGGGACTTTCTCTACCTGTAGATTGATATTTAAGACGACTGTGCCAGGAGCTGGATCGGTGTCTGGAGTATCAGGCCAGCGAGCGGCATCTCGAGTGATGCCGCGAGTACGACCGGCACTGACAGGGAGATCGGTAACAGGACTGCGAGCAGCATCGGGATCGTGACGAGAACGAGAACGCTGGCGGGACCTCGATCTTGAGTGGTGCCTCTCGGCAGTGCCGATCGAGGACAGTCTTACCATGGCAGGCTTGCCTGTTGACTGAATAACTCGCACTGGCGGTGCGGGGGGTTGAGGCAGGGTGGGCTCCGTTAATGCAATCAGTTCCCTCGCCGTAGAAAATGTCTCTGGAGTGGTGGGAACAATGAGCTCTACCAAGACATGCGCCGGGGAGCTGTCAGGCACCGGACTCAACGGCCCTTGCGAGGCCGGAATCAACAGTGCTGAGATTGTCAGTGCCGCGGCAGTTACTGGTGCCGGGCGGCTCGACTTAGGCTGTTGCTCAGACTGCGGTGTAGATAGTGAAGCCGCAGGAGCTTTGAGCTTCTTGGCTCGCAGGGAGAGGGAGCGGTGCCGGGCAGGTTTCTGGGCCGGTGCCAGATGGTGCCGAGATGTCTTCGTGGTGCCGGCGCACTTCAGTGCTGATGAGGCACTTCTCCCCGGTGCGGCCTGTCCAGCACCCGGTGCCGAAGGTGGAGGAGTGAGGGCTGCCTCCATTAGGAGCTGCTTGAGGAGAACGTCCCGCTCCTTCTTCGTCCGCGGCTTGAAGGATTTGCAGATCCAGCACTTGTCTGCAAGGTGGGATTCCCCCAAGCATTTGAGGCAAGAGTCGTGAGGGTCTCCTGTGGGCATCAGCCTGCGGCAAGCCGAGCACAGTTTGAAACCCAGTGAGCCAGGCATGGGCCTGGGCACCAGGTGAGGGAAAGGGATAATCCCCAACCCTCTGAACTATATACACTAACTACGTTTACGAAAAATTAATAAAAGTATTAACTAGAACTAGAAAGAATAACTATATATGCAATAAGTATTAGAACGAGTGAATAGCTAGGGAGGTGGAGATCAGCTAAGCCGCGCTCCACTGTTCCAATGACCGACACGGGCGGTAAGAAGGAACTGAGGAGCGGATGGGTAGGCAGGGGTATATATTCGGTGCCATAGTGGCACCACGCCAGGGGGTGCCCAGCCAACCCACTGAGTGTTGCTAGGGTAAAAATCTTCCCACGAACGTGCACGTGGCGCGCGCACATCTAATTGGAATCGATATGAGCAAGCACTCGAAGAAGAATTGCATACGAAGGAAAATATTCCGAAGTGCCTAAATGTCTAAGCCACTTTTAAAAATGGGATTTAGGCGTGTCTGAAAATTTTACTCAGAGACTTTCACTTTAAGGATGCTAGTTCATACTCAGCCCCTGATCCACAATAACTAAAAGTCATTACCACTTTGGTGGCTGTTCAGTCACTCATATAAAACAAGCCAGTGGGTCTCCATTCAGTTCCTAGATGACAGGAAGTAAGAAAATGGCCACGGAGACTGGATTCCCTCCTCCTATCTGGAGATGGTCTCAACAAAGCAGGTTAGAGGCACATCAGTGAGCTGAGCCCAGTAACTTGCCCTGCTGCAATCTGTGCTGTATCTCCTCTAAGGCAAAGATGATTTCAGCCTTCAGAGCTGCCAGCCCAGCACCTTTTAGCAGCAGTAAAATCATTTATATTATATTAGTGAAGCTATAGTTAAGGCTGTGATTTAGTCACAGAGGTTGCAGAAGTCACAGAACCGTGACTTCCAGCGACCTCCATGACTTCAGCCTGCAATGGTTGGGAGCTGCAGGATCCCCAGCCACCCATGGGGGCCAGGAGCTGCGGGAAAACCCTGAGCTTCAGGCCACCAGCAGAGGAACCATCAAGCTCCAAGCTGGTGGCAGAACCCCCAAGCTCCCGGCCGCCACTGGCGGCAAGGGTATCCTGCAGCTCCTGGCCCCCGCAGGCAGAAGGGGCACCCCACAGTTCCTAGCTGCCACAGCTGTGGGCAAACCCCCAAGCTCCCAGCCACCTCGGACCCCCAGAGCTGCAGGTGGCAGAGGTATCCCACAGCTCCCAGCTGCTGCAGGCAGCTCCTAGCCCCTGCGTAGTTGCCCTGCTTCAGGCCATATGGGCTTCCGTGAATATTTCTTTTTTGCCAATGACCTATCCATGACTTCTACTAAAAATATCCATGACAAAATCTTAGCCTGTTACAGTGCATGATTCAGTCAGATGTCTGCATACCTGAGTAAACTAGGTTCTTCCCCTCCAGGACTTGTCCAAGCATCAGGCACTCTGCTTGCCATGCAAACATATGTACTACTCCCAGACTGTGGTATTTCTCCAGAACTACTTCAGGAAGACCCCAGCTTGCTAGGAGCAGCTTGTCTGCTTGGTCATCAGGAATATTCATCTGTTGGCATCGCCCTTTGGGAAAAATTCCAACATCAGCAGAGGCAGCATAGTGAGTAATATGACACTTATGACTTATGCACTAAACTTTCAGAAACACAGGAACTGCCATGCTGAATCAGAGCTGTGGTCCATTTTATCAAGGATCCTGTCTCTGACAGTGCCCAGGACCAGCTGCTTCAGAGGAAAGTGCAAGAAACCATACAGAATAACCTGCCCCCCAGAGAAAGTTTCCTCCTAACCTCTCATAGTTAGGAGATTGGGTTATGGCCTGAAGAATGAGATTTTATATCCCTTCCAAAAATACTGCTTATTATTTTCATTTTTTCTAGTCTAATACTGGATATTCTTGCCATCCACTTAAATGTCCAGTCCCTCTTGAATTCTGCTAAAGCTTGTAGCCACAACGATCCACAGGCTAATCATACATTGTATGAGTAGTATTTCCTCCCTCGGTTTTTAATTCACCGTATTTCAATTTCTTTGAATATCTCTAAATCTGTTATCTGAGAAAGGGTCACAAGAAATTCCTGATCTGCCTACACTAATCCATTCATTATATTCTATGCTTTCATCATCTCCCTTTTTATTTACCTTCTAAAATATTCTCTCGCTCTGCATATGATAGCTTTTCTATATCGCAAGCCATTTTCTTTGCCCATCTCTGAACTCCCTGCTTTTTGAGATGGGGCAATTCATACGAACACAGCTTCCAGTTGAGGGTGATTAAGATACTAATAGAACTATAAGAGGGGCGGGGGCCACACCACGTGGCTCGACCCCGCTCCGGTGGGCCAGGGCGCTGGGTCAGGGGCTGCACCACGCAGCTCGGCCCCACTGCAGTACTCTGGCTGGGGTGCTGGATCGGGGGCCGCACCATGTGGCTCAGCCCCGCTCCGGCTGGGGCGCCACACCACATAGGTCCCAGAAGCAGCAGCATGGCCCTGCTCCATCTCCTACATGTTCCAGTGGGAGCTGCAGGGGTGGTGCCTGTGGATAGAGCAGCATTCAGAACTGCCTGGCCGCGCCTCCGTGTAGGAGCCAGAGAAGGGACATGCCACTGCTTCCAGGAGCCACTTGAGGTAAGTGCTGCTCAGAACCACACCCCCGAGCCTCTCCCCACGCCCCAACCCCCTGCCCCAGCCCTGATCCCCCTCCCGCCCTCCAAATCCCTCGGAGCACCATTCTGCACCCCAAAGTCCTTATCCCCAGCCCCACCCCAGAGCCCACATCCTAACCAATTTTGTGAGCATTCATGGCCCACCATACAATTTCTATTCCCCAATGTGGCCCTTGAGCCAAAAAGTTTGCCCACTCCTGCATTATAATGGTCCTTATATTTTCCATCCTATTTCTTATTCATCCTAATATTGTTTCCTTTTTATGAGTGCAGTTACACAATGAGCAGAAATCTTCAGCTTTTGCCACAATTCTGCCCTAGATTTCACCCCCCCGCCGCCTTGCCATAGCTAATTTAGAACCCTCATTAGCACACCCTGCCTCCCAGAGCTAGCACTGGTAAGAAGTTCACTCCCTACCCCCCCAAAATAAGAGACTGTCTACAGCTTTAAAGAGCACCTTTCAACTTCAAAGATCCCACAGCACAGAAACTAAGATACTAAGGATCCAAAGGGATCAAGCAACCCAATCCCCTTCAAGAATGAAAGGCAGCAGTACCACACAACAGAGTGAAGACTTTCAAGGGGCAATTAGAGTATGGCTACACACATTACAAATAGATTCATGTCAACAAGTCTCAGAGCCTGGGTCAACTGACTCAGGCTCAAACTGCAGAGCTGGCATTCATAGAATCATAGACTATCAGGGTTGGAAGGGACCTCAGGAGGTCACCTAGTCCAACCTGTTGCCCAAAGCAGGACCAATCCCCAAATTCCCCTCTTAAGGATTGAACTCATAACCCTGGGTTAGCAGGCCAATGCTCAGAGCCACAAAATAGCAATTTAGCTGTTCAGGCTCTGGCTGGATCCTAGTGAGGGGGGATGGTCTCAGAGCCGGGACTCCACCTCAAGCCTGAACATCTACACTGATAATTTTAACCCCACAGTATAAGCCTCCATCAACACCAGCTACCACTAGGTGACTCAGGAGTGTCACTTATTGAATCATTTTATAGAACGTGTCCCATCCAAACACTGACCCAGCCCAACCCTGCTTGCCTTGATCTGACAGCATTATATCAAGCATAAAGTGGCAAATGTCTGCAAGCTTAGTCTGAGAGATGTCAGTGTTTACAGAAGACCTGCGAAAGGGGATGAAGACACAGGATATTAAACATTAAATTGAAAGTCATTCCGCAGGACTGTGTGCTTGAAGATACCATGGAGCTGCAATCAGCTTATTGCATCCAAATGAATCACCCTGCCAATTTGCTCTACTCTCCTTATTAAAGCACATTATGAGCCTCCTTTTCTCTCCCAAGGAATGGAAGTAGTACTATGCATTAATTGTGTTTTGGTAGCACCTAGAGGCCCCATTGTGCTAGGCGCTGACAACACACACAAACGGCTCCTGACCCATAAGAATTTACAAGTCACGGGCATTGTCTCTCCCTCTAGCCAGGAAGGGGAAAAAATTCTGATTCCCCGTTACATTGCTCCCCTCCCCCACCCGCTGAGTGCCGGGCCCGCCCAGCGCGCTGGTACCAAACAGCCCTGTGCTCCGAACGAAGAACCTGCCGGGGGCTCAGGGGCGCTGCGCCCCGCGGCTCCCTGCCCAGGGGACATCACAGGGTGGCCCTCGCCGCGGGGCCCGGCTCCCGTCCGCTGCCCGGCGGGTGCGGCCGCTCGCTGCCCTGTCCCCGGCGCACCCAGGCTGGGACCAGACGCCTCAGGAGCCGGCGCCGCCGGAAGCTCTGCCAGGGGCCCCCGCGACGGCTGGAGCCGACTCCCCACCCGCGGTGGCAGCGCCCGGATGGGTCACACACACCCCTGCCCCCAGGAGCGGGCGCGCCGGGCGGTACCTGAGCGGCTCGGGCTGCCGCTGCCCCACAGGGAGCGCTCCAGGCCGGGCGGGGGGCTCAGCACGGGCCGGGCGGGGGCCGCGGACCCGAACTGGCTGCCGCCCCCGGGAGCGGGTGGGGAACGGGCCAGGCAGCCTCGCCTCGGCCTCCCGGCGCCACCAGCCTGGGAACGGGGCCCCAATGCCCAACCGCCGCCATCTTCCCGCTCAGCCATTCAAACCCCAGCGCCGCCCCCGCCCCCCATGGGGTGCCGGCTAACGGGACCGGAGCGCGCGGCCAGCCAATCAGAGAGCGCGCGGCCGCGGAGACACTCAGGAGAGGCTCCGGCGGGGGACGCTCAGCTCGTTAGCGCCCCCTGGCGCCGGGCGGTCAGGTTTCGCCCGCGCCCCCAGCCGCAAGCCCGCGGGAGGGAGTCTGAGCCGGGGTCGGGCCAGCCGCAGCGTCCAGGGCTAACGACGCGCTGCCCCGAGAGCCGAGACCCTGATGGCGGCCTCGCACCGCGCCTCAGGCTGTGAGCGTCCTGCAGCCAGGCGGGGAGCCGCTCCCCTGCAAGTACAGCCGCACAGTGCCCGCGGGCATGAGGTCCTGGCTCCCCGCCCATGGAGCTGACAGGAGCCAACAGCCCCACCCAAGGGTGCCCAGGTTCCCAGGCTAGAGGGAAGCACGGGGGTCCAGCATCCAGGCCTCCTTGCGGAACCAGCCAACTGGGTTTTGGGCGTTGGGAAATCCGGACACAATGCGGCTGGCAGTTCTAATGCTTTTTTATTTTCACACTAAACAAGCAATGGACCACACAGGGCCGGCTCCAGGCACCAGTGCTCCAAGGGGTGGCACTCCGACTACTCCCCCCCACACACACACACTTGTGATGCAAGAAGCTGGGAGCTGGCCCTGAGCAGAGGTGAGCGGGGAGGGCCGCAGGAAGTAACCGGAGGGCGGGGAGGGACCCAGAGGAACCGGCCCCCCCCAGCTCACCGCCGCTCCACTACCGCCTGCTCCCCTGCGCGCACCGCTTCGCTTCTTCCGCCTGCCTCCTAGGTTTGGTGCGCGAATCAGCTGGCAAGCCTGGGAGAGAAGGGGGAAAAGCGGAGCGGGAGCGGCAGCGGCGCGCTCCGGGGAGCAGGCAGAGTGGAGGTGAGCTGCAGCGGTGGGGGGGGGGGCACGGGGAGGGCTGCAGGAAGTAACCCGGGGGGAGGAACTGCTGCCCCCCCAGCTCACCTCTGCGTTCTCCCCCCTCTAGGAGGGAGAGGTAGGAGAGGAAATGTGGCTTACTTGAGAGAGGAGGCAGGGCCGGAGATTTGGGGAAGGGGTTGGAATGGGGCGGGGAAGGGGTGGAGTTGGGGCAGGGCTGCGAAAAAATTTTTATTGCTTGGGGCAGCAAAAATCTTGGAGCTGGATCTGAGAAGACACCACCTCCCCAACTGCACTACTTTAGCACCTAAACACTCCCCTCCACAGGGTAGAAGTAGGCCAGATTTACAAAGGTGACCACTTGCTGGTCGTTGTTCCCCCCTCGTCCTCAGCACCTGAGAAAACTGGGATCACATTTTCCATTTTGGCAGTCGCAGAGACTATAGTTGCCCATTCGTCCAGAGAAGGGATAAAGTAACAGTAAAGCTTCTCCACGCTGCATTGCTGTGTTCCTCGGACCTGATATAATCTAGGATTTGAGATTGTCCAGCCAGTCTATAGCCTATTTATTACCATAGTGCTAAGGAGCTCTAGGCATAACCCAGCACTCTGTTGTACAACACAGAACAAAGGATAGGCCCTGCCCCAAAGAGTTTACAGCCTGAGCATAAGATAACAGATGAACTGCTACTACTGATAACTGCCACTTGCGATGGTGGTTTTGTGATAAAGGAACAACCAATAACAGGGTAACATTTGTTCAGCACACGTATTAAAAGTAGCCTGCTACTGCATGAGAATTGAATCCTTGTCCATGCTGGTTAACAAAAGTAATGGAGGAATAACCTATGTCCAATACTTTCATAGATTCACTTTTGTCAGAGAGGGCAAATGCCAAACAGCCATGAAACATACAATGATCCAAACTAGCAGTTCTCCAAAAAATTTTGTGAACCCCTAAGCTGGCTTCTAATTTTCCCTGGAGTTGCTCGGCCCCCCTCCTCTTCCTGCCCTTCTAAGTGCATCCCCTCCCTGCTCCTCCCCCTCCCTCCCAGTGCCTCCGGAAGTGTGCAGGAGACATTAGGGGAAGAGAGGGAGGGGGAGGATAAAGACCATGAATTCCTTCCTATGTCACTTAATGATAAGTCCTCCATTAAGCTTTTCATGGAGATGCATGTTAAAATGTTCCTGGTACATTCAGCAACTGCGTTCTATCTCATACATTCAGCAGCAGTTAAAAGGTTAACTTATCTGTCTGCAAGGAGAGTAAACCTCTCTTCAAATATCTACCATCTCATGCAGCTTGACTTTTATTTAAGGCATGTAGTGAATGAATAGCTTTTCATTTTTCTCGCTGTACAGTTCTTGTTAATTCCAGAAATTCATTTCCACTACTAAACAATGTTATGTTTAGCATCCCAGTTAACATGTTGTTTCTTATTCTTTCAGTAGAAGGGTTTTTTTTATTAAGCTTCAAAAATAAATGTGTATATCAACAAAGGACAGAACAGAAACCATAATATTGTAAGACACGATAAACCATACTAATCACAGTCCAATTAACGCTGAGAACAAAGTTTGCTATATGTGAGTTTTGATATATTACACAAGTGGACAGGTCATATATAACCTCTGGGCTCTATTCAGCAACAAACTGTGTCAGTTACATATTCTGTGGAAAGGGGATGGAAAATGGAGGTACACTGGTAAAGCAGCATGATTCACTGATTTGGATTCAGCCCATGTGCAAAATGAGTAACTTACATGTCAAGGTCAACTTGCAGCCCTCCCAACAAATGCTCTTTTCAAAAGAGGAAGGGGATATTTAGTAACACAGGGAACATGGGCACCAAACCCTGCCAATTCCAAGAATCTGCTAGAGATGGAAGCTGCACTCCAGAGGCTGCCTGCCTCTCTTCTGTAGGACCTCTTTCCTACCTGGCAGCGTAGCTTCCCTTGGAGCCTTTGGCCATCTCAACCATAGGCATGCTATACTTTGCCCTGTGCAGCACAAGAATCAGCACTGTTCCTATGATAAAGATCAACCCTTGCTAGTTGCGCTGCCTCTGTTTCTGCTGGTTTTCAAAGGAAGCTACCACACAGAACAGCTGGTCCCAAATCCCCCTCTCCCTAGAGCTAACATTGCCCTCTGATTTTTAATTACATTTCCAAAAAGACCATACTTTGTAAATTTGCACTAAAAAACTACCTTTCAGAAGCTCATGGAACAGCCAAACCTGGCACAGAAGGCTTTGGTTTCTGTGGGACTTGGATTTTTTTTTTGTTTTGTTTACATAGTTCAGGTGTCCAAAAGAACCTCTCAAAACTCTTAAGTTTGATTAAACTACAATTAACATAAAGCATCACTGCTTCAGGAAGCAGCTCTGTGCAAAATCAGCAGGCTACAAGCCAGAGTTTGAGAACCACAGGGCTGTACAATCAATAACCCACTTTAAAGGGCTATATATCACATTTTCCTAATCAAATATAAACCACTGCCTATTATCTGTGATAAAATAGTTAACTAGCATGACATCTGTTGGTTAGTGAAACCTGAGAACAAATCAAATTCTCTCAGAAGTATTTTTCTTCACTGCTACACAGGAAAAACATTGATCTTTCTAACTCAAAATTGAATCCATTAAGTCAAAGGCATAAATATTTTAGAGTCTCTTCCATACAAATATGTTCAATTTTTTACTTTTATGGTAAACAACCATAGTATTAATTTTACTTGCAGTATACGAAACTTCTAGGAAATCATGACATTTTCAGGCAATTTGACAACATTTAGTGCATTCTTTTAAAAGATAATGGTCCAGGTCAGATTGTATCACCTCCATTTCCTTTCAGTCACCTCAGTTCTGTTAAAATCTGATCCAAATAAAATAATTTAATAAAAACCAAAGTACCAGAACGATTTTATGATATCAAATCCAATACTGTGTAACTGTTTACCAGAGGTTCAGAGATTAAGGACAGGACTTGAATAGCATATCTTGCTTCTCTGGCCTGCTGTGTTGCAAAAGACAGATGTACAGTTTCTGCTGAATTTTTTTGAACCCTTGATGAGTAACACATATTCAGAGTGATCCCAACAGCATGAGCAGGTAGGTGCATTTGCTACAAGACGTCAATAATGTATCTTTCTCCTATTGCGGATTTCACCTTTATATCTATGGCCCATACCAGTATAATGCATACTTAATATTGCAACTCATTTCCTATCACTGGGCCACCTCAGAACCCTCCACTAACAGATCTTGCCATTTCCAGAGAGAGCATCAACTATCCTGTCCTCTCCACACCCTGTGGAGAACCTCTGCATGGACAGGCTCATCCCTTGGGAGGCTGGGTGGTGGATGGGGATAGCAGTGCCCATAATTCCTCCACCAACCCTGTGTGAAAACCACCAGAAGATTAATGCAGCCTGATGCAGAATCCCTGCTGTGGGGATATAGCACTTGAGGGAAATAGACTCCAGATACAGCAGTGGCCAAGGAAACTCTGGCAGTATGGCTCCAACTAGAGGGCACAGGGTCCTGAAGCACGTGCAAAAGCAAAAGACCTCAGCAGGGTACTCCAAATTCTGAGAGTTCTACAGCTGAATTCTATCCCCATCCCATCTTCACTGTTCATCATATTAATCTGTTTTCCTATCCAACCTTTTATCCTCTGTGATGAGTTTTTCTGGTCCTTGGAGATGAGGGACATATACTCTAATTCCCTCTCTCTCACCCCACCCTCATTAAATTCTTCAAATAAATTTAAGTTTAAAGTGCAGCCCAATCTTTCAGAAATAATTGCTTGAAACCACCACACTGCATTTCATCTCTTGTATCAGTGGGGATACATGGTCTAAAACTGTGTGTGCCACAGTTAAATTTTTCTTAACTTGTATGTTGGAGGAGGAGCACAAATCATTTTTCATTTTTAAACTTTTGAAAAGCAGAAAAATCTATGCAAATCCTGATATTTGTTAAATAGTGGAATCAAAAATTCAAAGATTCATGAACATCTGTAAAGCTACCCAGCTCCCCCATACTATTTTGTGCTTTTATGAGCTGTCATTTAAAAAACTGTCACCTGTTATCAAAATGTCGCTCAGCTGAGGGCAAACACATAGGGAAGGGAGATGGAGGAGGGTGGCAAGTGCCATCCCTTTAAGGAAGATTCCTGGCTGCAAAAGACAATACACAGAGTTGCAGGCTAATCTATATGAGTAAGGGCTGAAAAAACCCTTATATTCCTGCAGTAATAATGATGTAAAAATTTAATATTGTAATGATTATTTCTATTCAGCAAAGAGAACTGCATTTCCACCAGCTCAGATCAGAAAGACCAGAAATCAGCTGTAATGTTGCCATATGAAACCAACTACAGAGCTACTGCTAAAATAGGTTTCCATTTATGAAGCAATTTTACAGCTAGAACACTGAAGTGCTTTTAAGCACTGTTTCTCCTACCCCTCATTGTTATATACCTATGATTCCTTGTATTTAAAAAAGGATCTGTTTAAAAATAAAGTTGATTTTCATCTCAATTTTGGTCATTTCTTCTTAAAAACCTTGCTAGCACAAAAAGTTTCTTTTAGTCTATTAAAAAGATTACAGAAAAAAATCTAGAACTGACCTATTCCTACCATATTCTGAATAAGGGCTAACTAGCAACCAGTCGAAAAATTTGATTTCGTAAGTAGGTGCACAGTTGGTTCATTAAATCTCTGTTCTGGCCTTCAACCCAGTGCATCTCTGCTAATGCATCATCCCCTTCTTTCTTCACATTTATTAAACACTTAAAAAGAAAGTGTCCACTAGTTCCTTTGGGACTTTGTCCTTTTTCCATTGTTAGATTGCCAGCATCCTCTGAAGCATCAGGCTCCTCCTTTGCATCACTGGAGTCTTCACCAACTAACGTTTCTTCTTGCTTTGCTTCTATGTCCTCCTCGTCCATGAGTTCCTCATTGTTCCCTTCTTTGGTAGGGGAATTTTCCCTTTGCCTGTCATTCTTGGCTGAGCTGACATCCTCATCAAGTATGACTGACCCCATTTCGAAGTTTTCAGTCTTGTTTTGTTCACACTCTGGGTTGTCTGAGTCTTTCTGGCTGCTCTTCTCCTCTTCCATTGCTTGCAGAATATCTTCAGAAGCTCGAGGAAGTTCTCGTAGCTGCCTTACTCTTTCTCGTTTCTTTCTTCTTAAATGAACCCAAGAGTTTTCAATGGCTGTTAGAAACAGACTAACTTCATCTTCTCCACAGGGAACATACTTATGCTGAACCTATTGTAGAAAAACAGCAGAACGTTATAATCACTCTACTTTAAAAAAAGTTTACATTTATGCCTGAAAGCAGCATGTTGTTTTAACAGGTAATGCTTAATACTGTACCTTCAGATCAGTCAGTATTTTTTCTATCCACTTTGTAACCACTGCTATGCCTTCCACAGCATCCCAGCCCATAGCTGAAGCCTTGATGGATAACTCTTTGATTGTGGATGCCAACACTATAAATGTAATTGGCTTCCGGGGCTTTTCTAACTTCCTTCTTTTAGAGGGAGGAGACTGAAAAAAGCAACAAAACAAATGAATTACAAACATCAGAAGTGTGCAACACTAATGGGACGGTTTTAACACCCAGGACACAAAGAGTCTGTATCATGCCAATGTCCGTACAGTAGAACCCTGTTTATCCGATCCTCCCTTAACTGACTCTCCACATTTACTGAACAACCAGGACTCCAGAGCCAGAAGCAGGTGATCTCTCTTGTGGCGGCTAGATGACACTAAAGCATCACATTTTCCCATTCCTGGGTCTACCCAGTGTTTTGATTATCTGATCTGGCTCCCGGGCCAATTAAACCGCATAAATGGGGTTCTACTGTAATACCATGTACATTCACTGTCATGGCCTGTGTATCACTTAAGCCTTCAAGAGGGTTTTACGTAGGACTTAAGAGATGCATATGCTTTGTACTGGCCTGCTGCACAAGGGCGACTTTTACCTTAAGATATTAGAAAGAATCAATTATGCTTTCCTTCAGCTGCCCTTTGTCAAATTACTATAAGTGTTTCTCTTGGTACTACATCTGAAAGCTATTAATGTTTTGATACTGATCACACACAGGTGTATCACTGCATCTCTCTTATAAAATTAGTTACCACAAACACCTGTGCAAAAGGTATACACATACTGATCCAAAAAGGAGAAGCAGGCTTTGATTTAATATAGATACTTATGTAAGTTGAACTGAAGCTTGTTAATGTGAGTTTAAGGACCTGGATATTTTCAGATGTTCATAAGGGGGTAATTTTTTGCTGCTAAATTATTATTTAAGCACTGAAGTGAAAGTGGCCTGATTTTCGGGAACCTGCAGCTCACACTGAAGCCCATCAGAGAAGCCTTGCTGACTTGAGTTCTCTCTATAGAGAGGCTTGGCAGAATTAGTTTTTTTTGTTTTTTAATACAAATTTGACAGATATTTATTTTTTTTAAGCTTTAATTTTTATCCATTTAAATTTTCAAAGGCTTGGGAAATTATGGTGGGGTCAGACAATTATCAATGACAGACATTGAGACTCTAAACGTTAAAGCTTTATGACCATTTAAAAAAAACAAACTGTCACCAGTATGAGACTGACAATATCATGGAATATTCTGAACAAACTTTATAGAATTAAGTTAAACCCTATTGAATTAGCATTAATGCCTTTGGGGTACATTGTGTGTATTCTCATGGAAATACACACAATGTCACAGGAAGGGTAAATAGAAGAACAATAGACAGTAATTAGGCAAATTCACTCAGGCCACGTCCAGACTAGGTATTAAAATCGATTTTAGATACGCAACTTCAGCTACAGGAATAACGTAGCTGAAGTCGAATTTCTAAAATCGAGGTACTCACCCGTCTGGACGGCGCGGCATCGATGTCCGCGGCTCTCCGTGTCGATTCCGGAACTCACTTCGGGTTGATGGAGTTCCGGAATCGATGTAAGCGCGCTCGGGGATCGATACATCGCGTCCAGACTAGACGCGATATATCGATCCCCGAGCAATCGATTTTAACCCGCCGATGTCGCGGGTTAGTCTGGACGTGCGCTCAGGTTGTAACATCCCCAGAGAAGCCACCTCCCTGGAAAGGTGCACATATACTACAGTAGAACCTCAGAGTTACCAACACCAGAGTTGTGAACTTACCAGTCAACCACACACCTCATTTGGAACCGGAAGTAAGCAATTAAGCAGCAGCGGACAAAGAAAAAATGAAATACAGTACAGTACTGTGTTAAACTACTAAAAAAATGAAGGGGAAGCAGCATTTTTCTTCACAGTAAAGTTTCAAAGCTGTATTAAGTCAATGTTCAGCTGTAAACTTTTGAAAGAACCACCATAACGTTTTGTTCAGAGTTGCAAACCACCTCCATTCCCGAGGTGTTCATAACTCTGAGGTTCTACTGTAGTAGAAACTGGATTCTTCAAGTCCAACAGACAAAGAAAGGGTTTCTGGATAAATAGCTTGGTTTTAAACTGGCTCATGGCCTTCTTCCTGATCCAGCAAATGGACAGGAACCCCTATCAGTAGGGTAGAGTTGGAAGGAATGGGCCTCCTGAGGCCTCATAATACTGGGGACTTGCTCTGAGCTGAAGCTCTGATGAACTTGTAACCACAAGAAATCCCCCTTCGGTAGGGGGTTTGAAGGACTGTTCCTGTCAGAATCCATGCTATGGTTCGGATTAACTCTGGCAAACTTATTAGCACGTGTGGGGGTCCTTTTCTTGTTTTTAAATGTGTTTTCTCTGTAATACTTTTTACCTTAAGAATCAAATAGGCTTGCATAGGAAGTGCTGTACCTTATAACTGTAGCAATTGCACCTGTTAACTGTGTCTTAAGAGAAAGCAAGCAGGATCTTGTCAGGCAACCAGTCTTTGCTGGGGATAACAGTGTAAGCAGGGAACTGTGAAGTCTGGAAATACCCCAGTTAGAAAGGAAAGGGATATGTTTCTCCAACCAGAAGAGGCAAAACCTGGGGAGCTGAAAGCCTGAGTGTGGTTGCCCTTGCCCAACCTGAACTATGACAAACATCACGTGTCAAAATATACAAAATAAATATCCTTAAATTAAACCAAACTAGTATTTTTTCAAGCAGTATTTTCCTTACTTTACCTATCCATAAATTTTGATCATCAAAATATTTTATCAGTTTGTGCATGTACGGTGAAATGAATGTTTATCTGCATTTACTGATAAAAATCTAATTCTGCCAAGCCTATCTAAAAGTATGTTTGGGTTTGATATAAACATCACATGACATGTAACGGATGGACGGGAGGGGAGGGGGCGTGTGCAGAACAAGCCTCTAACTGGCTATGGTGCAGGTTTGTACTGCCATGCAGGAAATGCAGCTCAGGTAACAATTATGCCCTATAGTCTAGGTTGAAGGGGAATAGCTGTGTTGTTGAGGAAATACTTGTTAAAGCCACCCTCAATTAAAGTGTAGATGACCATGAAAAACAAACCAAAACACAGGCACTTACAGGCACTTGGACATCATCGTAGAAACTCCATGCCAGTGCCCACCTCATGGTACGGCCTTGACAGAATTCAGTGTGGGTAACTTTAGGAACCTATGTGAAGGAGAAACTTGGTCAGGCAGCCATTAACTTTCATCTCTAGTGAATTAAATGTCATTCTGTTTTGCACACCTATTAGTCTAACTTCAGATATGTTATAAAATTAAGATTTTGAACCAACAGTGTCAACGTGAAATTTATCACACGAAAGAGCTTTACCAAGAATAAAAAAGGCAACTTAAATCCACCTTTAATCCCTAAGAATTAAACTCACTTTAGGCACTATGATGTAACAGAATGCGAAAAGGGTAGGCTAGGGAGGTCCCACGTTCTAATTCCAGCTGTGCCTCTGACATACTGTACTGTCTTGGGCAAACCACTTTCCGCCACTTCTACAAAATGGGAATACTGCAATAACCCTACGAGGTAGCTATGGTAGCACCCTCTTCCACCCTCCATCACACAAGGTAGGAGACCCCACCATCTCCTCCCTAGTAGGTGGACTATAAAAGAACTCAGACTTCCCTGGTGAAGGAGAAGGAATACCTCATGTACACACATATTCCCTTGCATTTAAGGAGATCAGCAAGACAAACTCTCCAGTACTTGTTTCATGCCATGGGAACAGAAAGGCAATAACTCGAGCTTGAGAGAGACAGTGAAATAGCTGGAGGTAGAAAGCATGAGCTCATGGAGGTGAATGATAAGGGTTAGTTTTCTACCAAAGGCATTAAGAACACAGAGGGTTGAATCCGATTCAAGCTTGCATATGAACATAGTGAATTTAAACATAGAATTAAATAAAAACAATTAAAAATAAGAAAGAAAGAGAGGAAAAAAAAACCTAGTATTGCATACTCTTCTTTTCTTAGTTAAGCAGCTCTTCACAGAAGTGGTCTTTTTTTTAAATTCGCATTCCTGTAACACCTAGAGGTCAACCAGGCCAGGGCAGAGATGCAAGTGACAGTCTCTTTCCCAAAAAGTTTACAAAACTAAAGAGACAAAACGTAACAGGTGGATGAGACATGTGGGCAAGGGTGGAATGAAGGAGACAAGATAAAACAAAGGAGAATAGGCACAATTCTTAGCCAATGAAAAGCAGTAATCACAATTTGCCACCTGTACAGCCATTATCTGGTTGTACTTTCCTGCGAACATTATAGAAGAGGAGTTCTGAAAAGATGAATTCTGATGGATTCTGACTGAGCACATTTCACACAGAAGTACTTATCAGAGTACAGAACTGGGTTTTGGGGGCTGGCATCACCGATGAAGGTAAGGTGGGTATGAACCTTACTGTAAGATACAAGGTCAGATAGATAGGGCAGAGTTAGGTTGTGAAGGGCTTTGAGAAGTTTGATTCTGATACAGTGAAACGGGGGAAGCCAGAGGAGGAACTAAACACAGGATGACAATGCGTTGAGCCAACATGATCTTAACAGCAGCAATGTGAATAGACTTCAAGGAAGTGAGGCTGCAGGCGTCAAGGCCAGAAGAAAAGGAAATTGCAGTAGTCAAGGCGTGAGAAGATTACAGCATGGACGAGAGTTTTACCAGTGTGGGCACAAAGGAGGGGTCAGATCTGGAGATGTGCAGGAAAACACATCATAATTTAGACCAGGGGTTCTTAAACTGGGGGTGGCAACCCTCAGGGAGTCACAAGGTTATTACTTCAGGATCGTGAGCTGTCAGCCTCCAGCCCAAATATCGCTTCACCTCCAGTATTTATAATAGGGTTAAATATTTTTTAAAAGTGGTTTTGATTGATAAGGGGGGGGGGTCACACTCAGAGGCTTGCTATGTTAAAGGGGTCACCAATACAAGAGTTTGAGAATCACTGATTTAGACACATCCTGGAAGTGTAAAACAAAGAGGGTTGAGTCAAAGATGAAGTCAAGATTACAAGCTTGAGCCACAGAGAGGATGGTGACAGTGTCCAGAGTGATACAGAAGCAGAGAGGGAAGGGTTTGAAGGAAGACCAGGAATTCCATTTTGGTGATGTTAAGCTTCAGCTGATGGCTGGACATCTATAAAGAGATGAACAAAGACGGGCTGAGATTTCAAAATGGAAAGAGCGAGAGAAAGATTTGCCAGTCATCATCCCTATGGTATTCAAAGCCATATTTGTGCAAGAGATAATCCATAGAAAAAGGTAAAGATAAAAGAAAAAAAAAAGGGAGCCAAGGACAGAGCCCAGAGAGGGCAGGATTGTGAGAAGAATAAGATCAACAGTGTCAGATGCAGCCAACAAGTCAAGGATGAGACAGTGGAGCACTGGCCCTGAAATCTGACCAGGAAGAGGTCATTAGAGACTTTGGTGAGTGCCATTTCTGTGAAGTGTAGAGGGTGGAAGGCAGGAAATTAGACAAATAATGGAGTTATAGGAAAGGAATGAGATATGACTATCTGAAGCACCTCAATTCTTCAGATCACTTATTTTAGTGCACTGCATCTTTGCAGTTAGAAGCAGCCTTAACAGCCCACATATTTTTTAAAAAATTATTTCCAAGTCTTTTAAAGGATTTATTAGCATGTAGTGGAAGTCATGTCTTCCATTTATTTTCCCCCAACATAAACATTTAAATAAAATAGTATATCCTGGGAGAAGATGCCACTGTGAATTTCTCCCCGCCACCCCAATATTCTTCATAGAGATATTGTCAATGTGATCATGGCATAACTAAGATATGTTTTACAGAAGATAAGTCACGTGAGGTATCATTGAAAAAGTTATGTTTTACTGAATATGATTATCCTATTTGTATGCTGTATCTTTTTCTTATCTAAAGTTAGGAATATTGACTATACATCTGTACTACAAAAGTGTCTCCACCTGGGGAACACCCACCAGACAAAATGCAATCAGTCTGGCTGGCTAGCTGGGGACAAGTCAATAGACCATTAGGCAGAACAACAGGTCTTTGAATATGCTCAGTTCCCACTTTCCTGAAGAGCTTTCCTGGGATGCTACAAACAGCATCTGATCCATGACTGCTTTGACACTGCAGGATTATGTGATCAAATCACCTGCTACTGGACTTCATGATAGAATAACAGTTGTTTGGTTGGTTGGGTTTTTTTGGGGGAGGGGGGAGAGAGGAGGAGTGAGGACGATGACACACCACTCTGGGAAACAAAGGGCTCCTGACATATATAAAGCCTATTTAAGTCAGGGAAGGGACAATCAAGAGTTGTTCTTCACTGAATCCAGCCCAGGATGACAGATGGAAACATCTAAGAAATAAAGAGGGTGGGTGAGAAGAAGAGGACTGAACCCAGGCTGGGAAGGTGTATGGCCTGTGAAAGAAATACCTGGAATTTTAAGCTGCAAGCAAGAGCAGCTTGCCTTCAAGAATCTCTGCAACCTGCCTAAAACAACATTTAGGGTGAGAAATTACTGTTTGTAAGCAGTTCCTTTAGTATCTTCAGCTTAGTTTGCACGTTTGTTTCATTTGATAGGTAACCTGCTTTGATCTGTTTGCTAACATAATCAATTAACATCTATCTTTTGTAGTTAATAAACTTGTTC
Organism: Gopherus evgoodei; assembly: GCF_007399415.2. Classification (NCBI taxonomy): domain Eukaryota; kingdom Metazoa; phylum Chordata; order Testudines; family Testudinidae; genus Gopherus; species Gopherus evgoodei. The sequence goes on from NC_044322.1 coordinate 212,266,851, forward strand.
TTGTGTTCTCTAAAACCAGTCTGTGGAATTCACAACTGGGAAACAAAATGTTGTGCATATCTTCCTCCACATTAAGGGAGGAAGTGAATTTTATGAGCTTATGCTATACAGTCCTCTGTGCAGTGCAAGATGATACAATTTTGGGTTTACACTCCAGAGGGGGTGTGTACTTGAGTGCTGGCCAGTTCCTTAGCTAAGCCATCCCAAGCAGAACTGATCTCAGTGTCTATGTCTTTCTGCAGCTGGATGTGCCCCTACCTGTGCGCGCGCACTGGAGGAGCCTTGAGGGCCTGGGTCAGCAGGACAGTATAAGGGAGTCCAGGCTGGCAGAAAAGGCGAGCTCAGTGATACCCGAGTTTCAAGTGGCACCCCAGGGGGAACCTATTACAACCACCAGAAACATTTTTTTGCAGGTGTGAATTCTGCTATCTACTCCTTGCTAGTGGCAGATAATGCTATACAGCTCACTGTTCAGGAAGATTCTATTGCTGCCTACCTCCCCCATGCCTGCGTGTTAAGTGGGGGTAACTCTTCCACTGAATATATACAGCATTACTCAGACTCTGCTGCTTCTAAGGGAACCCACTGAGACAAGGCTGTGGGTGGAAGGAGTAAGACACCCGATTCTTAAAACACAAGGAGCCAATTCAGTGTTCTGTTAAGTCTAAAGATCATCAAGTAACTTATCAATGAGGACTCTTAATATATGTACTGTCCTCATACTGAATTAATTAGAGCCAATATATTTATAGCATACAAATTAACTGAGGAAAAACAGCTCTTGCAAATTCTCAAAAAATCAGTGCTGAAAACTTGGAGAATACAGTGCCTTCTCATACAAGAGGCTGAATCCCTCCTTTAAGTTCAAAACTCTCCTTAACCTCAACTTCGGAGTTGCTACCAGTGCCTCCATAATACAAAAGCACCTTCCAAAGAACTATAGTTCAGTAACTTGTAAGAAAGAGACGGTTACTCACCTTTGTAACTGTTGTTCTTCGAGATGTGTTGCTCATATCCATTCCAGTTAGGTGCACGCGTGCCGCATGCACACTCGTTGGAAGATTTTTACCGTAGCAACACTCGGTGGGTCGGCTGGGTGCCCCCTGGCGTGGCACCGCAATGGCACCAGATATATACCCCTGCCAACTCAGCCACCCCTCAGTTCCTCCTTGCCGACTACTCAGACAGAGGGGAAGGAGGGCGGGTTTGGAATGGATATGAGCAACGCATTTCAAAGAACAGTCACAAAGATGAGTAACCGTCTTTTCTTCTTCGAGTGCTTGCTCATATCGATTCCAATTAGGTGATTCCCAAGCCTTACCTAGGCGGTGGGGTCGGAGTGAGATGTTGCAGAATGCAAAACTACTGAGCCAAAGGCTGCATCATCTCTGGACTGTTGAACCAGAGCATAATGTGAAGTGAAGGTGTGGACCGAAGACCAGGTAGCTGCATGACATATCTCTTGGATAGGTACATGAGCCAGGAAGGCGGCAGACGAAGCCCGAGCCCTGGTAGAATGCGCGGTGAGGTGGCTCAAGGGAGCGTGAGCCAAGTCATAACAAGTATGGCTGCATGCCGTCACCCAAGATGAAATTCTCTGGGATGAGATAGGGAGACCCTTCATTCTGTCCGCCACTGCGACGAAGAACTGGGATGTTTTACGAAATGGTTTTGTCCGCTCGATATAAAATACGAGCGCTCTACGGACGTCCAGGGAGGGCAACTGTTGCTCCCATTGTGATGAGTGAGGCTTCAGGAAGAAGACCAGGACATTTTTCTCCCGGTTAACATGGAAGGCGGAAGCCAACCTTAGGGAGGAATGCTGGGTGTGGTCGCAACTGCACCTTGTCCTTGTGAAACAGTATACAGTGGGTTCACCGTGAGAGCACGAAGCTCGGAAACTCGTCTGGCCGATGTAATGGCTACGAGAAAAGCTGTCTTCCAGGACAGGTATAGCAACGAGCACATTGCCAACAGCTCAAATGGAGCAGACATAAGTCTGGTTAGAACCAGGTTGAGGTCCCATGTTGGGGCAGGGCGGCGTACTTGGGGGTACAGGCGTTCCAGGCCCTTGAGAAATCTAGTAACTATAGGGTGCGAGACCACGGAGCGGCCACTCTCCTCTGGGTGGAAGGTAGAGAGGGCCGCCAAGTGCACCCTCAATGAAGATACCGCCAGGCCCGGCTGCTTAAGAGACCAGAGGTAGTCCAAGATGGTAGGGATCGAGACCTCAGTGGGAGTAACATTCTGCGTTCCGCACCAGCAGGAGAAACACTTCCACTTGGCCAGATACGTTAACTGAGAGGAAGGCTTCCTGCTACCCAGGAGTACCTATTGTACTGAGGCAGAGCAATGCAACTCTGACTGGTTTAGCCACGCAGCAGCCATGCTGTGAGGTGAAAGGCCTGCAGGTCTGGGTGGCGAAGACTGCCGTGGTCCTGAGTTATGAGGTCTAGGTGGAGTGGCAGGGTAATTGGGTTGGCTATCGACAGGTCGAGGAGTGTGGTGTACCAGTGTTGCCTGGGCCACGCTGGAGTGATCATGATTACATGCACTCTGTCCCTGCGGAGTTTTAGCAGGACCTTGTGAACCAGCGGGAACGGTGGGAAGGCATAGAGCAGCCAGTTCTTCCACGGCATTAGGAATGCATCCAAGATCAATCCTGGTGAAAGACCCTGAAAGGAGCAGAACATCTGGCATTTCCTGTTCGCGCGGGAAGCGAACTGGTCTATGTGGGGAAATCCCCACTTCTGGAAAACAGAATGAACAACATCCGGGCGTATCAACCACTCATGGCACAGGAAGGACCTGCTCAGTTGATCCGCCAGAGTGTTCCAAACCCCTGGGAGAAAGGACACTACCAGGTCTATCGAGTGGGCTATGCAAAAGTCCCAGAGTCAGATGGTCTCCTAACAAAGGGGGGAAGATCAAGTCCCTCCCTGTTTGTTTATGTAATACATGGCCGTTGTGTTGTCTGTAAGCACTGAGACACAACGGCCTTGTAAATGTTGCTGGAAGGCCTGGCACACCAGGCCGACTGCTTTCAGCTCTCGGACATTTATGTGTAGCGCCAGTTTCTGAGATGACCAGAGGCCTTGAGTACGAAGGCGTCTGAGGTGAGCACCCCAGCCGAGAGAGGACGCGTCTGTCGTCAGGGACGCTGAGGGGTGGGGCGGATGGAACAGCAGCCCTGCACATACCAGGGAGGGAGTCAGCCACCAGTCTAGGGAGCCTAGAGTGCTCGGGGGAATGGTGACTATACCAGGCAGTATACCAAGTTAAGCCAGGTCTGGAGAGGACAGAGGCGGAGTCTGGCGTATTTGGTCACGAACGTGCAGGCAGCCATGTGACCTAGGAGACCGAGACAAGTGTGAGCCGAGGTAGTCGGGAAGTTCTGCAGATCTCGAATGATCGTTGCCATTGCCTGAAAACGCGACTGTGGTAAGTAGGCCTTGGCTAGACTGGAGTCCAGGGTAGCTCCTATGAAGTCTAATCTCTGCGTGGGAACCAGAGTGGATTTCTCCATATTGATCATAAGGCCTAGACATGTGAATAGGTCCTTGACGATGCCCACATGCTGGGTGACTTGTGTCTCGGAGGCTCCTCGGATGAGCCAATCGTCCAGATACGGAAAAACATGTATCCGACATCGGCAGAGATATGCGGCGACTATGACCACACACTTTGTAAAGACCCTTGGGGCTGTAGAAAGGCCAAAGGGCAGGACCATAAACTGGAAGGGCTGACGGCCGGCTACGAAGTGAAGGTACCTCCTGTGTGGAGGAAAAATGGTGATGTGAAAGTAAGCATCCTTCATATCGAGGGCAGCATACCAGTCTCCAGGATTCAAGGATGGGATAATGGTCCCCAGGGATACCATGCAGAACTTCAACTTTATCATAAACTGGTTGAGTCCTCGCAGGTCTAGGACAGGTCTGAGACCTCCCTTTGACTTGGGGATTAAGAAATAATGGGAGTAAAACCCCTTGCCCTTTTCGTCCTTTGGTACCTCCTCTATTGCTCCCATGGCAAGGAGCATCCGCACCTTTTGCAAGAGGAATTGCTCATGAGAGAGGTCCCTGAAGAGGGATGGGGTTGAAACAAATTGGAGGTGGTATCCATATTCCACCGTGCGTAGGACCCAGAGATCTGAGGTTAACTGGGACCACGCTGGGAGAAAGTACGAGAGACGGTTGGAGAAGGGAGGAAAAGGATCCTGGCCTGTAACTGGTATGCTGTCCTCAGGCGCACCTTCAAAAGTTGGACTTTGGTCCCGCTGGTGGTTTCGAGGGACCTTGCTTTTGGCCCCTTTGGGGTCCTGACTGGCATCTACACCCACCTCGTCCGTGCTGTCTGCCAAAGTCTTGTCTGTGTCTAGGCACAAAGTACAGGCGGTGAGGCTGGGGACGGGAAGGCCTGCGTTGGGTCACCAGCGTATGCATGCCTAGAGAACACATTATGACCCTATTGTCCTTCAGGCTTTGCAGTCTAGGGTCAGTCTTTTCCGAGAAAGGACCTTTACCATCAAACGGCAAGTCCTGGATGGTATACTGCAGCTCCAGTGGGAGGTTGGAAACCTGCAGCCATGAGATGCATCTCATGGCAATACCCAAGGCCAGAGTCCTGGCTGCTGAGTCGGCTGCATCTAGCGAGGCCTGGAGGGAAGTTCTGGCCACCTTTTTCCCTTCCTCCAAGAAGGCAGCGAACTCTTGGCGGGAGTCTTGAGGGAGTAGCTCCGTAAACCTACCCACCTCTGCCCAGGTGTTGTAATTACAGCGACTGAGCAGGGCTTGTTGATTTGCCACCCAGAGCTGTAGGGTGCCTGCCGAGTACACTTTGCGGCCGAGCAGATCCATTCACCTAGCCTCTTTCGACTTCGGAGCTGGCGCCTGTTGGCCATGGCGCTCCCTCTCATTAACGGACTGAACGACTAGTGAGCAGGGAGGAGGATGGACATACAAATACTCGTACCCCCTAGAGGGTACCATGTATTTACGCTCGACTCCCCTGGCCGCAGGAAGGATAGAGGCTGGAGATTGCCATATAGTGTCGGCATTGGCTTGGATGGTCCAAATAAATGGTAGGGCCACTCTGGTGGGGGTATCCGCTGACAGAATGCTCACTACCGGGTCATCTACCTCTGGGACCTCCTCCACCTGGAGGTTCATATTGAGTGCTACCCTCCTGAGGAGGTCCTGATGGGGTCTCAAGTCAATTGGAGGAGGGCCCGAGGAGGATGTTCCTGCCACCGCCTCATCTGGAGAAGAGGAAGAGGAGATGCTGGGGACAAGCGGGTCCTGTGTGGCCTCTTGCTCTTGGGCAACCTCCTGCTCCAGTGGGACCGGGGAGACCGGTGGGTGGATTGGTGCTTCCTCCATACCAGCCGGAGGGGGACGGCTAGCTGTTGCCTCTGGCACTCGGTGCTCTGATGGGGCAGAGTGAGACAGAACTACTGGAGCACCTTGGGCCTGATGGTACGCCCAAGGTGTCCAGAAGGACCACTGATGTGGGCCTTGGTCCTGGGTCTGGACCTCCTGAAAGACTCCGGTGGGCACATCAGAATCGCGGTCCTGAGCATAAGAGCTGTCCGCGTGGGACGACACTGAAGTGTGTCTGGATGGCCATGGAGGAGCGGAGAAGCCCTGGGCAGAGTTCCTGTCTCTAGCGGACCTTGCTCTACTCGGCACCGGAGACTGGTACCGGGAAGCATATCGGTACCGGGAACGAGATCGGGACCTGCGACCGGAGCGGTGCCGGGAGGTCGACCAAGATCTCGAGGCTCGATGTCGGGAGCGACTACGGGAGTCATGGTGCCGGGAGCTGGAACGATGCCGAGAGTAGTGGGCCGGCAAACAGGATACCGACCGGTGCCGCGAGTGCGACCGGTACCGAGGAGGAGAACGGTGCTGGGACTGCGAGCGGCGTCGGGAGCGGGAGCGCCGTCGGGACCTAGAACGTCTGCGGGACCGTGATCATGAATGGTGCCGGTCCGCTATGCTGACAGAAGGTGGTCTTATCAAGGCCGTCTTGCCTATAGACTGTATTACCCGCACCGGCGGTAGAGGCAGCATCGACTCTGTCATGGCAATCAGATCCCTCGCCATTGAGAATGTCTCCGGCGTGGATGGGATAGTAAGCTCTACTGCAGCTCGTGCCGGGGAGCTAACAGGCGCCAGACTCGATGGCCCCTGTGGGACCGGAATCAATGGTGCTGACGTTGTCGGTGCTGCGGCGGGTGTCAGCGCCGGGCGATCCAACTTAGACAAGCTCTCTGGCTGCGGTGGAGGCGGCACAGAAGCAACAGGAGTCTTAGTCTTTCTTGACCTCGGGGAGAGGAAGCGGTGTGGAGCCGACTTCAGTGCCGGCGACAGCCGGTGCCGAAAGACCTTGGCAGTACCGGCGCGGTCCAGTGCCAAGGAGGCGCTTCTGCCTACCAATTGACCAGCGCTCGGTGCCGAAGGCGGAGGGGTGAGAGCTGCCTCCATGAGGAGCTGTTTAAGTCTAAAGTCCCACTCTTTTTTGTTCGTGGCTTGAAAGCCTTGCAAATGTGACACTTAGCTGTCAGGTGCGATTCCCCGAGGCACTTCAGACAGGAATCGTGTGGATCTCCTGTCAGCATTGGCTTGCGACAGGCCAAGCACGGTTTGAAACCCGGTGAACCGGGCATGGGCCCCAGCACAGGGGTGCGGGGAAGAGGCTAATCCCCGAACCCCTCTGAACTATATTACACTAACTATGCTATAAACAGATAAACTAAGTATAACTATCTACACAATAATGAACAAGAGATCTATGAGTAGCTAGGGAAGTGGAGGTCAGCTAAGCCGCACTCCACTGTTCCAATGACCGACACGGGCGGTAAGAAGGAACTGAGGTGTGGCTGGGTCGGCAGCGATATATATCCGGTGCCATAGCGGCGCCACTCCAGGGGGCGCCCAGCCGACCCACCAAGTGTTGCTAGGGTAAAAAGAAGTCTTCCGACAAATGTGCACGCGGCACACGCACACTTAATTGGAATTGATATGAGCAAGCACTCGAAGAACCTCTCTTTTTAACGGACAAAAACAGGCAACAAATGCACAGTATCAGGAAGCAGTACATGCAACCCTAGTGTATTTGGAGACAAACTTACCCCCTGGATTCGAAGTTCTTCTTTTAATGGAGCTAAACTGCATTTCTTTCCCAGCATGCAGCTGTACCACCTGTGGACAACATTTTACATTAAGGTGTTTTAGAAACAGTTCAACTGAAAATGGCAAATAACTGCTAAGGGTTCACATCAGAGGTCTGCAAGCATCAGAGGAGGGGAAATGCTCTCCAGTTAAACAGTGACAAACCCATATCAGTAGTATGATTTGAGAAAGGGGATAAACTAAGAGACCAAGGAAAGAAATCTTTGGGAAAGAAATCCAAGTGGATTTTTTCAATATTAGATTTTGGGTAAAATTTTAAAAAGTTTCTAAGCAACTCTAACGGTCCCATTTTCAAAAATAAAGTGCTTTGGAAAATAGTACCTTTTACAATAATTTGTTTCAAACTTTCAATTTTAATTTTCCAAGGAATGAAGAGAGAAGATGACAGTAGCAAAATAAGAGCTTGTGCCTGAAGAAAACAGACCCACTCCCTGGTATCGCTGCTTATGAGAAATGTAGATACATTAATTCTCCCAGTTTCCAGTTCTCTAAATCCATAACTCACCAGTGGGCAAACAGAAGGATGAGAGCAGAGATTACTCTGCTTCTGGAAGCTTACCGTCTCCTTTGGATCCAGGTCTTTCAGATTCTTCCAAAGGCAAAAGTCTGTGTTCTTCAACAGAATTTCCCAAAATTCCTTTACGGGCACTTCCACAAAAATTTTTAGATGAGTGTTGGGGCCCAGTGGAATAATTTTAAGTACACTGTTAAAACTTTGTACCCAGAGAGCTTTAAGTTACTGAAATGCAGTATTCTCTGCATATTTTAAGCAGCTTCTTTGAGAGATAAAAATGCTTTAAAGTGATCATGGGTACAAGAGATAAATAAAACCAATTTTCATGTGCCATTATGAAGAATCTAATAAAACCAGAATTCAGTTGAAAATAAGATTAATAGATTTTTTTTGTTTTTAATAAGGCCAAAAGACACCACTAGTCTGACCTCCTGCATAATAAGCCAGAGAATTTCGTCAATTAATTCTTGCATTAAGCCCAGTAACTTCTGGCTGAACTACAGCATATCTGCATATCAAGACTGGATAGTTTTCTCAAGACTTCGAAATGCAGAAGTATCTACCACAATCCTTGGTAGGTTATTCCACTGGTTCATTACCCTGTTGAGAAACATGAAGTGAAAAAAACATGCACATTTTCAAGACTTAACTTCCAGTCACTGAATCATATTATGCCTTTGTCTCCAAGAAGGTGGAATATTCTATTTGTAAAAAAGAAAATATCAAGATCTTCCTTTGCCCAGCACAGGGGTAGGCAACCTATGGCACATGCGCCAAAGGCAGCATGCAAGCTGATTTTCAGTGGCACTCACACTGCCCGGATCCTGGCCACTGGTCCCGGGGGCTCCGCTGCTGGCCTGGGATACTAGCTGCTGGCCCCACTGCCAGTCGGGCTTCCATCTGACGGCCCCAGGTCCTGGTCACTGGGCCCGGGGGGGGCTTTGCTGCCGGCCCAGGGTCCCGGACACCAGCCCAGGGCTCTGCAGCCACCCCTAGCTGTGGCCCACTGCCCCCAGACAGTGAGAGGGATAGACAGGGGCAAGAGGGGGCACAGCTCAGCACTCCCATCTTAAAAATTGTTCCAGCGTCACTGTGCTGGGGTATTTTTAAGTCCTCATTTGCTGCTTACATCACTATCATGCCATGTGGAACAGCGCACTGTGTTTGACATTGAGATTAGAATGTACATGCAAGAACAGGAATCAGAATTTTCTGACAGATTTCAAGATTTCCAGCGATTTGGCCCAATGCTTCCTTTTCTAATTAAACCTGAGAAGTTCACCAAAAGCAACTTGGATTTGTCCATATTTCAGTGGATGGGTGCTGAAGATTTCAGTTAAAAGCTCATTCAGTTAAAAAGTTCAGAATTGTGGGTATCAAAGTTTGGAGATCTGCGAAGTGCACTTGAAGCTACTGAGAGAGATCATGGGGGCCTCTTCTGACCTGCTGGATGTTCCTGCCAATGACATTTAACTGTTTGAAGAAAATTGCGTTTGCAATGCTTTCAGCATTTGGATCCACATACCTGTGAGAACAGGTATTTTCACACATGAAATCTGTCCGCCGCCCCTCTCGGAGCAGGTTAACAACTGATCACTCAGAAGTCTGCGTGCAGCTTAAAGATTCCAAATACATACCAGACAGTGGAAAACTCAGCAACAAAAAGCAAGGCCAAGGATCACAGTAAACTAACAATAGTTTAGCTATATATTATAGACTTCTAGAAAGAGACCTTCTAAAAACATTAAAAATGTATTACTGGCATGCAAAACCTTAAATTAGAGTGAATAAATGAAGACTCGGCACATCACTTCTGAAAGGCTGCTGACCTCAGGGCCAGCAAGTCTCAGTTCCTATGTAAAAGGTAGCTCAATATTCTGGCCATTTGGTTGAGTTGTCTCTAGTGAAGTAAGACTGGAACACAGCATTAAGTCAGTTTTTCTGCAGTGACAAACTCCCCAGAGCAACTTCTTATATTAAATAGCAGCAAGAAGTTGGATGACTCTTCCAGATTTTGGAAACACAAGACATAAAAGACAGATGCCTTCATCTAATTAGGCCAATAGATGTACACTGGTCCTCCAACTCCAGCTCTTTGGTACCAGAGGCCACCCAGACAATGGCTGTTAAATCTTTGTTTTCTCTTACTAAAGTGATCTTTCTTGCGGCATTCATCTCTACAAGAGGGATCAGTGAGCATAATGCCTTGTAAATCAAGGAATCATCTGTTTCCTGACAATATGGTATTACAACCACCTTCTCAGCTAAACCACAACACCTTCATATCACCTGTCACAAGCACTCTCATTCTAAAAAGGAAAGTTAGCACTGCCTAGCTGGCCATAGTGCCATTAAAATTGCTCCTGGATAGGTCAAAGTCTCTCAGGAACTTGGATGTTTTCTTAATTTCTTTTGATGACAAAAACAAATGTTTCTTTGGAAGTCTTTAGATCTAGCTCCTATTGGTCTAAGTTATGTTTGAATCTTCAGAGTGGAAGTGTTATCAGCCTTCCAGTAAGAGTACATTCTACAAGATCTACTCCCACTTCTTGGACAGTAAAAACAGAGCATCTTATGAAGAGGTCTGCAAAAATGCAAACTGAAAAAGAATGGAGAGTTGCCCAAAGCATTACAAAATGAATATATTTTAATATAGCCAAACAAGCAATAAAGACTGTGGAGTATACTTTCAGGACTGTATCCTGGAAAGCAGGTATTCTAGAAAAAGGTAGTTAGCTGCCTGACCATGAGCTCCCAGTGCATTCTTCTGGCTATAAGAACTAATTCGATCCCCAGGTATATAAATGGGAATATCAGATTGGAGAAGGAAGACAATTATTACCTCTGTATATAGCACTGATGAAGTCATTAGAATACTATGCCCAGTTCTGCTGTCTACACTTGAAAAGGAAGTTAAAAAAAATTGGAGAGAGTTTAGAGAACTACAAGAATATTTATGGTCTGGAAAAATGCCTTACTCTGAGAAACTAAAGGACCTTCATCTATTTAGCTTGTTAAAGAGAAGGTCTAGCAGTGACTATCATTTGCCTACACAAAGAGGAGATGTGATCCTAAAGGACTCTAATCAAGAAGACAAAGGTGTGACATGATCCAATGGCTGAAAGTTTAAAATCAGCATTATTCAAACTGAAAAAAAAATACATGCAAGTTTTTAATTGTGAGGGTGATAAATCATTGGACGGACTACCACAGGATGTGAAATCCTCCTTCCCATGGTGTCCTGAAATCAAGACCGGGTCTCTTTTGAAAAGATATTCTATTTCAGGGGTCGGCAACCTTTCAGAAGTGGTGTACCAAGTCTTCATTTATTCACTCTAATTAAGGTTTTGCATGCCAGTAATACATTTTAACAATTTTTAGAAGGTCTCTTTCTATGAGTCTATAATATATAACTAAACTATTGTAGTATGTAAAGTAAATAAGGTTTTAAAAATGTTTAAGAAACTTTATTTAAAATTAAATTAAAATGCAGAATCCCCCAGACTGGTGGCCAGGACCCGGGCAGTGTGAGTGCCACTGAAAATCAGCTCGAGTGCCACCTTTGACACCCGTGCCATAGGTTGCCTACCCCTGTTCTACTTCAACTGCAAGTTGCAGGACTAGATGCAAGAATCATTGAGTGAACTTCCTTGGCCTGTGTTATGCAGGAAGTCAGACCAGATCTTCATAATAGTCCCTTCTGCCTTTAAAAAAAACAACCACCCTATGAATCTGAAGGAGAGAACAGCTGTCCTCTCCTCAAATTTTATGTAAAAACTGTGTTCCTTGGACATCCAAAAGGTTACGAACGTGTCTCAAAATGAGCTAGTGGACTTCCCTGACCTATGGTTATTTAAAAAAGAAAGATGATTGTGTCACAAATTGGATTTTCATCCAAAACAAGAATGTCCTCAGTTAAAAGTCCCTTCCATGTGATTCCCACAGCAGGGAGGGGGGAGGAGGGAAGTTTCCTTTATAACTCCAGTCCTTACCGCAATCTTTTTTTAAGCTGCAGACTATCGTGGATAATTCTTTTGACAAATTCTAGTTCTCCCCCTTCAGCCATGATCTCTGTGATGCCTCCAGTGTTCACAGAGCTGGGAGGGGGCCGTCGAGGATTTCGAGAATTTACTCCCTGGACAGGAAAGGAAGTGTTTGAGGTTTAAACCATTAATGAACAGTTTCCTTCCTTAGATACTGCTGTCTCCCTCACACTCTGCCACGTAATAACACTATCAACACTGCACCCCAACTCTATATGGGAAATGCTAACAACATATTTTTAAACTTAACAATGTAATGGTTATTACTCCCCGTCTGTATCCATCTATTGTATATGGTTTTATACTTAGATTATAAGCTCTTTGGGGCAGAAATCATCTTTTCGTTCTGTGTCTGTAGGAAACTCAGCACAATGGAGTCCCAGTCCACAACTTGAGTTCCTAGGTGGTACGATAATACAGATAATTGAACCAAATCTATAGTCTCGACTACAGAAAAGAGTTAGCAATATATTGATGCTATATGAGAGTAACATTAAACATCTGGTTCCAAAGCACCATAGGACATGGACATGTCAAAGTTTAAATGTAAAATTATCTAGCTAACACCACCACTTCCCCCTATATTTCTAAAAGCTGAAGTTGTCATTATGGAGATCAAGATTCTAAGTTTCTTAATGGGTCTAGAGTCAGGGCTTGTCTCTACTGGCATACTAAATAGGCACCGCTGCGATTGATGCATCGGTGTCAATTTAGTGGGCCTGGGGAAGACGCAGTGAGCTGACAGGAGCACTCCCATCAACTTTAGTACTCCACTTCCCTGAGAGGCAGAAGGTAAGTGGGGAGCTGGGGGAAGGACGACACGCGCTCTCCCACCAGTAGACACAGCATTAGGTCAACGTAAGTTACGTCACTCAGGGGGTAATTTCTTCACCCCCCTGAGTAGCATAACTCATATCAACTTAAGCAACAGTGCAGACCAGACCTCAGACTGGTACCGCAATAGCGAAGACAAACGCTATGACACTGACATACTAGCATCACTGAGGCCCACTAGCACCCCTGTTCTACCACTACGGGAGGCACACTAGCACTAGGTCCATGGTGACTGCCTACTCTGTGCTAATTCTACTGGAGAGAGTAGAATACAACTAACGGAAGAACGCCACAGGTCAATTCCTACTTCAGAATATTAAAAAAATTTTTAAAACCCTCATTTAAGTTAATCTTTTACAAATTGCGACTTGGTGGGTTTTGCAATTTTTTTTTTTTAAATCATCAAAAATGTATACATTTACGAAATGACAGTTTATAAAACCCAGAGACACAAGGTTTTTCACAGTGAGCCTTCAAAAACTTTAATCTTTGCGGTATCATTACCCTCCTACCTGTTAGAAAGAACAAAAGCAAGTACAACAGTCAATCTATCTAATCAACATACTGTACCTTGGCTTCCAACTGGTTAGCAAAAAAGGGAGGGTTGCACATGCAAAAATCATAAATGATCTCAGATTCCTCTTTTAGTGCATCCATTAGAAGGGTCTTCTGTGGTACTTTAACCACTAGCAGAAAAAAAGAGGATGTTTATTGGTAAGGAATTAAAATTAACTCTAGTATTACATAAGTATTTTTAACACTTCCTTTAGGATATAATTAACATATTATACCACCAATTTAACATCAACATACTACACTGAAACACAAACTTTAGTTTCATCTAACAAAAGGAAAATGCATATAAGAAAAAGACGGTTACTCACCTTTGTAAACTGTTGTTCTCGAGATGTTTTGCTCATTATCCTTCCCGTTGGGTGTGCGTGCGCCACGTGCACGTTGTCGGAAGATTTTTACCCTAGCAACACTTGGGGGTCGGCTGGGTGACCCCTGGAGTGGCGCCGCTATGGGCCCAGATATATACCCCTGCGACCCAGCCACCTTCAGTTCCTTCTTGCCGGCTACTCCGACAGAGGGGAAGGAGGGTGAGTTGGAACAGATATGAGCAACACATCTTGAAGAACAACAGTTACAAAGGTGAGTAAACCGTCTTTTCTTCTTCAAGTGCTTGCTCATATCCATTCCAGTTAGGTGATTCCCAAGCCTTATGTAGGCGGTGAGGTCGGAGTGAAATGTGGCAGAATGTAAAACTACTGAGCCAGAGGCTGCAGCATCTCGACTGTTGAACCAGAGCATAATTCGAAGCAAAGGTATGGACCGAGGACCATGGAGCTGCGTGACAGATCTTGTGGGTAGGTACACGAGCCAGCAAGGCGGCAGATGAAGCCTGAGCCCTGGTAGAATGCATGGTGATGTGGCTTGGGGAAATATGAGCCAAATCATAACAAGTGCAGATGTACGCCATCACCCAAGGTGAGATCCTCTGAGAGGAAACAGGTAGGCCTTTCCTTCGGTCTGCTACCGCGACAGAGAGTTGGGGGGGGGAGGCGTTTTACGAAATGGTTCTGTCTGCGCAATATAAATGTGAGCAGTCTACAGATGTCCAAGGAGTGCGAATGTTGCTCCCATTGCGTTGAGTGTGGGTAACATGAAAGGCTGAAACCACCTTAGGGAGGAAAGCCGGGTGTGGTCGTAACTGCACCTTGTCTTTGTGAAACAGTGTATGGCGGAACCACCGTAAGAGCCCTGAGGAAAGCTGTCTTCCAAGACAGGTATAGCAGCAAGAAGGTCACTAACGGCTCGAATGGGGGAGACATAAGTCTGGTTAAAACCAGGTTGAAGTCCCAGGTTGGGGCTGGGCGGCGTACTTGAGGGTGTAAGCGCTCCAAGCCCGTGAGGAACCTCGAACCCATAGAGTGTGAGAACACGGAACAACCACCTTAGCCAAGGTGGAAGGTAGAGATGGCTGCCAAGTGTACCCTCAGTGATGACGCCACTAGGCCCTGCTGTTGTAGGCCAGAGGTAGGCCAAATAGAGGGGATTGAGACCTCAGTAGGAGTAAGATCAAGCGTTTTGCACCTGTAGGAGAAACGCTTCCACTCGGCTAGGTACATTGACCAGGTGGAAGGCTTCCTGCTACCCCGGTTTAGTCACGCAGCGGCCACACCGTGAGGTGAAGAGACTGCAGGTTCGGGTGATGAAGCCTGCCGTGGTCCTGAGTTATGAGGTCTGGGTGGAATGGCAGGGTAATTGGGTTGGCTATTGACAGGTCGAGCAACGTGGTGTATCAGTGCTGCCTGGACCACACTGGAGTTGATCATGATGATGCGCGCTCTGCCCCTGCAGAGTTTGAGCAGCACCCAATGAACCAGCGGGAACGGTGGGAAGGCATAAAGGAGTTGGTCCTTCCACGGCATCAGGAAAGCGTCCGAGATCGATCCCGGGAAGAGACCTTGGAAGGAGCAGAACATCTAGCATTTCCTGCTCTTGCGGTAAGCAAACAGGTCTATGTGGGGAAAAGTCTCCACTTCTGGAAAACAGAATGCATCACATCGGGGCAGAGCGACCACTTGTGAGATAGGAAAGACCTGCTGAGTCGAAGTGCCAAGGCGTTCCAAATGCTTGGGAGAAAGGACGCTACCAGATTTATCGAGTGGGCTATGCAAAAGTCCCAGAGATGGATGGCCTCCTGACAAAAGGGGGAGGACCATGTCCCTCCCTGGTTGTTTATGTAGCACATGGCCATTGTGTTGGCTGTAAACACTGAGACACCACAGCCTCGCAGCTGCTGCTGGAACCCCCGACATGCCAGGCAGACTGCTCTCATTTTTGGACATTGATGTAGAATGCCAGCTCCTGAGAAGACCAAGGGCCTTAAGCTCGAAGGTGACCGAGGTGAGCACCCAAGCAGAGAGATGACGCGTCCATCATCAGGGACAGTGAGGGCTGGGGCAAATGGAATGGCATCCCTGCCCACACCAGGGAGTTAGCCACCATTCTAGGGAGCCTAGGGTGCTCGAGGGAATGGTGACTATCGTGACCACGGGGTCCCTATCCGGGCGGTACGCCGAGTTGAGCCAAACTTAGAGAAGACGGAGGTGGAGCTTGGTGTGGTTGGTTACAAACTTGCAGGCAGCCATGGGACCCAGGAGACTGAGACAAGTGCGAGCCGAGGTTGTTGGGGAAGTCTGCAGACCTCGATGATTGTTGCCAACCTGAAACCGCGGCTGTGATAAGCAGGCTCCAGCTAGGGTCAGAGTCCAGGATAGCTCCTAGGAAGTCTAACCTCTGCATGGGAACCAGAGTGGATTGTTCTATAGTAATCATCAGGCCTAGACGTGTGAATAGGTCCTTGACGATGCCCACATGCTGAGTGATGTGTGTCTCGGAGTCTCCTCGGATAAGCCAATCATCCAGATACGGAAAAACGCATATCCGACGTCGCAAAAGTAGGCGGCGACTACGGCCATACATTTGGTCAATACCTGTGGGGCTGAAGAAAGGCCAAACAGCAGGACCTAAACTGGAAGTACTGATGGTTGGCTAGAAAGCAGAGGTATCTCCTGTGCGGAGGGAAGAGGGCGATGTGAAAGTACGTGTCCTTCATATCGAGGGCGGCATACCAGTCTCCAGGATCCAAGGACGGGATAATGGTTCCCAAGGATACCATGCGGAACTTCAACCTTATCATAAACTGGTTGAGTCCTCACAGGTCTAGGATAGGTCTGAGACCTCCCTTCTAGTTGGAGATTAGGGAATAACGGGAGTAAAACCCCTTGCCCCTTTTGTCCATTGGCGTCTGCACCTCTTGTAAGAGGAATTGCTCGTGAAAGGGGTCCCTGAAGGGGGACAGGGTTGGAACAAATTGGAAGTGGTACCCATACTCCACCTTGTGTAGGACCCAGTGATCTGAAGTTAACTGGGACCATGCCAGGAGAAAGTAGGAGTGGGATCCCAGCCTGTAACTGGTACGCCCCCTCGGGCGCACCTTCGAAACTTCGTCTTTGGTCCGGTGGTGATTGCGAGGGACCTTGATCTTGGCCCTCTAGGGGTCCTGATGGTTGTCTGCGACCATCTCGGCCACGCCGTCTGCCAAATCCTGTCTCTGGCTAGGCACAGAGTACGACGGTGTGGCTGGGGACGGAAAGGCCTGTGTTGGTCGCCGGCGTATGCACGCTCAGAGAGCGCATTACGACCCTGTTGTCCTTCAGGCTTTGCAGCCTGGGGCTGTCTTTGCCACGAAGAGGCCTTTACCATCGAATGGTAAGTCCTGAATGGTATACTGCAGCTCCGGCCGGAGGTTTGAAACCTGAAGCCATGAGATGTGCCTCATGGCAACACCTGAGGTCAGAGTCCTGGCTGCTGAGTCTGCTGCATCCAACCAGGCCTGGAGGGAAGCTCTGGCCACCTTTTTCCCTTCCTCCAAGAGAGCAGCGAACTCTTGGCGGGAGTCTTGAGGGAGAAGCTCCATAAACTTAACTACCGTCACCCAAGTGTTATAATTATAGCGGCTAAGCAAGGCTTGTTGATTTGCCACCCAAAGCTATAAGGCCCCTGCAGAGTACACCTTGCAGCCGAGTAGGTTCATTCACCTAGCCTCCTTCGATTTCGGGGATGGCGCCTGCTGGCCATGCCATTCCCTCTCCTTAACGGACTGAACGACTAGTGAGCAGGGAGGAGGATAGACATACAAGTAGTCGTACCCCTTAGAGGGCACCATATATTTATGCTCGACTCCCCTAGCTGCAGGAGGGATAGAGGCTGGGGACTGCCACATAGTATCGGCATTCGCCTGGATGGTCCGAATAAATGGGTAGGGCCCCTCTAGTGGGGCAACTGCCAATAGAATGCCCACTACTGGGTCCTCTACTTCCGGGACCTCCTCCACCTGGAGGTCCATATGGAGTGCTACCCTCCTTAGGAGGTCCTGATGGGCTCTCAGGTTGTTGGTGGGCACATCAGAATCGCGGTCCTGAGAACAAGAGTTGTCTGCGCAGGATGACACTGATGCGTGTCTGGATGGCCACGGAGGTGCTGAAAAACGATGGGCAGAGTCTGACTCTATCGGACCTTGCCCAACTCGGCACCGGGGACCGGTACTGGGAGGCGTACCAGTACCTGGAACGAGATCCAGACCTGCGACCAGAGTGATGCCGGGAGGTCGACCAAGATCTCGAGGCTCGACGTCGAAGACGGCGACAGAGTCACGGTGCCTGTAGCGGTGCCGGGAGCTGGAACGGTGCTGAGAGTAGCGGGTCTGCGAACGGGATACCGACCAGTGCGGCAAGTGCGACTGGTACCGAGGAGGAGAACAGCACCGGGACTGCAAGTGGTGTCAGAAGCGGAAGTGCCGACGGTACCTAGAGCATCTGCGGGACCATGATCATGAACAGTGCTGCTCTGCTGTGCCGACAGAGGATGGTCATATCAAGGGAGGCTTGCCAAGAGACTATTACCCGCACCGGCGGTGCCAGGGTCAGGCAGCATCGACTCTGTCATGGCAATGAGATCCCTCGCCGTTGGGAATGTCTCCAGCGTGGAGGGAACAGTAGGCTCAACCACAGCGCGTACCGGGGAGCTGTAAAGCACCGGATTCGACGGCCCTCGTGGGACCGGGATCGACGGTGCCAACCTCGTCAGTGCCTCGGCAGGTGTCGGTGCTGGGCGATCCAACTTAGACGAGCTCTCTGGCTGTGGTGCAGGTGGCATGGAAGCAGCAGGACCAGGGAGCTCAACCACGGCGCGCGCTGGGGAGCTGTCAGGCACTGGATTAGACGGCCCTCGTGGGACCGGGATTGACGGTGCCGATGTTGTCGGTGCCTCGGCAGGTGTCGGTGCCAGGCAATCCAACGTAGACGAGCTCTCTGGCTGTGGTGCAGGTGGCACGGAAGAAGCAGGAGCAGGGAGCTCAACCACGGCGCGTGCCTGGGAGCCCTCAGGCACTGGCAGGAGGAGTCGTAGGCTCTCTCGACCTGAGAGAGGGAGCGGTGCCGAGTCGACTTCAGTGCCGGCGACAGCCGGTGCCAAAAGGCCTTGGCAGTACCGGCAGGGTCTGGTGCCAAGGAGGCGCTTCTGCCTGCCGATTGATCATCGCTCGGTGCAAAAGGCGGAGGGGTAAGTGAAAGTCCCGCTCCTTTTTGTTCTCGGTTTAAAAGCCTTGCAAATGGGGCACTTAGCTGTCAAGTGCAATTCCCTGAGGCACTTCAAACAGGAGTCGTGCGGATCTCCTGTCGGCATCAGCTTGTGGCAGGCCGAGCATGGTTTAAAACCCGGTGAGCCAGGCATGGGCTCCGGCACCGGGTGCGGGGAAGGGGCTACTCCCCGAACCTCGCTATTACTAAACTAACTATGCTAGTAAAGAAAAAATGTATAACTATATAAATATATATATAAAAGGATTATAACTATATAACTATAAACACGAGAACTACGAGTAGCTAGGGAAGCAGAGGTCAGCTAAGCCGCGCTCCACTGTTCCAACAACCGACACGGGCGGTAAGAAGGAACTGAAGGGTGGCTGGGTCGGCAGGGGTATATATCCGGCGCCATAGCGGCGGCACTCCAGGGGGCGCCCAGCCGACCCACTGAGTGTTGCTAGGGTAAAAATCTTCCAACGAACGTGCATGCGGCGCACGCACACCTAACTGGAATGGATATGAGCAAGCACTCGAAGAAGAACTAGATAAATTCATGGAGGTTAAGTCCATTAATGGCTATTAGCCAGGATGGGTAAGGATTGGTGTCCCTAGCCTCTGACTGCCAGAGGGTGGAGATGGATGGCAGGAGAGAGATCGCTTGATCATTACCTGTTAGTGGCCAATGCCAGATGCTGCAGAGGGAGTGAACCTGTCGGCCGACAGGATACTGGGCTAGATGGACCTTTGGTCTGACCCAGTAGGGCCATTCTTATGTTCTTAAATAGCTTTTCTTATAACCAATATATCATAGGATGAGAGTTATTTTCAGAGCGATAGCAGGTGCTCCGTAGTTACGGTTAAAATTGACTTTTCGTTATAAATCTGATTTTCACCCCTCAAATAGCCATGTCTCAAAACTGATAGAAAAATTCTCTCTGCTTCAGACCTAGACTATTAAATTTTAAGTGAACTGTATGTGGAGTTCCAGAATTATTACACACTAAAAATAGATCTTCACAGTTCAAGTTTTAATCTTCTACCACTTTATTTTTAAAAACAGGAAGGGAGGATAGAGACAGAACCTAGTTTACCATATTCCTCTAGGTGAGGTATAGTGCACAGGACCAAACTTGAGCTGAAGTCTAACACTATTAACTTTTGAATCTGAAACACTGCTACTGGAGGCATGTATGGGGTTAGGGGGAGGGGGGCAGAGATCAGTGGTCACCCTCTCAACATAAGCATTATGTGGCACTAGGGTCCCACCACCTCACAAGGTCCAAGAGATTTACAGGAGACCACACACAATTTCAATCAGATCTTAATACAGTAACTCCTCACTTAAAGTCGTCCTGGTTAATGTTGTTTCATTGCTGTTCAATTAGGCAACATGCTCGTTTGTGTAATGCTCCCTTCTAACATAATTTGGCAGCCGCCTGCTTTGTCTACTGCTTGCAGGAAGAGCAGCCCGTTGCAGCTTGGAACCAGGGTGGACCAGCAGCCCACATCAGCTCCCCGCTTCCCTAAGTTCCCTGTGCAGCAGCTGCCAGCAGTTCAGCTCTGTTCCTCCCCCCACTGCCATGTGCTGCTCCTGCCCTCTGCCTTGGAGCTGCTCCCCAAGACTCTTGCTTGCTGTGGGGGGTGGGGGGAAGGAAGAAGGGGGCTAATGTCAAGGTGTCTCCCTCCCCCCTGCTCCTCCACCCCACTTACCCCATCTTCCTTAGAGCAGGGGGGACAGACCAGGACTCAGGAAGCTTGCAGCAGCTGTGTCTAAGGGCTTTTCTACATCACAAAGTTGCAGCGCTGGTGAGGGGGTTACAGCGCTGCAACTTAGGAGGTGTACACATCTGCAGGGCATCACCAGCGCTGCAACTCCCTGTTTGCAGCGCTGGCCGTACTCCCGTTTTGTCTCTGGTGTAGAGGATCCAGCGCTGTAATCAAGTGTAGACACTTACCAGTGCTTTTCTTGACCTCCGTGGAATAAGCAGGTATCCATCATACCTGAAGAAGCCTCTCTGGTAATAAGCAGGTCTCCGTCCCCGGTTTGCTCTCGCGTTCCCCGAACCCCCGTGCAAGCAGGTCTCCTTCCCTGCGGTTTGCAGGGGGGTTCGGGAACGCGAGAGCAAACTGCGGGGAAGCTGGTCTCCTTCCCGGTTTGCTCTCGCGTTCCCCGAACCCCCGTGCAAGCAGGTCTCCTTCCCTGCGGTTTGCAGGGGGGTTCGGGGAACGCGAGAGCAAACTGCGGGGAAGCTGGTCTCCTTCCCCGGTTTGCTCTCGCGTTCCCCGAACCCCCGTGCAAGCAGGTCTCCTTCCCTGCGGTTTGCTCTCACGTTCCCCGAACCCCCGAGCAAGCAGGTCTCCTTCCCTGCGGTTTGCAGGGGGGTTCGGGGAACGCGAGAGCAAACCGCGGGGAAGCTGGTCTCCTTCCCTGGTTTGCTCTCGCGTTCCCCGAACCCCCCTTGAAGCCGCCCAACAGCGCTGCAGTGTGGCCACATCTAACACCACTTGCAGCTGGTTGCTGTAAGTGCCACTCTGCAGCGCTGGCCCTATACAGCTGTACTAATACAGCTGTAACAACCAGCGCTGCAAAATTGTAGATGTAGACATACCCTTAGTAAGCTGATCTAATTAACAAGGCAGTGATTTAAGGGAAAACGCTTATCTCCCTCCATTCCTGCTGCCTTGTGTAGAGAGAGAGTTAACCCTTGAGGGCTCGGCCAATTGGTAGTTCATCATTTAGCAGTAAGGGAAATACCCCACCGTCTGACTCCTCCACCTCAACCAAGCTTCACAATCATCAATGTGTACCAGCATTGTTTGTTTAAAACTTATACTATGTGGATGGATGGATGGACGGACGTTTGGTGAAAAATATTTCCCTGGAACCTAACCCCCTCATTTACAGTAATTCTTATGGGGAAATTGAATTCGCTTAAAGTTGCATTTTTCAGCAACATAACTACAAAATTAAGTGAGGAGTTACTGCAGCTTTGTTAGCCCCACTGTCTGTATTTTTGCTTGCAGTCTGACAAGACTAAGGAAGGCTGGGAATGTGGAAACAGGGGGGTGAGCCCCTGAGGAGCCTCTTAAACCCATTAGCAGGTTTGTAAGCTTTGATGAGTATCTAAGGCTGACTGTTTGAAGTCTCATGACTTAGCCTCATAAGGCTTACATATTGGAAGCTGAATCTAACATTTGAGAAGCCGTGGAGGAAGGAAAAGAGGTAGAAGCTCCACTTCCTGAATCCCTCTCCAGAAGGACCAAGAAAGAGGAATTTTCCATTGGAATCCTATAGCTGCATTTCCTCCTCATTCTCCCACTTCCAGCAGATCTCAGGAAAAAAGACCAAGTCCAGAAGACATTAGACGGTCAATCTGAGGAGAGCACCACACTCCTACCTATGGAGCCTAGGTGGTTCAAGAAGCCCTGATCCCGAGGACTTACAAAGATTTGCAGGAGAGAGATTCCCTTTTAGTGGCATTTGAAGCATAGGGACTCCCTTCCAAGGACAGCAAGTGGGACTGATTACCACACCCCTCTCCTCCTGAAGTCTGCTGGATCAGGCCCCCTCTCCAGATCTTAGACCCATAACCAAGGGAAATCCACATACAAAAAGGAGGAACAATTTGAAGGAGCACAGGGCAGTGACTGTACAAATTTATTTGGGAACAGCATTCATACGTAAGGGGCAGCATGGAACAGTATGAATTCTGTCATGTTCACATCAAAGGTTATCTATCAGTGTTTTGTGCAACTTAACTTCATTTTAAAGATTTTTGATTGGATTATCATATGAATAATCAGATTTCTGCATAAGCATCAAAAGTCTAGAACTGTCCAGGCTGGTTTATAAGAGTGAACTGGGTTGTTTGTTAACTTTTTGGACCAATTGTGGCTGTCTGATTTCAATGGGGATGGTATAGCAACATGTGGTTACTCTTTGCTACACCAAAATCAGGGTAGCATATATTTGGCTGGACTGTAAATTCTCATTAGCCACTGAACAAGGCAACTATACATCATTACATCTGTTTAAAACAGGAGAAGTGAAAACATCAAAGGGGAATGAAAGTTAATGAATGATTATATATGGTACCTTTTATAAGATCAGATAAGTTATTCTGTTCCACATTTTCTTTGCATAATTAAAACACATATCATCCACTTCTGTTGCTAGGAAATACCAGCCATTCAAAGTGGCTCCAAGTAATGGGTAGATGCAAGATGCCCCGGTACCTGCAGCAAATAAACAAAAGACTAGATTAGTGAAACAAGTAAAGCATCAGATTTAAATTTAATAAATAATCACACAGTGTATGATGTGCATTTTTCTATTGTCACTCACAGCAATAAATTTCAATATTAAATACTAATCAACATTTTACCCAACAAGTAAATATACCTCTGTATTTTCTAATTAAAAAAAAAAAAAAAAAAGAACATTTTCAAACATGAATTTATTTTGCAGAACATTTCACTTATTCCAGGACTAACAAGGTAAGTCAGAGACTGAACATTTTTCTTCAGCAGGTTTTTTTTTTTTTTAAAAACAGGAGTCAGTAACTAATTCAGACACTACTGACCAAGTATATTTCTAAACATTCAGAAGACTTAAAAGAGAAATTACAAAAATATTTCTCTTCTGCATTTCTCAATTTACATTAATTACTTCACTTTAGTGACTGTATGACAGTACCAATGATGAGAAGAGGAAATTTTTTCCCCTTCAGACTTGGTTATTTCTTAATGTTTAAAGTTTTAACTAAAAGTTTGACTCCCAAGATAAAACTATACAAAGAACAAAAGCTAGATATATACTTAACTGATAGTTTGTGATAGGAAGAGAAATACGTCACATAGCACATTTTGTGACCATAAAGTCACTCATCATTGTACAAGCTATGGCACCCCTAGATTAATTATTACTAACAAGAGCACCATCAGCTTTTTTTGCTGCCCTAGGCGGCAGAAGGTCCAGCCCCTGAAATGCCACCCGACAGAGGCGGCCGAAGATCTGGCCGCTGCGGTCGCCACCCCCAAAATGTTAGCACCCTAGGTGACTGTCTACGTCACCTAATGGGTTGCGCTAGCCCTGATTTAAGAATTACTGAAAACACACAGAGACTAGTTTATGGCAAAGACTTTGACTGTGCCCTTAAACCATTGCTTAAGAGTGACCAAAACACAGAATATGAGAAAAAAGAAAAAATGCCTCTTACAGCTATCAAATTCTCATAGAGAACTGTAATTGGTGGAGGTATTAAGAGAAGGACACCAGAAAGAGAGATTATACTTTTTCGTCTGGTAATAAAGTCCTACTTCAATACAGATATTTTAAAGATACACAATATTAATGTGAGAGGCCACATTTTTTAACCACATCCTTAACTGAACAATTATTGGTAGTTACAGGTTTCTTACATAAACAAAAGCATTGAATGTTTAACAACACTTTACAAGAAGATTAAAAAAATGTAACATTTATACAGGATTATTTCCAAAACAACAACACAGGGAAGGTAACTGCAACTACCCTCTGGAAAGCTGGTAGGATAATACTGCAAGGTAAGTATCTCAAGAGAAAACAAATACCAGGTGGATAAAAATAAGTAATTTTTAAAAAGAGGATTTTTTATTTAAAATCAGATTTTTTTGATAAAATGTTTTTTGAGGGAAAAAAACCCTATCTAAAGATACATTATAGCTCAGATATCTCATCATGGAATAGGGATTATAAATTCTAATTCTATAGTATGAGACAGTATAGTCATGTAATGTTTAAAAAAGTTTTGTAAAGGAGTTCAAATAGTTCATGGACTAGGGACCTAATCTCAGAGTTCTAGGAGCTTCTGTATAGATTATTTAGGTTGATCTACCTACCCAATGGGACTCAGTGCTCAGTCTAGAAGATACTATCAGAGATGCTTAGTTCTCAAATGTGGATTTGTCTCTCCAGAGATAACATGCTTATTAACAGCAAAAATTTTAAGTAAATAAATAATATATAGAGGTGAGAAATAACAGACCTAAGCCCTATTGTCCCTCTGCAAAATTGTGTACACAGAGTCAATCCCTTACCTCTCCCTAAAAGTGCAAAGTTTCAAAAAGTTCAACGAATAGAAGATTGTTGGGCACGAAACAGAACTGGGCAAGAAGTCTGGAGATAAAGGTGAGAAGGGAGGGACAGGCAGTAGAAACAAAAGTGAAACTGTTTGAGCAGTGTATTCCAGAAGTCTTGAGGTCTTTCTGCGTAGCATTCATTGATTTGAGATCTACCATGGCATTCTCTCACTAAAGGAAAAAACTATAATGGCAACAGGCCGTAAAAGATACCTAATTTGGGAATATTTTAATGAAGTTCCTCTACCTGTGGGTAACACAGGCATGCGTGCAAAATGCAAACAGTGCAACAAAGAAATGCAAGGCCTGGTTTCCCGAAAGAAACATCATCATGAGAAGTGTTCTTCTCAGGAGGAAGCTGTGTTGATGATGATGATGATGATGAAAGGAACATGCCTGAACATGGAGGATCTTCAGATTGGTAAACTTCTTTATTTCATACTTCTTTCTTAAGGACTGCCTGTCTTCCTTCTGGACCATTCTTGAATTCTCATGTTTGAGCAAAAAAATATAGCTGTTACTCTATGGTACTATCATTTTAGATGCAGATGTGATAAAAATAAATAGCTGAAATAGGCAGATCTTCCTTTTACAATTTCACCCTTCAAGTAGTACTGAGTGTCAGTGAATGCAGTGAGTAATACTAAATTAGCAGTATGGTGGTAATAATTAAATAACTGCACTGACTTATTTTGTTTAGGAGAATCCATCCTCAACATACAGGATTCTGAAGACTATCCACCTTCAAGATCACCATCATTTTCTATAGTTTCAGAGTTATTGCCAATGATAGTGTTTCAGTCACATCATGTATGTCACACAGCCACAGTATATCACTTGTAGCAAAACGAAAAAAAATCTCCATCATATAGATAAATTTGTAATATGAACCAAATTACAGAGGTAATGATGAAAAAATTGCCCTGTTTGTTTATGCAACAAACCTTCCTTTCTGTATGATTGAGAACTAACACTTCATTAACATGGTTCAGTTAAGACCAGATACAGTCCACCCAACAGAGCAGATGTCGCAGGCAAATTGCTGGATAAAGTGTATAAAGAGAAATTGAGCAGTGTGCAAAAGGTTTAGTGGATAAAATTGTTAACCTGAGTCTTGATGAGTGGGGCAATGTCCACAATGATCCTGCTGTATGTGCTTGTGTGGCAACAAAAGAAGGAAATGTCTTCTTTACAGAAATAACTGATACATAGGAAATGCACATACAGCAGAATACTTAAAAGAGTAGCAGTAAAAGCAACAATAAAGGGCTGGTCTACACTACGGGGGAAAATCGATCTCAAATACGCAACTTCAGCTACGTGAATAACGTAGCTGAAGTTGAAGTATCTAAGATGGAATTACTCACCGTCCTCACGGCGCAAGATCGATGTCCGCGGCTCCCCATGTCAACTGCACAACTCCGTTCGGGTTGGTAGAGTTCCGGAATTAATATAAGTGCGTTCAGAGATCGATATATTGCGTCTAGATGAGACGCGATATATCGATCCCCAAGCAACGATGCTACCTGCCGATACGGCAGGTAGTGAAGACGTAGCCATACTGTGACAAAAAATTCAAATGTTCAGTATGCAGCTTGGTCACAGACAATACTGCAAATGTATCCAAGATTAGAAGAAATTATTTAGAAGAGAGTGAAGCAAGTCCAAGCTCATAACATAGTTGAAGTGCTCATTTGATGCACCTCCAAGCCAAAGATTTCAGGGTTCCAGAAATAAAGCTAATGTTGTTGAAATTGCAAAATGCTTCTGTAGCAACCACTTTGCCGCAGCTGCTCTGAAAAAAGTGGGAGAAGCCAAGCTAACTCTCCCACAAGACGTGCGATGGAACTCAGTA
This sequence comes from Gopherus evgoodei, assembly GCF_007399415.2. NCBI lineage: Eukaryota > Metazoa > Chordata > Testudines > Testudinidae > Gopherus > Gopherus evgoodei. The sequence continues at coordinate 212,293,565 of NC_044322.1, forward strand.
GTGGACTGTTTTTGAGCACTATATCAAGAACCAAATCTGATGACAGTTTGTGAACAAATCGTGAAAAAATAGATGCCACTGTCACAGCCAAAGTTCTCAACATTGGGCTTAAGAGAAATGTTGAACACATGTTGAGGACTCTGAAGCCTATTTCTGTAGCTTCGAACAAAATGCAGGGAAATAGCTGTTTTATTGCTGATGCTGTTGAAATTTGAAAGGAACTGAGTGATGTCTTAAAGAGAGAAATAGGTAATGACAGAGTCAAATTATAAGCATTAAAAAACACAAATGGGACAAGCACTATCTGTGACATCACTGATGTGAACTGTGACCATATAGATCATTGCTGCAATCAAAGTCCTATCATTGCACCAAATCTTATACAAAGGAGGTCAAGTAAGGTCTATGAAAGGTTGTAATTTGCTGGGTATGATTATGCTGTGTGTATCATTTTTGTATTTGAAGTTATGAATGTTGGCTATGTACTTGCATCTCAATGTTTTTTGGTTCTACGTAGCATCAGTGAAGCACTTGGTCAGCTCTTGAGAACGGGCACTTACTCAGAATAGTCCTATCAAGAAAAACACTTAACTGACAATGGACCTTGGAGACTCCCATCCCAGTATAAGGAGCCTTCCTGGGAACGTTCAAGGTAGCACATGAGCAATGGCTGCTCTACCTGTAAAGAACTGAGTCATGCGTGGACATGTGACTTGCCCATGTGACTCCAAACTCCATCTTGCTGCTGTGATTTTCGACCAAAAACAACAAAGGAGTGTTCTTCTACATGGCAGAGGATACAAAAGGCCCTGGAATCTCCTCCATTTTGTCTTCAATCCTGCTTCTGACCTCTGGAGAAACTTTGCTAAAACTGAAGCTCTGAACAAAGGACTGAATGACCCATCCAAATCTGTAGATGTACCCAGAGACTTGATTTGAGCCTGCAGTTTATTCCACCACTGAACCAAGAATTTTGCAATAGTTGTATGTATTTGATTCCATTTAACCAATTTAACTCTCATCTATATTTCTTTCTTTCTATGAATAACCTTTAGATTCCACAGGGATTAGCAACAGCATGATTTGTGGGTAAGATCTGACTTGTATATGACCTGGATCAGGGGCTTGGTCCTTTGGGATCGGGAGAACCCTTTTTCTTTTACTGGGGTATTGGTTTTCCTAACCATTCGTCCCCATAATGAGTGGCACTGGTGGTGATACTGGGAAACTGGAGCATCTGAGGGAATTGCTTGTAGGACTTCTGGTTAGCCAGTGGGGTAAAACCAACGTCCTCTCTGTCTGGCTGGTTTGGTGTGCCTTAGTAGTGAAGAACCCCCAGCCTTGGGCTGTGATTTCCTTGCTATAAGCAATTTGTCCTGAATTGATACTCTCAGAAGTCTCCCACTGGAGACTGCTTTGTTACACAATCTCCAGCTGATTTTTTTGCAAATATTCCTCAATGCTTGGTACCAGGGTCAAACCTTAACTGCTGAAGAAGAGCTGGCTATGACATGGACATCCAGCAATGATCCCTCCATAATGCCAATATAATAAACTTCAGAGCTAAGGGTGAACCATTCAATAAATAGGTTTGCTGATGATGTTTTTAAAGAAAGTCACACCATTGAACTGGTGGAAGTCACTTAAGCACTTGGATTAGAGTAGGGTGACCAGATGTCCCAATTTTAGAGAGACAGTCCCAATATTTTGGGCTTTGTCTTATATAGGCGCCTATTACCCGGTTTTTCACATTTGCTGTCTGGTCACCCTAATTCAGAGACTGTTGAAGTGATAATCTCACTTTTAACAGCAATAGCTTCTTCTGCTGGTATAGAAGAATATTTCTTCCTTTGGACTAATTCATTCCAAATTGAGAAATTGTTTGGGACCTGAAAAAGCAGGAAAGCTTGTTTTTCTTTTCCAGATTATGAACAAACAGGAAAATGAAGGTGAAATGACTGAGTTAGCTGCAGAAGCCAATATTTTAAGTTTCTCATATTGACCTGGCTGACACAGTCAATTGATTTTGTTTTTTTAAATATTTCATTTAACTATTTTAATTAAAAACAACAAAAACAAACCTGATTTTGAAAAACTTGAATGTTTAACAAAACTCAAAAATTCATATGCTTGTTTTGTTAAACTATTATATGTTTCCTGTTGAATTAAAAAATTCCAGAATACATGTTGTTGTTGTTTTAGTTAAATAAACCAATTTAAATGTCTGTCTAGTGATGTTCTCCTCCTAATAACAGCATGGCAAGAAAATCGAAATATTAATGATTTACCTGTTGAATTGAAGATATTTATGAATCATTGGGAGGTGAACTAATAACCAATCATTCATTTTCTGATATAGCTGTAAAACTAATCTGAAAAGTTTTCAAAATAAAATCACTAAAAATGTATAGCAGGGGTAGGCAACCTATGGCACACATGCCAAAGGCAGCACACGAGCTGATTTTCAGTGGTACTCACATTGCCCAGGTCCTGGCCACCAGTCCAGGGGCTCTGCATTTTAATTTAATTTTAAATGAAGCTTCTGAAACATTTTTTAAAACCTATTTACTTATAATATACAAGTAAACTATTGTTGTATGTAGACTTATAGAAAGAGACCTTCTAAAAATGTTAAAATGTATTACTGGCACGCAAAACCTTAAATTACAGTGAATAAATGAAGACTCGGCACACCACTTCTGAAAGTTGCTGACCCCTCATGCATAGCGTGTACCTTCTAAAAACGAAACCTACATCTATCTCTGAGTTGTGAAGCATATGTATTAAGGCTATAACAACCACGAGAATGCACTTTTATGTAGAAATATGATTAAATCGAATCTTCCTGACTAGTGATTTAATCAGTTTGATTTAAATCAAAACCACATTGACAAATACAAAATAAAGTTAATAATTTGTGGAAAAGAAACAATTTAGACAAGACAACACAGTAACTCGTAAATGCCAGGAAAGCATTGAATTCACTGTTAAGAGAAAGTGAAGTGGCTACTGAAATTACTAAATAGAAACCTTGAGAAAAGCATGAATTTTAGCCTTCTTTCAAAGATGAAATGCGAAGAGACAAGATTGAATCAAATAATGTTGGATAGATATCCAGAGACCCCCTATATGTTTCTCAAATTGGTAACATGCTTCCTCCAATGCAGGACTACTTTCAAAAAAGAATTCTTCCAAATTATAGAGGAGAGATTTAGCTAATGACAAAACCAAAAAGGAATACAGATGCTAAACTATAACAAAATATACCTGTCCAGACAGATTAAAAATATTTGTATAGAACCGTTAAAAACAACATGAAAATCTTTCTTAACTGATTGGATTAAGCACAAGATAAATCAGTAGACGAAGCAGGTTTTGCTGCTGACAGACATTTGACAAATAATTTAGGGAAAGATTTTTTGTATGTTTGATCTCTATAGATATAGAAAGTCTGAACAGATATCAATATGCAATTTTACTAGTATTTTCCTTGATGTCTGTTTAAATCCCCTTTGTAATTTAGCACCAAAAAGGGCTCTGAATTGAAAAGTCATTTGACACTAAAGAAAACAAATGAGGCCTAGGTACCTAAAAAATACATGTAGAAGTGAGACTCTGGATTCAAGAAGAGCAGATTGATCAAAAGGCAACACTAAAATTTGTTACTATGCAACATGTAAGGAATCTGATTCACATGTGCAAAAGCAATATAAAGAGTAATGAACAACACCACCCTGCACACGTCAACTCGAAGCTAGGAACCACTGCAATCTAATGTTATTTGAATTAAGAGATTTCATTTGAGTACACTCACAACCTCAAGAGCAGATCTTTTTCCAATTTATTAACCAAAAGCACAATTCAATATAATGAATAATCTAAGTTCAGGAGAGTTCAAGGATGGGAAAGGTGGAGAAGGAGAAGGACCTCGGAGTATTGGTTGATCACAGGATGACTATGAGCCTCCAATGTGATATGGCCATTAAAAACGCTAATGCAGTTTTAGGATGCATCAGGTGAGATATTTCCAGCAAAGATAAGGAGGCGTTAGTACTGTTATGCAAGGCACTGGTGAGACCTCATCTGGAATACTGTGTGCAGTTCTGAGCTCCCATGTTTAAGAAGGATGAATTCAAACTGGAAAAGGTTCAGAGACGGGCTACTAGGATGATCCGAGGAATGGAATACCTGTCTTATGAAAGGAGACTCAAAGAGGTTGGCTTGTTAGCCTAACCAAAAGAAGGTTGAGGGGGGATATGATCGCTCTTTATAAATATATCAGAGGGATTAATATCAGGGAGGGAGAGGAATTATTTAAGCTTAGTACCAATGTGGACACAAGAACAAATGGATATAAACTGGACACTAGGAAGTTTAGAATTGAAATTAAACAAAGGTTTCTAACCATTGGAAGGCTGTTCCAGAACTTCACCCCTCTAAGGGGAGTAATGGGGGCAAAAGACATACCTGGCTTTAAGACTAAGCTTGATAAGTTTATGGAGGGGATGGTATGATGGGATAGCCTAATTTTGGCAATTAATTTAGCAATTGATCTTTGATTATCAGCAGGTAAGTATGCCCAGTGGTCTGTGATGGGATGTTAGATGGATTGGGATCTGAGTTACTACAGAGAATTCTTTCCTGGGTGCTGGCTGGTGAGTCCTGCCCACATGCTCAGGGTTTAACTGATCGCCATATTTGGGGTCGGGAAGGAATTTTCCTCCAGGGCAGATAGACGAAAAACCAACAGGGCCTCTGCCATTCTCTGCAGCATGGGGCACAGGTCACTTGCTGGAGGATTCTCTGCAGCTTGAGGTCTTCAAACCACAATTTGAGGACTTCAATAACTCAGACATAGGTTAGGGGTTTGTTATAGAACTGGATGGGTGAGATCCTGTGGCCTGCATTGTGCAGGAGGTCAGACTAGATGATCATAATGGTCCTTTCTGACCTTAAAGTCTATCAGTCTATGAAAGCAAAGGTGTTGCACGTCAGAACAGAGCTGCATTTATTCAAATCTGTGGGAAGAAGTTTAGTCCAGAAAGGAGCCAACTCCAATAAGGCTAAGCAGAGGTCTCCAAACTACAGCCCGTGGGCCGGATCCGGCCCAGGGCTTCCATTTGTCCAGCCCTCCAACCAACAGGGGAGTGGCGAACAGGGGAGTAGCCACACCAAGCAGGCAGGGGGAGGGGCCACAGCACAGCTGAGCTGTGCAGAGGGGGTGAGTGCCTCTAGGAGCCAGTGTCCCCCGAAATGGGAGCCAACGTAGGGGAGAGTCATTGCTGCAGCCAAGCAGGTACAGGGAGAAGCAAACAGGCAGGCTGCAGCTGAGTAGGTATGCAAAGAAGGCAGGTGGAGAGGCTGCCAGCAGCAGCTGGGGGAGAGGGGGCACTCAGCTGATCTGTGCAGAAGAGTGAGTGCCCCTGGGAGTCAGTGTCCGCTCAAAAGGGGAGTCAACTTAGGGGAGATTTGCTGCAGTAACCAAGCAGACAAGGACCCCTGCCTTAGAGTAAAAATACAAGCCAGATGCTTAATTACATTCTCGAAATAATGGAAGTAAAGAAGATGGAAATTAATAATTTCATAATGGTTAAATTTTAACTGCAGCACTAACAGAACCAAACAGTATTTGCATGAAACAAATGTGAGTTTTTAGAAATAAAATAAAAAAAAGTGAAATGATTTTTAAATGTATTGACAAATATTGTGTGATTTCATAGTACCTTCAGCGATTAACTTTTATACCTGTTCTAGAATTTAATGCAACCCTGACACAGTAGAGTAGTGTTGTTTTTTAATGATTTTACATATATTTAATTTCTTTCAGAGTTGCTTTGGCCCACGGAGCCCCTTCAAAAATCTAATATGGCCCTCGTCTCAAAGTCTGGAGAACCCTGGGCTAGAGATTGGACAACCAGTCTCTCACAAGCACAGATACTTTTGTTGTTTGGAACATTTAATGCCGCCCACCCCTCCATCAATGGATATAAAGCAAAATCTATTAGCTAATGTCATTTCCAAACTCTTAAACTGAAGAACCAGACAAACAGAAAGTTGTCTAATCCCAAGCATATGATACATACCTATGTCAATTCCTCTCCTAAGAGCTTGTTTATCACCATCTTGATGACCAATTAGATCTTCCACCCAATGAATATAGTTAAGCCTCAAGGGAACAGTAGGAATAAGCCTCTCTAATGGTATATCAATTGTAAGTCCAAAATCTTCTTTCAAGAGAGTGCATGTCAGAGCTCTCACAGCTTCTGGATCCTTGAAATTTAGGCTGCAAGGCATAAAATGCAATTAACAGAAAGAATCCTTGCATTATAATTGGCACCAAGGACCATTATTTAGTTTTATGCATTACAGTAACAATTATCTTGGCAGCATTAATTAAAACTATTGTGAGGATAAAATCATAAGCCATGCATTCAAACCAAGAAATATCTCCTTAAAATTGGATGGTTCTGATGAAAACTTGTTTCTACATATAAAAACAAAATCCATCAAAAATCATTCAGTTTCAGCAACAAAACTCAAGCTGACTACATAGACTGTTTAGGCAGTATTCCTTAGTGTCTCAGAAGGAAAAAGCCCTAAATGCTGGTTCTGGGACAAACCCAAACACAGGTCCTTCTCTGTACCATCTACTGGCTCTACCACAACCATTAGATTATGACCGAATTTATTCCCTCAGTTTGTATTTTAAAAAGGTAAACATCTACAAAAGGAAAATGTTGCAGGTGGAAAGGCAAGCACTCAAAACTGCCAAGATCAAAACATGCCAGATCAACCAGACCTCCATCCCTAGCACAGGGATATTTTGATTAAGACTAATCACATATTGTTTTCCCCACAGGATCCCTGGCTCTTTCAATGCGAAGTATGGACGGTGTTCTCGGGGTGGTGAAGTAATGGAGAGTTTTGTTTTCTTTTTTAATGGCAATATACCTATCTCATAGAACTGGAAGGGACCTTGAAAAGTCATCAAGTCCAGCCCCCTGCCCTCACTAGCAGGCCCAAGCACTGATTTTTGCCCCTGATCCCTAGGTGGCCCCCTCAAGGATTAGAACTCACACCCCTGGGTTTAGCAGGCCAGTGCTCAAACCACTGAGCTATCCCTCCCCCCACTTCAGAGCCACAGGGGTAGCACCTGCCGGTATCGGTACAGCAACCCTACGCCTCAGAGCTACACCGGGGTAGGCCTCCCTCTGTGGCGCGGAGAGGGGTCGGGGGCGTTTCCCAGCGACGCTGGCTAAATGGGGGAAGGGTTGTTGCCAGGAGAGCGACGCTGGAGGCCAAGCCTGGAGGGCGCGCGCCTGGCACGGTGATGCCGGCCCATGGGCCGCTGGCGCACGGCGATGGCAGGAGCGGGGAATCGGGCTCGAACGCCGTGGCACAGACCCAGCCCTCCCCCATGTGCTCGCGCCGCCGCGGGGCTCTGTACAACGGCGGCGGACAATCCCAGTCCCCAGCCGGCCGCGACCCGTCAGAGCCCCTCGGTGCCGGGGACCCACCTGGCCCGGCCGGAGAGGCTGGTCTGCACGTGCTGGCGGAAGGCCGGGTACCGGGACGCCAAGTAGGCGAAGTCCGGCGGCTTGTCCCGGTAGCGGTTTCTCGCGTGCATGGACTTGTTCAGCGCCATGGCGGGAGAGGGGGCGGGGCGGGGCGTCACGCGCGCAAACCGGGCCGCGGCCCCGCAGCCGCTCTCGGAACCAGCCAGGCGCGCGCTGCGAGGGGAGCGAGCCTCCCTCCCCCTCGCACGGGCCTCTCTAACTGCACATGCGCCTCCTCCCACCCTGCATTGCGGGCAGCCCGCGCAGCCCATTAGCTGGGAGCCATGAGGCGCGTCTCCGAATCCCTCCCCCCAGTCGCAGCCTCGCCCCCTGGGGCCGCCCCCTGCTGGGAGCGCGCGGGAGACTCTAGCGGGGGAGGGGCGGTCATCGCCTCCGCCTGTCCCGCGCCCCGTGGAAGGCGGGACCCGCGCGGGGAAGGGAGGAGCCTGCGGAGCCTCCCCGCGGGAGGGGGCGCACGTAGCAGCTGCGGGGCCTTGGGGCGGGAGTAAAACCTCCCTCTCCTGGAGGCCCCATTTCCGGCAGGCGCCGAGGGTGGACTCGCCCGCTGCGCTCCTTGCTGGAGGTGTCAGTTTAGCTGAATTGTCCCCTCCCGCCCCGCTCCCTCGCCCTCCTTTCTGCCCGGCACCGCCCCGGCGCCCGCATGTTCCCCCGCCAGCTCCGGGGTCTGAGCGTCAAGCTAGTCCCAAGGCCGATCACGGTGGTTAGAGCTGAGGCTCCCACACCCTGCTCTCCCCCTGAGAAAGCGCTCTGCTTGGCTGTGAAACTGTCCCTGCTAGGGGAAGGAGGGCGGCAGGATGGGCATTTTAACCTGTAAAGATGATTTATAGGATTCTTGCTCTGTTGTTTCCTTTCACACTTGCAAACCACGTGTGTCTGCAAGAATGGCAGATTGGGGGTTTCTCTGCGATCCCTGGGGAGATTCCGGATTGTTTTAGCAGCTAGCTGAGCATATTGCACTTAACCTGAGAGGAGATGGAATCAGCCAGGTGTGCGATAATTGAATATTTGTACTGCTTTGGCATCATCATAAGGGCCATCATGGCTGTTGCCACCACCATCACATGCTGAGACCTGATGACTTAGAATTTTATCACCAGTTATATCTACCTAACACTTACCTTGTATTGCAAAGTCCTCTAGGGTAGGGGTTCTCAACCTTTTCTTTGCTGAGGCCCCCCCTCAAGGTGCTATACAAACTCCAGGACCCAGCAGGGGGTGGGGGAACTTTGGGCTCTGGGCAGGGGGAGACCCTTGGGCACAGACATAGTTTTACTTCTATTTACAGGGACCTCACAAGGTCCAGGGGTGGAGCACCACCTCCACTTCCTGACTCACTCAGGAGGCAACCCAGCCTGTCCCGGCTGTGGAGGATGCAACCAAAAAATATAACTGAAAGGAGGAACTCAGTTAAAAAAGTTTGAAAACTGCTCAGGGTGCAGGGAGGAGGTAGCTAGAGGCTGTGTGCAGGCAGGGGAGTAGTTCCGGATGCAGGCAGGGGGTAGCTAGATACTGTGTATGGAGGGGGGCTCCTAGGGTTGCTCCCAGCTTTGGGGGGGCAATGGGGCTCCCAGCTTCAGCCCCACACCTCTTCTGGCTTTGGGGGCTTAAGGGGGTGCTGGCATCAGTCCTGCACCGCTCCTGGCTGTGGTGGGGTGTGCAATTGTTAGCCCTGTGCTGCTCCCAGCTTTGGTGCAGGGGGGCGCCAGCTTCAGTGCTGAGACTAGGGGCCAGCCATGGGGCTCTGCTAACCTCCTGAAAGGGCTCGTGGACACTGGCTGAGATCCACTGCTCTAGGGACATGGCTGTTAATTTTTCATGGAAGGCACTGAGATACAGTGATGGTCACCACTATAAACTCTGAGATAACCCATTGGTGAGGTGAGCATCTGTCCACCTTAGATTGTAAGCTTTTTGGGGCAAGGACCACTTTTTGTGGTGCTAGACACTACCACACTAACCTTGTTCCTGATCCTGGGGTGAGGGAAGTAGATATCAACTATGTACTGAGTAACGCCTGAGAGATAACTGCCAGAAAGATAATGGAGCAAATAGTTAAATTTATGAACAGAGTGAATTTAAACATGGGGTTAAATACAAAACAATTAAAAATAATTAAGAGACGGAAGAAACACATAGTATTGCATACTCTTCCTTCTCTTTTGTCAAGCACAATGGCCTTATTTTTTATTTGTATTTTCCAGTAACACCTAGAGGCCAACCAGGCCAGGGCCCGACTGTGCTAAAGTGCTGAAAGCAGAGAGGGCAAGTGACAGTGTCTGTCCCAAAAAGTTTATAAATCTAAAGAGACAAGACACAACAGGTGGATGACACAAGTGGGCAAGGGTAGAATGAAATAAAACAAAAGGATATGCACAATTCTTAGCCAATGAAAAGCAGTGATCACAATTTGCCACTTGTCCAGCCATTATCTGATTGTACTTTCCTGCAAACATTACAGAAGAGGTGAGTTCTGAAGAGATGAATTCTGATGGATTCTGACTGAGCACATTTCCCACAGAAGTGCTTATCATAGTAGAGAACTGAGTTTTGCGGGCTGGCATCACCGGTAGAGGTAAGACAGACATGAACCTTACTGTAAGATATAAGGTCGGGTAGGTAGGGCAGAGTTAGATTGTGAAGGGCTTTGAGAGTACAGACAAGAAGTTTGAGTCTGATACAGTGGAATAAGGGAAGCATTCAAAATTAGGAAATGCCAGTGTAACTGTTGCTTTGTCCCCAGCATATGTATATTTTGATTAAGTCCATTATTCCTTTAAGGTGGGGTGGGGAAACTTTTTGGCCTGAGAGCCACATCTGGGTATTGAAATTGTATGGCAGGCCATGATTGCTCATGAAATTGGGGGTTGGGGTGTATGGGAGGGGGTGAGGGCTCTGGCTGTGGGGTGTGGGCTCTGGGGTGGGGCCAGAAATGAGGAGTTTAGGGTGCAGGAGGAGGCTCCGGCTGGGGATGTGGGCTCTGGGATGGGGGTGCAGGAGAGTGCTCTGGTCTGCGACCGAGGGGCTTGAAGGGCAGGAGGGGGTAGGGCTGAGGCAAAGGAGGGGGCCAGGGGTGCAGGCTCTGGACGGCGCTTACCTCAAGCAGCTCCCGGAAGCAGCAGCATGTCCTCCCTCCGGCTCCTAAGCGGAGGCATGGCCAGGCAGCTCTGCGCACTGATATGTCCGCGGGTGCCACCCTGCAGTTCCCATTGGCAGTGGTTTCTGACTAGTGAGTGCTGCAGGGGTGGCGCTAGGGGCGGGGGCAGCGTACTGAGCCCCCTGGCTGCCCCTATGCTTAGGAGCCAGAGGAGAGACATGCTGCTGCTTCTGGGAGCCACAGCACATGCAGAGCGGGGCAAGCACCTGACCCCACTCCCTGGCAGCAGCTCGAGGACCAGATTAAAATGTCTGAAGGGCCAGGTGTGGCCCCTGAGCCACAGTTTGCTCACCCCTGCTTTAAGGAAATAATATACAATCTTATTGCCTTAAATAATTATTTAGACACTTCACTCTAAGTAGATTGAATTAGATAAAACAATAAAACAAATTTATTAACTACAAAGAGAGCTTTTAAGTGAGCACAAATAATGAGCCATAAAAGTCAGAAATGGTTACAAGAAAAATAAAGATAAAATGCCTATTAATATCTACTAGAGAAACCAACTTAGTTGCAAAGCAAACTTTCTACTACATGTTCCAGCAGATTATTGACCAAATTTTCAGGTCAGAACCCTGCCCCCAGAGTCCAATAGCTGTTTTATCTGCCCAGGTGCAGAGGATGAGGTGGACAGGAGGAGAAAGAGGGGTACCTTAGGGTGTTTCTCCCTTCTTTTTGTAGTTTCAGTCCCCCTCTTGAAAAACATTTCCAGCTGAGACCCAGGAGACAAAGAGTCTATGTGGAAGGATATTCCCTAATGTTTTTTTTCACCTGTTTGAATTTCCTGTGTTTTCCCTCCTGCTTGATGATTCTGTTTACTGCTTAAATACAAATTAAGGCAGGCACACATTCATTTGTTTAGGATAGACCTGTTTGCTGACTTCTACTTGGGCAGGGCTGTGGTGTTTGGAACAGATATTAATGTCATACAGAAAAATCTTATAACTTCACATACAATGTTATCACACATATTTTATCAGAATGATATTGACCAGCAAATTATGAGTTTTCACATGATAACTTACAAGGCATACATTGTACAAAGATTATTACAATAGTGTGTAGGGTGTGAATACAGGGGTGTGTTTTGTCACACCCTCTTTCTCAGAGCCTAGCTACTACTTGGACTTCTTGAGATACAAAAGAACTGGCAACAATTAGAAGAAGATGGTGCTTTTTCTGCCTCAGCCTAAAGGGGGGTTGGTATCAATTTACAGTCACATACCCCCTACTGTAACTGTTCTAAAAAGGTTTTGTGACTGCTGTAATGCTTCTTAAGGCATCCAGAACTGTGAGTTACCTTGTCACCACCTCCCTCCAGCATGGAGGGGGTCTTGCTTGTGCTGGCCGGGTATTGGTTCCCTAACACATCAGCCTGTCAGCAACTCAAGCACTATCCTCTGAGCTACACCAGCTCTGTCTTTGCCTTGTAGGTTGACAACAGATGTCCACCAGACCATGAGCCCATTCAGAGTGTCCCCCTATATTATCATCCCCTGATCATGGGATATCCACAGAAATCTCAGATCCTCTGTTTCCAAAGGAACAATGTACCCCAGTTTCACCTTATACCCTTGCTCCTGTGTTATGCATGGCACTTCAGTTCAGTTAGAAGAAAAAAGAAAGAATAGAGATTAAATTAAAAAGCAGTGTAAGAGATCGGAACATATGGTTATATGTAAAACAACATCATAACATGCCTTCTAAATCTTAAATTTAACTAAGAAGTTATCTTTCTATCTTAAGAAGTTTATCCCACCAAAAGTTATCTTCAGTGTTTCCAACCAAGCCTGGTTGAAAAGACCTCTTCTCATAAGATGAAGTTTGCTGGCAGCTTGTCCTCACAAATTGAAGAGATCACTAGGGGTTCATCTGCATGCCAGATACAGTTTCAAAAGTTAATTGTCTTACCCCTAAACACAATAACTCCTGCCGCTTTTCCTGTTAATTTCACAATCCTTCATTCGCATTTGGCTGACACATGAGTGGATGCCCATTGTGAAGCATGCAATGCTCAACATGCACATGACCAGCCAGAGAGAGATAAGCATCTTTTCCCCCTCTTGCAGTTACTAAGGAGAATGGGAGACAGTCCAGCAAGGGATCCATTCTCCCAGAGAACCAGGAACTGTTTGTAACCCCCGGAGCAGTTCAGCCAGTCACAGAACAGCATCATGGCCAAGCGTGATGCTGGAGAAGGCACCTCTGGTGAGTATGCAAATCCAATTAATATTTGGAGTTCACATTCTTATACTCTGTTTAATTAAAAAAAAACTGTGAGGTACAGTATCTATTTGCTTCCGAGTAGCTGCACCAGGTAGGCAGAGAGTGCTCCATGACAAAGGCTGTTTATGTGCACAGGAATGGCCTGGGAATCCTCCATAGAGAGCTACCATATCTCTTTTTCTTCTGTTATCATCAATGGTAGCAGATATTGTAATAAAAAAGAGTAATTAAAGAGAAATTGCTTCTAAAGTTGTCATCTTTCAGTCACTTCTCTGACAGTCAACTGAACCATGTAAAATGGCAAATATGAATCAAAAACAGAGCAGGGATAATGTGAAAAAAAACCTTTTATATTGGCTTGAGCAGGCATGAAATGATGCAACTGTACGTGTTCAGGACTCTGGAAATACAAAGCAGTACAGTTAACTGTATTCAAAAGGATTCTGGAGATATATGGCAGTACAGTTATAATTCATACCATTAATTACTTGTACCTTACTGATTACATTAAGCAGTGACCAATGTATTTTAAAATCTAAATGTTTAATATGATTACCACTTTAGATTTAATTGTTCATGGAATTGCAATGCATTGACAATTATGCATTTACAAAAATGTTGCGGTATGCGATTTGGTTTCCCCCCACCTTTTCTGGAATGGTTCATGGCATCAAGAATGCATCAATCATTGGTGTAAGGCAGTGGTTCTCAAACTTTTGTACTGGTGACCCCTTTCACATAGCAAAGCCTCTGAGTGCGACCCTCCTTATAAATTAAAAAACACTTTTTTATATATTTAACACCATTATAAATGCTGGATGCAAAGCAGGGTTTGGGGTGGAGGCTGACAGCTCGCGATCCCCCATGTAATAACCTTGTGACCCCCTGAAGGGTCCCAACCCCCAGTTCGAGAAGCCCTGATGTAAGGCATACCTGTGCTTATATGTATCACATGTACTAAATGTGATAATGACTTTCAGTGTATGAAATAGTCTTAAGAATGCTCTATGGTACTTTTTTAAGTGTTCAGAATGTGGTGTGTTTTCTGTTACTTTAATATAGTAAGAAATTGTCTTGATGACAACAATATGTGGTTTTTTAAGGTTTTTTAGGGCTTTTGGTTTACTTTGTGTACTTACCTTAACATCATTTGATTTTAACGAATTAAGTGCATGCTTGGTGTAAAAGAGTCTTATAAAATTCAAAGATAATAACAGTAGTTGCTTTAAACAATCCTGAAAATTTTCTTTCCCTTATAAATTTTGTGTCCCTGTCTTTGAATATCTAGTGACCCTATAGCAGTTAATTGTTGTTATATAGTTGTATGTTTACAAGTAAAGGTTAGGTTGTGAAAAGGATAAAAATGCTTTGTGCTGAGCCTGCTAAGGCACTTACGTTGACCTAACTCAAGTGTCTACACTAAAATGCAACTCCGACTGATGTAACTCACCCACTACCCTGACTTAATAACTCCACCTCCATGAGAGGCATAGCGCTTAGGTCGATTTAGTTAGATGGACGCAATGTCAGTGTATATCCAGGGCTGGTGCAAGAAAGTTTCGCATCCTAGGCAAAACTTCCACCTTGCGCCACCCCCACACCCAGCTAACCCAGCCCCCAACCTGAGGAGCCTGCTGCTGCCCCCCCCAGCAGCTACCCCCCTCTGAAGCTAACCTCGCCCAGGGAGCCCCCCTCCACGGCTGCTAACCCCATCCGGGGAGCCCTCCCCCCGTGGCAGCTAACCCCGTCTGGGGAGCCTGTCCCAACTCACCTTGGCTCCGCCTCCTCCGCTGAGCATGCTGGTGTCGCTCCAATTCTCCTCCCCTCCCAGGCTTGCGGCGCCGAGTGGAGGAGACTTAGAGCGGGGGCTGTGTGCTCAGTGGAGGAGACAGAGTGGAGGTGAGCTGAGGTGGGAAGTTGTTCCTCTGTGCGCCCCCTCCCCCCCGTTACTGCAGGTGGCCCTCCTCCCCCCCCTCAGCTCACCTCCACTCCACCTCCTTGCCTGAGCGGGCTTTTAGGCGCCCTCGGCGGCTGCCTAGTTTGCCTAAGTGGTTGCACAAGCCCTGTGTATATCAGTGATATACAGACAGAGGCTCGCAAGCCACGAATGACTCTTTAATGTGTATCCTGTGGCTCTTTGCAGCACATGATATTAAAATACTGTGTGATTTAATTATTAACCAATCATAATCCTTTTACTGTTATTAACCAATTGTAGTTGATAAAATAATAATATTTGGTCAGTCATTTTACTGTGAGAACTATATATATACTGTTTAAATATGAATATATAATACTATAGTAAATGAAACAATGAATTCACGCTACTACTACTTCTGGGTAATGTTGATTTATCGCTAATTTGTTTCCTGAGGTCTGAGTATCACTGGTGAAGACACTATGTTCCTTACGCTGACTGTTGCTACTTTTCAGAAGCTATCCTAAATTGGTGCAAACACTCCTGGTGAGGACACAAGCGTCGTGTGGACATGTAAAACCGAGTCAATTGCAGCAATGGCTGTACATCGAAGTAACTTACGTAAACTTAATTTAGTAGTGTAGACTTTGTCTAAGTTAAGTCATTTGATTAAAAGAACTGGCCCCCAATTGAGAAGAGCAAGCGGGGCTAGTGAATAGAACATTAGACCCGGATTTAGGAGATCTGGGTTTTATTGACGCACTGCCTCTGACCTGTGCAATGACAAGCAAGTTATTTCACTTCTATGTTCGGGTTTCCCCACCTGTAATTAATAATACTGACCTTCTTTGTAAAGCACTTGGAGATCTACAAAAATGTGCTATTTAAGAGCACATTTTTTTTATTACAGAGCTTTAAATAGAAAGGGGATCTTAACATTACCTATAGAGGAGCTGCCTCTTCACTATAATTATTCCCTGTGCTTAATCAAAGAGATTTTACTATTTTTTAATATTAACTGTCTATTGTTTGCAAGTTCACTTAAAGTTTGCTGGGACCTCATTAACAAACTAATCTTCCAAATGTATTGAGGCCTCCATTCATGCTCACATTCACTCTTTTTCCCCACTCGCAACCAGCCAGCTCTTCTCCAACTTCCCCACATCTCTGGGACAATTGAATTCTATGAACAAAAGAGGAGATTCTTGATTCCACAAATCCAATGTTCCATCTCTGGCTGTGGCCCATGCTGGTTGCTTCTGGGGTCCCCCTGCTCCTGTCTCTCTCTTCCAGGGGCATGCAGGAGAAGACTACATGGACAAATGCAGACTGGAAGCAGGATTATAAACTGGGCTTTTATTTCAGAGCGTTTAGTGTATTTACAAGAGTTTAAAAAACAATCCTCCTGGCCCTCTGCAAGAGACAGAGAATGCATGCTCAAAAGGTATGAGGATAATTTGAGCCCTTAGCTACTCCACATCTCACAAGGGCTAACACTTGGAAGAATGTAACAGTGAGTGCTCATGGGATGGAGACTGGGAAGTAGTGTGAAATTATTCAGAAGTCCCTAACAAAATATATGCCATCATACTTGCAGCTAAATCAGATTAAGCAAATCATCCAAAGGCAGATACACATATGAGGCCACAGTCACGCACGCCTGGCTTGCCTGAGTGTAAGCAGAGATGTGCAGATGCACTCATGCCACCATATGTGCATGCACTTTTCCATTCTCAACCAGTATGTATGTACACAGGCAAACACATTCAAAGCCACACTCACTCCCATCCATGCACACTTGCTCTTGTCCATGCACAGTGACACATATACATGTACTTTGTTAATGCTCTTTTACATGTGTTTTAGGTGCAGAAAAGAGCTATAGAAATAGCAGCAATCTCACCTGACCTATCAGCACCTGAGAAACTCCATTACTCCCCTCGAGCAATAGAGGAACAGGAAGCTAACTTCTCCCTCTTTCTTGTGGTGGCACCATCCAACCCCTGAACATCCATGACTGGACCCCAGTCGACGTTCCCTTTCCAGGGCTGGGAGGTTGGATTCTGTGTTATATGTTGGCCTCCAAGTTTTGGTCACAGAATCAATCAATCTGTTTTGTCCTTTCAGAGGTGCTCCCCCATGGCAGCTGCTCTAGGACTTTGTCCTGGTTTGAAGGCATAAGTAACTTTGTGGTTTACTGAAAAGTGATCATTAACCTTCCACCAGCATCACCTGCTGCCAACCCCAACAAACATATCAGAGTGGGTGGGGAAAAGAGGTGGAGACGCACAAGAAAGACAGAATGGGTTAGAATCCTCTCTGAAGAGGCAGGTCAGAGCTACAGAAGTGAGCACTAAAGCAGAAGAGGTTAGAGTTGCCTGTGCAGGAGGTAAGAATGGGGGTTAGGGCTGCCCGGCCAGCGCCTCCTGGATAGCCTCGCTGCAACCACTCAGCTCCATCTGGTTGAGGACGTAGCTGATGCGCTCCACTGTGGCACCCTGGCCCATCTGCAGCCTCCACTGTCTCAGCATCTCGTATTGGGCATCCCGCACGCGCCGCTGCTCCAGCTCAATTCGCTCAATCTCATAGTCACTCAGCCCCAGGCGTCGCACAAACTCCTTCCACCGAGACAGCAGGACATGGTCCGCCACAGTATAGAGAACAACAGGGTCTGGTGAAACATGCAAGGGGACATCAGCAGCAGGGTCTGGGGAAGTGGAGCGGGGATGCAAATGGCACCAGTGTAGTCTAGGGTGAGAAACATGATGGTGCTGTGTTGGGAAGCACCTCCCCCAAATCAGGTCTTGCACCCCTCTGAGCGATCACACAGACACGTCACATCTGGGTCTGAGCCTATCTACAAATGAATATGGGGGGCCTCGCAAGCTTGTTCACGGGGATGGTCTTGCGTACACGTGCACACATGCCAGGCCATTCTTGTAAAGATGCTTGCACTGTGTCACTGCCATGCATTCACAGAGTAAAGTACAGCAGGCAATAAGCTCACCAAAACAAGACTGTCCAAAACTGGACACATGCAACAGGCCACTCTTCGCTGGCCTCAGGCAAACACCAACACATGTGAACTCATATGTACTAGATCTGTTTGGGCACAGGACTGCAACTGATGCACAGAGTTGTCATGCACATATGCATGCAGGTGCACATGCTGCACAGGCACATGCACATCCCACCCCCATGTGCATGAAGAAATCCTGTTTCTCAGGGGGAGCTGCACTCACTGTCTGGGAGTTGAGTCTTTCCAGCAGGTCTGACACAATCTGGTAGCTCCTGTTCAACCATTGACCTTGGCACAGCATTGGCTGTCCACATTTTTTCGATCTGGGGTGTTACAGGAGCAAAGGTGGCAGCTTTCCTCTCGTTCATTACAACCTGTGAGAGACAAGTATTTACTCTGGAATCACCACTGTGGCAGCTCAACACCCACTATATCTGAGGGGAACAGCTGCCACTGCACACTTAACAAGGTAAAGAGAGATGTGGATCAGGGACCCAGGAGTTAAAACTTCCCCATGAGGGAGGAGACCCTCCCCCAGACACCTTATTTGTGAGGCTGTGGTCAAACATTTCTTACCCACACAGCAAGAGGGTTAAACTTTCTCTTGGCATCAGAAAATGGGGGTCTAAGAGGAAACATCTACAGAACTGAGTCATGCCAGGAGCCCAGCTCAGGGCCAAATGCTCTAAGAGATCTCAGATGAGTTCCAGAGGAGGGAGGGGACAATCCCTTTTTATACAGTCTTGTGGAGTCCCTTAAACCCAAAGAGGTAGCGACAAACTGAAGGTGCTCAGAGAAGAGCCACAGAAATGCTCAGGGGGGTGGAGGGATCAAGTTCTGAGGAGAAATTAAATGAGCTAAATCTGCCGGGCTTGGCCAGGCCAGGCATAAAGGATTGTCTGGGGCGGGAATGGAGGGGACATGAGACCCATCTGCAAGTGTCTGAGAAGCATGAATCCTGAGAGAGAGAATGGGGCAAGATGAAGCCTGGGGATAGGAACTCAGGAACTACTCCTCACTAGTCAGGCGGTCTGTGAAACTGAGAAGTTGTCTCTTTAGGTATACAGCCCAGAGCCCTAATGCTCGGGACGTTCAAAAGTACGAACCCTGAGAACAGGCTGGGGGAAGAACATTGCCCTGGGCCCCAGGCAGGTGGAATGGGACTGAAGGGAATGATAATCTGAAGGTAGGTTTCTGCACTGAGTGCCATGCTTACTTCAGATACTGTCTCCTTCTTTGGCTGCTGCGTAGAGACTGAAAAAAAAGGAGAAATTGTTTTCAGTTCCTTCCATCCAAGATAAACAGAAAAAGCAGCTCAAGCCCCATGGGTGCCTCCACAGCTCTGATTTCACTCGAGGGATTGTGGTGAATTGCACAAATCCCAGCAACAAGCTCACGGGAGGGATTCTCATCACTGGTGTGAGAATAGATGCAAGACTGTAAGAACTGCCAAGATCAGGACAGTGAGCTCATCTACTCTGGCATGCACCTCCATCCTTGCACTAGGTCAGACCAATGGGATGCTGAGTCCCGTATCTCCCTCCCCAGCCCCCTGAAATCCGTCCAGCCAGTATTACCACCGAGACTGTTGTACTCACCACATGAGTAAAAGATAGCAGTTGTCACTCTTTGGCGGTATTGCCTGATCACTTTAACTGCAAAGAGTAGCCCCAGGCTAGCTGCAAGCACAACGACGAGGCCAATGAGCAAGATGATATGACCTAGATGAGGGAGAGAGATTGAGTGAGTAACAGAAGGAAGGGGAGAGAGTAGAAGTAAGGACAGGAGCAAGACCGGAAAGGGAACATGTAAAGATGGGGATGGGAGTGAAAGCAGAGGAAAAGTGGGGAGAGAGGAGGACGGATAGGGCAGTAATAGGGCAGGGAAGATGGCGATGGGGTTGGTAGTGAAAGCAGAAGCAAATGTTGGAGGAATGCCAATACCCTGCGAACCCCAGTAGTCATCCTGCACTGAGGGGAAAGTTGATGGTCTCAGCACTGTGGCACAGTCCTTCTTACATTCTTCTTCATTACAGCTGAAAGAGGGAAGCAGAAATCTGAGTGATGTGGGGAGCGAGGGCACCATGTATCAAGTATTCCCAGGGACTGCCCATTTCACAGCTCCTTGCAAATCTGCCTGGTGACAGCACTATGGGGCAGCCTGAGCCTGGAAGATGAGGTTATTCAATCTGCCTGCCGAAGGTCAGCATCTAATGGAGTCCATGCTCACTGTTGCACAAGTAGGGGGAGCATAGGAACAGGAAACCAACCTGCTGCAAGGGTTGCAGTTATTTTTGTGCAGGAAGTATCCAGGGTGACATACACAGATCGTGTCACTGTTCTTTGTACCTGTAGAGAAAAGAGGGAAATGTCAGCCCCAGGGGAGATGACAGAGAAGGAAAATCCCTCTAGGGTGGAGAGAGGATGATCTCTCTTTGTTGGTGGGGAAATTGTTGTCAGGAAGGTGAATCACTTGATGGCAGGAGTGTTTGGGAGGAGATGGGGGCAGGTGTGGCACTCCTCGGTAGATGGTGGTTGGGGAAAACAATCCCAGAGCAGGGAGATCACTCTCAGGCACAGGATAGAGGGAAACTGCTCCAGTGTAGCAGAAACTGGGTTGAAGGGTGGAAATAGAGAGGTGCACAAGGGGAAACATTCACTACAGAGCAAGCAGGAGGGGAAGGAGAGGGAGAAGTGGCTCCAGAGCAGCAGGCATGGGTGAGGAAGCCAATCAGGGCAGGGGGAGGGGGAAATCACTCTGAGGGTGTCATGTGTGGGCAATATCTATAAGGAAAAATGCTCTAGTGCAGCTGTGAGGGAAACTGCTCAAGGGGAAGTCACCAGCTGCAGGACATGGCAGAGAGAGGCAAAACTCACTTGAGGAAGGGAGGGAAAATGGCTCCAGAACTCATGGGGGGATGGGGAGAGCACTAGGGGGAGGAAGGAGGGAAATAGCTTTAAGTCAGAGGAGAGGGAAGGAAATTGCTCAAGGGCAGGAGGAGGAGTGAAGTCACTGTAGGGCAAGTGTGTGTGTGTGTGTGTGAGAGAGAGAGAGAGAGGAAAGCTGGAACGGGAAGGGGCAGGCCAGAGGAGGGGACTCGCCTAATGGGCAGGGAAATTCATACCAGGGAAGGTGTGAGATATGGAATGGGAAAATTCCCAAAGAGAGGGAGACTTGCTTCAGAACAACTGGGGAGGGAGCTGTACTATGGGAAAAGAAAGAAAACAGACTACAGGAGAAAGTGGATGGAGGAGGAAGTGAGTCTAGGTCAGGAGGGAGGTGGTGCAGAACCAAGGCCTGGTCTACACTAGAAAATTAGATTGGTTTAACTATGTTGGTCAGGGATGTAAAAAATCCACACCCCTGAGTGGCATAGTTAAGCTGACTTAAGTCCCTATGTAGACAGTGCTTGGTCGATGGAAGAATTCTTCAATCAATCTAGCTATTATCTCTCAGGGAGGTGGATTATCTATGACAATGGGAGGCATTCTCCCATTAGCATAGGTAGTGTCTACATTGACTCACTACAGTGGTGCAACTGTAGCATTTTAAGTGTAGACAGACCCTCGGTCTCTCCATAAGGAGAGAGTATAGAAAAAATGACTCTCAAGTCAGGGAGAGGCTAGAGGAAAAAACTTCCCCATGCAAGGGAGAGGGAAATCAATCAAGGGCAGGGGGAGCAATGGAGAAAATGATTCTACAACAGTGTGGGAGTGCATCACTCCAGGACATAGGAGGTGTAAAACTGCTCCAGAGTGTATGAGAGAGTAGGATCCTTCCAGGGCTTGTTGAAGGGAGTGGGAAGACATTGCTCCAGAGCAGCGGGGGACAGGTATCCACACCAGAGCAGAAGGAAAAATTTACTCAGGACAGAAAGGACTGGCTCCAGCACAGGCAGGGTGGGAGGAATTAATATGAAGCAGGAAATTTCTCCTGGGTATATGGAGGGGGGGAGAAAATTCACTCTGTGGTACGGGACAGAGATATAATCTGTGTTGGGGGAGCAAAGGTTGCATGGGGGCAAGGAGGAGTAGCGAAGACTGTAAAAGATGACATCATTCCTGGACTCAGGGAAATACAGTAGGAGGGAAGGAACAAGAAATTGCTCCAGCAGAGAAATCACACCAAGACAAGGGATATGGCTCCCCCAAGGCAAGTGGGTGGGAGGAAGGGGTTGCTATGCCTGCCTTGGCAGCAGTAGCAGCTGTCTGTGTCACACTCACAGTTTTGCCGGATGGTCCCGTTGTGGCATGGGCTGCAGTTCTTACATTTGAATAAAGTATTGAGTTCACTCTGAAATTGGTTGGTCTGACAGCCACAGACTGTATCCTTCTTTTCAGTGCACTCAGACAGTGTTATCTGCTGTAATTCTGAGGGGTGAGAGAGAGAGATGATTCCACCCTCTTTCCACCATTGGGTCCTCTTCATGGTGACAGTACAGGCCAGAAACAGACATCATCATCCTCTGTTTTCCCCAACTAAGAGTTGGTAGCAAAGAGCCTGACGATCACTCCCTACAGGCTCATGTCTTCATCAAAACACCACCACTCCACTGCAATTACCAACACTGTCCCTATCACTTTCCTCCACTGTTCTTGTCCCTATCCACCCACCTCCACTCTATCCTCATTCCTCACCACCGTATCCCCGTGTCCACTCCTGCAGTCCCTGTCCCACCACCGCCACCCACTTCCCCCATCCCCGTCATTCCACGGGTGAGACTCACCTGCACGGCACCGTTGGCAACTAATGCATTTCCTCAAAATGTTATCCGTAGCCGTGAATGTGCCCTTAGGACATCGCATGCAGCGGGTCGCAAGAATGTCTGACTGACAGTCTTCTGCCAAGTAAGTCCCTGAAACAGAATCACCTAACAAGGATCTGACAGGCATAGACAGACATTCTCCTAGGGCAAATGAGAGCCAGGGACACTGCAGGGGACAGGGGAACCCAGAGCTCAGAGGCTGCTCTAACTATAGACAAAGTAGACAGTTGCCTAGGATAGCAGCTTTCTGGGGAGTGGCCCTCCCATGGCATTGTGACCTGGCATGCTAAAGGGTGGGGTGATTTTGTAGTGGGATGGGGCAGGGGTGAGGGGTGCACACTGAAGTTTTGCCTAGGCAGCAGATTGTCTTGAGCAGCATCTGGCTGAGAGTGCAGGTAAATTATGTTTCCTTAGCCCCAGCAGGGGATGCACTCACCAGGGTGAAGGGACAAGGGGAGAGGACATCCCATGACTAAAAGTACATGTCTCCTTTACCCCAGGATGTGGCATTCTCACCAGGGATAGCTTGGGAACAAGAGATATTTGGACTGAGAGTTCAGGAAACAGTAATGCCTCTCTGGCCTTAGCAGTAAAGACTCACTGTTACACTCTACTGTACCTGCGTGGCATCTCATGCAGCAGTGGGTCCTGTTGGAGTGTAGGTACTCTCCCACCTGACACTTTGGCTCCCTCTTCTTTCTCCCCAGGGCTATCCCATGGATTTGTTGGGTATCTGAGTTTGGGGCTACTCCCAAGCATTCCTCAGCCCACACCCAGGCCAGAGTTAGAATGAGCTGGAAAGGGAAAAGACCACTGTGAGAAAACATTTCCTTGGGTAGAATTCACAGCTGAGCCTAGCACCAGCCTGTCATGACAATGAGACCAACTGAACTGACCTACTGCTTGAAGAGAGACTGTAATGGATATAAGGTCTATGAACCACATGGAATTTTAAGGAAGGACTGAAATCCCTTCACTTGAGTCATGCGAAAGACAACCTGATTCCTGATTAAATCTTTTTTTGTAACACATTTCACTGTTTAAAAACTAATATGCTCCAGGACTACAAAGACAGAGCAATGTAACAACATTACAGTAACTCACTCATCTATAATTATAAGAGTATCTCCCCCTACCTTTATTTTAATGTTTTTGTTTTGTCGGTGTTTGGTTGGGGAAATTGCTTTAACAAAATAATTTATAAAGCTGTGAGCTGAGAATATTTTTGACTGCAGTCTTATTACTATTTCCATCCTTAAAGAAAAATTATATTTTCCTTTCTCATTTAAAAACTTTTTTATTTTGTATGTTACCTCACACAGATTATTGAGAAGTTAAACACTGGGCTGTGAGAAAAGAAAGAAAACCCTATGTGAAAAGTTTTTAATGCACTACACATCTAAAGGCTAACACTTGATATGTT
This sequence comes from Gopherus evgoodei, assembly GCF_007399415.2. Taxonomy (NCBI): domain Eukaryota; kingdom Metazoa; phylum Chordata; order Testudines; family Testudinidae; genus Gopherus; species Gopherus evgoodei. The sequence goes on from NC_044322.1 coordinate 212,317,647, forward strand.
GGTGGCCTATATAGGCATAATGAGTTAAATAACATTTTTCCTTTGTACCTGGGGTGGGCTGACTTCTCAATGAGAAGTGTGCTGTGAGAATGTACTTGTTTTGCTTTGCTTCTGTGAAATTGTTTTGATCTTTGCTTTTATAAGTTCTTTGTAATTTTATTTGAGTGCAATGTTTTCCTAACTTGCTCTTGTGAAAGGGATTAGTACCAGCTGCAAAGAAACAGACTTTTTTCTGCTGTGAGAACTTTAGCAAAGTGAAAGCTAAACCAATAAAGATAATAAAGTGTTGTGGTTGTGGGTTTTGGAAAAGATAAGCATACAAAGGTGCCTATTACATCTGTATGACATCCTATTCCCCTCTCAAAAGTTAAAAATTTTTAAGAGAAAGTTACACATGTGAAAACCATTCAAAGCTACAGAAATGTTAGGAAAATGAAATTCTGGCAAAGAGGGGGACCTCCTCTCTCAAAAAAATGTCAGAGAGCTATGAATTATAAATAACAGGTAAGAGACCGTCAGCTCTTTCAGTTGCCACAAAACAAAGAAAGATTAAGAATGTATTTAAATGCACATTTGTGTGATATATTGAACCAACTGAGGGATGCTCTAAGGCTCAAGTCCAGAGATGTTTGCAAGAGGGACTTGAAAACAGTCAACATCAACACTGCAAGCTGGGAAGATGCAATTAGCAACATGCCATACTGGAGTGATACAGTGCACTAGGGACTCAAAGAGGCTGAAGAGAGGTGGTTGAGAGAGGACGGTACAGAAGGCCTCTAGAGCTAGTAGTGCACCAACTTTATCTTCTTGCCCTGTGCTTTATGCCCACATTATCTGTGACAGGAATAGTCACTCAAGAATTGGTCTTTTTAGCCACTCACAATGCTGTAGCATGACACATAGTAACTGAACTGCTTTGGCACTTATATCATCAACTTTCAAGATGGACAGTTGCCATTAACCAACTCACATGGAAGCAAGATGGATTCCACAGTTGTAAGGGTAAGCCAGTTAGACACAAAGAACTGATTATAGCAATTGATTGTTTGCTGGAAAGAAAGTGGAAGAGCATTCATGCAGGTGGTCTGATAATTATGAAGCTGATGTTCTAGCCAAAGAAGCAATTTTCAACAAGATACCATGGGAATTTATAAACATGAACCAAATGTAAATAAAGTACATAGTATAAATATAGGAAATACTAGAAAAGCCCAGGCCAAGCATACAGAACACAAAGTCATGTAAGTTGATTACTCTGATACCACATCTTCAGGCATAACAGATGAAGGGACAAGGATGAATCAGATTTTCTGAAAACAGTTGCAAGACAGCCATTTCTAGGTTTTACAAATACATAAAAGGTTAATAAGTTTTATTACTGATCAAGATCTGAGGAATAATAAAGAACTATAAACCAAAGATGAAACAAATGACTCAGCCTTTTACACACACAAAATACCATAATAACTAATCCCCAAGAACTATTAAGGACTTTTGTTAATGCATATTGTACCAGGGTGGACCCCTGCTCCTGCCCTGAAGGCATTAAACACAGCCCAGAAGAGGGCTATGGCTGGGGCAATAAGCCTGGGCTGATTGGGGAAAGTAGGCTCAGCTGTGGCCATGCTCCAATCAGGCCCAGCTGGCCCCTATAAGAGGCAGTGAGCCAGGCGCCTACTCAGTCTCCCTCTGGCTGTAGAGGGAGAAGGGCCTGGTTGCTGGACACAGGGTACCTGGGTGAAGCAGGGCTGGGGAAAGGTGAAGGAGCTGGAGAGCCACAGGCTGTGGCCTAGCATTAGGCCAAGAGATACTGGGTGTTGCAGGGGGCAGCCCATGGGTAGGCAAAAGCAGCAGGTCCAAACCCCTTTGCCTATGAGTGGCTGATACTGCAGTCTGCCCCAGGGTGTGGGGGCTAGATGGAGACTGGGCAGTAGCCAATACTGAGGCAAAGTGGGGTTAGTGGGGTGGGGATTCCCCTGGGAGGATTGGTGGGATACTGCCAGGGGGAAGCACCCCAGTTAAGAGTCACTGGGGTCCAGGGAAGGACTTGGGGCCAGAGGACAGGTGGATCACTGGCCTGCAGAGGGTGCTCCAGGCTGGAAATTGAGCTAATTCCTGGAAGTCACCAGCAGGAGGTGCCACAGGGGTGAGTCTGCTTGTCTACAGAAGTAGTCATTTATGAATCCGTGACAGCTACCAAGCCCTGAAGTAAGCAGCATACTGGCAAGACATGCATGAGCTACTTTGAAGGAGGTTGTTATGCTCCATAAATAGCAACTTACCAGGACAAGGTTCAGACATCCTTTGCAATCCAGAGAAATTGCTTTCTGATGGTCAGATTTACAACTCGATTTTAGTGGACCCATTCCACAGATAAAGATGGAATAAATATATGCTAACACCTGTCTGTTTACAAAATGGATGGAATTTATTCCCCACATTAAACAGTAGTTCAAACCACAGCATGTGTGCTGGTGAATCATGTTTTTAGTCACTGAGGCATACCTCAGGGAACAAGAATCAGAAAGCAGTTCAAGCTGTGTAAAATACTGGTAATTAAACCCAAAATTACACATTGCATACCATTGTAGTTATCTAGGCCAGACCCCCACAACTGTACTGCATTTTGCTGTTTCATCAAGGAGCCAGTTCTAGCTCTCTGTTCCACATTTCTGCCAGCTCAGGTAGCTGTCTACACCTGTTACAGTGCCTGTCAGTTGGGATGGGGAGGGAGAGCACCTATATATGCCCATCCTCTGCATGTCCTGGTGGTGATACAATGCACAGGCCTCACCCACCACAGCTATTGGCTGGTGCAGAGAGGCATTGAGAGTCACGTTCTCCCCTCCCCCTGCCCATCTTCAGCCTGGCAAAACCCAAAGCCACCACCTCTGCAGTTCACCTCACAGGCACTCCTGCCTAGCCTGAAAGTACTGTAGATGTCCACAAGTGAGGGGGATGTGAGCAAGTAAAAGGAACTAGGTGAGGAAGACAACAAGGGAGAAGAAAAAGAGGGAGCAAATGGGGAAGAAAATAAATAGTTGCAGAGGGGAATAGAGGGGCTGTTGGTTATTACAAGTTGGCTACAGTATTGGAATTAGAAGACAGTGGCTAAAGTATTGAAATAATCATAGGCTCATCATCAGTTTGCTGAGTTTTCATCTCCTTCAGGAAGAAACATTTGAGTGATTATTTCAAAGGACAACAAAATTTTACAACGTAGAGGCTTTATTAAAATGTAAAGAATAGGTAAGCTCACTTCCTCTATTCTGTGTGTTTTAATAAGTCATTCGTCTGTGTTATACAATAGTTTTTCCCCAGACATATTAATTCCAGTGTTTTAATGTTTGTGTGCTAGAACAAACATTAGTGTAGCATCTACACTAGAATTTACGGTCACATTACAGTGTTAATATGTTAAAACAACTAAAAATTCAAGTGTAAACAAACCCTTATGTGTACAAGTACTCTGGCTTTTATGGTATAAATACAGCACTTGATGCTACTGGAGACTTTTGGGAGGAGGGGAAATTCAAGCTTATCTGTGGACCCAGCTCCTTGTGCCCCTACACTTTTAGATTACATTTATTCCACTGGCTGCAGGCTAGTTTCTTTGTGCTAAACGTTTGTAAAGCAAGAATACAAATATTTAATTGGTGAACGCAAGCTTCAATGTCGCCAACTCTCATGACTATTTCACAAATCTCTTGATGTTCAGTATTTTTCCACCTCCATGAGTCACGCAATTACATGAGAATCTCAACTTTCTTTTTTTAAAAGAGGGAAGTTACTGGCCCTCAGAATTGCAGAGAAAAAGCTTGACAATGTGACTCAAGTGCTTCCTAAAGATTCAAAACCCAAAAATCAAATAAAGAAATCCAATTCGTATTTTGTAAAAAAATATTATGATTTTGGGGGGCAGGAGTCATGCTTTAATAAGAACATATCCCTGAGTACTCACCCCACTGCCCAAACATAGTGTTAGTGGGTGCTGTACTGCACATAAAACTATGGGTGAGTCAGAAGGGAGCACTCTCCCCTTTGAGTCAGTACTAACTCTCATATAGGTTTTAGGGGGTAAATGCCACTTAATCCTTCCCTCAGCAAGGCAGTGATTTTCCAGTGCTGCTTAGGAGAGGAGAGATTCCTTTCTTTCTGACTAATGCCAGCAACTGAGGAGTTAAAATCTCCAGGCTGGCTGGCAGGTCTGGAAAGCAACTGCAATTCCTGTAAATCCAACCTCTTGCTGAGTCAGAGACAGATTAGGGAGGGAGCTCATTAAAAATTAATTGTTTCTGGTATGGCAGGAAGTCAGGAACAGGGAAGAGAGGCAGCTGCCTGAGGCGAGAACACCAGAGTGACACAGTAACCCCTAGAGTCACTGAATACTAAAGAATCCTACTCCAGGAATATTCCCCTGGAATATAAAGCCCTGTGGAAACCCCAAAACACAGCTTCACAGGCCCCCATGGAGAACCCAATTCAGGTTCCCTGGAGATTTCTCAAATTGAACTATCACTCCAAGAGTCAGGGTGAATAAAGCCAGACAGGGAGCACTGGAGAGGCAGAGGAAACTGGAGGTGCTGAAGGGCTTTGACTACACAAGGTGGAATATCAGAGGGCACTATTTCAGGTTGGGGGAGGAGGGGCAACTTTACATTGGTTTTTTTTGTAGATAACCTAGAAATTAGCTGATAGGATCACTGTATCTACTTTCTTTATAAAGAAAGAAAAATATATACAAACATCAATTAAAGCTATATATTAAGTTTACATGTAAATTTAGAACAATCAGGGAATAGTACAGCTAGATATTCCCAATCCCAAATTTTGAGGTATCAGTTTTGGAACCTTAACACAGATATCAGAAACACAAGTTTGATACTTTGTACACTATCTTTAATAGAAATAAATAAAATCTGCTCTCTGTGTTACTGCTGTTATCTACTCTATTTTAGTCAATTGTTTTTCACTCCACTAAAAAGGTATTTACGTAATTAGTAACATCTGATTAAGTTTTTTTTCTCTTTTATTAAGAATACAAATGTATTTTTCTAATTATTTTGGCATTTATGTTTACCAATCACAATCATGTACGTGACTTAGTAACATTTGACTCCATCATTACTATCAGACTTAGAACCACATTTATTCTCATATAAACTTCAAGTTATTTTACAAATATAATTAAGAATACAATTTGAAAATAAGAGACCTTCATCTGCACAGTGTCTCAAATTGTATTTAGCGTATTTTAAAAACAACTGGCACAGCTAAGGTGAGTACAAGCTAAATTTACATTCTAGAAGGATATTATTTGATTGTACCACTTTAAATAATGAATGACAAAGCACAATATGGTAATAAAAGTAATAATGATAATTACTCCAGCCAGGACAGGTTAGGCATTTTAGAATTCACTACTCAGATAATTAAATTTAAGCGTAAGAGAAATAAAGTTATGAAATGCACAGACCAGTCAAAAAAACTAAAATAACAGAGAATAAAATTACAGAGTATATATGTATATTGCACATTTCGACAGGAAGTACCAAGTAGTAACAACAATGATAATAATAATACAAGTGTGTGAGAGAGTGTGCACGCACATTTGGGGAGACTGTGTGTGAAAGAGTGAGTGTGTTGGGGGAGTGTGTAAGAGACTGTGAGTGTGTGCGTTTGGGAAGGATTGTAGCGGGGCGACTGTGTGCGTGTACCTAAGCTGTCTCTAAGCCATACACTCAGGACACTGAACGCTCTCACTCCTGAGCCAGAGGCACCAGCACAGACAGGTTTCCTTTCCCCCCATACCAGCTCAGCAGAGACCCACTCAGGCACAGCCACCTCTGGCATTGGTCGAGGTCCCCCAGCACCTTGCCAGCCATGGATCAGTTTCCCAAAGAAGGGGAGACTGCCAGGACCATGGTGGCAGGAGCTGGGTAACTGGAGGGCAGCTGCTGCTGGCCAGGCACCTAGTTCTGGGAGGCGTGGTTACAAAGGGCTAAGGAAAATAGCCCCCCTGCAAGCCCTCCCCCGCAACTGGTAAAATTATAATGTGGTATGAAACGGGGGGGATGTGCCCCCCCCATGGCACCCCTGGGAATGAGAGAGAGTGGAGGAGACTTAGACACAGGAGATGAGGCAACAGGAATTACTGAAGAGATTAGATACATAGGGACAGGAAACACAAGACAACATTCATTATCCAAATTTGTGGAACTGGGGGGTATTGGAAATGTAGGTGGTGGGAGGACTACAGGGACTGTTAAGAGCACTGCATTTGCAGGAGGAAGCAGAGATGTTGTAGGATTGTGGACGTGGCTGGGGAACCTCAGGAGAAGCATCTCCTTCATAGTTGTGTTATTTCCTGTGGTACTACAGTGAGAGAAAGCAGCCTCAGGTCACTCACCAATCCAAGTGGGATATGGCTAACTTTCAGCCTAGCTTATGTAAGGGAACCCCACCAGAGGAGTGCAAGCTCACGGACTCCCATGACTCATCAGGTGTATACAGTGTTATTGTAGCCCTGTTGGTCCCAGGATATTAGAGATAAGATGGGTGAGGTAATAACTTTTAAAGAACCAACTTCTGTTAGTGAAAGAGACAAGCTTTCAAGACAAAGCTCTTCTTCAGGTCTGGGAAAGGCAGAAGAGCTGTGTGTGGCTGGAAAGTTTCTCTCTCTCACCCACAGAGAAAAATACATTACCTCTACAACCTTCTCTCTCTAAAACTCATCAAGGACAGGAGCACAGTCTTTCTAGGGCAGAAGTCCCCAAACTGTGAGGTGTACCCCAGGGGGCTGCCGAGGAACATTGGGAGTGGCACACCTGGTGCCCAGGCCAGCCCCTACAGGGGGAGTGCCACCCAGCTCCACCCCTGGCCCGCCCACAGCCCTGCGCCCCGACTGTGGGCCTGCCACAGGGGCCTCGGCCCCCTCCCAAGGCTACGCTCCCCAGCTGTGGCCACAGCCTTGCCCCCTTTACTCCTATCCACACCCCTCCCTCCAGGAGCCATGGCCCAGCCCCAGCTGGGGGGGGGCAAAGTAAAACATGTGGGGACCACAGTTCTAGGGGGTCACAACACCAGTGGAGGAGAGAGCAGCTCATGAGGGGAGGCAGGGTATCAGTACCATCCCATTTCTACAGAGGGGGAAAAGGAGACCCCAGAATGGAAGGGACTCACAAAAGGCACATCAGAAAATAAAACTCCGATTGCCTAACTTTCACTCTCCTCCCATTTTAACCCACCAGACCCCACAGCCCTCCCAGACCTGGGGATACAACTCAGAGACTTGACTCCCTCCCAGTCTTCCTGCAGTTTCCAACCAGACCTACACCACTCCCAGCCCTGTGCTCCCATTAATCCGACTCTCCAGCCTGGTGACTGATTGTTGGGAGTTAGGTGCTCATCCCAAGTGTTACTCACCGTAGCCACCAAGGCAGGGGAAGGCTCCGGATGGGCCATGGTTCTGTCGTCTCCTACGTCCCCATGATAAGACCCCCGTCTACAGAGATGCCCCCCAAGGCTAACGCGAATCTAGCACCAAGAGACCGTACACAAACTGAAACTAGTAACTTCTGCAACTTCCTGCCAGCAAAGGGTGAGAAAGCAACAGGAAAGGGGGGGGCAGAGGAGGGAGGCAACATGGAACCGTAAAGTTAACCCTCCCCTACCCACAGCACAGAGTCCAAGAGATTCAGCCCTTACCCCATTCACTCTCCCCTCCCCATGGGACAAAAACTCAGTTGTTCTCATTAATGCCAACCCTTCCCTCAGGGTAGGAGAAATTCATATTCCCTACTAATCTTCCTCATTCTTGTGGAAGAAGACAGACCCACCCCTTCCACCTCAAGGGTCAGAGAGAAACCCAGAGATCAATCCCCAACCTCCTAGTAAATCCTCCACAAGACTGAGAGCTTGTTTCTCTCACCAACAGAAGTTAGTCCAGTAAAAGATATTACCTCTCCCACCTTGACTCTCTAGACATGAGACTCAGATAACCCCTTTGTAAAGAGCAGCATTCAAGAAGCCATTTGCAGTGTAAAACTCTTATTAAACCTACTATGAACAATGCTACATATATATATGCCAGTAATTGGTGCTCTTTATAGTATCTACATATATATTTATATACATATGTTATAATGGAGAGGTTATTTAGTTTATTTTGCACTTTCCATAAAAGTGTCTTGCAACTTTTTTTGAACAGCTCTAACACCTCCATTATTTTCAGCAGGACTTTGGAATCTGGCAAGGGGGCATGGGTTTGAATAGCACTAGTCATATCGGTGAACCAGCACTTTGCTGGGGGGGGTTTAGGGTGCTATCTTGTTCTCCCTAATCCCAATTTCTAGTTCTTATGGTTACAAAGAAAACCTTCAAAAATATAAAGCAAGTGTAATGCATCCTAATGCAAAATCCTTATGAGCAAACTCAACAACGGCAAAATATAACATTACCCATGTTTGGACTGTGTGGAGTAGGATTGTATTTTCTCAATGGACAACCAACCAAATTCTCAATTACTGAGGGATAATCTTCACTTATTGATATATTTTGCTTTCCACAACCAAATCTCTGTATAACTTTCCATGAGTGATGTACCAAGTATTTGGATTCTAATAACTAAACTGTACTATTAAATCTATTCACCTAAATTTGGGTTATTGCTGATTATGTACTCTATGACAGTGCATATGACTTTTAAAACTAACTTTGTATTTGTGGATAATCTAAGCACTATACCCAGATGTACCAACACTCTTTCCCCAACCTATGTATTATATAATTTTTTTAACATTAGCTTTAATAAAAATTTTAAAGATGTGCCAGTTTCTTGAGACAATTAAATAGGAAGTCAGAGTTAAGGTTTTGTGACAGGAAGCAAGTTTGATTAATGTGAGGTGCACACTGCTTTCACGTATGTTGGATGTATATGAAGTATGTTGCCAATGGAAGCGAATGCCACATGCACTGTATTATCATCATTGAACATGGCAATAAATGCTGGCCTTTTACTTTTATTTCCACCCTTTTAAAATTTTAGGTTAACTATCATTAAACCACGGTTTGGTTGTATTAATAATCAAGAAACAATCCAAATAAGAAAACCTCCTCTGGTAGCGGAAAGGGGAGTGCACTAACAAGAGAGGTCACAATTTTCCAGCTGTGATCACAGAACTCCAGAGTGTTCAGTTACGGGGCTATACTAAGATGTACACAAACCCTGGTTCACTTTGGTTGTCTTTGTGCTGTTTACCCAAACGAGTTATTTTAATTTTTTTTCCTTAAGAAATGAGACAGGACCTACAGAAAAAACTAGTATGAGATCCAGTAATCAAAGACTATTGTAAAACAGAAACACCAGGACGTAGACTTAAGGTTGCCCATTAAATCTTAACTGGGACATATTCTGACTTCTGGATGCTTCATTAGGCAATGTTATTTTAATATATTTTTGGTATGGAATTACGTATGGCTATATTTAAAAATAGAAACTAGAGAAAATTGATAAGTCTCTTCACTATTTGCCTAAACAATTTGGCAAGGAAGCACAAAAATGGCTAAACATGAAACAAGGTTTCTGTGCTTACTATATCTCCAGATGACTCCTGCTTTATTTAATGTGCCTTAAGAGAATGAACTAAAAGACCCGAAGAAGAGCTCTGTGTAAGGTTGAAAGTTTGTCTCGCTCACCAACAGAAGTTGGTCTGATAAAAGATACTTCCTCATCCACCTTGTCTCTCTGAACTAAAAGAGTAATAAAAAAATGTGGTAAAAAAAGAATATGAAAACAGCATGGTTTAAGTGGCTTAATGATAAAGAACTCCCTCATTTAGATGTTGTCCCTTCAGTTTGTAAGTTCTTTGAGACTTGTATAAAAGTTCCTTTCTTTACTCCAAACTGGGATCATATTGTCTTTGGACCAAGGTTTCTCATAGAATAACAGGGTTGGAAGGGACTTCAGGAGGTCATCTAATCCAACTCCCTGCTCAAAGCAGGACCAATCCCCCAACTACATCATCCCAGCCAGGGTTTTGTCAAGCCTGACCTTAAAAACCTCTAAGGAAGGAGATTCCATCACCTCCCTAGGTAACCCATTCCAGTGCTTCACCATCCTCCTAGTGAAAAAGTTTTTCCTAATATCCAACCTAAACCTCCCCCACTGCAACTTGAGACTATTACTCCTTGTTCTGTCATCTGCTACCACTGAGAACAGCCGAGCACCATCCTCTTTGGAACCCCCTTTCAGGTAGTTGAAAGCAGCTGTCAAATCCCCCCTCATTCCTCTCTTCTGCAGACTAAACAATCCCAGTTCCCTCAGCCTCTCTTCATAAGTCATTGCTGCAGCCCCCTAATAATTTTTGTTGCCCTCTGCTGGACTCTTTTCAATTTTTCCACATCTTTCTTGTAGCGTTGTCATAACTTTCCTACTCAGGTCTGAACCTTAGAGTTCAGAACATGAGAAGCTAGCATGAAACCTCCAAACTTAATTACTAGCTTGGATCTGATATCGCTGCCACCAATCAGGAATTTTAGGGCCTGATACCTCTGGTCCCCCCAAACCTTCCCAGGGGACCCCAAGACCCAGATTCCTTGAGTCTCACAACAAAGGGGAATAAACCATTTCCCTTCCCCCTCTTTACCTCCTCCCAGATTCCCCCCCCCCGGGGACCCTAGGATACTCCCTGCTTCAAGTCCTTGAAACACAAGTACCGAGAGATCTAATCTCTCTCCCCCCTCACCCAGAGGGTATGCAAAGTCAGGCTTAGTAAATCTAACACAAAGAGATTTTCCCCCTCCCTTCATTTCTTAGCCTTAACCAGTGAAAAACACTCAAACAGGTCTTAAAAAGAAAGCTTTATATAAAAAGAAAGAAAAAGGACATAAAATGGTCTCTGTATCAAGGTGACAATATACAGGGACAATTGCTTAAAGGAAAAAATGAATAAACAGCCTTATCCAAAAAGAATACAATTTAACACATTCCAGCAACTACACACATGTAAATACAAAAAAACAATATAAACCTATTGTCTTACTATCCTTGTACTTACAACTTGGAAACAGAAGATTAGAAAGCCTGGAGATAGAAAGATCACTCTCAGAGCTGAGAGGGTCACCGCACCAAGACAAAGAACAAAGAACTCACACCCAAAACTTCCCTCCACTCAGATTTGAAAATGTCTTGTTTCCTGATTGGTCCTCTGGTCAGGTGTTTGGTTCCCTTTGTTAACCCTTTACAGGTAAAAGAACATTAACCCTTAGCTATCTGTTTATTACAAGCATGGGGCCCAAAATTGGACACAGTACTCCTGTCATAAACAGATAGTTAAGGGTTAATGTCTCTTTTACCTGTAAAGGGTTAACAAGCTCAGTGAACCTGGCTGATATCTGACCAAAGGACCAATGGGGGACAAGATACTTTCAAATCTTGGTGGAGGGAAGTCTGTTTGTGCTTTTTGGGTTGTTCTTTGTTCGCTCTTGGAGCTAAGAGGGACCAGACGTGCAACCAGATCTGCCTCCATTCTTTCTAACAGTCTCTCATGTTCAGAATAGTAAGTACTGGCTAGAAAAGGCGAATTAGTTTTACGTTTGTTTTCTTAATATGCAAATGTGTATTTTGCTGGAAGGATATTTTACCTCTGTTTGCTGTAACTTGTATCTTAGGCTAGGGGAGGAGGGACTCTCTCTAGTCTATATAAGCTAAAGACCCTGTAAACATTTTCCATCTTGATTTTACAAAGATAATTTTTATTTTTTCTTTAATTAAAAGCTTTCTTCTTTCAGAACCTGATTGTTTTTTTCCTTGTGTAAGACTCAAGGGGACTGGGTTTGAACTCACCAGGGAATGGTGGGGGGAGACAAGGGGTGGAAAGGTTAATTCCTCTCTGTTTTAGGATCCAAGGAGTTTGGATCAGTGTATCTCTCAGGGAAAGTCTGGGAGGGGGAAAGGAGGGGGAATGGTTTATTTCTCTCTGTTTTAAGTCGCAAGGGATTTGGGTCTTGGGTCCCCCAGGGAAGGATTTTGGGGGACAAAAAGTGTACCAAAACACTATATTTTTGGTTGGTGGTAGCATTATCAGATCTAAGCTAGAAATTAAGCTTAGTAGGGTACATGCAGGTCCCCACTTTCTGGACGCTAATGTTCAAAGTGGGAATAATACCTTGACAACTCCAGATGAGGCTCACCGATGTCAAATAGAGGGGAATGATCACGTCCCTCGATCTGCTGGCAATGCTCCTACTAATACAGCCCAATATGCCATTGGCCTTCTTGGCAACAAGGGCACACTGTCAACTCATATCCAGCTTCTTGTCCACTGTAACCCCTAGGTCCTTTTCTGCAGAACTCTTGCCTAGCCATTCAGTCCCTAGTCTGTAGCAGTGCCTGGGATTCTTCCGTCCTAAGTGCAGGTCTCGGCACTTGCCCTTGCTGAACCTCATCAGATTTCTTTTGGCCCATATGATGTGCTCAGCAGGAAGAAAAAAGCAGGGAAAACTCTTCCCAGGTTGCACCCAGCTGACAGTAGAGATGGAAAAGGCACATTAGGTCTTGTCTAGCTTATCTACTTCTTTGAACATGGCCAATACAGGATTGTTCCTTACAGAAAAAAATTCTAATATACTGATGTAATAACTTGTGTGGACGATGAAGTCACACCCCATAAAGAAAAAAAATCACCAAGCTTTTCACGTCATTATGTTAGCGGATGAGGTTTACCCTACTGCCCTAGATGTCAGTCTCCAAAACCAATAAATCTCCCAAGATCCATGCAGATTTCAGAGGATTCCCTAGAGCGGTGGTTCTCAACAAGGGATACATGTAAACCGGGGGTATGCAGAGGTCCTCTAGGGGTTAAATCAACTCATCCAGATATTTACCTAGTTTTATAAGAGGCTACATACAAAGCACAAGTGAAGTCAGTACAAACTAAAATTTCACACAATGACTGGTTTATACTGCTCTACATACTATATCAGCGGTTCTCAAACTGTGATTTTGCTTTACTGGGGTCACCAGGGCCACCGTTAGACTAGCTGGGGGCCAGGGCAGAAAGCTGAAGCCCAAAGCCCGAGTTTTTAAGTGAGGTGAAACTTTGGGTATAGAAGGCAAATTAGACTCCTGAAAGGGGTACAAGTAATCTAGAAAGGTTGAGAACCACTGCCATAGAGGTCTTCACATCAGCAGTCTCTCCCCCCCCGCCCCACCCATGCTTTAGCTTTCCCTGAGTGTATCTGTTCCTGGAAACCCCTTTAGAGGTTGCTTATACAATAGGGCATAGGGGGGCTCCATATAGTTGTTAATGCAGCCTCAAGATGCACTAACTTCCCAGATTTACCACTGGGTAAGGAAAACACACCTTCTCCCTCAGCCTCTTCCCTAGATCAGCTGCCAGCCCTCCGTGGAATGGACTCTACTGGACCTTCAGTCTTCTGACAGCTTGGCACAACAGAGGACAGTGTCACAGAGGGGAATGAGACCAACACATGAACCCTGGGGAAGAAATATCTGCTCCCTCCTGCTAAGCATTTGCATTTAAAAATAAAGTCACTACTTTAAAGCACCATCAGGAGAAGCTCCAGATCAGACACCTTTTCCAAGAGCCTCTCCCCTGGCTCTCTCTCTCTCTCTCTCCCCCCAATTCCAGCTCTCTGTATAGGGCACCAATGGGCAGAATGGTCCCAGAATCTCACACTCTCCTCCCAAATAGGCCACAGATCCAGCCCTACTCCAATTCACCTATCTGCTGTGGGACACTACACCTCTACCTCGCTATAACGCAGTCGTGGGGAGCCAAAAATTCCTACTGCGTTATAGCTGAAACCCCATTATATCAGGGGTGGCAGGGCTCCGGCAGTGATTTAAAGAGCTGCGGGCTCCAGCCGCTGAGGGGAGCCCCAGGCCCTTTAAATCACCGGCAAACCCCACTGCTGCAGCCCCGGGATAGCGGCGGTGGGGCTCCAGCAGTGATTTAAAGGGCCCTGGGCTCCCCACAGCAGCCAGAGCCCTGGGTCCCTTAAATCACCGGCAACCCCTCCCATGCTGCAGCCCCAGGGTAGCAGTGGCAGGGCTCCAGCGGGATTTAAAGTGCCCAGGGCTCCCCGCAGCAGCTGGAGCCCGACTCTTTAAAGCACCACCCAAGCCCCGCTGCAACTGCGCTACGTGTTATATCGGGTCACATTATAGCGGGGTAGAGGTGTATTTCTCATTTTATCTTCCACAGAGGTCTAAGTCCCAACCTGACCTTCCCCCCTTTCATGTACGCAGTGCAGCTGTAGCTGTGTCCGTCCCAGCATATTAGAGACGAGGTAGGTCAGGTAATATCTTTTATTGGACCCACTTCTGTTGGTAAGAAACACAAGCTTTCGAGCCACACAGAATTCTACTTTTCACAGACCTGAAGGAAAGCTTTGTATAAGCTTCAAGGCTTGTCTTTTTCTCCAACAGAAGTTGGTCTTCAGGTCCGGGAAAGCCACTCCCCTTCATGGCAGAGATCCCAGCAGTTCTTATTTTGACCTCCACATGTGGCTGAGTCCATCTTAATTCCTGGCCTTTGCTAAAGAAACAAAACTAGCACACGTATTTCAGCAGCTAGCGCACACAGGGCGGCTGTGCCAATGACAGCAAGGGTGCAAGTACTAGCGATGGGCAGGAACAAGCAGGTTTGAGGCGAGATAAAAATGCCTGCCCCTACTCGCAGCTTGGTACCAGTGCAGCTGCCATGTTACTGGAAGACAGGTACTAGCTTTGCTGGGACTGTAAGGTGAAGCATCCCATCTACCCCAGCCATCCTCCACACACAGGCTCTACCCCTTAACTTCCTTCACCCGCTGCAAGACCCTCCCAGTCCCTCGCCATCTCCCCGCTCGGGCCTGCTTCGCGCACCCCGGTCCGGCCTGGACTGCGGGCGAGCGACACAGGGGTCGCGGAGTAGCTCGCTCGTCGCTCCCCTGCCCGCGCGTGCTGCGCTGGTCAACGGGGCCGGGCTGGCGGGGCTCCGCTCGCAGCCCCAAGCGGCTCTGGCAGCCTCAGCCGCTGCCCGGGGGCGGAAGGAAACTCCGGGACGTCAGCGGCAGCGGCTCGCCCGGGCACGCCCCGCACCTCCCCCCGCATCCGGTCTGCTGCTCACGCGGCAGCTCCCGGCACCTCACAAGCGACCGTGCGGGGTGGGGCGGCGGGGAGCCGGTCTGATTGGCCGGGAGCCGGCACCGCCTGTAACGTCACACCTGTGACGCCCCCTCGGCTTCCGCCCCCGCGTTCCTATGGAGACGCCCGGCCGGCCGGGCAGGAGCTGTGCTGGGCCCATGGAGGAGCCCAGTGGGGCTGTAAGTGACTCCCCCCCCCGCGCGCGCTCTCTCTCCCCCTTCCCCCGCGCGCGCCCCCCGGCCCCCCTGACGCTCTCCCCTCTCTCCCCCAGGAGCAGCGCTGGTTGCGGGCGGCCCGGGCCTTCGTCTGCGAGACCCTCTGCCCCGCGGGGCCGGGCGGCGGTGGCCCTGAGCAGCTGGCGGACTTGGTGCTGCGGTGCCTGCGGAGCACGTGGGGCGGGCGGAGCGGGGAGCTCCCGCTGGGCTACAGGTAACGGGGAGGAAGCGGGTCCCTGCCCGCCTCAGCAGCGCTCCCTGGGGCCCGCGCCCCCTGCCCCGGCGCTGGGGCTGGGGGCGGGGGGCTGCTGAACCCCCGGGCTTGGAGCGGTTTCCATCATCTCCGGGCTTTACAGTGTGGTTCTCTCTCACCAACCTGGCTATGTAAAGTGCCCTGGTGGGGCTCGTATCTGCGCCACCTGGAGCTGCCCCCCCCCGGAAGTCAGATCCCTGCTCCGCCCCACCTCGGTGCGGAGCATCCCCTACTCCCTGCTACACGTGGGGAACTGCAGGTCCGGGGCCCGCCAGCCCTGCTCCCGCTGCCAAGATGTAACAGAGTTGAACTGGAATGACTGTTTCACAAGGTCTGGGTCTGAATGACTGGCCAGTGACAGCACTTGGCCCTTCAGGAGAGTTTGCTTCTCTGAAGTTGCTTGGCTTGTCGCACCTCAGAGGTGTGGGCTTCTTTTGGACAACCCTACAGGCCTTCTTGACTTAGTTGACTCCCATGACTATGACCTGCTGACCTACACCTGAAAGTTAGGACAGCCTAGGTGCATTGCTACCCTGTACAACGCAGTTAGTTTGACCTAGGCCCACACAACTAAGTGGATGGAAGAGGGAGGTGGATTTACTACGCAATGGAAAAATCCTTTTGTGGCTGTAGTGAGTGGCTGTGCTACAGTATTACATAGCATACCTGCATTTGTGCCATTGCAGCACTTGTGTAGACATGTCCCAAGTCCCTGTGATTCTACAGTGCTGCTAACTGCACTTCATCTGCACTTAGTGGGGGTCCTAGTGTAAACAACATTCCAGCATCACAGCCCTTTCCAGAACCCTGTCAACTAACTGCTAGGTGCAAGTGCTGAAAACAACAGCTGGAGCGTCGTCTACACTTGAGCTTACAATGTTGCTGATGCTGGTGTTGACGCTGGTGGGAACTTTTTTCTGAAATTTCCTTATGTAGACAGGGCCTATGCCTGTGATGTGGGTATTGTTATTGCTAGGCACATATATTAAAACTAGCTGGGTTGGGAATGAACTGGCAATGCTGCCCATGACTCTCCTACTTAATGCCTTGATCAACCTCAGCATTGTAGAATCTTAGGCACATCTTTGTTCATTAACAGTATCTGATGGTGTGCAAAATTTCTCTTTATCCAGTCTCTTAGTTTAAGCTTGGCTACATTCTTACAGTTGAAGAGAAGAGCCTGAGACCTCTTTGATTTGGCATCTCTCAGCCTCACATCCTTTAAGTAAGGCCTGTTAAGATGAAGATTTAACTCTAAGGTTGGCAGCATTGTTTTGATCTGTCTCCCTATAAGCAGCACAGAGACTACAGTCAGCCACTCTTCTAGCTACAGGTCAGCACCTCTAAGCACCTTGCTGGGGAAATGGGATCAGTATTGATTTAGAAAGGAGAGTACCCCTTACAGAGTCATCCATACCACTCACTCCACTCAGTTTCCTTGGTCTTCTCATGAAATCTCCCATTAATATTCTACTAAACTGTGGGATAAAGCCCTCCCACATCTCATAGAAAGGTTGTTCAGATGAGTATATTTTTCAGTCTCTGTTCCCAAATATTTCTCCACAAATCCTGTGTATGCCCAGCCATGTAACCAAAGTCCTATGAGGTACTCACGGGTAAATGTGCTCTCAGGGTAAATGTGGAAATAGATTGTGTTTCTGACACACTGTCCATTTCAGTGTTGAACCCTGTGTCGTGCCATTGAAATGAGTACATTCACCCAGGGCCAGCTCCAGGCCCCAGCACGCCAAGTGTGTGCTTGGGGCGGCATGCCGTGGGGGGCGCTCTGCCGGTTGCCGGGAGGGTGGCAGGCAGCTCCGGTGGACCTCCCACAGGCGTCGCTGCGGAGGGTCCGCTGGTCCCACGGCTCCAGTAGAGCATCCGCAGGGACGCCTGCAGGAGGTCCACCGGAGCTGCCTGCCGCCCTCCTGGCAACCGGCAGAGCGCCCCCCGCGACATGCCGCCATGCTTGGGGCAGCGAAATGTCTAGAGCCAGCCCTGCATTCACCCCCAAGATTTCCCATATGGTGGCACAATCTGTCGGGACAACATATAAGGCTGCATAACTGCACCTGTGCTGAGCCTGACCTGCGGCAGCAAAATGTCTAAATGTCGCTCTTCCTCCCCACCTTCAGCCTCATCCCTTCATATTATCATTCTTTCCCTTTTCTCTAGCTTCATCTCCATCTCGGACCTCCAGTGCCAACAACGCACACCCTGCTGTAGTCACATGACGTGGAGCACCAGTGACTTCAAGAAATGGGCTCACCAAGGTGAGGTCATCTTGCCCAAACAGAGTGTTCTGCCACGGACTCACCTGATCCTGATTGGCTACCTGACGGATGGAAGAAGGCAGGAGGGAAAAGAGAAGCTAATGGATGGCAACCTGTATGTGCAAGACAGCACTGGTTCAATTCCCTGTGAGGTATGGCAACAGGCAGCTTGAGGGATCCCGCTCTTGGTAACATTTCTGAGGGACCTTGTAGACCGCAGGAGGATTGAAACAATTTGCAAAAGATTGTGTAACTTGGGAGATCAAACATGTGTCTTGCGAGGGGAAAGCAGTGAGTTCAAATGTCAGGGAGAAAGGGTGAAATATGTCAGCTCTTTCATTGCTAAAGAGCTAACTACCAAACTTAACTGGACTAGGGAATGACGGGAGAAAAGAGGCAGGGGAAGAAGGTTGTTCCTGTCAATTACCATTGAAGCATCGTTTCAGTTACTAATTAAGTAATGGAGCAAACACTTTGGGAGAGAGACTCTGAGAAACTGATGGGACTGACAGCAGTAAGCTTGAATTACAAGCTGTGGAGCTGAAATAAATGCAACAGGGGAATTATGCTGGGCTTTCGATGAAGCATGTGATACAGTATATCAAATCTTGGCTTGGATGGGGTGCTACCGTGCTGAGGCCTTCCTGGAGGATCTTGAATAAAAGAGGTCTAGGTAAATGGCAGCATCTGGAATTAGGGACAGGAGGTTGACACTAGTGATGGAGGTCCAGGGCTCTCTGTTTTGCCACTTATCAATAATCTAAGAATGGGGGAAGAGAATGTTAATTATATTTGCAGAGAGTACTGCATTGGAATGAGCTTCAAACACCTGTGAAGACAGAGAAAGATTAGAAATATGGTCTGGAAATACCAAGTGCTGCCAAAACTTAGGAGGCTGTAAATGCATCCTCACCGGACCCTGGAAGGGGAGAAACCAGGCCCAGGGAATGCTATTCCTAGTGCCCAGCAAATTGCTACTCCTGAAGGAGGACAGGGATGGAGTTCCCAACGAAGCTGCCAGGGTTGGTCAGATCAACCCACAGAAACCTTCTCTGGCTACAGGAAGCTCTGCACTGTGGGGGAAGGGGAGCTTGGTGGGGGGGTCTGGGTGCAGGATGTGATGCTCAGTGGGGTGGGGGTCCCAGATGCACAGGGGTTGGGCAGACAGGTGGAGTGACTCCCTATACAATGACCTCTTTCCCCACTTTCTGGCACCATCATTCCTCAGCCATGAGGGGTGAGGGTGTCACTGTACAGGGAGCTGCTCCCCCTGTCTGCCCAACCCCTGTTCATCTGGACCCCCGCACCCAACCTCCCTCGCTGAGCTCACATACCCAGCTGAGCCCCCCCATCCGAGGATCACCCAGACACCCCCCCCAGCCTCACCCCCTTCATCAGGAGCCCCCCACACCCAGACTCCCACCCCACTGAGCCCCAATCAGCTGCACCCTGACCCACCCACCCATGAAGCCCCACTCCTCCAGCACCCACACACCCCCGCTGAGTCCCCACACCCAGACTTCCCCCGCTGAACCCTAATCACCTTCAACTGGACTCCCGTGCAGAGTCCCATTCCTCCTGCACCCAGAACCCCACAATGAGCCCCTGTGTATCCAGATCCCTCCTGCCCACCCTCACCAAGCTGCCCGCAGCCATGTTGTGCCACACAGAACCCTGGTACTCTTGAGGGAATTCCACACCAAAAAATTTAAATTCTTCAAAGTTCTTCATATTTTATTTGTCAAAATAACACAATATAATCACACCATTTTAAATTATTTTGGTAATTTATTTCAAAATACTTCTCGGCAAATAATTGAAAATGGTGTGATTATATTGTGCTATTTTGACAAATAAAATATGCAGAATTTTTTGGCACAGAATTTTTACTTTTTTGGCACAGAGTCCCGTCAAAAGTAAAATTGCATAGGCGTTTATAAGGCTATCTATAGTTAGGGGATCTCTCTTGGAGCAAAAAGGAGTTTATTTCTCTACAGATCAGTCACTGCCACTGCTTGGGGAGCAACAAAATGAGCATCTTGCTAGGAACTGATCTGTTCTCTAAAATGAGCTCTGAGAGCTTGTGCTGTGCGACGGGAAGGCTGGGCTAATGCTGTAATTGTCTTAGTTCTGGAGTTGTATTGTGAATATATTTCAAATGGCAGCACCTTTTCTCTTTTGGTTTAGCTCCTGCATTTTGAATCTGAGTGGCTGGAGCTACTGTTTCTCTTCCCCAGCTGGGCATACATACCACAGACGAGTCAGGGCTCAGCTGGATATGTGGAAATCCTGGCAGACCCAGTGCCAGTGGATCCTCGACCAGAGAGAGTGGTTGACACCATCCCTGTCTTCTACCCAGCAACGGCTGCACAATTGCTCAGCACCAGGTAAACAATCAATGCTCTTAATTCGATGTGTGCAGCAGTTGCTACTGCCATTTGTCACAGGTTCACTCTACATCACAGCAAGAACCTGGCCTGTTCAGGGAGATGTTGATTGGGTCAGATCCATGTTGAATATATGAGAGAACAAGTGAGTGGATATAATACTAAATGTGTATATTAAATCATTTAAATCAATGAATAACTTATACTCCAAAAATTTGTTGGGTTTGCATAACTTGGATAAGGTACAGATTCAAACTTTCATGACTCCATAGATTTAAATGACCAAAGTAAAACTTAGGAAATAATAGAAAAGATATGAAGATAACAAAATGTGCATTTAATTTTAAGTGACAGCTCATTTAAAATAGTTAATTTAAAATAAACAGGTAGCTCTGATGGAGTAGTGAACCACAGTAATCAAAGTCACAAGTTGTGAGTAGGTAATTCTAAACGTAAATACTGAACTAATAATATATATCACAATATAGATCACAATTCAGAACCTTATTAGGTTGCTAATTAAGATAAAGGCCCATTTAAGCTAATCAGAATGTCTGTCATAATCTTTAAAGTTTATAAACTTGGAAACTAAGCAATACATTTAGTAAACACAAATTCAGGTTTATAATTTCAGATTACATTGTAGATAAGTGGTATGTATTTGTGAAACCTTTAACTCTTTCACAAAGACAAATAGGTTAATTACACCAAATATGCAGAATAAATCAAAAGCTTATAGTTTCTTTTGACTTTCACCAGTAAGTGAATCACAGTTAAAATATTCTACATCAGGCTAGTTTAAACATTTTTTTTTAATAAGCAATGGTAATCTCTTTAGCTAAAAGATTAGTCATTCAGCAAGACATATTTTCTATATTTTAGAGAAAGCTGTAGGCTGGGTGAATCTTAGTTTTTCTTCTGATGTCTGTTTACTTTAAGCTTGCATAAGTCATTAATAGATTTTACTTCTGTAACAGAGCAGGCTATAAGGAGATCTTTATATTGAGGTTGTAATGAGCACACCAGTGTGTCTTAGCTACTTTAGTCATATAATTATTTAAAAATATTTCCAAACAATGAAGTTGAAATGTATTAGTAGTGACTAAGACAAATTGTCCATTTAAGTCATATACAAATTTTATAAGCCAAAGTATGTACTCTTGAGAACTTGGCTTAACATGAGCATTTGTCATTTGCATAAAAGCACATGCATAAAAGGAGTCTTTGATACATAACATCAAGATACATGAAATTTTCCAGCAACTTGTTTTAGTTCTTCTCAAGATGAGTGCGTGTTCACCATGGCCTTTGGTTCATGGTGGTACTGTAGATGGTAGGCAGCTATCAATCCTTTCTTCTCTGGATCTTGCTCATGCGTTCTTTCTTTTTTCTTTTCTTGGATTCAGAAAAGATAGTGGCAATGCATAACTTTGGCAAGTTTTTTAGGGTTTACCTGAATCTGGATCTTTCAGATTTCTGTGATTCTTCTTAGCTTAGGTGCAACATGCCTCAGGTGGCACATGACCAAGATTCATTACCAAATTTGATCCGCTGGTTGGATCATTAGCTTCCCTGGCTTAGGCTAGGTACTGATGGGGAGTGCGACGTGATGGTGGCCAGCCGTTTGAGTCTCCAACTCTTTTGTCCAAGAGATGTTCTTTGCAGATTTTTTTGTTTCTCCTTCCTCAAAATCTGCAATGTTGTGGCATTTTTTTGTTTGTTTGTTTTTTATTTTGTTTGTTCTGTTTTTGGTAGCACAGTAGCACCTAGAGTCACCAACCAAGATTTGAGGTCCCATTGTGTTAAGCACTCTATGTACATTTAGTAGGAGACAGTCCCTGCTCTGAAGAGCTACCTAGACAAGTTAAGCAAAGAGTCTGAGAAAGGAAGTAGTAATGTGGCTTGCCATTTTACAGATGGGGAATTGAAGAATAGGGAGATCAGGTGACTTGGTCAAGGTCCCATGGGAAGCCTGTGGCAGTGTAGGGAACTGAACTCATGTCCTGAGCCTCTGTCCAGTGATATAAATGCAAGACCATCCTTTCTCTTATCCAGTTTCCCGTTGACATCACCACATTGTCTCATTCAGACACCTGATCTCTTGATAAATAATGTTATTTATGTATCAGAGGGGTAGCCGTGTTAGTCTGGATCTGTAAAAGCAGCAAAGAGTCCTGTAGCACCTTATAGACTAACATTCACCCACGAACGCTCATGCTCCAATACATCTGTTAGTCTAAGGTGCCACAGGACTCTTTGCTGCTAATGTTATTTATCTGTCACTTTCAAAATGTCCAATCAGAAACCTAATATCTGCATATTTAAATGTTTATCTGTTATCTATAGCTGCTTTAAATTAATCTGCTGGTCACTGGTACCTGATCATCTTGCCAGATTCTTCCTGTTCTTTATAACTGTTTCCTGTTTTAGAATTCCTGTGTGAGTGCATGCCAGACTTCTGGGGTCAAGTCAACTTTTGAAGTAGCAGAGATTTGTTTTATGATAATCTGGACTCTTTTGATCTTGGAACAATAAAGATGTAACATACACAACTTTTTAAAAGTTTCTGTGAGTCCTCCTGTCTGTATTCTTAGTCTTTTTCTTATTTCTGTGTATCTCCATCTTTGAATAACATCTCTTACCCAGAATTCTGCTATAATCCTGTTGCTGGCTCTGGAATTCTCCTTTTGTTCTGTCAGAATGTAAAATTTAATATTCTCACTGTGTATTACATGTAAAAAAACTATGTTAAAAGAACATTATTTCAGTTGCGAAGTCAAATACCTGAAAGTCAGGAAATGCCAGCTTTATGCCTATGCAGTTATGCCTGTTCAGCCCCTTTGAGCACCCATCCTGTGCACTGAATGAGGCAGCAGTCCTGTGAGAAATTGTAGATGATCATGTAATTAAACACCTTATCATAATTTTGTTTTGCATCCCTCACTCGCTCTTGTTTCTATTATTTGTCAAATAAACCTTGTTTTATTACAGGTGCTGTATGGTATATTGGAATGATGATTTAAGCTAAACTGGGACATGCTGCTTTTTTAGGGGCAGAGGATTGGGTTTCTGTGAGTTGCCAATGTCAGAGCTGGATATCACAGTGTAATGTTTTAAGGGGACTTGGGGACCGGGGTGCACCTGTTGTTAACCTGCAAGGTGAAGACAGGGCTGGCAGAGCCTGGAGGAGAGTGCTTAAGTGGATAACAGGCTGGTGGTGGTAGGGAGCTAATGCTCAGCCACCATAAGCAAGGCTGCCTCCCCCTAGATCCAGGGGGTAACAAGGTTATTCTCAGTCTGGAGTATCCTGAGACCCATTACAGAGTTGTGTGGCTTGTCATTTTTTAAAACCTCATCCCCGTCCCTAGGAAGAGGGAGAGTCCACTTTACCCCTTTGGGACCTTTTCCTTCCGTGAGTAGTACATACTGCACCACACGTGCGCCTTGGCTTAGTTGTTGGCCTAGTTCTGAGTTCTGCTTCCATCTCTCCTCTCCCCTTCACTCCCCTGCCCCCAACTTCCAGTAGGGTTCCGTATCAGAGAAGAGCAAAGCTGAATGTGGCAGGTGAGCTGGCCAGACTCAGCACCCTCCTGTGCATCCACCACAAGACGTTCTTTTTCCTCTTTCTGAAGTGCTTCACCTCTGCTGCTTGTGTCCCAGTGCTGGTGCAGGTGAGTCCTTGGGGCTTTGTGTACCCCTGTGCTGGTTCTTTTCAGGACCTGCCATGAGGTCAGCCTTTTCCCATCTTGATTCTTATTTATCCCTTTATTATTCACAATGATCTTGTATATCTCTGGTACCTTCTATCCCAAAGGGTCCCATAGCACTAGATAAACTGCATAGAAGGATCATTGCAACCTGCAGAAATGCAGCCACCATTGAGGTGATACACAGCTCCACTGCTCCAGGGGCTTGGGCTGGAGTGTGGTGCAGCCCTGGGAGCAGGGAAGATATTGGTCTGCATTTCTAGGAACCTACTGGCTGTAAGAAAGGTTCTTCTCCAGTGCACTGGATGCTGATGTTTACTTTGCTTTCTCTGCTCTAGAAACCTCCGCAGCTAGCTTGGCACCACATGCTCCAGTTGGGCCATGGCTATGTGCTGACAGCATTGAGTGTGTCCGGCCTGAAGGCATCAGGGCACAAGGTATTCGTCACCAGCTTCTCCTCCTGCCTCCTCCCCTACTGTGCAGAGCAGGTGAAGGAGCAGCCTCTGGAAATTGCCTGGCGGGGAGGACCAATTCAGCCAGTTTCCCCTGAGGCCACTGTGCAGCTCCCCCTGGAGCTGACAGATGAGAAGTTGCCAGTGCCAGCCAAAGAGTCCAAGATCCTGTCATACATGGTAAGGAGCTATCCCTCGCCTGCACCCTATTCCTGCTTTCAGAACCACGTCCCCCTGAATTTCAGCTCCTGCCCTGCAGGGCCCATGGGCACCGTCTGCACTATGGGATCACATTTTCCCCCAGGCCCAGTGCCCTCTTCACTCTTTGTAAACTCACTACTTTTCTCTGTGCTCCTGCTCCAGGGGATCATCACCCGAGTACTAAACGCCCAGGCTGGCCTCTATGAGCTTGATAACAAGATCTGTCTGTGCCTTGCTTACCAGCAGCTGTTGAACTCTGCCCGTGGACTCCGACCAGGAGCATGTGTGGAGGTGAGGTGATGCAGCTGGGAGTTGAAGCACACCAGAAGGTAGGGATGGCTGAGGCACAGCCTAGTGGGTAGTGGTGTGTGGAGCAAGGTTGGTGTGCAGGGTGGGGGTAGGAGTACTCTAAATCTTTCAGTCAACAAGGAGGGTAGTCCAGAACCCAGCTAAATCAGGAATATGACTGGGCCTGGGCCTGGTTAGAGGTGGCTGATAGTAGCTATTTGCTCCCCGGATTCCTGCATAGGTGGCAGCAGATCAGTGAAGGCCTCTTGGGGTTGATGAGAAATGTAGTGGAATAACAAAGGGCTTTGTGCAGGATGAGAGGGTCTTTAGGGAGGGGCAGCAGAGTGGCCGTTTTCTCTCTATTAAGTCATGTGTTTGTGTCTCTCAGCTCCGAGACGTCCACCTCCTGCAGAAGCCCCTGGCTTCTTTCCCCTTTGTTGTTGTCCTTGGTGCCTGTCTGCACAGCATTGTCCTTCTCAAGGGTTTCTCAAGGCTTAGCACCTTCCAGCAGCCTGTAGCCTCCTCTGGAAATCTCTACATGCAACTGCTCTTCCGGTATAACCTAGGCCTGCCACTCTATTTGTGGCTGGTGAGCCTGTTGGAGATGCTGGAGCAAAGGTGAGGATGCACCTTCCCCAGTCCCATTGGGAAGGGGTTGTGTAGGCCATTCAGAGCTCTGCCAGACAAATCCCTGCCCCCTGCTTCCCTTCCGCTGCACACACTTTGTGTCCTTGATGGTTCTGCTTATGCACTGGTTGCTTCACTCTTCTCTCCTAGGGAAGTTGTAGGCTGGTTTCTGTGATTTCCTACTGGGTTCTGTTACATAACATGGTTTTTGTTCTGGAAAAGTTAAGGTTGCTGAAGTACAACCGCCAACCTGAATATTAAAAAATAAGACATGCAGTTATGTCAGACACCCTATACAGCAGCCAGTCCATGGCAATTTACAGAAAGTGCAGTCTTCATCTGTCCCCATTCAATACATATCTATCACATCCTCTGCTAAAACAGCCTTATAATTGATGCTAGCTACAATCTTCAGTTCTTTGTTCATTTCTTACCTAGAGTCTTGTTTTAAAAAACATTCACACAATTAAGGATGTTCATGGTCCTGCCCTTACTTTTAAAAATTTGTTGGTTTTGAATTTAGTGATATTTTGGGGGGTAGAAGAAGTTCATAGATTATTGCTGAGGGTATCTTTAATTTAAAAAATTATGTATGTATAATAAACATACCAATGTGCTATTCCCAACCTTCCCTTCATCATCAGTATTCTCAAGACCTCTAATTATATTGTACTTTATGGAAGCTGTAATATTAAAATGTAGTAAGAGACATTCTTGCAGTAACCTTTGTTTTTTCCATGTAATTTCTATAGTCTGTGTTTTGAGGTTTGTATGTATGTTAGCAATGCATACTGTTGGTATATAAAGTGTTTAATTAGTCGTACATGGTTTATTAACAAACGGTGTACAGTCTTATCTATTTTAGCTACAGTAGAACCTCGAAGTTACAAACACCAGAATTATGACCTGACCAATCAACCACACACCTTGTTTGGAACCAGAAGTACGCAATCAGGCAGCAGCAAAGACAGAAAAACAAATACAGAACAGTATCATGTTAAATGTAAACTACTAAAAATATAAAGGGAAAGCAGTATTGTTTTTCAGCATAGTAAAGTTTCAAAGTTGTATTAAGTCAATGTTCAGTTGTAAACTTTTGAAAGAACAGCTATAATGTTTTGTTCGGAATTACGAACAATCTCCATTATTGAGGTGTTTGTAACTCTGAGGTTCTCCTGTACCTACATGGCTCCCTTTACCTTAGTATCTGAGGTGGTAGGGAAGTACTGTTACCCTCATTTTACAGAACTGGTGGATAAGTGACTTGCTCAAAGTCACACAATAAGTCTCTGGTGAACTCAGTTCTTCCAAGTCCTAGACAAGGGTTCTAACCATTGACCCATCCTTCCTCTCCTGTTGGCTTTTGGCATGTTATTTGTCTATCTATGAATTTAAGTATAACTTTTTGTGTGGATTTAGAAATGACCAGAATTTTCTGAACTGCAACCAAAAGTAAAATATTCTAGTAGATTTTGGTCACTGATGGCTTGAAATTGTTTCTAATGGGTGAAGAAGTCTGGTTCACATTTCAGATCTTATGCTTGCGTCACTACAGGACCATAGTTATTATGGTTATCTTAGTGGAGTGTTTGTTTATGAAGGTGATGGAGGATGAATAGGATGAAGTGCAAATGGACTTGTTGCTGTGTAGTGTGTTTGACATAACTTGTGTGGATTTCCTAGTTTTTTAATGTTTGGGTTGGTAGTGGTGGCTGGCGGGAGAGGGAGTCCTGTTGCCTCAGACACAAACATGGAGCCAGTCCAGTCATAGTGTTCTTCCTGCCTGAGGATAATCGAGTGATCTACCAGTATGAACTCTTGATGCGCATGTGATGTTCCCCTGGTGTTATCTGGACTGGTGATCTGCCAGGTCACTCGAATCCTCAACTCTGGGAGCCAGCCTTAGCCTGCTCTGCTGTTCACGCACAACTTCTGGCATGTAAGCTGCTCCCAGCTACTTGAGTGAGCACTTCTGGCGAGCCGCTGCTTGGATTGTGCAACTGAATGACGCTAACTAGTATCTCCAGTCCCAGACACAACCCTAGGAACCTCCGTGTTGCAATGTCCAGCTATGCCCACTGGACTTTGCAAGCTCATGAGTTTGTCAGTTTAACAAAGAAATTGATATGTACCAAGCTTGTTTTCCCAAGGAAAGTCTCTGACACGCTTCAAACACACTGCTTCAGGTAGACTAAACAAACACATTTATTAACTACAAAAGATAGATTTTAAGTGATTATAAGTCAAAGTACAAGAAGTCAGATTTGGTCAAATGAAATAAAAGCAAAACACATTCTAAGCTGATCTTAACACTTTCAGTGCCCTTACAAAGTTAGATGCTGCTCACCACAGGCTGGCTGGTTGCCAGGTTCTCCTCATTGATCAGCGCTTCAGTTGCTTGGTGGTGGTGTCTGTAGATGGAGGTAGAAGAGAGAACATGGCAAACATCTCTCCTTTGATCATGTCTTTTTTTCCTTCTTGGCTTTGCCCCCCTGCCCTTCAGAGTCAGGGGAGCGTTACCTCATCGTAGTCCCAAACTGACCAAGGGAAGGGGGTGACTCACTCGAGAGTCCAACAGATCTTTTGTTGCTGCCTAGGCCAGTGTCCTTTGTTCCTGTGTGGCTGGACTGGGTTTGTCCCATGCATGCCCTAATGAGGTGTGAACTGCCCCTCTGTTCCTGGAGAGTTTTTGCCTGGCCTTGTTTTAAGCCATGAGGACACATTTTCAGCCTCATAACTATATACGTGAAATTACAACCTATAACATTACTGTAACTACAATGCTCAGAACAGCATGAGCCTTCCAAATACATCCGACATGACAAACTTTGCATTGAATACCACACTATCATATTAAAAGCATGAACATGGGAGTAAAGGTGTTCCCCCAAGGTACAGAATGTCACTGCACGTGTATAGTCTCTTCTGGTCACTCATTCCAACCAGTGCAATTACAGCGTGCAAATTAACTTGAGAGGCGTGGTTGGTTGATTTATAGATTCCTGCATTGAAACCAGTACTTTGTGGTTGAACACTAGAGCATATCCTTTAGAAAGATCCAGTTTGATCTAAAGATTTCAAGTGATTAGGCATCCTTGGTAAGCTGTCCCACTGGGTAGTTGCCTTCATTGTTTAAAAACTTGCACCTTTGAATTTATCTAATTTCAACTTCCAGCCAGTGAATCTTGTTATGGCCAGTATTGCAAACTCCAGGCAGTCAAAACTCACGTTAGACCTCCCAATGAAATCACAACATGTATTTAAAAACAACAATAACAAAAAGATGGAATTTTTTTATTTGCCTTCTGATTTTTGAGCCTTTAGAGGGGAGCCACATATACCCAACTTATACATGGGTCATTTCATGTTAAAAATGAACCTTAAAGGCCTTACAAAATATAGATCCCCTGATTGGAGGGGGATTCCACTCTGCCATCTCATAACCCCTGGATTTTAGGGAGCTGCCATTCTCTCCATCTTCACTTTCTCTCTGCGCCCTCTTGTGTCCCCTAAGTACGCCTGCTCCTCACATCCTCCCTCTCTACCACTATATTTCCTTCTTATATTTTCCTTAGTCTCATGCTTCCACCTTACATTCAAGCAGAACTGTGACACACAGGCTCCTTGGCACCAGCTTGCAAAGTTTTCATTGTCCTGTAACAGCAAGTCCTATCAGGCCTGACAAACACTATACTTAGCACATTGTTCTCACAGTATTTGTCTATGAAGAATGTCATATGAGATCTTATATGAAAGCCAGGATCACACTGATCCTCATAAACATTCTGTGATATGTACATGGATTATATTTAAGAAATTATGTATATGTACTAAACATACGTTTTAAAATCTAAGTCAAGGCAATTTGGCAAACAGGTTTTGAGTCAGGCGAAGGACATTAATTCACCTGTCTTGCATGTGGCTGTGTAAATCAAGCACTGCAAACCAATACCATGGAACCCAGATTTGCATACAGAGTAAACAGGGGGATGGGAAGACACTGGAGACTAAACCACAGGGGGTTGTCATGTCATGGCAGGAATGAACTTTGAAGAACCTAAATAAACAGAATGCAAGGAGACGTTTTGTTCATTCACTGAGGAAACCTCTTGAAGAGTGGGTTGGATGCTTGGATCCTGGTATGACTGAAAACCAGCTAGTTCTGCAAAAGACTGGATCTCTGGGGGGAAATCTCCTTTATTAAATAGGAAAAGTAACCATTGATAAGTGTGGACCCAGGTCTGCATTTTATGTTTTTGTTTTATATGTAACCACTTCTGTTTCCATTATCCTCATTATCTCTTAAATCTTAGTCTTTTGATAATAAATTTAGGATTGTTTTCACTGTAAGTGTATCTCAGTGCTGTGATGATCCCAAGTTTTGCTAGTCAAGCTTTGTGTGTTGTATACTGTTCCCCTGGGGACAGCAAACCAGTCATTTCTGAGAGTGTCCGGTGACAGGAGCTGGATGTCACAGGGTACCGCTTCAAAGAGGATTGAGTTACACCGATTGATTAACCTTCAAGACAAAGTGAAGTCTGGCAGAGCCCTGAGGAGATTGTTTGGGTGACTAACAAACTGGTGATGTCAGGGAGCAGGCATCCTGTTAAGCATGAGCAAATTTTCCTCTTGCTGGAGGCAGGGGGGTCTTGGGCACCCCAAGAAAGTGTCTCAGTAACATCCTTGCTGTATATGCAAAAATTTTTCTTTGCTATGAGTGAGCTACTAACATCTGTATCATTCTTCCTCCTCCTCAGGTTTTGCCGTTTCGTTGGGTGCCGGCGGCTGTTCATCCGCTCTATGCCTCAAGGCCCTGGTGTAGCGGAGAAGTTTCTTGTCCCCATTCTGAACGCTGTGGTGCCTTCTAAGGCACAAGTGAGAGATGTTCATCAAGAGATCCTAGCAGAAATGCACCACTGTCCCCTGCAGCAGGTGGGGCCCTGCTCCCTGAGCTCCCTGTTTTGTCTGAAGGGAGGAGACTCATTTTGTTTCTTGCTTTTTGTATCATTTAGTATCAGCCCCTGGAGCCCCCATGCCAGGCCCCACCTCTTTCTCTGCTGCGCTCTGTGGCTGAGCAAAGAAGCAAGGAAGCCTTTAATCCATCGCAGCTGCTGTCCCCCTTGGAGGCCCAGCACATGGGCACCCAAGAGCTGAATCGCAGACTGGCTTGGTCCTATGATACATTCTCAGCAGAGAGCTTCCAACCCCGAATGGTACGTACTAAACTCCCCTTGCTATCTGACCTACAGGAGCTCCCCTCCTTCCTCCCACCTTGATACATGGAGGCTGGGGCTGGGGCTTCTCTCCTCTTGATTGACATGTGGGTACCTCCAGTCGAGGTGAACTCTGCTTTCCCTGCTAGTGATGTAATGAAAGAGACACTGGTTGATTCTCTTCACAGCTTCCTTTCCTTTGCAGGTGTTGCTGGGGGTGTTGAGAGCTTCCTGCAGCAGCGGTTCCCTTCAGCTGCGGGACAAGAGTGCTTCGATCCCATGTGTGATCACTCGCAGGGATGGGAGCCCCTTCGCTGACACAGCTCTCATAGGTGCGGCCCACTCCGCTCCAGTGGGGGATCCTGGCTGCTTTGCCTGCTGGCCCCAGGTGGCGGGCAGGAGGGAAGTGGGGGGGTGCTGAGCTCTCCCACCGCCTTGCCTGCTGGCTTTGGGAGCAAGGACACTGAGCTTGCTCTCTCTGCTTTACCTGTCTGTTGGCTGAGCTCTTCTCTCTGGTATGTTTGCAGGGTCCCTTTTGCAGGTGGAAACCTACCAGCTTGTGGTGGAGCAATTCCTTCAAAGTGACTTTCCCTCCTGGGAGCAGCTGTGGACCCTAGAACATGTG
This sequence comes from Gopherus evgoodei, assembly GCF_007399415.2. Lineage (NCBI taxonomy): Eukaryota > Metazoa > Chordata > Testudines > Testudinidae > Gopherus > Gopherus evgoodei. The sequence continues at coordinate 212,349,039 of NC_044322.1, forward strand.
AGGGGCAGAGAAACAAGGCAAGTGCCCCTTAGCCTGTGCTCAGGAGCAAAGGCCTTGACCTCCCAAAGGGAGGAGTAAAGAAGTTAAATGTAAGTGGGAAATGATCCCCTAGCTTGGGCCACAGTGACATGTGCCTACAGCTGGGTGCATGGGGCAAAGGGGAATACTCCCAAGAGCCTGGAGAGCAGTTCCAGACCCTTGGCTGGGAGGGAGAGTCACCCTGAAGCCTTGGGTGGGTAGAGGTAAAGGGGGGAGGAGCGCAGTGCTCTCACTTGCTGTTTCCTCCTCACTCACTCGGTCCCAGAGTAATGGAAATACGTGTCTGCTACTGTCCTTTACCTGAGATGCAATGGTTCAGACAGGTCCCTGGTGATGTGTTTGATGGTTGCTCTGATGCTGTTGAACCTCCTGGCTGTTCTTTTTTCCTCATCTGGCATCAGCTTCTGGAGTTCCCCAACATGTGCTCCTGTTAAATCACACCACCACACACCCCTAACTTGTGTGCGCACGCACACAGTTTCTCTCTGTGAACTTCAAGTTGCTGGTGGCAGCTGTTTTGAGGGGGCCATTCCTGTTCTCATCTAGTCCCTCTATGTCCATGTCAAATGAAGAGCCAGAGTGACACTGAGCCTGTGCTTCCTGCATCACAAAGCCCCTGGGTGGTGAAATACCCCTGCAGTTCCATGTCTGTATAGGTATTTATAAAGTTGCCCATCAACGTGATATCTCAGTGCCTAAGTGCATCTCCTAAGCTGCCTGCACGAGGAGGGTTCCTCTATCTGGGACAAACCCCCCATCTCAGTCTATCCTGGATACACTAGGTTCAGCAGGCCTCCACTCCATCCGTTCCTGCTGTCTGATCCTTTGGCCAAGGCTCCCTCTCTCTGCTGGCTGCCTAGTTTGGAACCTCCCTGCCTACTAAGTTGGAGCTGCACTGATACCTCCTCTTGGCCCCTTTTCTCACTCCAGGCTGTATGTGCAATTCTGCTTTGAAGATGTGCAGATTCTTCATACGCCTGAGGTGCAAGTCCAAGAGGGTCCCACAAGCAGTGACAGTCCCTCATTGGGGAAAAAGGATGTTTGCAGCTCAAAAGTTGAGCTGGGATCTCCAGAGGCAAAGCTGCCAAAGTTGGAGGGGACTAGCCCAGGAGCTGGCTCTGAAGAGGGCTGTGATAGAGGCCAGAGCAGTGCCAGAGGCACCAGCTGCATGTCTCGTCTATTCCTGGTCACCCAGAAAGAGGGGCTTATGTCACGCAACTACCTGCCGGCTGCAGAAGGAGATGGAGAGGGGCAGGAGCTGCAGCTTAGCTTCCAGGCCACCATACTCTGGATGGACAAACCTCAGCTCCGGAGGCATCCCAGGAAAATTGGGAACCTGCCAGAGCTGGAGCAGACCAACCATCAGAAGGAGGACAGCGAGGCCCAGCAGAGGGTAAGGGAGGGCTGGAGGAAGCCATGGGGGTACCCTTCTGGTTAGGGTGTGAGCTGGATTTTGGAATGGGGAGCCAGGTCCACAGAGATTGGGAGGATGGTTGTCTCTTGACCACAGATGTTTGTGAATGCCAGGGGCTCCCTCCCAGCTAGAGTGACCAGACAGCAGGTGTGAAAAATAGGGACAGTGGGTGGTGGGTAATAGGATCCTATATAAGAAAAACACCCAAAAATCGAGACTGTCCCTATAAAATCAGGACATCTGGTCACCCTACTCCCAGCCCACCAGAAAGAGCTCCACTTACCCTCTCTCTCTCTGCCCTGCAAGTGCTCCCCTTCCCCTCCCCCACAGGGCACACCCCACTGTCACTTTGTAATCCAGCCTCTCCCTGCAGGACACCCTGAGGGGCTGTGCTTTCCCTTCCCTTTGCCCACTCCCACCATGATGCGCTGTGCCTCCCACCTCCCTCACCAATGTCCCCTTCTCATCAGCTTCTCTTGTCCCATTCCAGGTGCTGCTGCTCTTTATGGGAAGATCACTTCGATGGTTCCCATTCCTGCACCCGGGTGGGCTGTACTGGCTTGTTGTGCCCCAGTGTTTGGTAAGGAGGGGCCTTGGTGCTGCCCCCTGCAGGGCCTCCTGCCACCGTGTGGGACTCCAGAGCTGGGGCTTGCGCTTCACCCCCACCTCGTCTTTTCATCATTCTCAGAATAGCTTGTCACTCTTTGGCTCAACAAAGGCATTTCCTGCAATTGAAATCTTGCTCTCCCTGTGGCCATGAGAGGGTTAAGGGAAGCACATTAAGCCAACATCCTGCTGGACTCAGTGTTGTACTGTTAGCAACACATCCACATTCCTGAATGACAAATGGATTGGCCAGGATGGTGCTGTCCCTTGCGCCGCTTACAGGCTCAGCAGTGGCTCCCTGGAAGACAAGGAGTCACAGCAAAGGAGACTAAGCACCTTCTGGCTTTGGTGCCTCTACCCTGCCCATGGGTCAATGTGCTTAACCTCTGTGTTACACCAAAATCCTCAGGCATCTCTGCAAGGGCTTTTCTGCTCCTGGTCCCTGGGCCCCTCTTTTTCCATATATGCTTGAGGCCCTCTCCCCTGCTGATCTCTCCTCATGCCTCCCTTGATGTGCCTCCTGCGCTGTTGTTCTCACAGGACTTTGGGGTGTTTGAGCGGCCCTGTCTCTCGCCATTGCAAGGGAGGCTTCTGAACCAGCTGGGCTGCCCCTCGTGCCTGATAGTTTCAGCTACCTGGCACCTACAGCATGAGACCTGGATCTCCTGCCTGGCTCAGCCCCAGGTATGCAGCATCTTATAGCTCTGGGTTTCCATGAGTGACTAGGAGTTCTTCCCTGGGGATCTGGCGCAGGAGACCATACAAAACACTCATGGACACCACGAGGGGCTTTGGCACGTCTCTCAGAAGCGAAGAAAACACTCCCCAAGCCATTCTGCCCTGAAACCAATGCTGGGGAATGGTAGCCTCTCGGCATTGCACGGTTCTGTGCTTCATGGCCCCAGGAATGGATGTGGTTATGGGCCTTGGGTGGAGCTGTTCCATATTGGTGGTGGGTGCATATCGTAATCCTCTTAAGTCTGTGTCTCCTCCTTTTCTAGGTGATCCCAGGGTCAGAGCGGGCAGAAATGGGGCAGAAAGTCTTTTCCATTCCAGAGCTACTAAGCAACAGGTATGTTGGTCCTTCCTCTGCTGTAGTGTTGGGCTCACTGAGACATGACCACCACTTGGGAAACGGGTCAGTGCTGGCTCCTTGTGAGGAATGCACTTTACTCAGCCACTTGCGCCAACCCCTGCAATGCAGTGGGGTTTCTTTGGAAATCTCCCTCATGCAGGTGCTGGCCTGGCCTGGCCTGACCCTATCTAGCATATAACGTGTGACAAGATCACAACTGAGAGACCTTCCGAATGGGACCCCAAAGCAGTTTGAGCTGTGGAATTAGGTGCAAGAGGTCTCAACTGAATCCCTCTCAGAGACTGGGGGTGTGGAGTGTCCTGTTCAGAAAGTCTGAGGGCTACCTTCTGCTGCCTGTGCAAAGGCTATTGAATGGGGCTGGGATGCTGGTCTTTTCAAAGTGTGTTTAAATATGAATAGAGTGACTTTGTGCAATGAAGCCCTCACCAGGCTCCTACAGTAAGGCTGATTCCCCTTCCATCTCCTCACCTGACTAGCTTCTAACTTGGGTATATAAATCCTCTGCTTTTCCAAAACCTTATTTAGGTAAGTTTCTAGGACTTGTCTTCAGAATGTCTCCTACCTCATTCACACCACCTCAGGCTCTGATGCCTCCCTTCTACTACTTTCCTGTTGCCTTTGCTCCTGCTTCTCCAGATCCAGCAACAGGAAGTGTGTGCAGGGAACCATGTACTCTGCTTTTGTGGGTGTAGGAGTGATCTGAACTAGCTCCACAGAAGCCTGTCTTCCAAGTTCTGTCTGCAGCCCACGTGCTGCAGCCCCAGGTGTCAGTCCCTCAGTGGGAGCCAAGGGTACTGTGCCCTGCTGTATACTAGCCCCACTACACACTGTCTGTAACATGGCTGAGAGTTGTGGAGTCTCCTGGTGGGGTTTATACCTATCAGCCGCTAAAGACCTTCCACTCTTACCATGACAGCTGCAGTCTTGGGTCCCTTGAGCTTACGGGCCTCTCCTAGGTTTATTGCGAAGGGACTGGTGCATGATCTGCTCTGGGCTGGGCTTCAGAACATGCTTCCCACTCTGTCTTGACCTTCAAACGTGCTATACGCACCCATTGTCATCTCAGGGATTCACTGTGAATGGGAGAGCTCATGGGGAGAGATGGATAAGAATCTTACATGCTGAAAGCTTGAGTTTCTAGCCCACTATCTGGCTGGTGCAGGAGCAAAGTACAACTGAGTTGGATAGGCCCCTGATGGAAGGCAGATGAAGTATAGTTGTTGAACAACAGTGATGCTCCCCTGCAAAATGCTGTCATAAATCCCCCTGCCCTCACCTCTCTTATCCCAGCTTTTATCCTGCCACACACCCTGGTCTGTTGCTCTACCACATCACTTCCTAAGCTAGACAACATTCCGCATAACATGGACCAAGATGAACACCAACAAGAGGCCCAAAGAATCACGGGGCAGAATTCAGGCTGTGTACGTAATGCCCTGGTGTAGTCGTGGCCTTACGATGTCCAGGGGGTCCTGGGACAGATGAGCTCAGGTGAAGGTGCTGAAGTGGCTGTGCCTTAAATTTGCTCTGTTGCTGGAACCTCAGAATGGGGCATCTCTTCAGCCATCAGGCTCTGCCTCTGGTCTCTGTGGCAGGACAGAGCCCAATTCTTTGCTCTGCTCTCAGTTTCACAGGCTCCCTTGTCTCTTTCTCTGGTGAGATAGTGGAGCGGACCTTGTGTGCTTCCCCAGGGAATGAAAAGCTGTCTGCACCCTGCAGCACGCGGCGGCAGAAAGGTCAGCACGTGCCTGCCTCTGGCAATGCTTGGTCTCCTCTGCACTGAAGGAGATAAGACACTAAACCCCATTCCCTGTGCATATGCTAGGGGTGAGGGGGAGCATGCCAGGGTGTTGCAGCCTTGTCCATGTGTCAGAGGGACAGAGAATTTCACCCAGTGCCTTTGTGCGTGCCAGGGTTGGACATCATGCCCTGGGGCCGGGGGAGTCGGGGAGAGTGCTGCTGTGTCCCATTGTGAGTATGTGTGTCTGGGATGGGATGAGATGTTCTGCTTTGGTGCCCATGTGTGCCATATAAGGGGATGCTCAGCCCTGGGACGTGTGGGGCTGAGGCACTGTGTCCCATTTTGTGTGATGGAGGCACAGGCACCAACATTCCTTGGTGCCGGTGGGTGCTTGTGCCTGCCCTGCCCCAACTCCACCCCCTCCCTGCCCCATTGGACCCCTCCCCAAATACCCGCCCCAGCCCCATCTCTTCCCCATGTGTGCCACATTCCTCCTCCTCCTCCTCCTCCCCATCCCTCCCTGTTTTGCACCATAAGCACTGGGAGGGAGGGGAGAGAAGCAGGACACAGCGGTGCGCTCGGGGCAGAGGTGGAGCGAAGGTGAGCTGGGGCAGGGGGTGTGTGTCAGGGAGCTGCCGGTGGGTGCAGAGCACCCACCAATTTTTCCCCATGAGTGCACCAGCCCCAGAGCACCTATGAATGGAGGGACCAGGGCTCTGTCTCCTGGATGTGTTGGGAGCAAGTGAAGAAGTGCTTGGTCTTAGGTGAGTGTGGGGGAGGGAAGGCGCATGGGCCTATGTGTACAGGAGGAAGCAGGGGACACTAATGTATGATTGTGGGGACCGGGTGCTGGCTGGCTGGTGTTTGGGGCAGAGCTACTGAAACTAGCCTGTAGCAGGGCAAGCTGGGAGTGGGATAGAGCAGCTGCTGGTGAGCTCATTGTGTCCTTGGCCTTCTGTATGCCTAGGGACCCTCCTGCCCTGGGATCACAGTGTGAAGCTGAGCGTCTCAGCTGCTCCCGACTCCCCTGTTGTGCTGGATGTTTACATAGCAGTTGCCTACCTTCAGCATCTCTGGGGTTTGCTGCCCGGGGCAAAGATTCTCTTCCAGAATCTGCAGCGCAAAATCTCCAGGTACGTCTAGTCCCTGAACAGCTATCAGCCCAGATCGAGCCCCAGACACTCCCTTTCCCCAACCACACAGGTACATGTCTCCCTGCCACCATCCACCTTGGCCCATGGTCTTGTGACCTGTGATCTGACCTGGACTCAATTGGCCGCATCCTGCTCCCTGTCCTGATCTCTTGCCCCCCTTCCTTCCTGATCTACTGTCCTTTCTCTCTTCTTCCTGTTCAGCTACTACGCCCATTCCCATGAACCATGCCAAAGGCGAAAGGAAGACCCCGGCCCATCTAGACAAAGGAGCCTCCTAGAGCTGCCTCTAATGTTTGCTTTTTTATGTTGCAGATTCCACAATGTTTATTGCACGTACATTGCCTCCAGCTGCATCAGCATCCTGGCTCTGCCGCCCACCTGCTTGTTCCTTTCCTCCAAGTGAGTCTGGGCTCTGCCTCACTCTTCTCCAGGGGAGTTTTTCTCCATGGCGAGTTATTCATTCTTCTTTTCCAGTCCTGCAGGTATAGCCTCCAAGTCGCCTGCAGCTACGTCCCCCTCGCTGGTGTTTCTGTCCAACCTGCTGCTTCAGCCTCACAGCCTGTCCCGGAGCCAGATCCTCTGCCACTTGTCCTGTGTCCTGGCTTTGTCCCTGCAATGGATCTGCTCCATCTGCAGCAGCATCTTCAGAGAGGTGCCCACAGGGATCACTGGGGAGGAGCGCTCCTGGGAGCCGTGTGCTTTCCGCTCAGATGCCGTTAGCTGTCTTACTGAGCCTGCCCTCTGCTCTCTGGGAACGTAGCTCTTGTCAAATACAGTTTAGGAGAAATTGATGCTTCCTGACTTTTCCCAATGCCAGACCCTCCTTCCCGGTGTCTAGCATTAATGCCTCTCACACAATAGCACCACGACAGAAAAGGGCCCAAACCACCAGTTGCAGAGATGCATGTGACTCTGATGTCTGGCTTGGCCACAGGCTGGGCTGGCTCTGGGCTGAGTGGGTGGGCTGTGCAGGAGAGAATCCTGCAGAGTGTCAGTGCTCTGCCTTCCCAGTGCATACTCCATTCCTGCAGGAGGGTTTCAGTCCCACCCAAACCCTTAGCCCAGGGACCGTCTGCCCTGGGGGGCTCCTTCCACTTGAGACACTGTCCTTGGGACTGCAGTTAACAAGCTCTTTAACTTGGGGCGGCACAGGGAGTATTGGCTCCTCCCCCCACTCCCAGCTCTGATTTCTGCTCTTGCTTCAGGGGAGGTGCAGCCGACACAGCCCACCCTGCCCGTCGCACACAGGAGTGAGTCAAGCCAGTGCCAAGTAAGTACTGGGGGGGCAGGGAGTGGGAAGAGGTGGGTGGGAGGAAGCAGAGACCACCACGCTAGGGGAGTGAGAGTTGATCCAGTGAAGGCTGGTTGAGAATAGCTGACGTGGATGGAACAGCCAGTTAGAACTCTGTGTCACTTCCCTTTGGCATGAGCGCAACAGAGCTCACGTGTGCCTGCTCTTCACACTGACCTTGCCGTTGTCTGTGTCCATCTGTACTTGGCCTGCAGGATCCTGGTGGAGGATGGAACAGGTGAGGCTCTGGTGCTGTGCAAGAATCAGCAGGTGGCTGCAGTGTTAGGCCTGAGCCCTGTGGAGTGGAAAGCTGTGCAGAGCAATGTGCAGAGAAGGGGCAGCATTTTCATTCAGCATGGAGGAGCCAGTGCCAGGCCAGGGGTAAGTGGCTTATTCTGGCAGTAGCTGCGGTGCTGGTCTTGAGCCTAAGTTGAGAGGTAGTCTACAGACTCCTATGTAGCCATCTGGCTCACTCCACAGGTTCGCTAACAGTACTCTGGTTCCTTCTTCAGTGTGTGGAGGAGCCTCAAGACCTTGTCACCTGCTATCTGAAGAGCCTGTGTAGGAGCCGTGCCATCTGCCGGCCCATCCTGCTGGCTTTCAGCCTCGACAGGAAGTCCTCAAAGATTCCCCAGCCAGGTGCGTAAGTGCTGTCAGCTCTCACCATCAGCCTCAACCGCTGCTTGATAGGGCAAGAAAAGAGTCACCTTACCAGGTGGCTGGAAGAGGGCTGGGGAAGTCCTCCCAGCAGCCAGGAGGAGGAGGAGGATGCGCAGGCCACCTCTCTTGAGCTAGCCCAGGGGAAATCATCCAGGTTGTCAGTCCTGCCAGTATCCACAAAGCAAGGTCCTCTGACTTCAGCCAGGCTGTGTGGGATATTGATTCATGTGCTTTGGCATGGCTTGGTGGATTTATGGTTAGAAAAGTGACCATGCTGTCTCTCAAAGGTCAGGCTGCTGGGGGAAGGAATGTGGTGCTGCCATGTTCAAGTTCTGTCCATGATGCCAGAAAAAGTGGGATTTTTCTGCTAAAATTTTTAGCAGGATAGTTGTCACTCTTAGACTTCAGTTAAAGGTCTGGGGAGGGAGAAGAGGGGAGTGTATCTGCCTTTGTTGGCTCTTTCTGATGTAGAGAGAGACTGGAAAGGTTATTGCTGAGAATTGTTTGTTTACATGAGAAACATCGAGTCTTGTCTTCACTATCCTTATTGGAGAGCTCTCTGGAGAACTGGAGCTGCTTCTTGTGGTGACTTCTGCATATTCTCGCTCCTGGAATGAGTTTCCACTTCTCCAATGTTCCTAACACACAGATGTCATCTTTAGGAAGCTGTAAGATCCTGATATCAGACAAGAACAGGTCAAGTCAAGACTTGGATTGGAGTTTGCTGGCAAGATCCCAGAGTGCATAGTGCTGGCACCTCATGGAGATCTTCCACCAATCAATATTGATCCCAATGCTGCACTGGTGCAAGAGGGTGCTGTGCTGCTGGGAGACTCTCCTCTATCAGTTGGCACTGAGCCCAGGACTTTAGCATGCTCCCAAAGTGGTACTGTGCTGCAGTATGTGGGATGGGTGACTCAGTGAGGGTGCTGTCCTGCTGGAGATGACATCTTTCACGCGAGGTGTAAATTTCTTGTTTGTAAAGCTGGTGCTGGCATTAGTGGGAGTAGGTGCCTATCCCCATACACCTGCTGGGTGAGCAGTGCATAGCTCTTAATTCTTACATGCTGACTTTAGTCATAAAAAGTAAAAATGCTCTTTCCCTCACAATGAGAGCATTGGTTTCCATAACCCAGCGTTCTGTCTTTCTTAGTCTCTCCACAGTTGGTTGGTTACAGTGTTCACTTCTTGTCCTGCACTGCTGAGCATCTGTTAAACAGCTGCTGCAGCCAACCTCCAAGTCTTATGTTGCCACACAGTCCTGGGTGAGTGGACGGAATGTGAGCTTATCAGTGGGCTACTTGTATTTTCCTTTTCCTTAGATTCACTGCAGCCGAGAAGGTTTCTGTGTGGTGAGATGGAATTTGTGTCCCGAGTGGGAGCTCGACTGAGCCTGACGTGCCTGAACATCCAGGAGGCAGATCCCAAAGTCTTGTGCGGTCTGAGCAGCAAGAGGATCAAAACATCGATCGGTCACTCAGCTTGAGGCCTGGTCTCTCACCTCTGTCCATAGGGAAGGAATGAGAGAGCCTCTGTTACAGCTTGGCTACACGTGTGTTCGGGCTGAGACTACAGGCTGTGGGCTGTGACTAGGGTGTTTGTTGTTAGGGCTTTGGGGTCAGTGACTGAGGGATGGAATTGATTTCCTGAGGGATGTCATTCTGGGACTCTTGACATGGCCAATTGAGGGCTAAAAATCTGGGAGTGACAAGTGCTCGTCCCCTCTTAGCACTCAGCTGTGGGCTGGACACAATACAGTTTGTGTGTATTTTACAGTATCATATCTAATGTAAATAAAAGTATTTTTAATAAAATGGAAAGACTGCCATGGGTGTTTGTAGAGAACTTGGGCGGAAGAGCATTTGTACCAGGTTTGAGAGCTGGGCACTGAGCTGCCTAGATTGGCTTGCCTGCCTGAGAAACCAAACAGCAGAAATGGGGAGGGGCACAGAATCAAAGCTGAAAACCAGCAGCCCCCATAGAAAGTGGTTTGAAAAGCATCTGGGTGGGTCTAGATTCAAAGGGGACTTAGGCAGTGCAGTGCCAGTCCTAGGCACCCTGCTACCCAGTGGAATTCTGAGCCCCTTGCATTATATGGGGCAGTGATGCACCTAAGGACAAGCTATTTGGCAAGCTGAGCCAGGAGCCGCGTACGGGTGCCAGGAGTGAAGTGCAGAGGAAGGGGATGGACTGGCTGGGTGCTTTGCATTCCTCAACCTATAGTTATGGTCCTGTCACTTGCGTGTTTGGAGGAGATATTGCTAAGACACGTAGCTGGGAAGAGTAATAAGTTCATTGATATCAATGAACAAAGAGGTGAGCTGTGATATCAGTTGGCCAGACTGAAACAGGTTTTAAAAAGGCACATGAACATGAATTGAAGCAAACAGTCATACAAGTTTAAGTCCACATAACGAAAGCTTTGGCCTTCTGGCTCTTCTCACTAGACTCAGTCAGATGCTCCAAAATGGCTGCTCTGTGTCAGTCTCTTACCCCTCCTCAAGCTAACATTAGGCACTGCCCACAAAATGCAAAAAGACCCACTTAAGGATCATCTTAGAAGAACGACTCTTTTCAAGGGTTATATAGAAACCACACACGAAAAAAGCCACACAATAAAACTGACTAGTAAATTTAGGGAGAAAATTCAAAATGCTACTGGGTGTAGCATATAGCCAACATCTGCAATTCACTCTCCAAGCAGTCCGAAAGCCTAAAACTAGAGAGATGTTATTAGGCCTGAATAATTGTATGACCAGCAAAAGGATTTGTGGATCTGCATGCTGATGAGAGCTGGTAGAATGTTACTGCCATTACTGGTTGAATGATTTATTTGATAAATAATTTCTTTAGCATTTGTTGGCTCTATAACTAGTTAATTACTATATGAAGAATCATTTAATATTCTTGCTATCCATATACAGTAAAAGCTGTTTTATCTGGCATGTTGAGGGAATGGGTGGTGATGGTAAGTGAAAAATGCCGGTTAACTAAGAGGGAGGGAGTTTGGGTGCGGGAAGAGGCTCAGGGCAGCGGGTTGAGGCATGGGAGGGGTTGCAGGGTGCCAGATCCAGGGGTTGCTCACCTTGGGTGGGTACCTGCAAGAGGTGATCTGTCCCAGCTGCTCCTAGGCAGAGGCATGGCAGGTGGCTCTGTGTGCTGCCCCCGCCCCGCGTGCCAGCTCTGCAGCTCCCATTGGCCGGGAACCTAGGAGCAGCTGGTACAGATTGCCGCTTGCAGTGAGCTGCCAGGGGTGAGTGCCCCCCAGATCTGGCACCCTGCACCCCAACCTGCTGCCCCAAGCCCCCTCTTGTACCCAAACTCCCTCCCAGAGCCCACATTCCCCACACACCCTCCCACACCCCAACCCCCTGCTGGCCCTGTGCCAACTGGACTGTAAACTGGAATTTCACTGAAGATCAGAAATGCTGGTTTATTGAACTTTCTGGCTGATGAAGTGCTGGATAAAACAGCTTTTACTGTAAATATCTATAGTATCTTTTTTAATCCTACTAAGATCTCGTCCTCAGTATTCTGTAGCAGTATGTTCAACAATCCAGTTACGAACTCTCCTTTTCACCAGTTTTAAATTTGTCACCTTTCAATTTCATTGTGACTGTTCCCTAGTTCTTGTGTTACGAGACAAGATAAATAGGAGTTAGAAATCTGTTGTCTTTAGACCATTGCTTATTTTATATATTTGTGTCCCCTCCTATTTGCTCCTTTCTAAGGTAAACTATCCTAGTTCTTTCAATTTCTCTTCATATGAGAGTTTTTCAAACTACAGATCATTTTTGTCATCCATCTGTGAATAGGGTTGGCTGGAAAACAAGATTTCTGTTTGTGAAAATTTTTTATCGGTTTCAACATTTGTGTTCCGATGCAGAAAGAATCCAAGACTTTTGAAAAGCTTTTGAATGAGAGATTTCCCCCCTAGAAAAGCCAGGTGATTAGAGCATTCAGCTGTGATGAGGAGCCCTAAGTTCAAGTCCTGGCTGTGGCTTGATTCCTACAATCAAGATGTGTCCCCTAACCACCAGGCTATTCTGGTGTGGTGCACTCTGCTTTTGATTAGAAATCACACCCAGAATCAGAAATCTTCCAACCAAAGTTTCATCAAAACATGTTTCTGCAAAAGCTTTGTTAAAATAAATCAGCACTTTCCAATTGAAAAGTGTTGTCAAAATGTTCCTGACCAGTTTTCCTCCGTGAACCCCCTTTACTTCTACTACATCTTTTTTTAAAGCAGCTGACCAGAACTCAACACAATATCCTAGATTACTTTTATAATAGCATTATAATGTTCTCCATATTATTTGCCTTCTCATCCTTTCTGCATGCTAACATTTTGTTCTCTTCTGCACATTCAGCAGAGATTTTCATTGAGATGTCTGCAGTGATGCTCAGCTCCTTTCCCTGAATTGGCAATTATTACCTCCAGTATGCATTACTTTCATTTGTCAACCCTGAATTTTATCTGCCAGCATGTTGCCTACTCACTCAGCTTGGTTAGGTCCCTTGGTTCTTATTGGTATTGGTAACCTAAATAGAGTTTGGGTCATCTCCAAGTATTGCTACTTCACAAATCACTATTTTCCAAATTAATATATATTAAACAACCAAAACCCTAATATAGCACCCCACCATTCACCCTTTGCCATGATGAAAATTCATTTATTCCCAGCCTTTGTTTTCTCTCTTAGCCAGCTTCTCACATCATGACTATAAAGCTTCTTCTGTATGGGACTTTTAAAAAGTCTTCGACAAAGTTCAAATAAATTATCAACCAGTTTTTTCATCCACTGTTTTATTGACACATTCAGAGAATTCTGATAGATTAGTGAGGCCTAGATAATCAAATGTTATAGGTCATTTTAAGAAAAAAATACACAATTTGCATATTATAATATGCTGAACTCAAGGCATCATTGATCTGATCCAATGTGGCAAGTCCTTTTTCCAGCTGCGTGATCATGGATAGAGCCTTTATAGATAGATAAAAACAAAGTTTTGATCACTACATTATCTAAGAAAGAAAATGTATCTCATTCCTCTGATTAAGACGTCGTCCTTCCTACTTAATCTTGCCTGGTATCCTTGTGGAATTCTTCATCTTTCAGATACAAGAAAAATGAATTAACGTCCCATCCCATCTGACATCTTTTTTTTAAACCCAGGTCCATCAACCAACCAACCACCCAGTAACAGCAGCAAAGCCCGCACTAATCTGATGCTGCTGCTAGTCAGTTCCTCTCTATAACCCCATGCCTGAAGGTGGCCATAGTGACAGTTCTGAGTCCAACAGGGAAGACAAAACTGAAGTTTTCTTCTCAGACTCAGCACAGCTGTGCTATCTGTCCTGTAGGGAGAGACCAATGGCTTTTTGTTTTAGTTGGTTACCTGTTGCTGTCTCCTGCTGCACTGTGCACTGTTGAGCCTCTGACCATGCAGGGAAGGATGTGAGGCAGAAGGGGTTGAGTAGAAGAATAAGCATTTGGGAAGGAGGGAGGGAATATAGGGAAAGAATCAGAGAAAGTTGGGAGGGATGTGGGAGAATGAAGGAAGCCAGGAAAGGACACATCTGTAATGCTAGCTTCAAAAGCGGGAGTGGGGGAGATTCAGCCAGCAAAAAGAGCTATTACCATAGCCACAGAGGTCTGGGATCCAACCTGTTGCTTTAATAAGGCTCAGTAATGACAGTCTCCATACACTGATCTGTCCTCTGCACTTCTTCCAATCTTACCTCCAGTTCCAACTCCTCTTCACATTTCTTTATGGAGATCAAGCACTACAAAGCCATCAGGTACAGGAGAGACAGAAGTATCCAGGAAAGGGCAAGAGGGGATAAGGAGCCTGATGCCATGTTCGTGGTCAATAGCTGCAAATGAACTGTCTTCTTGATGCTGGAATCTGTAAAGGAAGAAAAAAATACTGCCAGAATGAAGGGCACAATTATCTTATTCATGTATTTGTTCCCACCACAGGGAAGATGAGCATCCAGAGTTTCCTTTCCTTAATGTCCATGGGTAAAGAATGATCCTGCTTCCCATCCTGGAGGCACACTGCTGTGAAATTCCCATTGTGACAGTTCCGTGGACCTCAGCATGGTGAAGTGTAGGAAAATTTGTCTGAGTTTATCTGAAAATTTCCTTCAGAACAACAAGGTCCAAAAGATGCAATCCACTTTTGAAACAAACAGAACATCTGCAGTCATCCAGATAAAGGTGCTTTTATGTTAGAGGAAAGTATCCCCATGGAGAGCTCATCAAACAGTTTCAAATTTCCAAATGTTTGCACTATCAGCTCTATTCCCGTGCTCTGCAGCAGGGGAGAGAGTTTGACTTGTCAAGCTGTAGTGAACACCATCTCAAATGAGAGACCGTCAAATGGAATGATCCCAGCTACGGAAGTTCTCAATTGTCAATACATTCCCCTAGTGTCAGTGACTGACAGGTCCAGTTCTGCCCCTAAATTACATGCAGGCTGAAGACTCATCACAGTGGATCTGTGGACTTTATTACTCGGTAAGAATATTTTCAGATATGCTCAGATAAATTTCCCTTTGACTGAGTCCAGGTCTGCACCACAAATTTACATCAGTCAGAGGTGTGAAACCCCTGTTCCCACAGATGATGCAGTTACACTGACCTAACCCTGCTGCAGACAGCACTGTGCTGACGAGACAGCTTCTCCCATCAACGTAGCTACCGCCATAATCACGGAAGTGGCTTAATTATGCCGATGGGAGAAGCTCTCCTATCTGCACAGTAGCAACTTCACTAAAGTGCTTCAGCAGTGCAACGGTGCAGTTGCAGCGTTGTACGTGTAGACAAGCCCTAAACTAGGAGCAGATTTAGAACAAGCAACAGGGAGGTGAAAGGTCCCATAGTCCCCCTGAGCCACCCAGCCAACCCCAGCTGGGGTCTGGATTAGAACCAGCAATTGGAAAGGCTCTGTAGCTAACTCCAAATTCCAGAACGCGTGAGCCCACATGCAGTAGTTAACACATCTTCATCCCATGTCTAATGCCTTTAAGTGGTGCTGGAAGGTACCTGTCACTTTGATGTTCCCTGTAGCTTTGGCAATGTCATTCTTGATTACACAAGTATAGGTAGTATTAGCTGTAATGTTGTGCAGAACAGATACCACATTCATAGTCACATTCTCAGAGTTCAGCTTGAAGCTGGTGTTGGAGACCTCAGATAAATTGTCCCTTGTGTTATTGTGTGAGGTCCAAATCACAACAGGTTGAGGGAACCACCGGGGAGCCTCACAGCGCAGGGTGTCCATGCTGCTGTTGTAATCCACGTGCATCTCTGGAGAGCTGAAAGCTGTAGAATCAGTTAAAAAGAGAAGAGAGGTGAACAAAACTGGAACCTTTAGACATCAGGTATAAAATACCTGCTGTGCCTGTCTTCTGTATCTTATTTCTAGAGTGACTATTGCTGTAACATCTAAGCACTGTACCTACTTACCTTGAAACCAGAGATTCAAGTATCAGTCTTCATCCTTCCATGGCAGGCAGAGTTCGAGGCAGTTAGCTTGGAAAATGAAAGTTGCTCAGGTATAAGGAATTCTACATTCAGCCCCAGACAGTTAACAAGTTCCACTGAGGCACCTACAGTGCTAATAACCCTGAACCTTACTGCATCTGGGCCTGATCCTGTGAGAAACCAGGCATCCCCTCTGGGATACTGAGCACCCCCTGAAATCAGTGGGAGCTAAGTGCTTAGCCCCTGACAGCAATGGGCCCTCTGGGGGGGTTCACAAGGCTTGTAACCTCCACTGTGGAAGCAGTAAGTGTACAAATTGCTGCAGCCTGAGGGAGTTGTGAGGGTAACATTTTGTATGTGACACTGGGAGGACCTTTCCCAGACCTGAAGAAGAGCTCTGTATAATTTAAAAAACTTGTCTCTCCCCACAACAGAAGTGGGTCCAATAAAAGTTATTACCTCACTCACCTTGTCTCTCTCATATCCTGGGACCAACAGGGCTACAACACTCTGTACAACAATTAAAGAGACAGTCAACTTAAAACAAAAAGTGGGAGTTTCAGAGGTGCTTTCATGAGTTAGGAGCACCAATTCCCCCTGTGTTCTTAACTCAGGCACTTTTTAAAATGCTATCCAAACACTTCTCACAGAACACTTTATTTACTGTTGTGAAAAGGAATTCCTATGATTATTGTACCCAAAAGATTAGAGGGCAAAATATTGTTCTTAGTTTTCCAGTTGACATTGATTGAAGTGTAGAGTCAGGGTCACTGTTTCCCTTTTAGTCAACTAGCCACTTTCCCCTCTTCTGAGAATCTTTCACATAACAACAAGGAAGAGAAAATATATTCAAGAAAAATAGGCAAATGTGCTTGTAGAATTACTACCATTTATAGCAGAGGTCTTTAATCTGGGGGTACCAAGTAATGTTCAGAGGCAGCACGACTGGGGCAAGGACCAGCCCTCTAGGGGGCAGGGACAGAGTTCCACCCAGCTCTGCTCCTGGCCCCAGCTGCCAGCCCATGCCTCGGGATCTGCTCCTGGCTGTGGCTGCCAGCATCACACTGAGGGGCCTGGCCTGGCCTGGCCGAGGATCCACTCCCCCCTCTGCCCCCAGCTGTGGCCCCAGCCTTGATCCCCTTACCCCGTCTGCATCCCCCCTTCCCAGAGCCATAGGCCTGCTCCCGAGGGTGCAGACAAGGGTAAGGAAGGGTTGCGAGGTAAAAAGTTTGGGGCCCACTGATTTATAGCATCACAAATTTCCACCACTGCAGAATCCACAGAGGATTTACTGATTCCAAACTGGTTACCAAGTGACCTGCACCAATCAGAGGTAGCCAGTTCCTCCAGGCTAATTGCCATAAGCTTCTGCACAGACAACAAGGCCTCTCATCCAGACAGGGCCGCCCAGAGGGGGGTGCAAGCGGGGGCAATTTGCCCCAGGCCCCGGGCTCCGCAGGGGCCCCCATGAGTTTTTTGGGGCCCCTGGAGCGGGGTCCTTCACTCGCTCCAGGGGGTCCGGAAAACTCTTGCGGGGCCGAGCCCTGGAGCTTCTTCCGCTCCCGGTCTTTGCCAGCGGGGGGGGGGGGGCAGAAGGACCCCCCCCCACCAGTGAATTACCACCAAAGCGGGACCTGCTGCTGAAGTGCAACCCGGTCTTCGGCAGTAATTCGGCGGTGGGGGGGCCCTTCCGTTCCGGGACCCACTGCCGAAGTGCCCCGAAGACCCGCGGCGGGGGCCCCCCGCTGCCAAACAGGGCCAGCTCTAGACATTTCGCCGCGCAGGGGGTGCCCTGCAGCTTGCCAGTCCCGTGGCTCCAGTGGACCTCCCGCAGGCACGCCTACGGATGCTCCACCAGAGCCGCGGGACCAGCAGACCCTCCACAGGCACGCCTGTGGGAGGTCCACCGGAGCCGCTTGCCGCCAACAGCCCCAGGCCCCCGGAATCCTCTGGGCGGCCCTGCATCCTGATACTCTGGTGCTTCAGTTCCAGAAAAGCAGAGTTCCTTACGTGAGAGTTCAGAACTGCTGCTGCCCAGCCTAGGTCTGAAGAACAATGAGGTACCAGTATTTTGTACCCTTGGGCCTGGTCTAATAATATTGATTGACTGTGTGCACTTCACCCGCCAGAAGCCCATCCAGCCATTCACTCAACTAATTACGACAGGCCCGTTCTTCTTGCTCAGTCCCCCATTGTTAGGCTGTCAGTTGCTAATGCTGCCACCCCTGCTATACCAGAGATAACAGTTTTTGGGGTTGTGCAGCCTCCATGCTCTAGAAAGAGCATTTGCAAATTAGTCTCTAAACAAGTTGGCCTGCAACTGGGGCCCATGTGGTTGGGCTGGAACTTTTTAAAAAGTTGGTGACTTCTGGATCCATGATTATCATGGAGAACCAGCCCACAAGGAATTGGGGGATTTTTTTTCCCCCAACAGTGATGGGTGGTTGTCAGGGAAGGGTCCTCAAATTGTGAAAGCTGCAAGAGTTTGACCTCTCCTCTCACAATTCCCCTGGCTGCTCATGAAGGTGTCTCCAAAGGTCATTCGCAATCATCCTCAAAGCACTGCAATGTGGCTGGGGTCTGGGAACTCTGGGATGTATGCCCAGAAGACATTGTCACTCATATGGCTGAGGGCAGCACTGGTGTGGGTGTAACAGCAAGCACATTAAACATGTATGGACGCCATGTGCATGTACTGACTTATGGTAACTACATCCAGTGACGTACAATCCATATAACTCTTTAGTGAAATGAGCTCTTACAGGCATAAAACAAATTCAAAGATGACATAAGCAGGTGAAATCCTATTGACTGGCATTGTACTCATTTATAGTAGCGATAGATTTGATTATTATGGCAGAATTTTCAGAAGCAGTCAGCACCCACGATTGAAAATTTAGCCCTAATTGTGAGGGTTGAGCTCTTTTGAATGCGTGGTCTTATGTAAAATAGACACCTATACCAGATTTACCATGCCAATCAGTTTGTCCTGGTTTTTTTTTCATTGCTGTGTGTTACCTGGAACAAAGTCAAGTGGAATACATGTTCAATGTGATGAACAGTATCTGGAGTGCAGAGAAAAGTCAAATGAGTGTAGACTCTCTCAAAGCAGTTATTTTGCTCAAAGTCAATGCAGTGTTTCACCATAAACTAATTCAGAATATTCAAGTACTGAACAAATATTCTCCACTCCAAGAATTATGTTTGTGCTACTGTTTAGTCACAAGCTGGCAATAGTAATACCAACACATATTTGTAAAGTGCATTTTTGCCTTTTCTATAACTATTTTGTGACCCTAAAAATATCATCACAGCGTCCCTGATTTTTTATTTTGAAAATACAACTATGCTAGTACCATGTCTTCAAAAATATTGTATCTGGTTACCTTGAAATAGCTCTGAAAAAGTCTCCTCTAGCAGGAGAGCACCCATAAGAAATTCTAGAAGTGGTGTTTTCTGAGGAAGGTTAAAAACAAACAAACATATCAAGCTAGTAATGGAAAGCTAGTTATAACTACTGCTAGATGAATACTGTGAACTTCTGTATGATGAAACCTGCAGATTAGCTGCAATGCTATTCACAACCATGCTAATTCTCTTTCTGCAAACGTGACTGGATTAACCACAACCAGTCTGTGTCAAAGATTTGGATGAATGTAACTAAAATTTTCATACAAAGTAAAAAGTATCACAAACACTCATGTAAATATTTGATAGTGCAGAGGCTTGCCCTTGAAGAATCTGCATGACTACCTTCAACATGACAATGTTTTAGTAATTTAAAGCCTATTTTCAAAAAGTTTCAGGCCTCCAATCATGGAGCAGAAACTATAGCATCACTAGGTGAACAATCACAAGGATCCACTAGTAAACATCTGAAATAATAGCCATGATATGACCAACCCATTGGCACTAATGTTAGAATAAATATTTTTCTTATTGTCTTTGAATAATGAACAAATTAGCAAAGATCAAAGTTTGTGGGAAACTGGCAAACAGGAAAGGGCTACAGATGTGACAATCAATTCTGTGCTAGAAGTAGTTCACTCAACTCTAATTTTGATCTGAGCTATGGAAAGAAGATGCCGTCACTCAATAATTAATAAAATCTAATTATTATTACACAAGACCCACCTGGATTGCTATGAAATCACTACCAGGTAGATGGGTCGATCCTATAAATAATGTGTATGTCTGACATTAGAATCAGGCCCTTTATGTAGTCAGCTGCGCAACCGAGAAAGGCAAAAACAGTCAATGGCAGAAAAGTTAAATTATGTTTATAAATGGGGCATTTAAAAATAATTTTATTTCCCAGAGCAAAGACATGGAAAGGGGAGGGGAAGTCCCTGAATTCCTTTGGAAGCTCCAAGGAAACTCTTCTACATTCATTTCTCTTGTTTACTTTCCCTACCCTCTTATCCTTTGACCTACAGCAATACACTTCTGGCCACAGATAATTCTAGATGCCTCATTCTGGCAGAGAATGGAAGGAGGTTGCTGCAGTGCTTTCAAATTTTCCTGGAAGCAAGAATCTTTCCCTTGGACAGATCACAGTGGGTTAAATCGTCCATTAGAGATCTACAATATAGTCGAGTGGGAGAATGAAGGGGACAGCAAACTGCTGCACAAATTCATCCTGATATGTCAGGAATACCTGGCAGAATGCACGAATGTCACTGATGAAAGAAATATTTTCTCTACAAGAAGTTTGCTCCAGCTACTGTAACTTAGCATGATTTTACAGATCTACAAAGTAAAGCAAAGCCCTGTGAATTTGAACAGTTAGCACAGAGAAGGACTAATGAAGGCCAGAAGGCCAGATTCTCTGTCCTGATCTGCCCTGAGCAGGGCCGACTCTACCATTTTTGCTGCCGCAAGCAAAAAAAGAAAGAAAGAAAAAAGCCGCCCGGACTGAGCCGCCCCAAGAATGGACGGAATGCCGTCCCTTAGCATGTACCTCCCCAGGAACATGCTTCCTCCACTGGTGCCTGGAGCTGGCCCTGTCCCTGAGTAGCACAAAGGGAGAGGAAACTGGCTGCAACTCCCTTTTTGAGAATACCCTTGGCATGGCAGAATCTGCAGCAGATGTCATGCAAAAATCCCAGGGAAGACAAGGCCTAAGAAAGCTCCTTTTGCAGTGTTAGAAGAAAGCAACTCTTTCACTAGTCTCACATGACAGGAAGCACTGCTTCCACTAGGAGCAGAGTAACCTGTCAACTCCCAGGTCTCAAACACCTGCCAGTTTCTGAAGCAGGGCACAAACCTCAGATTCCCCACAGTGAATTACTTACTTAGTCCCTCATTTCTCCTTACTCAAATGTTTTGCTAGAGAACCACAGGGAAGATACAGCAAGTCTCAGGAACAGTTGAGACAGAAGGAAGCACAGAAAAAGACTGGTACATTTGGGAGCTATGCCTGGATTTACCCTTGTACCTTTGAGTTCCAAAGGGCTCATCAAAAACTCTCATGCAGGGAGGTCCCATGCATGTTTAACTGGAAGCTCACACAGCTCTGGAAGCTGAATTCCAGAGTTGGCTGTAGCGTGACTTGACATCTATCTTCAGAATCATGGATTCATTTTACTGCCCTACAGGTACAAATGCAAGTTCACGGGATTTAGCACACTGTCCTTGATTGCTTGAGGGTGTTTGCCCACATCACAGAGTGATTTATGGCACGAGGCTTAGGAATGGAATAGCAGCAGCTGTTGCAGATTAGGACTGAGGAGCACTGGCAGACGTGTAGTGGTGGAGTGACCCCAGCACTGGATTTAGCAGTAGGGCTGTAGGTCAAGAGTGAGGGACTTGACAGAGGTGTACAATGTCCAAGGACTGTTAGAGAAGAGGGTGCTGCATGTTTGGACAGAAATGAGTTGGCAGAGCTCTGGCAGGACCCTGGAGTGGAATAGAAGAGGATGCTAAATGTGAGGATTCTGCTGTATGAGCAGAGCCGTGCAGCTCAGTTTGCATGGCGCCTATCTACATTAGCCGGGCCTGTCATCAGTAACAGAATTCTGGAAACAACTCCTTCTGGGTTTGGTTTGGCTTTTTTGGCTCTCTCACTAGGTTTTCCTCACCTCCAGTCTTATATTCCAGCCCTGCTTCTCCATTCCCTTTGGATGTGGTGACAGAACACCTGTAAGCACCAGCGTCGGAGAGCTGCACATCTCTCAGCATCAAAGAGGCATTCCCACCAATCACCTGCTCTGCAAATATTGCTGTCCGGCCCTTGAACACTTCATCCTGGTCCTTTAGATGGTCCTTGCCGCCTTTAAACTCATGCACCATCCCAGAGACCCCAGCTTTAGCCCACCGGATCTCTGTGTTGCTGAGCTTGATGTCAGGTTCGAAAGTGCAGCCCAAGATGCCATCTTCCCCAATGTTCCCAGCGGAGGTTAGTGTGGTGACGCTGATGGAGCGTCTCCCTGCAATGAAAGAGCACACGTTCAGTGCCAGTGCCATGATAATGTGATGTGTAAAGGACAGCAGCAAGCCAGAACACCCTGGGCATTAATTGGCTCTTGCTGCAATGTGAATGACAAAGGCGGAGGCAGAATGCCTTTAACCACCTCAGAAGGGCACTAGCAGCTGGCTACTGCAGATCCTGGTGTGGCTAACGCTACTGGAGTCTGGTTCTTGTGTTTCATAAAAAGACTTTTTACAGAGCACTTTTGGGTGTTTATACAATGTACCTTCCCACTCTGAAAAGTTGTTCCTCTCAAAAGAACAAGAGAAAATCGTTTCTATAAAGGTTATAAAAGCATGTTCTCTACTAGCTTGATTCTACTCCTCTATAGGCTCTCTCACCCAAAGTACCCTAGGGAGACAGCAGGAGGTTTTTAATGAGATTAATTCCCATTATGCTCAGAAGCAGGGCTGAATCTCCCTTGTGTATTGATGGCCTGGCAGCCCAGTGAATCCCTAACTCAGGGTTTTTCCCTTCTAAGACAGAACTCTCCTATTGTCTTTGGTTCACACCCAAGGCAACCTGGCAGGTTGGGTCATCCTGTATCCAGATGAAAGAAATAAGAAGAGAAGGAAGGAGACTGAATTTTAAAAGGAGGAATATGTTAGCCACTGACTAACGAGGCAAGTATGTAAGGCAACAGACCACAAGCACTGTGTCAGGCAGTTAAGCCCCTCTATCTCCTTTATTATTATTTTTATTTGTACTACATTAGCTTCTAGGGCCCCAAATGAGATCACATTGTGCTAGGTGCTGTACATACACATAGAAAGAAGTTAAAGAAAGAATTTATAGTGAGAGAGGACAGAGAGGTGGGAAATTTGGAAGAAGGCAGAAGAGAACACAGAATAGGAAGGGAAAAGAAGGGGAAGAGAAGGAAATAGAGAACAGTGATATGGAGAGGAAAATAGACTGAAAAAGATGGAAGAAAAGATAACATATGGAGCAGAAATAAAAGAAAAAAAATCAACTAAAGGGCATTAAATGGGGAAAGTATAAATGCAAGTGAACAAAGCCAATTTAAAAAGGGTTTATATAATGGATACTATATACATACCAAATGACACAATCAGTAATATTCATAACACTTTTGAAAAAGGGATGGGATCAAATGTGCTGTCAGAGTGGAGATAGACATTTGCTTAGGGCCATCCTGGCTGGCTATCTGGCCTCCCAATTTTAATTGTATTAACTGTAAACACAATTCTTCCTCCTGATTCCCCTTAGTTCTTTCCTATGAGTGAACAGAACTGACCTCTGAATGGGATACAGGCAAGCAACCTGTTCTATCAACAACTGCAAGTAGCATGTTCTATCCTCTACAGCTAGTCAGGAGACTGTGTCCCATCCTGGCAGATGATGACCTGGCCTCAGTAATAAATGCCTTTGTCTTCTCCCATCTGGACTATGGCAATGCCATATAGCTTGGCAGGAAGCCCTCAGCTGTCAGGAAAGTTCAATTAGATTAGAATGCAGCAGCATGTTTACTCAGCAACACTGACTACTGTAAGGATCTCAAACCTGCTCTTGCTCTTTATGGTGGCTTCCTACAGAATAGCAAGTCAACTTCAAGGCCTTGGTCCTCAACAGTTTGGTACAAGAATACCTAAAAGATTGCCTAGAGCTCTGCAATGAGGATGCTGGTTGACTACTCCATTCCTCAGGCACAGTGCTAGGGCTCATCTTTGTAAAGCTTTCTCAGAGGCTGATCCAAAACTAGAATAAACTACCCAGGAACAAAGAAGCATCACAAAACTCATCCCCTTTCATTGCTGGGGCATTGCTTCAGCCTGCTGTCTTGAGTACACATAGCAAAGTGTACAGATTACATTATTTGAAACAAAATAAAACATAAAGCACACAGAATCTCCATGGGAAGAGGAAGAGAGAAAGAACAATCACACATGACAGATCACTAGTCATCTCACCATATGCACTTTTAGATAGTACTACAGTACCGAGGGCTGTATAAAAGGCCGAATAGAATCATAGACAAAATGGATCCTTCTATCCCTCCTCCATCCCACACCACCAGATTTCACTGGTCATGGGGAAGGTGCACTGGACCAGGAGCCAAAACATCATAAGATTAATTTTCACTTCATCCACTCACCATGTCTTTCACAATGCACATTATGAAACAAGGCTTCACACCCCACTGAGATATTAGAGCAGAACTAGGAACAGAACCTAGTACTCTAATTTGGTAGCTCTATTTAGCCACACAGCTTCTATGTACTTGGCTATGCTGACTGTATAATGGATTTTCCTTGCATATGTAACCCGCTATTATATGAATCCTGTAGCAGCTGGTCCATAGAGTATAGCAGTCTGTGCCTGCTGTCAGCTAGAAGAGCTGTCCAGTTAGCACAAGTTGCAAATGTGCTCCAGTGTTGAAGGTTGTGAGTGCAAATCCTCATAATAATGTGTAAGAGGTGGTCATGATAATTGCTTATAAACAGAATTTGTTTTTTCCTCTTTAAAACCCTAGGAACTTATATACAAAACAAACTACGTTAAAAGAATGCTATTAAGATTCCAAAGTGAAAAAACCCTCAGAAGGCAGGAAATGACAGTAATCAAGTGGCTTGTGGAACTTAATTCTTCCCTCTTGTGTATACGCATTATGACAGTCTTTAATTACGTGATCACATACTGTTTTTTTCCACAGAGGGGGAAAACTGACACAACAAAGTGACTTGACAGAAAAGGACTTCTGCAGAAAAGGACCTCCGGATAACAGAGGACTAGAAGCTGGATATGAGTCAGCAGTGCACCCTTGTTGCCAAGAAGGCCAATGGCATTTTGGGCTGTATTAGTAGGAGCATTGCCAGCAGATCGAGGGAAGTGATTATTCCCTCAATTCAGCACTGCTTCCAGTACTGCATCCAGTTTTGGTCCCTCCACTACAGAAGGGATGTGGACAAATTGGAGAGAGTCCAGTGGAGGGCAACAAAAATGATTAGAGGACTGGAGCACATGACTTACGAGGAGAGGCTGAGGGAACTAGACTTATTTAGTCTGCAGAAGAGAAGAGAAAGCGGGGATTTGAGCGCAGCCTTCAACTACCTGAGGGGGGGTTCCAAAGAGGATGGAGCTCAGCTGTTCTCAGTGGTGGCAGATGACAGAACAAGAAGCAATGGTCTCAAGCTGCAGTTGGGGAGGTTTAGGTTGGATATTAGGAAATAGCTATTTCACTAGGAGGGTGGTGAAGCACTGGAATGGGTTTACCTAGGGCAGTGGTGGAATCTCCATCCTTACAGGTTTTTAAGGGCCGGCTTGATAAAGCCCTGGCTGGGATGACTTAGTTGGTGTTGGTCCTACTTTGACCAGGGGGTTGGACTAGATGACCTCCTGAAGTCTCTTCCAACCCTGATATTCTATGGCAGATACTAAAAAGCGTTCTAGGGTCTGAGCTAGGATTAGAATGCAGGACCCCAGACTCAATTAAAAAAGTTATCATAGACTCTCTCCAGTACTAAAATATTCTGAGATTCACAAGAAGCCTAAAATTTCAGTTGAAGCAAACTCACAGGGCGGAGGGGCAGGGAAGACCATCCTTCAGCAGGATAATTGCCCAGTGGCATGTGCTTCCAAAACACCAACTAAGATGTAACAGAACTATGCTCAGATTGGGGAAAAAATGCTGCCAGGACGTAATCCGAGTAATCACATACCTGAAACACCAAAGCCGATGATCAGCACAATCACTGCTACCAGGATTATGATGATGGTGATCATGCTATTAAAAAAAATACAAAATTATTTAACAGACTCTCTCCTCTAAATCATAACATTATCATACACTTGGGCATAGTTCTCAGTCTCTGATCAAGGAAGAAAATCAGAGCTGGGATAACGGGGAGCTGCAGGTCTAAAAGTGAGGTGGATTAGCATCATGGTGACATTTGCAGGACTGGAGTAGCAGTGAGCTGTGCAGGCCAGGAATGCGGTGCACCAGCAGAGCTGGGGGTGGGTGGTCAGGTCAGGACTTTTACAGGGAGAAAGGCTGGCTCATCTCATTCATTAGTATTTCTTCCCTTTGTTGACATATCTATTCTATATAGGTTCTTATACTGGTCTGATCACTGCAGTATCTGAGCATTTTCCCATAGTGCATTAAGCAACATGACTAACATCTGTCACACGTTGTTTGTTCTCTCATCCCCTCCCTGGGGGAAAAAGCATGTACAGTGAAGGGAGTGTCTTGTATTAGCTAGGGTTTCCTGGTTGGTTTTTTGGTTGGTTTTTAATACTCATGTTGTTCTATGTTTATATCAGAGACGGCAAAGACAACGAACTGCACCTTGCCCTTGGAGTGGAAGGTGGATGAGGTTTGTGATGGTCCCTGCTTCTTAGGGAAGATCATTCAACCGTCTCAGACCAGTGAGATATCCAGTGAGTGGTATCTGCCCTCTCTGACCTGTAAATGGAGCCCTTCCAGTTCTGAGGGTCCCTCTGACACCTTAGCCTGAGTTTTGGGGACTTGATCCTGCAAGGTACTCAGCACTCTGTCCTTGGGGCAGTAAATCACGGATGCACATTTAATTGTAATCATGCCAGGAGCCCTGCTGAAACCCATGGGACTACTCACACACGTTTTGGTGTGTCAAAACAGAGAGCTCAGCACCTTGCATGTTTAGTAGAGAAAGGGTCTGGAATACTGGGCCTGGTGCAAGACCTTAGGTATGAACCAGAGGTTGTGAACCAGAGTCAGGCCATGCATTAAAGCAGATGCTTACATGTTCACTGTCCAGTATGTGAACGTGGCAAAGTTCCTGCTAGCATTGCTAAAACACAGGCGTTAGCAGGCACTAAACATTTATCTAAATACATTCCAGAAGGCTAGTGCAGACGTTCCCTGGGTTAAGCAAGACCCGACTTATGCAAATTCACACTTACAGAAAACGTTCCATAAGCCAGAAATAGGATTTTCGAGTTGTGGAAATTTTTGCATAACGTATGGGTATACATTTACAATTTACGCAAAATTCGAGTTATGCAAAGCTTTCCAGAATGGAACGATTGCCTAAGTCGGGGGAGCATCTGTATGGATAAACCATCTTATCTTGTACTAGACTGGAGTGTAACAAAATAACGAATAGGGATGTTTTGTCTGGGACATCAGGAACAAGGTACAAGGGGAGGTAACAAACAAATGTCATAAAACACATAAAGTGTATGTAAGTTGTTTATCCCAGTTGTTTGTCTCAGACTGCTCACAAACAGCCTCCAGCAAGCAAGTCATTCCCAGCTTGGTCTCTGTGTGCTGCAACCAGCCACACAGTGGCTTTCACTAGCCTGGTTATACTGCAGGGTGACCCCCAACTTTCAGTCCCAGATTTCCCTCCAGAGGTGTATGTTCTGTGCTGCCCAGCTCTCTGGGGGACAATACAGATTTATATAGGTCTGTTAGTTCATCAATGGAAATAATGTGCACAGATTTTGTCACATCAAATGGAGCTTCCCCAAACACTTCAATGTAAGCACACTGGATTAGACAAAACAATAAAACAAGTTTATTAACTACAAAGAGAGAGATTTTAAGTGAACACAAGTAATGAGACATAAAAGTCAGAAATGGTTACAAGAAAAATAAAAATATGCAACCGGGGGGCTATCTTAAATAATGTTAAATTCAAAGTAGAGTTTTTAGAATCATACAAGATTAGGGTTGGAAGAGACCTCAGGAGGTCATCTAGTCCAATCCCCTTCTCAAAGCAGGACCAACCCCAACTAAATAATCCCAAGCAGGGCTTTGTCAAGCCAGGCCTTAAAAACCTCTAAGGATGGAGAGTCCACCATCTCCCTAGGTAATCCATTCCAGTGCTTCGCCAGCCTCCTAGTGAAATAGTTTTCCTGATATCCAATCTAGACCTCCCCTTCTGAACTTGAGACCTTTTTTCCTTGCTCTGTCATCTGCCACCACTGAGAACAGCTGAGCTCCATCCTCTTTGGAACCCCCCTTCAGGTGAAGGCTGCTATCAAATCCTCCCTCACTCTTCTCTTCTGCAGCCTAAATAAAACCAGTTCTCTCAGCCTCTCCTCATATGTTATGTGCTCCAGGCCCCTAATCTTTTTTGTTGCCCTCCGCTGGACTCTCTCCAATTTGTTCACATCCCTTCTGTAGTGGCGGGCCCAAAACTGGATGAAATACTCCAGATGTGGCCTCACCAGTGCCAAATGGATGGGAATAATCACTTCCCTTGATCGGCTGGCAATGCTCCTACTAATGCAGCCTAATATGCCAATGGGTGGGCAGCAGAGGTGACACATAACCGGCTGCCACCTGGTGAACTGCCTGCACTCACCAGCTCGCAGCATGCAGCTGCGCTGGCTGGAAATGGAACAAGGGGTGTGACCTTGCTGGCTGAGAGCTGGCACGCAGCAGGGGCTGTGCTGACAGACCAGCAGGGGGAGTGGCCGGTCTCATGCACTGCATCTTCCCCCCTGCACCAGCTTTACACACTGTGATGGGTTGGGTCACAGAGATCCCCGTGGGACTGCCACCTGATGTGCTGAGGCTACCTCTGAGCCCTTTTTCTCTGGCAGCTTGGGACGTCAGAACCCTGCCTTGTTGAGCCAGACATACCAGTCTGCTCCAACACAGACCCAGGGTCTGAGCCACGTCCCTGAAAAACTGCAGACTTAACTGAAGACGGCTTAGAAAGTGCTCCTGTCTCTAGCACCCAAATACCCAGTTCCCAATGGGATCCAAACCCCAAATAAATCCGTTTAACTCTGTATAAAGCTTACAGAGGGTGAACTCCTAAATTGCCTACCGTCTATAACACTGATAGAGAGATATGCACAGCTGTTTGTTCCTCCAGGAATTACTTTTACTTATTCTGGGTCAATTAACAAGCAAAAAGTGATTTTATTAAATATAAAAAGTAGGATTTAAGTGGTTCCAAGTAATAACAGACAGAACAAAGTAAATTACCACACAAAATAAAACAAAAACACACAATCTAAGCCTAATACAGTAGGAAGCTAAATGCAGTAAATCTCACCCTCAGATATGTTACAATAAGCTTCTTTCACAGACTAGACTCCTTCCTAGTCTGGGT